>NW_026622897.1:14860000-15472500 GCF_023065955.2 Ursus arctos
TCAAGGTGGATGAGGGGAGTGTGGCAAGAGGAAAGGCTGGACACAGGAAGAGGGGAAGCTGCTTGACCCTGCCCAGGATCTCTGAGTTGACCTGATGGAAGTTGTTTCAAGAGCCTGAGAGTTCAGCTCAGTAAGAAGGAGGGACAAAGAGTTAGATGTGTCCAGAGGCGGGCTCCCCCAGGAGGCATGGAAGGCGTGGGACTCGATCAGCAAATATTTGTTCAGCACCCACCACAGTGTAGGCTCAGTTTGGGGGCTGGGGACCCAGCAGTGACCCAGACAGACCTGGTCCCGAGCCTCTTGGAGCTCACCCTTGGCCGAAGACATAATTACACCTGCAATCCTCATAGAGGCTAAGGAGAGGCTCCGAGGGCTCTGAGAACATTTCCTCAGTAGGAGCTTCAGGAAGGCCGGGGGACAGGAAGGAGGGAGAGTGGCATGCGCTCTGGGCAGGGAGAGGTCTGGTGCAGAGCCTGCCGGGCTGGAGGGAGTGATGAGCTGGTGCTGGGCTGGCCTGACACTAAATGTCGCTGGAAGGGGAGGCTGGTTATCATGGCTGCTCGGACTGCAGCAAAGACATTGAACTTTGCCCCGAGGCTGATACAGAACCACTGGAGGGGTTTAGGTGGGGGAGTGATGCGACTCCATTTATGTTTTGAAAAGACCAGTCTGGCTGTGGTGTGGACAGGAGCGGCCACAGAGAGCCACTGGGAGTGTGAGATGGGTGGAGGGGAAGGGGGACCGTGGGGGCCTGGCCAGGAGGTGGGCAGGGGCTAGAGAGTGGTGCTTGGAGGTGGGCGTGGGGGCAGCATGGGCAGGCTGCAGAACTTGGCTGGGTTGGGAATGGGGGAGGCGGGCTGAGGGGCACTGGGGGTACGCCGTGGTCACTCACTGCGTGGAGATGAGGGGTCATGGTTGGGCACGTACAATGTTAGGTCCCTGAAGACATCCAAGAAGATCAGAAGAAGCAGGTAGATAGACTGGTCTGGAACCCATGAGAAAGATCTAAGCAAAAGGCTTAATTTGAGAATTAAGCCTAGGTCATGAGAGTGGATGTAGCTACTCAGGAAATATGTAGACAGAAGGAGGAGAAGAATCCGGAAACGGAGCTTTGAGAAATACCCACACCTACAGAATCATCATTGGAGGAGGCGCTGCTTTGAGCTTTCTTGTCTGTGAAATGGGGAGAACGATCTGAGTTGCCGTAAGGATTAGGTAGGATCAAATCTATGCAGTGTTTGACACAGTGTTTGTGCTCATTGGTAGTTCTGTACGTGTGATGGCTCCACAGTGGCCTTCCTCCTCGGTCACACTGACTTGTCAATGGCCCTTCGGAGATGTGACCAGAGGCTTAGACTTCCTTGCCGCTGACTGCAGTCTTGCACAGATAGTAGGTTCTGTTACTGCAGCCCATGGTTACCCTTGTGTTTTTAGCCTTGCTGGCTGCTGAAAATCATGGGGTCAGCCAAGATCTCTATATCTATGTGAGGGGTGCTTTGAACCCAAGAGCCTGCTGGGAAGGATGTAAAGGAGGGGACCAGGCCCTGCGGCAGGACCTAGCATCTGCTCCTGCCCTTTACAGCAAGAGCAGGGAAATTGGCCCCGTCCCCCTGGCTCCACCCTTCAGTGCTCTGCCCCCCCCCCCCCCCAGCCCTGCAGGTGTCTGGAGATCGGGAATGTGGACTTGAGACTATGCTGGGTTGAGGAGGGAAGGGTCTCCAGGCTAGGGTATGGATATGCTGAGTCCCCCATCCAAGTCTCTTTCACTTCTCAGTGAGGCTGCTGCCAGGTCTGCGGCCTCTGACAGAGGGAGTCTGACTTTGCCCATTTTTGGGAAGCTGGACTCCAGGCTCGTGGGCGGTGGCTGGAGCAACACCGCCCCCTCCCGGCTTGCTCTGCGAGTGCAGCCAGTGCCTGCGTGGGTGTGTCCCGAGCTCAGAGTGGCCCAGGGGCACCGCACCGCACCTCTTCCCAGGTCTGCCTCTAGTCCTTGGCTGTCTTTAGCAGCCTGTCAGTCAGTCTCCAGCTGTGTGTACCTAAGAGTGGCCCTTTGTTTTTGGCTTAAGCTCGCTGTCGCTGGTGGGTGTATCTCTGTCTGTCTGGCCATCTGTCTCTGTGTCTTGACCACCACCTCCTCTCTCTGTAGACTTACCGTCAGTCTCCACCTCACTTTGGGCCCGGGTCTCTGTTTCAGCATCTTCTTCTGCCTCTGATTTGCTCGTTGCCCCTCTCCGCTGTCCCTGTGTCCTGGAGCTGGGGTTACAGCTGCCCTCCCCCTCTAGCATTGGACAGATTCTTGAGAAAGGCTGGGCTTTTCAGTTTTTTCCGTGATGAGTCAGGAACTCCTGGAGGGACAAGGGCTCGGGCCCCACCCAGCAGTGACCTCAGAAAGGATGCAGGAGGTCAGAGAAGCCTTTGGTCAGGCTGGAGGCTGTGACAAGATTTTCCAAAATATGCTCATGGGGCCGGCTGCGGCTGAGTGCATTCCAGTGGACATCTAAGAAGAAGAAGAAGGAGTGAGTTGGCTGACTACCAGCATGGAGCTATGCTGTAGGGCCGTTCTGGCTGCCATCTGTGTAAGGGCTTTCCTATTCTTAATCCTCATCGGGCTTTCTGTTGCCTCAGGACCTTTGCACCACCTTTTCCTTAGGCCTCATCTTAGAAACTACTTTCTCTAGGAAGTCCTCCATGACTTGCACTGAGATGGAGCCCTCCTCAATGCCAGAGCAGAACCCTCTACTTGGTTAATACTACCTGGTTGTCGTTACACCTCCCACACCTGGGTGTCTGTTGCTGTGTCATCAGTGTTTGCCCTTTCTTGGCTCTCTGTAAATACTTGTTGAGAGAACATTCTGGAGTCCCACCTGGCTCCACCAAATATTGTCTCCTCCCTGAAGCTTCCTCCCCCTTTCTCTCTCTGTGCTCCCACAGCTCCTCGGACTATGTGGTCCAATATAGTAGATATTAGTTATTTATGGGTGACTATTTACATTTAAATAAATCAATTTAAGTCACATTAAAAATTCAGTTCCTCAGCCGCACTAGCCACATTTCAAATGCTCAGTATTCACTGACGTATCGGACAGTGCAGATAGAGAACATTAGCATCATGACAGAAAGTTCCATTGGTTCCATTGGTCAGCACTGGTCAAAGTTCCATTGAACAGTCTTTGGAAGCTGCTCCTTTTCTGAGGTTCTTTCGTACCCTGAGAGGGAGAAGGACCATAATGGGTCCCCCTCAGGATCCTCAAGGCCTAGCACTGTCAGGTAATATACCTTTGTTGGCTGGGCGGATGGCGCTTGCCCCGTTGGGGTCCCGGGGACTGGGGAGTGTGGCAGAGCTGCCTCTGAGCTGGCCAGGGGAGCTTGCATGCTGGTCTGTGGAGATGTGGCTCTGCTCCAGGTTCTGCAAGTGAGCAGAGGGCCTTTGATGACTCTCAGCCTGAGAACTGGGACTTGGAGCTGCAAGAGCTTGGGGGGCTCCTGCAGGAGAGGTGTTGGACTGTAGGCCAGACTTGGAGGCCTCATGTTTTGGGGCGGGCTCTGAGCTGTGGTGGAAATAGCCAAGTTGGCTGGCAGTGAATGGACTATAGAAGGGGTTCCAGTCTTCAGGGGTGGCTGTCGGGGGCTACCCGTTTGCAGAACTGAGCCCCAGGAGAGGGGTCCTGGGAGCGGGAGGGGGCAGCTGCAAGGCGAGAGTCCAGCCCAGTCCAAGGCAGGAAGGAGTTGAGGCAGATCTCACTGGAAACTGGGCTTGGACAGTCATGGTGGTTGGGGCCAGACCAGGGATCCGACCCAGCAGGAGCAGGAGCTCAGTGAGGGCCTCTATTCTGCCCCTGTGAGCTCCTTTCCACTTGGTACCCCAGAAGGCTTTGGCAACAGTCCTGCCTTGTTTGGGCTGCTCTGAGGCCAAAGGGACCTGCTCACCCATGGGCAGGAAAAAGGGAGGTCATGCCCACCAGACAGACAGACACACACACACACACACACACACACACACACACATGCACACACATGCATACACATTTATACAAACACACAGACACTCTTTCATTCTTACAGACATACTGACAAATGCTCACATATGCATATGCTTATAGACACACACATGCACACACACACACATACACACTCAAATACATCCCCTCTCACCCAATCCCTTTAATGGCCTGCAGCGCTCCCTGGATGCTCTGCCGTCTCGTCTGACAAGCTTGGAATGGGCCTCCAGGAGACAGGACAGGGTGAGGATCTGACCCAACCCAGAGTGAAGAGCCAGCCAGCAGTCTGAGGCCCCAGGGATGCTGCAGGATTTAGAGGAGTCCCTGCCAGCCTGCAGCGGGCACAGAGCTCTGGGGGGCAGAACTGACTCGGGCCTTGGAATTTGGGTGGCTTTCTGGGGAGGGGTGGTGCGATTTTCCTGTGCATAGACACTTGTCAGGAACGCTGGGGAGGAGGGGGGACCTGGGTGGCCCAGATGGGTCAGGTAACACCCTCTCCCCACCCCCACTTGTTCTGCCTGTTCCTTTCAGGCTCTTCCCTCCCCCTGTTTCTCAGCATCTTTGTGCCCTAGAAGTTCCAGGAAAATCTCCTGTCTGGCCTCTGGCCCAGAAACAGGCCCCAGGAGGTGGTGGGGGAAGCGTTGTCTGCTCATCCTCTCTCTGTTGGCTGCTCTGGGCTGGCAGCCCAGGGGGATGGGGACTACCTGTGGGCCGCCCAGGACTGTGGAGGAGGGGTGGCGCGGGGGAGGGGGAGGACCAGGGGCACTTAGAGCCTGAGCCCTTTCTGTGGGAGTGGATGTGTCTTGAGGTGGCTGTGTGGCATGTGTGGCATGAAGCAGGGAGGAGAGACAGCTTTCCCGAGGCTCACACATGGGTCATGGGTCAGCTGGCAGCCTGGAGTTGTGCCAGGACCACGGACTTCCCCAGAACTTTGTCAGGGGGTCGGGGCCCAGCACTCATGCACAGAACTCCAGAATATATCCCAGGGAAGGGAAAGGAAATCCTTGAAGGGTGACCTCTGGTGCATGTGAGGGCAGGGGGCTCACCTCCCTGATTTTCTGGTGGGTCACCTAGACCTCCTTTGAAGGCTGAGGTCAGCTGTTGTCTGGCTGTGTGACGCTGAGTGATGGGGTTAGCTTCTTGCTTCACTAGGAGGCTTTCTTGAGAAGTGAGTGGACCATTTATAAGTGATGGGGGCTCTGCAGGGGTTGGGGGGGTGCCACACGGCGGTCAGAAGCTCTGGACCTGACAGTGAACCCGCCGGTGGAATCTAGCCCAGGACCCCTTGGACAGATTGGAGGCAGTTGGCTCCAGAGCTGAGGCTGGAAGCCCAGGGGTGGGGCAGGACAGGGCGGGGGTGCCATCTGAGTCCCAGCTCAGAAGCCCTGGCTTGCTAAGAGCTGAGGCGACACTGTGGAGAGGTGTGGGCGTTGGCCTTGGGGAGGTGAGTTTAGGTCCCAGCTGGAGACATTGGCCCTGTCCCTGGCTTCTCTGGGCCTCAGTGTCCTCATCCGTGAAGAGTGGAGTGCTAATACCATGTGAGGCATCTGTGAGCCGATGTGTGGAAGGGCCTGGCACATAGGGTTAGCTCCCCTCCTCCTCCTTTGTTCCCCTAGGTTGTCCTGGCACTTTCCAGACTGGGTAAACAAGGACTGTAGGAAGGCTTCCTTGGGCTTGCACAGCCCATGGAGACTTCGGGAGACACTGCTTTGGACCATCCCCTCCCCTCCCCTGTGTCTGAATCACAGACAGGCTCACCTGGCCAGCTGTGCCCCATGGAGCCACCACTTGCCACCCATGTGGCTGGGCACTCTCCCTCACCTGTGGTGGCCACCTGGGTGCCAAGATTGTTGACTTGGGGGACAGGGCCAGTTTCCGTGGTCTCCCTGACACCCAGCTGGGCAGGGGTGTCCCCTGAGGAGCCCATGGTACAGTGCCTGGGTCTGTGCGAGGCGATTGTCTCCTGGAGGAGCTTTAAGCCTGGTTGGCTGGAGAACGTCAGGTGAAGTACCTGTCTGTGCTCATGGGTAGGTGCGACGTTCCCAGGCGGCCTGAGTGCCCAGGAAGGAAGGCCTCATGTGAGCTGCCCTACCTTCCCACCCTGACCCGCATGTCCCACCATTTGGGATAAGTGCTGGCTTCTCTTAGCAACACCTTGATGGTCCCTAAGTTGTTGTTATATGCCGTCTAGTGCACCTGCTCATTTTGTAGACGAGGAAACCAAGACCCAGAGGACAAGGCCCAGGGGGACACTGTGGGGTGGGGGTGGGGGTGGGAGGACAGAGAATTCATTCAGCAAATGCACATTGAGCACTCGTGTGCACCAGCTACGCACCGGCCAGGCGTCATGCATGTGTAGGTCCTGGGGTCTGGGGTGAGGAAGCCATAGCGTTGCTCTGGAGGAGGGCATGTGGCTCTATCAGACTGTCCCCGGAGCTTCAGGGGTGAGGGGTGGGGAGTGAGGCAGGAGGAGGAGGCGGGCCCAGGCTGTGGATTCCCAGGCTCTAGCACCTGGGGCAGGGGACTTACCCTCTTGTGCAGTCTTCCTCTTTGTTTGTTTGTGTTTTTAAAATCTGCTGTGAAGTAAAGCTAGCCATAGTACGGACTTCGGACGGTTGTCATGAGTTCATGTATGAAGTGTTTGTTTATTTATTTTAAAGATTTTATTTATTTGCCAGAGAGAGAGAGAGAGAGAGAGAGAAAGAAAGCGCAAGCAGAGGGAGAAGCAGACTCCCTGCCGAGCAAGGAGCCTGATGTGGGACTCGATTCGAGGACCCTGGGATCATGACCTGAGCCAAAGGCAGTTGCTTAACCGACTAAGCCACCCACGTGTCCCCCCCTTTTTTTTTTCATGTATGAAGTGTTTAGAATCGTGCCTGGTACACAGTAAGTGCTACGTAAGTGCTTGCTCTTATCCTTGTGGCAGCTGCTTCCCTGGGCTTTCATGCCTTTGGTTTGGTGCATTGATCAGACACCTTCCTTCCTGGAAAGTGGCTGGAGAGGAATAGCTGTGGAGGAGATGGGGGTGGGAAGGGGAGGTGCTGCTGGCTCTCCCCTGCCTGCTTGCTTTCCCCTGCCCAGAGCTGGGGAGGGCCCGGCAAAAGGAAAGCTGGTCTGGACCCGGCCATGCTCTGGCCAGGACTGGTCACCGCCACTAGGGACACAGCTTTGCCTGGGCTGGCAGGACCCTGGCCCAGGGAGGAATGGGCCTGTGAATGGGGTGGGGAGGCATAGGGATTCTTTTTAAATTACAAAAGCCTCTATGCTCCATGTTCTAAGTTTAAGAAACATAGAAACATATAAAAGAAGCAACGAAAGTCCCTCTCTAAAACACCTTCAACCCCTTAACTGCCCTCAATTCCTTTTCAAAACCTACCCCTCAAGATAAATTGCCACTCACAATCTCAACTGCATCCTTTCTAGACCTTTTATATATTGTAATAATGTAAATATGCACACATAATGCCATTTTTGTTTACAAAAAAAAAAAAAACGGGGGGAAGATAGTTGCCTAATATCACACAAATTATTCTGCAACCTGACTTTTCCAACTAACGAAGCGTCTTAGAAATCCTTCCATGTCACACATACGGGCTCCCCTGTTGTCTTTACTGCGGCGGAACCTTCATAGCACAGTGTGCCAGGATTTATTTCACCATTTCCTCAGTAATGGACATTCCGGTGGTTTCCAGTTTTTTGCTATTACTAATAATGCTGCCTGAAACATCCTTGTACATACATCTTGTGTCTACCCGCAGGTTTTTCTAAGGCTGAATTCCCCAAGAGGAATTGCAGAGTGGAAGGGAATGTGCATTTAAAATTGCGAGGGCGAACGTGTGGGCATTTTTTAGGGTTTGCTATTGCAAACACCCATGTGTGTGCCTGCATGTTCAGGGAGCAGAGCCGTGTTGTGGGGGGAGCACAGTGCCTATAACCCATGTCAAGGCTGGGGGAACGCATGGGATGGGACTCCCCCCCATACTTACTGCGGCTCTGCCTCCGTCATGGTGGCCTCAGTGCCGCCCTGCAATCTACTAACTGTTCCCAGTCCATTCATTTCCTCTCTCTCTCCTAGACAGTCTTTTCATACCTTTGCTTTTGCTGGAGTCTCCCTCTTCGCTCTTGTCCGATGACTTCACTTCCTGGGCCTCTGAGAAAAGAGAAGCCACCAGGAGAGAATGTCCACGATCGCCCACACCACCCCCACCTGCCTGCCCCCATCAATGCCTGCGTCTTCAGTCTCTTTCCCAGCCCAGGGCGGCCCCTCTCATCTGCACCACCAGATCTTTTAACAAAATTATTACCGGCATATAATTACAAAGCGTAAAATTCACCTTTTTAAAAAGTGTACAATTCAGCGGTTTTTGGCATACTCACCGAGTCGTGCAACCTTCACCACTACCTAATTCCAGAACATTTACATCACCCCGAGTGAAACAGCAGCCACTCCCCACTCTCCCTCTCCGCAGCCCCTGGCAGACACGCACCTACTGTCTGCATGGAGAAGTCTGGCCACTATGAAATCACCTAGGCTGGATATTTCACGTGAACAATCATACATCATAGAGCCTTTGCCATGTGGCTCTTCCACTGAGCATCGTGTTGCCAAGGTTCGTGCCTGCTCTAGCTTGTATTGGTACTTCTTTCCTTTTTGTGAGTGAATAATATTCCAGTGTGTGGCTAGACCGCAGTTTGTCTACTCGTAGGCTGATGAACGTTTGGGTTGCCACTTTCTGGCTCTTGTGAGCTAAGTTGCTATGAACATTTGTGTACGCATTTTCACGTGGCCATATATGTCTTTCTCTGGGGTATACCGGGTGGGGGAATTGCCAGGTGTATGCTAAGTCCATGTTTAACTTCTCAAGGAAACCACCCAACTGTTTTCCAAAGTGGCCGCACCATTTTATATTCCCGCCAGCAGCATACAAGGGGTTTGATTTCTCCATGTCCTCACCAACACATGTTACTGTGTTTTTGATTCTAGCCCTTCCAGGGGGTCTGAAGTGGTATCTCATTAGGATGAACAACTGGATCTCATCTCTTTTCACCTGCGCGTGGACAGTCCTCTTATGACTCATCCCTACCTCTCCTCCCACAGCTTCTCCCCTCTCTACCCAGCTATGCCCATTGCTTTCAAGCAAATTAAAAAAGAAACCCCAGAGGTGTTTGGGTGTCTCAGTCGGTTAAACATCTGCCTTTGGCTCAGGTCATGATCCCGGGGTCCTGGGATTGAGTCCTGTGTCCAGCTCCTTGCTCAGCGGGGAGTCTGCTTCTCCCTCTGCCTCTGCCCCTCCCCCTCCTTGTGCGTGCTCTCTCTCTCTCTCTCTCTGATAAATAAATAAAATCCTAAAAAACCCCACAAAACCCAAACCTCTTGACCCTACCCCCTCTCCAGCTACCTTTAAAAACATATTTTTAAAGGATTTTATTTATTTATTTGAGAGAGAGAGAGAGAGAGAGAGAGAAGCAGACTCCCTGCTGAACAGGCAGCCCGACATGGGGCTCGATCCCGGGGTCAAGCCCAACTTGAGGCAAAGGCAGATGCCTAACTGACTGAGCCACCCAGGCACCCCTCCAGCTACCTGTTTATCTCCCTCCTCCCTTTTATAAAAAAACCCACCAAAGGTTGTCTCAACTCGTCCCCAATTTTCTCTCCTTTCATTCTTGCTTGCACTTCCTCCTAGCAGGCTTTGGTCCCCACCCTGTCACCAGAGTGGGCCTCTCAGGGTCACTGGTGCTCTCTGCGTTTTACTGAAGCCTGTAGACCTCTCTCAGCCCTGACTTGAGATCAGCAGCTGTTGACATGGCTGCTCACTCCCTGCCCTTTCTTGACATGGGTTCTGAGACACCAGCCTTCGCTGCCTCCTCTTTGTGCTCCTCCCTCTCTTGCACTTTCCTGCAGCATCTTCCCGAGGACTCCAAGAAATTGAGGGCTCCCTGGCTCGGTCCCTGGCCCCTTCACTTGTTTTTCTACCCGCCTGATTCTCATCCAGTCTTAAGGCCTGAAATGTCACCCAAGTGTTGATGACTCAAGATTACAGCTCCAGGCAGGCCATCTCCCCTCAGCTCCAAACTCATTCATCCCACCGCTCATTGTTAGGCCACTCTGACCTGACAGGTACCAAACAGAGCTCCCAGCTCCTCCCACCGAGCTGGCCAGTCCCACATCTCAGTAAGGGCAACGCTGTTCTCTCTGTAGTTTAGGCCTTGACTCCTCTTTCTCTCACATCCCAGCAAATCCTGCCACTTTCCTCTACCCGCTGTCTCAGGTACTCCCGGGACCAAGCTGCCACTGTCTCCTGCTTCGAGCTTGTCGTGGCCTCCTCACAGTGTCCTTGTTTCCACCCATGACCCCCTCAGTTTATTCTCAACTGAGGGCCCAGGGAGATCCTTTTAAAGGTTTATTTATTTATTTGAGAGACTGTGAGTGTGTACGTGTGAGCAGGGGGAGGGGCAGAGGGAGAGAGAGAGAGAATCTCAAGCAGACTCCTCACTGAGCACAGAGCCTGATGTGGGGCTCCATCTCAGGACCCTGAGATTGTGACCTGAGCCAAAAATAGGAGTCAGAGGCTCAACCAACTGAGCCCCTCAGGCATCCCCCAGAGAGATCCTTTTAAAATGCAAGTTAGATTATGCCATTCTTCTGCTCAGAACCTGGCAGTGATGCCCCATTTCGCAGGACCAAAGCCCTTGCACTGGCCTTTGAGGTCCTACAGGATCTGGTCCCACCTCCTACCACTGTCCCCCCCACCCCTTTAATCCTCCCTTTTCTGTTCCTTAGACACAACAGGCCTGGCCTGGCCTCTGCACTTGCTGTTTCTTCTGTCTAGAATGTTCCTGCCCAGAAATCCACATGGTCTCTCCTCTCCTCCCAGACTTGTGTCAGTGAGGTCGTGTCTGACCACTCTATTCACCATCACAACCCCCCGAGCACTCCCTACCTGCTTCCTGATTTGTTTCCCCCTGGTTCCCTCTCTCACATACTGGGTGTTGTATGTGTTGGCCTTATGTATTATTTGTCCCCCCCCCCCCACCGCCGCCCCAGATTGTAAGCACCAGAAGGGCAGGGCTTTCAGTCTGTTTTGTTCACTACTGTATACTCAGCCTCTGAAGTAATGCTCGCCACACCGGAGATGCTGAGTAAGTATTTGTTGAATGAATGCCTGGATGCCAGTGGTCTGGAAGTTCTTGCAGATGCGGAAGGATGGCCCCTCCCTGCTATGCCACGTATAGCTAACAGGTGGCACTGTGGCCACAGAAATGGCAGGCTCCTCAGCCACTTTTGTTCTAGACTCCTGCCGCTTCCGGAGCTGCTTCGGGAGGTAGATTGCCGAAATGTGTGTGTGACAATATATGTGCTTCCAGGCCAGTCTGCTGCCTCTTTCTGGCAGGATTCCAGAGGCCCTGTTATTATTTCTGGGTGGTGAGGGTCCCCAGCTCTGCCTCCCCCTTCCAGCTCAGGCCCAGGGGATGGTGAGGTGTATGGGACCAGACAGCCCACTTTAAGGCAACTGGGTAGGTTTGGCTAGACCCTGGGGAATCTTTCAGAGCCCTGGGAGAGGGAAGGGCCTTCCACCACCGGCCTCCTCTCTGCTGTCAGCCATGGGACCTGTCCCACAGTCCCCAGGCAGCCTGGAGCACTTGGCTCTGTCCAGCTCTGACCATTGTCGGCAGTCAGAGAGCCCTTCTCTTTCTCGTTGGGAGGTGAAGCAAGCTAAGGCTTCGTAGCCCTGCATTCCTGTTGCTTCTCACTATGGTTGTGTGGAGGTGTGAGCCAGGACTCCGGACTCAGGTCAGGACCCATTCCTCGCTCTGCCACTTGCCAGCGGGGTGATCTTGGCCAAGTGCTGAGCCTCATTGTCATCTGTCCGATGGGAGAGACGTGTCTGCCTTATCGTGGGGAAGGTTAGATGCTTGTCGTACTCCTGTCTGGTTCTGGGCTGACACAGGCAGGTGCTCTCAGTAAGTACTTGCTCCCACCTTGAAGGCAGGTAGTGTGGGGACTGACTGGGCACTGAAATCAGATGCGAAGAGACGGCGGATGGCTGGGCCATTCATCATTCATTCACTTACTCTAACAACTGTGCCGTGTGCCTCCCATATGCCTTGGGCTACGTAGGTCATTGGACCAAAAAGACTTTGCTCCAGCATCCAGGGAGCTACGAATTAGTGGAAGAGACAGGACTACATGTAAAAAGTTAAATAACAAATATGAGATGAGGTACAAGTGATGTCAGCAGGCTCCTCACGATGAATGGCCCAGTGAGCGGGACACACCGGATTTGCTGTCAGCTTGGCGCTGAGGAATTGGGGCTGTTGTGGTCTGGTGAGGCCACGGCTCGGGGGGGAGGCAGATGGAGACCATGGTTGTGGCTGTGGCTATGGAGGGAACCAGCCTGGGATGATATCCACCCACCCACCTTTACTGTCGTCTCCCCATGGCCCGGTCAGGGTCCAGTTTCCAGTTTCGATGGGTCAGGCTGGAGGTGTCCTGCTGCCTGCCCGGGGCTGTGGCTGGCATCAGCTGAGGCCACCTGGAGTTGGACCTAGCCCTCACCTAGGAAGTGTTCTAAGGATGGGAGTGCTGTCCGCAGACACAGAGCACACCAGGATGATGTCCTGAGCAAAGGGCAGCCTGGTCCCACTGAGGCTGGTCGGAGGTGGGGCAAAGGAGCCACCATGAGGATGGGGCACTCCTCCCCGGGGGGGGGGTATCTGTTACGATAGCTCAAATGCTAGAGCTGATGCCCTCCTGCAGGACCCCGGGGACAGGGAGCATGATGACGGACATCTCCATCGCTCAAAGTCCTAGTGTAACCTTTAGGAAACAAAACTATGAAGAGCCAGTGAAAGCTGCCCTGTACAGTGGCTGATGGAGAAAAGCAGAGATCCTGAGTGTCGTCTTCCTGTGAGACCTCCACCACCACGTCTAGGAGTCCTGGGGGCCACTCCCCTCCCCTAACACATTTGCCATGCTATACCTAAGGCAAGAAGCCTTCGGGACCGTGGAGTTAGCATTTCCGAGGGCCAAAATAGTTACAACCATGTCCAACCCTTCCTGCTGTTTCAGAACCTGTGGTCCTCTGTTCCTGCCATCTTCCCTCAGGGCAAAGTCCAGCCCGTGCCCGACTTTCTATACCAGATCTTAGACCTGCTGCCATTGACCTTCTTCCCACCTTCCGCCTCCCTTATCCAGGTGCTCGCGGTCTCCCTGAGGCAGCAGTTGAGGCACCGGGGAAGGACCCAGGAGCCCCGCTATGCCCTCACCTCCAAGACCCTGCACCTGCCAGAGCTCACTCCCGAGAGCGTCAGGGCTCTGTGCTTCCCATCTGCCGGGGAAGCTGCCATCCCATGGGGCCCCTGGCAGGCCTGGGGCACAGAGGCACAGACAGGTCCTGGACCGCCCGGCTGCCTCTGCCCCCTCCCTGCCAGAGTGGGCTTGGCGCTGCTGCTCTGCCCACGTCCTTGCTCTGCCCAGCTGCCTGCCTGGCACAGAGGCTCTCCGCCGGACCCTCTGGGGCAGTAGCTGGGAGGTGAGTCTGTTTACTCCACCGCCCCCTCTCCCACGGCACAAAGCAGAGCGCTCACTTAGTTTAATTAATCCGCTGCCCAGCCTGCTCCTCCGACCCATCTTTTATTCATGGACACGCGGCATTCTCCGCTTTACCAGGACTCGGGCATCAATATTTTATCCTGGCTTCACTTGCTAGCTCCCTGCTCCCTCCTTCCTGTTTCCCACCGGCTCTAGGACCCTGAAGGCTGGGCATGCTGGCCTAGCCCAGGGCAGCATCACAGATGCCCCTGCTGCCTCTCAGGCCCTGAATGTGCTCTACCTGCCAGGACCGTTGTTGGCAGAGTCAGGGCTTGACCCAGAAGCTTCTCTGAGTGAGTGAGCTTGAGAGGTAGAGGAATCAGAGGGCCAAGCCCGCAGCCAGCATCTGGGTTCAGGATTCTGAAGGGAGGAGGCAGATAAGCCCTGGGGGGTGTGTAGCTCCTGGCTGCTATCACAGCAGACCTGTTACCGTGTTTGCTGGGTAACAAATTTGTCGACCGGATGGGAGATGAAGGTTGTGTGGGGCCAGGTATAGATCTGGTCACATAGGAGGTGCTCATTTTTCTTCCCTTTTAGACCAGGCCATCTTATTCATTTTTCATCCCCTTGTCCCCCCCGCCCCCCTGCCGGCCTCGGCAGTTGAACGAATGACTATTTGAAGGAATGAAGTGGTACGGGAGATCAAGAAGTACACCTCAGCCAGCTTGTAGTCCTTGCTTTATTAGCTCTGGGCTCTCCAGGCTCACACGGAGGCGCTCAGGACCCATCTGGAGGGGCCCTAACCAGGATCCCAGCCCGGGGCTCTCAACCTGGGGTCCGTGGAGGGCCTCTTGGAGGGTCATGAATGCTTGAAGCACAAAATCAAGTGGGGTGTGTGTGTGTGTGTGTTTGAGTGTGGCAGTACTGGCTGGGTGGTGGGTGGTCACAAAGGGATATGGTGCAGTCGTGCCCTGGAGAGTGCGTAGCTGAGATGGAAGCAGTGACACTCCAGTGTTTCCGTGGACAGGCTGTCGAGCTCCCTTTGATCTCCGTGTGGCCCCGTGTCGAGGGTGTCTCCTGTGCTGAGCCCAGTCGGGGGACTTGCCCTGACCCGAGCTTGTGCCAAGGGTGGGGATGAGAAGCAGCTCACCAAATGCCCCTGAGGGCCCTGCAGGTCCCCCCACTACCTTCCTTTCCTCATACCCCACCCCGATCCATTAGGACATCCTGCCTGCGAAACCCCAAATACGCCTGGAGTCTGAGCCCTTCCACCGTCTGCTGCCACCCTGTCTCTACCCACTCTGTGTGTGGCCTCTGCCTGGCCTCCTGCTCCCACCTACGTCCCCTGCAGCCTGTGCTCAGCACAGCCGCTGTGAGCCCACCTGGCCGCAGCTGCTCTGTGGCCTTCCTACCCTGGGCCTGGCTCATGTGGGTCAGCCACCTTGACCCCGCACGCCTGCAGGCTCCACCTGGGGCCTCTGAGATTTTACTTTCCCCAGGGGGCCTCCTGGCACACTGTGTCACCTCCTTCAGGTCTCTGCGGAAATGTCACTCCAGCCCACCCCTCCGCCCCGACACTGCGGTTTTCCTCCCTGATCCGTATCCCCCTGCACCGGGCCAGTTACTCAGCGGCGTGTCTTCACTGTGTGCTCTTTGTCTTCTGCCCATGCAGTGGAAGCACCCTGAGGGTAGGAGTTCTTCTCTCTTGTTCGCTGATCTGGACTCGAGTAGTGCTCACTAGCAGGAGCTAGTGGGGCGAATGAATGAAAGAATGAATGAATGAATTCCCCACCGCATTATTCCATGGCCTGTTTAGGACAGCCCACAGATGGTGTTATTTTTTCCTCAAGCCTAAGAACCGGAAGAACCTTAGCCTGTGTTGAGAAACCAGCACTCATTCATGTACTTATTCAGTGTATTTACTGAGCACTTACTATGTGCCAGACCCCATCCCAGGCGCCGGGGAGACTGTGATGAATAAAACAGGCCGACACCCCGTTTCCCAGTGCCAAGTATTTATCTCACAGATCCCGAGGTTCTTGTCACAGATCTGGTTACCATCTCCTCTCTGTTTTGGAGACCCCCGTGCCCAGAGCTAATTTTGTGAATGTTTTGGAGTCCTAAAACTGCCCCTCTGATCTCACCTTATTATTCTGTTTTCCTTCTTGTGTCATGGTTGTTTTTTTTTTTTTTAAGATTTTATTTATTTATTTGACAGAGAGAGAGAGAGACAGAGACAGAGACAGAGAAAGCACAAGCAGGGGGAGTGGAAGAGGGAGAAACAGGCTCCCTGCCGAGCCGGGAGTCCCATGCGGTTCTCGATTCCAAGACCCCAAGATCATGATCTGAGCCGAAGGCAGTCACCCAACCAACTGACCCACCCAGGCACCCTGTGTCTTGGTTGTTTTTAACAGAAAAGGGAGTGTTTTTGGCCCAGGAGTCTGGGAAGGTGCTGGGGACCAAGTCTTTCTCTTGGTCTCTCTCTGGAGTCTCTCTCAGATGCTATCTGTGGACGCTATCTGTGGACACTGTCACCTCCGTCTCTGGGTCTCTGCCACCTGCCTCCTTCTTGTGTCACTTGTGGACCAGCTTCCCTGTCACACAGCTGAAGATGAGGCCCCGCCACTCTTTTGCTTTGAGGAAACGGTCCATTTAATACATTTAATCTTAGAGTCTTGTATGCATTCTTTCAAACTGTTTCAAGATCCTGTGGCCACGTGGATTACCTCTGCAGATGAGTGTGCGTGTGTGGGGTGGGGCGGGGCTGGCTCTGACCGGAGGACCACGTAGAGATGGAAGCCTCCCCGGAGAGAGGAAGGGGAGGGTGACAGACCTCTGGGTGGGGGGATGGTCCTTGCTGCCACTCCTCCTGACAGGCCCTCTTGAAGAGTCAGTGTGATTTGCTCAGCCAGATACACTTTTGTCACGGGTCTGCCATCTCCTGGGCCCCCCCCAGCCAGTCTCAGACTTCACAGCCTCATTCCCAGGTGAAGTCACTGTCCCTTTGGTTGTTGGCCTCCTGTTACTATCACAGTGGCTGGGGTGAGCCCTGCATCTGCAGTTGGGTGCTAGGGAAAGGGCTAGATGGATACAGGGGAGGCAGGAGCAATTGGCACAGAGTGCCAGAGGCAGGGGACTCTTAAGGGGGGATTGGGAGGTTGGGGTGGGGTGTGGGGGTAGCAGCAACCAGGCAGAGGTGCTAGCCTCACAGCCGTGGGTCACAGGCATGCCTGTCTGTCTACCTTGAACCCTTCCTGCCACCATCAGCACCTTGGCCTTGTGCAGCACTTAACTGGACGGTTGGGGGTGGAGGAAGGGGTGTGACCAAGAGAGAAGGGGACTTTGGCCTGAAAGCCAGAGGCAGAGGCACCCCCACCCTCCCTAGGTCTCGGGTTCTCACTCTGACCCTTAGCCCCACGTCACCCCATGGTTCCCCTACCCCCTGGCCCACACCATACCCCCTGGTTTGAGAAGAAAAGCCTGCAGTAGGGGAAGCAACTTCCTTGGTGCCAGCACTGAGGCTGCAAGGTGTAGTGCCTAACTGATCATGTGCCTTTGAACAAGCTCTGTAGCCGCTCTGTGCCTCAGTTTCCCCATCTACATATTGGAGATAATAGTACCTATCTCATAGGGTTGTTGTAAGGTTTAGATAATTTATGCAATGAAGAATTCAGAGGAGTACTTGCATACAGTACTGACACTCAGCAAGTGTCAGCCACTATTATTGTAATTTAAGGGTTCTAGAAGTTTCTTCCCACTCCTGTATTTCCTCCCTATATGCAGAGTCTGAAATTCTTCTTCCACTTACTCCTTTGGATGATAGTTTTTCCAAAGGCTTCTTTTAGGAAACACAGACTAGCACCTGACAACGCAGCGTCAAGTTCAAGAATGAGGACTTGAGGCATGGCTCCATGCCGTGTCTGCTGTGTGATCTTAGGCAGCTCCATAGCCTCTCTGAACCTTGATTCCTCCTGCTTAGGTGAGATGACAACAGACCTACCCGCAGGGTTCTTGGGAAGACAGAACGAGACCAGGTGTTTCAGACACTCAGCATGGTGTGTGGCATGGCCTGAGTGGTCAGGAAATACAAGGCTGTCCCTCTCCCAGGTGCCTGCCATGCATCATTGTATCAGAAGCTGGCCTCACCTCTGAGCTGGTAGTACAGGGCTCAGCCTGCCGCTTCCAGGGGAGGAGATGGAGGCACAGAGAGGGGCAGAGGCTTTCTGGAACTTGGGCCTGCTGGCTCAGGCCTGTGCTCTCTTGAGGCCTTGGAGACCCGGCACATGTGGCTGGTGTTCTTGGCGTGATGGGGATAATTAGGTGCTTTGCCTTGACCTGAGGCTGGGGGTGGGGCGTGAGTGGGCCCATAGGACAGTGACTGGGGAGGGTCTGGAAGGGGCCAGCAGGGTGGTGGTAGCATGTGAGTTTAAGAAAGCAGTAGGGGCTGGGTGTGGGGGGTTGTGCATCAGGAAATAGAGCTAATCTGCCACTTCACCAATTTGTCCTGGCTCAGCCCTGCTTTCTGCCTCTGTGAGCCCCCCACCCCTATTTGCCCTGCCCCTGCCTCTGCCTATGGCCTTGGGGGGCCCTGGAATAGAGCCTCCTCCACAGGGCTGGAAGCTGGGTTGCCCGCCCCCTGTCCCTTGGGGCGTGACCTTTTCTGATGCCTACAGGTCTTAGGAGGGTAGTGACTGGCCCCAACACGGAGAAAAGCTTTATTTATTTTTTATTTATTTATTTTTATTTTTTAAAGATTTTATTTATTTATTTGACAGAGAGAGAGACAGCGAGAGAGGGAACACAAGCAAGGGGAGTGTGAGAAGGAGAAGCAGGCTTCCCGCCGAGCAGGGAGCCCAATGCGGGGCTCGATCCCAGGACCCAGGGATCGTGACCTGAGCCAAAGGCAGATGCTTAACGGCTGAGCCACCCAGGCGCCCCCAGAGAAAAGCTTTAGACATGATCTCATTTTTCCCTGAGATTGTGAGGGAGGGAAAAATGCAAGTAGTCCATCTAGACTGAGCAGGGGGAAAAGCAATTTCCTTCTGAAATCTGTTTTTCTGATTCTTGAAAGATGCAATTTGGAAATATGTTGGTGGCTCTGTCTGGGGTGTGGGCTCATGCCACAAGGCATTGGGGTGGGGACCCGGGGCGTGGTTGGGGAGCAGAGAGGGCTGTGGAGAAGCAGACCACACCTTGCTGGGTTTCAGCCCAGCCTCAAGGACAGTCCAGAAGAGGAAAATGTGAGAAGGATGGTCTGGCAGAGGGTGAGCTAAGTGAGGAGGGCAGGGATCGAACAGACAGAGAAAGGGGGTCTGTGAGTCCTGATGCGCGGAACAGTGGGGAAATGTGTTGGGAGAACTCCAAGCCTGGATGGGTAGAAGGGTGGTCCATCACTGGAAGGATGTCCATGCCTTGGTGTCAGCATCTTAGGAAATTCATGGGGCAGAGGCACAAATCCGTCCTGAAGGACAACATATTTAATTCCCTTTCTGGAAAGCCCGCTGGGTGCTAGGTAATCAGCTGGTAGCTTGGGGGCTTTGTCAGCGCCTGTAGGAGCAGCTGGGGCCCAGCACGAGGTGGTAGAGGGATGCAGGCAAGCCTTAATGCCTGTTACCCCCTCAGGCCACTTTCCATGTTCTCCAGAAGCCTCCTCCCCAGGCTGCTGCTTCTGTTTGCAGAGATGTTCCAGGAGCCATGGCATGGCCGTGAGGGTTCTAGCCGAGGGGGGAAGGCTGGGCCCCTTTGCGTAGGGCAGAAATGGAAACCGAGCCTTACTGGCACTGTAGGGGCCTCCTTGGGGCTTGTCTTTCCCTCTGACATGATGCTAACCCCATATCCTAAAGCACTAACCTATCAACTAACTCTCCAGTGAAGCCATCAACCAGCTGAGTCCACCAACCTGCCAATCAAGCCTTCACCCCCCTAACCAATCTGCCAACCACCAACCAACATATTACCCTATACCATGCCACACCACCAACCCAGCAACCTTCTAAGCAACTACTAACCAACCCACTAACCAACCAGTACACCAACCTGTTCTTCCGTCATCCTACCCCCCCCCCCACTAACAAGCCTATCAACTAGCTCACCAATCAACCACTACCTCACTGTCCAATCAGGAGATTGAAACAGTAATATTAACAGGGAAGGTTTAATATAAAGAATTATTAACTATAACATGAGATAACTTGCTAAGGCTTACGTACTAGCTATAACAGGGGATTGCCTCCCTACTGTAAAGTAACGTAGGAATAGCAGTTATGGAGAGTGGCCACTACCTCTGGGGCTGTGGCAGAGCATCAGAGGAAGGAACAAATCCCAAAGAGCCTTCCCTGCATATACACACCCAGGGCCAACATGACCCCTGTTAAAAGAAGGTACAGTGAGGCCCACTGGATGGCAGAAGAATTTGCTGAGGTGTCATGCTGATGGAACTCCCTGGAAGACTGCCTTCTGGGGTGCTGGCGGAGGCAGTATGATGCAGGAGGCCTCCTTGTGGGGGCCAGAAGGGAAGCCCCTTCATCCTGCTGTGTTCCTCCCCCTTTGACAAAGCTTAACACAGCCAGCTGGTCGAGGAGAAATGTTTGCAGAGTCCAACCATGATCACAGGCAATCAAGAGGAGACAGACAGTAGGGTCATAACTGGCACACCTATTCTGCTACTCCCCCTCACCCCCAGCAGCCCTCTAATAGATATGCCAGTCCAACCACCATCATCCTGCTTGTCCACTGACCCATCCCGTCACCCCATCAACTAACCACCCTCTAACCACCATACCAACCCATCCACCCACCTACCAGTCAGCTCAGAGAAAGGAAATTTTCCTGGTGGTAGCCTGTTCCAGGCTGTGTGCTCAGGGCTGTAAGGACAGTCTCTGCTTTGCAGGAAAGACACTTTGGAGTAATTCATCCAAACTGGGGAGATGAATGCAACTTATGCATGTGACCAGCCAAGGGCCAACAGGGACCTGTCACACAGGTGACACCCATTAAATGGACAAACAGTGGCAGATGGTGGGTTCTGACATTGTGTTGGGAGGGATGGCTATGGCTTAATGGTATGGGACAGCTTCATGGAGGAGAAATGTTCTGGGTTTTGAAGAATGAATAGAATGGAAATTTACACTTAACAGGGGCTTCAGAAAGCAGGCAAGTGGGGACAAGCATCTCTGGCATCTCTAGCATTAAGCAGGACTAAGGCACATGAAGACTTCCTCTGCAGGAAAAACTCAGCATGCTGGGGGTGTCTTTCACACTCAGCTGCCCTGGGCCGCCAGGGAGCGAGTCTCCATTTGGCCCATGACAGGGAAGAGCCATCCTGGCCGTGGGAGGAGATGCTGATCATATCGTCAGCTTCTTTCTTAGGCAGCGGATGGGATTTCGACCTAATAGCGCTCTTCCTTTTTCATCAAGGACTAAAATGGAAGAAAAATGAATGAAAGGCTCATCCAGCATCAGGCAGACATCAAGAAGAACTTCCAGTCCAGACCAGCAGGAGTCTCAGGAATATGCTTCTCTGTCTGAAATACTGACCTGCTCAGAGACAGGGGAATAACTCTGATGACCCGTCCTAACCCCGTTGTTAAAGTGTTCCCCGTGCCCCGGGTCTACCTGCTCCCAGGCTGCCATCAGCCCAAGTGCCATTAAGTATCTTGGAATAAAAATCAGACTTCAGAATCAATTGATGGAGAGAGGTTCTCCAAACATTCGCCAGAGAAGGTAATTAAATTCCGATAGAAGGAGATGGAGCTGTGTGACAGGGCGGTAGGGGCAGCGAGCTGGCGCTGGGCTGCCGAGCAGTGAAATCACAGGCGTGCGCAGCCCAAAGCTGGCAGTGGCACAAAGGAAATTGGAGCAGTCAAATATTTCCCTCCTCGTTGAGTTCCATTTACATGTTTATAATAGAGGTTCTTAAGGCCCTAATGAGAAGGCTGCTCATTGCAGGGAAGAGGATGATTAAGGCTCTGCCAGACGAGATCAGGGACAGGAACAAAGGCCTGTTAATTACTACAGAGGGACAGGAGAGGAGCCAGGCTCCACTTGCTGCTCCCCCAGAGCCTTCCCAGACTAGTACCTTCCTGCTCTCAAGGATCACCTTTGCCCCCAGCCCCCGTGACCTCTGAGGGATGGGTTGGTTAGATCCCCAGGGCTACATTCAGGGGCTCATGGACGTTTCCACCTCCCCTCCCTACGGGATAATTTCAGGGCTGTATCCAGAGCACAAGGACACCTGTCTCCTGGAGATGCCTTGCTGGGTCAGTGGGGGGGAAGGGATCAGAAGAAACCACACTGCTTATCTGCTGGGCCATCATGTGAACCTACTGTCTGCTAGGAGGCAGCTCACAGGAGCTTCTGGGCCCTAGAAGGGGGTCACTCCAGGCAGAGGCGAGGCCCCTCTTCCCAGCCTTAGGACATTTAGGACACATGGATAGGCCACACCCAGGCCAGATTTAGTGACCCTATGAGGTCATCTGACAAGAAGGCAAAGAGTTCCTGCCAGGTTGATTTTAAGACCCTTTAACAACCAGAGTTCATGGTGTGGAAAAAGTATGGGCTTTGGGCCAAAAGACAGGGTCAGACAGACCTGGGTTTATTTTAGTATATGTGCTGCCAAAGCGAGCACAGACAGACCTGGGTTCAAATCCCAGATTTGCTATTTGTTAGTGAGCCTCAGTCTCTTCATCTGTAGAAATGGGATGGTCACACCTACTAACAGGCATTGTGGGGTTGGTTTGACGATTTAGTGAGATAATGTAGGCAAAGTCTGGCACATAATAGGTGCTCATGTCCGGGATCTTCCCCCTACTCTGTGGGGCAGGATTGGCAGTCTGAGGCCGAAAACCTCTAACGTCTTCTCTGGGACCTCCCAGGGCCCGGGGCTGGTGGATGCAGCATCTGGGGTCCTTCAGCAGGTCCATGTGCCGTATCTACTGTTCCCACGATAGAGGTGTCTGGGGCTGTACAGGGCAAAAACAGCTCCCAGTCTGGCCAGGGGTGGGTAGAAATCTGGACCCTTGCACACTGCCTGCCTCTGTGTTCTCTCTGCTGTGTACCTACCCGAGGGCCTCACCTGGGGCTCATCCTACCCCTCAGGGCTCAGGAGATGAGGGGAAAATGAGAGAGATAAGAGGAAAAGACTTGGGGAATCTCTCTGATTTCCCTGTGGGGAAAAGTGATCAGAGGAATGAGTTATGTCAAACAGAGTAGAGTGAATCTGGCCATCAGGAGTTGAATTTGAAAAACTTTGATTTTTAGGAAAATGATCATCTTGTAAAGGCCCAAATCAGAGATTTCTCCAGGCTCAAGGGATGTAGGGCTCTGATGTTTCTGAAGGAAAGGCAAAGACCCTAAGATGGGAGACCCAAACTCTTTAGAGGATATGGTGCTACCTTGGTCTTCTCAGGAGTCAGTCTTGGGTGAATAGCTCAGAGTTGTAATGTCATTGGAGGGGATGGTGGGGGAAAGGCAGCTAGGAGCACCTGGGGGGGGGGGGGAGGCGGGGGGCTTTGCCAACCAAGGCGCTGTCCTTGGAGCTGTCCATGGTGCTGGCTTCAGATCCCATCCGGCACTGTCCGGCAGGTTGTCTGTCTGTCAGGCTTGTCACCTGCAGAGCCCCTGCCCAAGCCCACAGCACTGATCCTTTGGTGCAAACCCCAGAACCCTCAGACATACCTAACTCTAAGACGAATTTTAGTTCAAGCCTTAGTGCTAGCAATAACGTAGTCCCCAATCAAAGCCTGTACCCTAGAGGTCCTCTTAACCAGAGCTCTAACCAGAACTGACACCGGAACCCAATACAAATCTAAGATTCAGCCCAACCCCATCCCTTCCCCAAGATGAATCTTAACTTAAACACTATTTTTAGGTGTAACCTACCCTAGCATTTCACTTCACCCCTCACCCTCATCGCAGACTGAACCTGAACCCTTCAAACTTGGGGTTGTGCAGACTGGCTTTTCCTTCCCTCCTCTCCTCTTCCTCCTTATAAACATGGCTGAGCATCTGTGGCAGGCACTGGAACATGGCCTGTGCCCCAACCTCCCTCACTGCCAGGGATCGTCAAACTCATGTCAAAGTCAGCATTGACAACATTCCCCCAAGGGGGGAAAGTCTTTGGAGAAGACATCGTTATCACTTTGCAAAGGCAAAGGATGGAGATGGGCCATTGCTCCCCCATTGCTCTCCACCTGCTGTTTGTCTCTGACTCTGGTTTCCTGGAGCCTCTGATCCATTGTGCATGCTGTGTGGGGGAGGAAAAGGAGAGGGGTACTGCTCACGGAGGAGGAAACTCTCACAGAGGCAGGGCAGGTGTCTGGTTTGTACATAAATGCTGACGTTTCCTGAGGCTGTGCGCCTGTTCAGCTGGGGAAGTTAGAAAGGGAAGGGTCCTAGAGAAGAAGTGTTTGGGGGAAGAGCTACAGGGGTGAGAGCATGGGGACTTTTCTAGTGTTAGGAGGGGTGAGTTGGGGACTGAGGGGGGCACTGAAGGAGAGAGGCTGGCCCAGGCTAAGACTGGCCAGTGCGATGTGGTGGCAAGTATGAGCTGGTCTGGGCTTTGCCTTGGCCCAAAGCCAGGCACTGGGGAAAGCTCAAAGGGGGAAGAGAACTCATGGCCAATTCCTACCAAGGGGCCTGCTCTTGTGTTGCATATGAGGAGCCCAGGGGGTGAGATGGAGAAGGGGGGTGGGGGAGAATGGTGGCTGGGGGAAGGTATGTGATGTTACTGGGGGTCCACAGGAAGGCCCATGTGTCTCACTCTACTGACCCTCCACTCCTCCCATGTCCCAGACCACAGCCTCTGTCCCCTCCCTCCTTCCTCCATGGGGTCTACTGCTCACAGTCAGAGGGACCTTCTGAGATCCTTGTAAGGTCTCTTCTCCCCAAGAAGCTGGGCTGCTTCCTCTTTCCTAACAAATTCCACTCAACTCTCTGCTCCTTGGCTTTCTAGTCACTTACAATTGGGGTGAATATTATGTGTCTTCCAAACTGGGACATTGCTGAAAATGAAGGGAGGGCTGTTAATGATTTTTTTGGAGTAGCAGGTACAATACCAGGATGTACCCCATGGTCTCACCCCTCCAGCCTGACCCCAGGGCCCCCAAACACCACCCTCAGCTCCTTGAGAGCCTGCCACAGCGCAGGCCTGCAGCTTCCAGGGCTGGAGGGCTCTTTACTCTGAGGGTTCTTTACCAGCATTGGGTCAGGAGCTGAGCCCCAGCCCCAGCTCTCCACTCACAGCTCATCTCCCTGTAAATGGGGATGGTCATGCCTGCTCTGCTCTTTTCCCAGTGAGGTGGAGGATGTGCCGGCAATTGGATGTGTGAACACGTGAGGCTTGCTTATCGTCCCTTTTCCTGTCCATATTTTGCCTCCAATTATTATTTTAAAAAAATTTAAAATTATGGTAAAATACACATAATACAGAATTGCCATCTTAACCATTTTTAAGGATATGGTCCAATAGTGTTAATTATAATCACATTATTGTGCAAGGGATCTCCAGGATTTTTTCATCTTCCCAAACTGAAATTCCATATCCATTAAACAACAACTCCCCATTCCCTCTCCCCCATCATTCCACCATCCCAGACTTCTCTGGGAATCAGACTATTCTAAGTACGTCATGTAAACAGGGTCTGACAGTTTCTGTCTTTTTGTGACTGGCTTATTTCACTTTGCATGTCTTCCAGGTTCATTTATATTGTAGCATGTGCTAGAATTTCCTTTCTATTTAAGGCTGAACAACACTCCATTGTACGACATACCCCATTTTATTTATGTGCTTCTCCATCAGTGGATATTTGGATTGCTTCCACACCTTGGCTCTTGTGAATAGTGCTGATGGGAACATGGATGGGTAAATATCTCTTCGAGGCCCTGCTTTCTTTTGAATACATAACCAGAACCGAGATTGCTGGGTAGCTCTATTTGTAGTTTTTAGGGGAACTTCCTACTGTTTTCTGTAGTGGTTGTACCATTTTACATTCCAGCCAGCAGGGTACAGGGTTCCAATTTCTCCACATCTTTACCAACACTTGTTATTTTCTGTTTCTGTTTTGTTTTGTTTTTTGTCTTTGTTTTTCAAATAGTAGCCATTCTAATAGGTGTGAAGTGATTTTGATTTGCATTTGGTCTCAATGTATTTTTTTTTTTTTTTACATTTTTGGCCCCCATTTAGTTTAATTGCCCTTGTCCATAGAACCTTCATATCCTGTAGCAGCCAGCTATCCCCCTCTGTACCTTGCAGGATCCTCAGGTTGGTCTTGCAGTGGTCCTTGATCATTGCCTCTCTTATTGGGCATGGACAGCCAGCCCGGTGCAGGGGAGGTGGTATCTTTCATCCCTGCCAGCCTTAGCACAGCCCTGGGGGCCCCGGGAGCTCTCTCTGGATGCTGGTTGAGCAGCCCTTTAGTTCAGTTCCTCTCAAACCTAACCCTGAATCAGAATTGTCTGGTGGGCTTGCTAAACTCCAAGTTGCTGGGCCCTGCCCCCAATTTCTGATTCAGTAAATCTAGGGTAGCATCTGTGAATTGGTATTTCTAACAAGGTCTCAGGTGATGCTGATGCTGCTGGTCCAGGGATCACACTTGGAAAACCACTGCTGTTTTCAGCAAAAACCTTGCTGGCCTTCCAGGGAGCCTTCAGTTGAAGGGACGCATGTCTGGGGGGGGAGGGGGCTTGGAGGAGCAGCACCTAGGACACGGACACACAGGGACTGAGCTCCTCTTGCCTAGAGGCAGAAGCAGCCTACAGTGTTTCTGGAGAATGTAAGTGTTGGATGTCCTCAGCCAGAGCTGTGACATCCAAGTTTAATCTGCACGGAGCAATTAGAGGGAGGGGGCTGAGCGGGGAGTGGGAGCTGGGAAGGCGGCTGCATATTTCATGCTGTTCCTGGCTTTGAAGGTCCCAGGAAGGCAGGCACTGGCAGTCGGTGACAGCTTCATCTTAATGAGGGATGGGGAGATGCACCCTGCAGGGGGCGGGGTGCAGAACCTGGGGCTCCTTGCTGGGGTGGAGAGACAGTGGATGGGGAGGAGCAGGGGAGGTGGTGGGTGGGCACAGATGGGAGAAGGAGAGGAGAGTCTGTGATCTGGGCCCCTCCCATAGCTCATCCGCCTTCTCCCACAGGATATAGGGGTGGTGGTGAGCTTCCTGGAGGACTTTAAGGGCCTGCCTCTGTCCCCAGGGGCACATCTGGAACATTCCTCCCCCTCCAAAGAGGTGTCTCAACAGCTGCAGAAGATTCTGGTAGAGCAAAGCCCCAGTGTTCCTGAAACTGCTCCCAACTGGGCTTTGGTGGTATCAAGAGCCTCTGAATTACAAGGGAAGAGGGTTCATTACCATTTGGTCTCCGATTCACTTCCCTTCCTGCTCCATCCCCCATTCCCAACCTCCACCAGTAAAGGCCAAGGCCATTTTTAAAGAGTTTATAATTGAGGGCTTAGGGAGAATCCGTGAACATTCTGAAAAAGCCCTTTCCTTTTTCTTGGTTTTGGCCACATTGACCCCACCCTCAGCATAGGCGTGATGTAGCAATTTAGCCTCTGAGACCTGGGGTGAAGGAAGACTAAAGGGGCAGGGTCCCTGCTCAGAGACAAGCTTTGTTTGGGGACAGTCTCTGGGACCAGAGGTGGCGGGGGTGATCTGCATGGGGTCAGTGCCTCCTGTTCTCAAAAAGTAGACTCAAAGGGCTCTCAGCACCCCTGAGTTGGCTGCATTGATAAGTGTGCCCCCTCCGGGCTCAGCAGGGCACCGTGCCAGTCTCTGAGGAGACAGAACCATTTGGAAAATGACCTTGGTTTCTTTCCTCACAAATCTTCACTAAGAGACTGGGTGAAGGGTGGATACCTGGGCAGGACTCAGGCAAACTCTGCTGCCCTGCCTTGCCCTGCCCCCTTCTAGGGCTCCACTTGCCCTTCCGAAGGACTCTGCAGCCATGGAGTAGGACAGGGACTCAGAGGTGGGGAGCAATGATGGCATTGCAGTATGGCTTTCGATCAGACAGATCTGGGTTAGAATCTCGCCTTGGCTTCCTAATTGCTGGAGATGGGACCTGGGGCAAGCCTCATGACCTTTCAGAGTCTCAACTTGCTCATCTTGAAAATGGGAACATAACTGCCATTTTGCACGGATGTTGTGAGGATATGAGACGCGGAAAACACTTAAGAAGGTGCCTGGCTCCCCCACAAGTTCCTAATGGCACTTGCAAGACCTTGAGATGGATGCGTGGAAAGCAGTTCAGGGCCTTCCCCAGCCCCACAGCCCTTTTGTCCAACCCAGACCAGGTGGAACCAGGGACCAGGCCTCAAGCCCCCTCCCTCAGAGAGGGTTGGAGTGAGCATTCAATCCTGATTAGCTCCACCGGCTCCCTCGTAACCTTTTCATTAGGAAATTATGTTTAATAGAAATTGTTCTGACACCTCTCAGCGCGTTTCCCTGCAATTCATTACCATCTCCGGGGAGGGGGCAGGAAGCTGAGCGGCTCCATCAAGGGAGTCCCACCCCCTCCCCTGGTCCAGTCATTGCCTGTGTAGGTGACGGGGACACGGGACAGAGGTGTTCCAGCTTGGCGTCCCCAAGGAGAGGCAGGCCAGCTGTTGGAGCACATCTGGATGGGACCGGCCTGCTCTTAGCGCCCTCCCCTGGATCTGATTTGGGACCTCCCAGCTGCTGCCAGTGATGCCTGTATGTTGATGGCATCTGATTCTTTTTCTGTCCTCAAACTGCCCCCAGCAGGGGGAGAGCGAGGTGGTCTCCAGCTGGTGCAGAGCAGGAAGAATGGATGTGCTCTGTGCTCTCGTGCCTCTGTCTGCCCGCAAGCTCTATCCTCTCTCCCCGCTCCTTTCCTCCCAGAAGCCTCCCTGGACAAATCGGCTACAGGTCTGCTGTCATTGTCTCCCTTCTGCACCTGGTCCCTGATAGGAGGAGTTTATACCTGCTAGTCACCTGACTCCGGGGAGTCTTGTCTGCAACCTGCATTCGCCCTCCCCCCACCCCCTGCCCTGCTGGCGGGGACTGGGGAAGGCAGGGACTTCATCAATCCTTGTCCTCATCCACCAAGAGCTCTCAGGATTCAGTTCTGAGGGCAAGGCCTTCCAGAATCCTCCTGTCTCCTATAACTCTGGACAGTTCTGTTTCTCACACTCCACCTTGGGAGGAAGTTGGGTGGGGTGTAGGTGGAAAGTCACCCCCCATCTCTCTCTCTCCCGCCTTCTTCCAGACCTGAAAACTAGTTGGGAAGTTCTTTTCCCTGTCCCTCTCATTTTGGTCCCAGGCTCCTGGCTGCTGCTTTTCCCTTTTTTGTTGTCTTGGATTCCTGCTCTGTGAAATGAGCAGGGCCCCTCATCCTGTTCTTCTCTGAAGAAAAGAGGGTGCCAGGAGCTTGGCACTGAAACAGGCCCTGCCTCCCAGTGCTTGGAGATCTGGGGAGCCAGCTCGGATGCCCCAGCATGCTTTTCCTGACCTGACAACTGGGGAGAACCCCCCTTGCCATTTCTGTAACCAGTATCTGAAATTAGCAGCAGTCTAATCTCTCTCTGCCATATCACTCAATGGTGTAATTGGGCAGAAAAAAATGTATTAAAATGCAAAACACTCGGTTGTACTTCTTTATGTTAAATCCCTTCTTCGCTCTGTCTCCCTCTTAATTTTACAAGGTTTTTTTCCCTCTCCCCCTTTCATAAAAGGGAGAGCTGGGCATGCAGGTAATCATTTCAACTCCCCTATAAATCTCTAAAATGAATACTTAAATTCGAGGAAAAAAATACATTCTTACACCTTTAATTTCCCTGCTATGAAGTGTAATGAAAAAGCCTGATTATTTTTAATTCTTCCCTTTAATAATTCAGCGGCAGAGTGATTTAAGACTGGGATTCATAATTACCTTTCCACTTTCCTGGCAAATGGACTTTTAATAGAAATGAGAGCTCTGGCAACTGAAATGTATTTCAACAGGTGGCCGAGGGGTCAGGCCTGACGCCGATTCGTGCAGAAGGGCTCCCAGGGCCCCTCCGGGCTGTGGGGTCCAGGCCAGACACGTGGGCCAGGTGGCTGGAGGGAGAAGTGTATTGCTTGTGCTCGCTGAGAACCATCTCTCAGGACAGCAATGAATGGTCACAGTGTGGGTATTAAATGACCCATTTATCCTGGAAGGGAGAAACTGGTGCAGAATGGCCATGAAGAAAGTCTTCTGATTAGCAATAATAACCCAATAACCAAGAGCTTAATGATGGTGGCTGCAATTAATTGAGCAAATACTATGTGCCTGGAATCATGCTAAGTGCTTCCAAGACATTCCCTCTCCTCGTCTTTGTAATAGTCTATTCTAGGCATGTGAAAGCGGAGGTGTAGAGAGGACTAACAGGCAAAGTCAAGGTCGATGGTAGGGCCTCATTTCTGTCTGACCCTAGAGACGCCACTCCCTCTCCTAGGCTGATCTCCCAAGCACTGCCCAGAGTCCATTACCCAGACCTTCTACCTGCCCCCCAGGAACTTACGGACAGAGGCAGACACAGTGGTGGGGTAGGATTGGAGAGAGACCGTGGAAAGGCACTGGGCTACGTAGGAGTCAGGAGCCTGGGCACTTCCACTAGCTCCACGGCCAACGAGCTTGGAGATACTGGGAACATCACTTCTCCGAGCCTCAGTTCCCTCATCTGTAAAATGGGGATAATAAAAACTGACTTGTCTAGTTCAGAGGACTATAATGAAACCCGAATGAGGAAATACATGTGGGAAAGCCTTGTAAATCGCCAACGGCTCTACAAGGGTGAAGTATAGCTATTGTCATTTGATAACAAGAATGCATAAAGCTGATCCATTTCTGTCCTCCTCCCAAAGCCATTTTCCCTGCTGCCTGCGTGCCCAGCCTTTCTACCAAAATCCAGCTCAGACTATCTCTTCCTCCAGGAAGCCTTCTGGATTGACCGCTCTGAGGACTCATTATTTCATGACTCTCCAGTCCCCTCTTTCTCTATTTTTTTTTATTTGGTTATTTGAGTCCTTACGTTCCTTGAGAGCATAGGGTTGTGGGGTGTGTGTGTGTGTGTGTGTATGTGTGTATGTGTATGTTCTCTCTCTCCTGTCAAACCCTCTACAAGGCTTTTTACTCCCTTTCTTTTTTAACTGGAAAATGCCTCTGCATTCTGACTGTAATGCATCAATACAGTTGATTCACTGCCTGAATAGAGACATAGATGGTGAAAACCCACAGATAATCCCAAATCATGAAATATTGGTGTTGGAGTGCTGTAGCATGCAGTGAGACAGCTACACACACACACACACACACACACACACACACACACACACCCACACACACACACACACACTCCTGCGTACACACCCTTTCCATCCTGTTCAGAGTCGGCTCACCTGAGCTTGCTTGTATTTGTGGTGTGGATCAGGCTGGAGACAGACAATTGGACCCAGCCCTTATTTTACAATTTATCAAGTGCTTTCCCATACATTGAAGAAAAGGATTCCTACAACAGCCTCCTGCAGAGAGAGGCAAGGCAGGGATCCTTGTCCTTTGTTCAGAGGTTAGGTAGCGGCTTGCCCAAGATCCTTCTCTGAGTGGGGAGACCCTTAAAAGGCCTTCACACTCTGGAGCCATGACTCTCTGAAGATAGCAGTGGGGCCGACTGGCTAAAGAGAGGGAGTTTGGGTATGTGTCTGGAGGCCTGTCTGGAGGAGGAGGTGGTTGCCCGGGATAGGGACTCAGAAGCCCTGGAGTCTGAGCTTTGGGGGCAGAGCTCTTCTTGAGCCCCGCAGGAATCTGAGTTCTGACCTGTCCTTCCTACACATCCCTTTGAGCCTCCTTGTGCCCCAGTCTTTCCAAGGGCCCAGGAGTCCCCGCTCTGGAGTCCCCGCTCTCCACAGTCTGGCTGGTGGTAGCTTGCTTCTGGGGGCCTCAGGAGCAGAAGAGGGGGCTAGAGTCCGAGGCGCGGGTCATGAGGGCCTTTGCCCAGACCTGGGGGGGTTGAGTGCCCCTTCCCCGCCTCCCATGAATGCTCCCTGGAATGAGAAGGCAGCAGAGGGGCCCTCAGAGGCACTTGAGCCCTGATTGGGAATAAGTGTCTTCTAATGACTCCCATCAAATGTCAAGCGGCCTTCTCGGCTCCTCCGGGGCTGATTGCTCCCCCCGGGTCTGGGGGTGGGGAGCTGGCCCTGCGTGCTTCTCCAGCACTGGGATCCCACCCCAGGGCTTTGTCGGGGTTTTGCGTCTGAGGTGAGCCCCTCCTGGGGCTATGGGCAGCCCCAAGTCTCATGGCAGCCCCCCCTGGTCAGAGCACTGGGGTCCTTACCCCTCCTGGATGCTGCAGTAGGGGGTTCGCAGATGCCAAGATGGGTGGGCGGGGTAGGACTGAAGCTAGAAGTGACCTCACAGGTCCTGGGGCTGGGTCATAGCCTGGCGGGCTGGACAGAGGAGGTGGAAGCTGCGTCCAGCTCTTTACAGAAAGGCCCTCCTAGAGCACAAATCCTGACTTCTGCCTGTGGCTATGACTTGGCTCTTCTGAAGGCTCAATGTATTTGTTGGCTAGTGTTTTATAACAAACCACCCCCAAACTCAGTGACTTGAAACAATTAGATGTGTGGTTTCTAATGAGTCTGTGGGTTATCTGGGTGGTCCTTCCGGTCTTGGCTGGGGTCTCTTGTGTACTCGTGGTTGGCCATGGGTTGAAGAGGCACCTCTGTTGATCTCTGGGCTCTCACGTCTGGGGGGCATCTGGCCCTACGTGGGTTCAGGGAGGCCTCGAGTGGGACAACGGGGCTCTTCTCGACATAATCCTCATCCTCCAGCAGGTTCGCCCAGCCCACATTCAATACGAGGGGAAATAGACTTTACCTCTTGTTGGGAGAAACTGCAAAATCACATTGTTAAGGGGCATGGATATAGGTAGGGGAGGATTTGGGGACATTTGCAGTCAACCTGCTATATCCAGTCTCTGAAGCCCCTTGTTTCCCCTCCTCCAAGGTCTGAATGGGAGAATGTGGCTTGAGCACCAAGGAAGAACTGGGCAGGGTCTTGACCCGTGACCTCCTAGGGTTCCTCTAGTTCTGACATGTTGGGATAAGCTCCTGTTCTTCTGTTAGTGGGTCCATCACATCACCATCCAGCTGTGTGACTTTGGGCTCTTCACTTCTTTGCTTTCTGCCTCATTGGTGAAATGACGTAGTTAGATGAAATTTGATAATTAGATTAGACGATAAATTATCGGGAACCTACTCTGTGCCAGGAGATGTGCCAGATATTGGACTGGAAGACCTGAAAGGGCCTGCCAGGCTGGTGTGGGAGGACATGCTGGCAGGGGGCAGAGCGCCCAATGGGGTCAAGAGAGAGACGGATTACAAGGTGAGTTCATATCCTCCTCTACCGCCATGGGCAAGTTGGTTCCCCAGTCTAAGCTAGTTTCCCCTTTGGCAAAACTGGCCAGTGAAAGTGTTTGTTAAGATACCGACTGACGGCGCATTTGTGAACTGCACAGCATGGTGCACGTGTCCATGGCTGGAGTCACTAGCCCTCTCCCGGACGTTGGCCTTCCTGTGCAGAGCTGCAAGGATTTTACTGACTTCTGGTAAAATCTGATGTTGGTTTCTCGCCGTTAAATCAGTGCTCCTTGGGCTGAAGAAACATGGTGGAACTTGCTGGGTTAGACAGCAAGGGGTGAAGGTTATAGAAACGGGGTCATTCTTTGTTGTCAGGTGAAGGATGCTCAGGGAACTAAGTCTCGCTCGCTGAGGGCTTGAGCAGATCCAGATCTAAGTAACACCTTTGGCCACCTGCCGTCCCAGGCTCTCTCTCACATGTCACTGCATTTGTCTTCATCCTTGCCGTGACTTTGCTGGGGACAGTGCTCCTTTCCCACTGTGCAGAAAGGCCGCTGTGGCATGTGGCTCAGAGAAGCAGAGCGACCTTCGTTTGTCCACACAGCTAGTCATCGCGTATTTAGAATCTGTCTCATGCCGACTGGATATAAAGAGATCATGGCTACAGATTTGAGATGAGGTTTGGATTAGATCTTCTGCTTCTAGTACTATTACTTTTCCTACTGCATCACTCTGGGGGCTGCTCAGTTCCAGGACCACTTGGAGCAGAGCAAGCTGGTATGGCCGTCAGAGGCGATACATAGCATTCAGGTTAGATGAACCAAGAACTTGCTGATGATAGGGGCTCAGGATAAAAACAGTCATAGGTAAGATTATTAAGGATTTTGTGCCAGACACGGCACTAAGCTCTTTGCAAACAGTATCTCATGGGATCCTCAGAAGAACCTTGTGAGCTTTGTTCTATTTAGGTGGCTTGCCCAAGGTCACACAGATAGTAAGAAGAAGTCTGGGGTTTGCCTCCCGGTGGCGTGGCCCTGTCTGTAGTGCAGCACTCTTGGCTAAGGTGGTGGGCCAGGTGCTTTCTGCCTTAGGTCTCCCCAAGCCCCCCTAATGATGAGAGGCTGTGTGCTACCGCGGGAAAAACGGAAGTACAGGTCCTGTCCGTGCCCGGGAAGGTGCAGCTGGGTCTTTGGTGAGTCTGCTCCAAGTAGGGCAATGTATGGATGAAAAGTGCATTTGGAGAGAGCGTCTGAGGTCAGGCTTTCTTTTTCAGGGAGTTGATGCATCCCTCTGATACCCAAGGCCATTCGCTCCCTCGATGGGTGCTGCTCTCTGCTTAGTTGTTTATCATGCCCAAGGGCGTGAAATTGATTCCAGAAAGCTTGTCTATTTCCTCTGGCTCTTCCTGCAGAGGGGGTAGAGTGGGTGTGTGTATGCAGGGCTGGCCAGGATGAGGGACACCCTCGGGTTGGCCACATAACTCATGCAGGCATATCTCTTCAGGGGCCTTTGGGATGTCATCTCCATGTCCAAGAATGGATATCTCCTCAGGGCTGACAGGGTTGAGGCTAGAGTGGCACCAAGGCAGAAATGGGCACTGCAGGTTGGAAGGAGCAAATGCAAGACCATCAGAGGTCATTAGGGAACAGGGTGTAGGGGTCAGAGGACAGTCCCGTGTTGTTTTAGGGAACATTTTGGTGGGGACTGCAGTGCCCAGAGCCTATAGATGTGAACCTGGTAGCTGGTTTTGCAGAAAGTAAGAGACACAATGTGGGCCCTTCTCTATGTTTGTTGCTAAAACCAGTGTCAGGCATTGGTGGATTTTTGATGTCAACATATCTTAAAGACGGTGGCAATATCACATTGCAACAAATACTTAGTGAGCACCTATTCTGAGCCAGGTTCAAAACTAGACCTGAGGATGTAATGATGAAAAAGGTGTGGTCCCAGAGCCCATGGAAATCAGAGTGTGTGTGTGTGTGTGTGTGTGTGTGTGTGTGTGTGTGTGTGTGTGTGTTAGGGGGGTAGTGGAGACTCCCACAGGGGCTCATGCCTTTATTAAGTCTGCTGTAAGAGGCATGAACAAAGCGCCTGGGCTTGGGGGAATTCAGGGAAGGGGCTACCCAGTCTGGGTTTTAAGAATGACTTGGTTTCACCAAGGATGGGACGTGCTTCTGCATCAGTTGGGGTTCGCAGCCATAAGCAACAGGAGCAACTCCGACTGATTAAGTAGAAAAGTACTCTATTAGAATAGTGGGTGTCTCATCTAATCACAGGGAGGGCTGGAGAACCAGACTCAAGACTGAGCTTCCAGACAAGATGTTCCCTGTACCCTAGACCCAGACTGATAGGGGAAACCCCAACCACTGCTGCTGTCCCACCAGACACCAGGGAACCTCTGCTGCTCCTGCCACTCCCCACCGATTGTGCTTCTGGGCCAGGAACCCAGTCCTCCTGTCACTTCTGCCCCAAAGCTGGACACCTCCATTTCTACCCTTGCCGGCACAGTGGATTCTGGGCAATGAACTTACTCAAATTCCTCCCTCTAATGTGAAGTCTCCTATGGGGTGAAACTGATTAGTGGGGTCTGAATCACAGGTCTGTACCCATCTACTGCAAAGAAGTCTGGGTTACCAAGTTTCTATTTGACTCATGAGGCTGGAGACTCCCAAACTCAGCAAGGAGATTTGTGGGCAGCCAGACCAACCGACAACAAACATGATGAAGTCCACTGCAAGGATGGAGAGAGAGAGAGAGGAGATGTATAGGGAGAACAAGAAATGTATCTTTGCTTTGCCAGTGACCCTCTGCCCCTAGTTTGTGCCTGGCACCAGGTGGATAGTTGTAGAATGAATGAATAAAAGGTAGTGAGGGGATGCTGCTGATCATGGGGCATGGACAAGCTGGCCTTTGTTTATGGATATCCCAGGAAAGAGCTAAGGCATCTGGACAGCAACTTGTGTCTTACTTGGACCATCTTGTCAACCAGTCTGCTATCTGAGTAATTGGTTTGATTCTTGACTCTTTGGGGCTGAACAGTGATCTGGTTCTTAGGATTAGGCAGAAAGGAATTGACCCAGTTCAAGCAGGGCAGGTTGAAATAGCATGGTTGGCAATTAAAACATGCATTGATTTCAACAATCTCTTGCTCAACTGTTACTCCAGTGGATACTGTCTTAGCCAGTGCTCAGTCTCCACTTCCTCCTCCCCATGTTTGTGTGTGCTTCAGGGAGAAGCTGCCCGTGCCCCCAGATCCTGGACGACCTGATTGGTCTAAAGTCATCCCAGTCCCTGCTGGCCTTTCGTCAAGATGGACCAACGAGGTGCAAGGAGAGTTTTTCTGAGGGGTGCGGGCAAGTCTTTTGTACACTTCTGGAAGGGTCTCTGAGAGTTGCCGTCTTCTGGTTTTCTCTGAACATTGTCATGGATGGATATAAGGCTCCTAACTGCCCTAGCCATCTTGTGACATAGTCTGAGGATGATGGGCACACAAAAAGGAATCACAAGGAAACAGGACCAGACTTCCAGATCACACCAGATCTACACCCAGATTCTGCCCTACCTCCAGGTTTCCAGAGCTAGTAAATTTCCATATATGTGAGCCACTTTGAGCTGTTCAATGTTCAGTGCCCCTGAAAACCCTCTAACAGCTACATCGATCACTGGTTACTCATGTGTAATGGTGGCCCAATCCAAGAGACAGCAAAGCTGGCATCTGGTAGCACTAAGGGGGGTAAAGAATGGCCCCTCTCCTCACCCTCAAATGCCTGCCCATTGGCACACGGGATGGTGTCCAAGATGTGTGAAGAAAGGTCCTTTCCTTTCAAGGCAGCTCTCTGCCTGGGGACTACCCCATCCCCTTGCCTCCCAGAGGGGACCCTGTTTCAGATAGAAAGAGCCTGAGAATAGTTGATGGCCCATAGTCACTCAGCATGAAGGGCTCAGAGCATGAAGGACTTTGTCAGGGAGGTACAGAACCCTCCCCCCCCCCCCACTGCTTGGGACTTAGATGGAAAGAGACCTTGGGCAGAAGGGGAGGCGGTAGACCCCCCTGACCCATTGTCACTCCCCAGCAAACAGAAGTGGAGGAGTTGCTTTCTGCCCACATCCATGGCCTGGCTTGGCCATAGTTCTCCCAGGTGGGGTGGGGGTAGAACAGCCTGTGGTGAGCACTTGGCCTGTCTTGTGACCCCAGCTAGGACAGAGGCTGTCAGGGGCATTTGTGTCCAAATCACCAACCCCCAGGGGCATGGGCTGGTCCCATATTACTTAAAGAGAAGTGGAGGGCCCTGTGCTCCAGAGGGCTCCAAACTGCTCCGTATTTCCCTGGGAGGGGAGTCGGGCGGAACATAAATAAGACAATTTATTCAGAGAAACCATCTCCCCTATTTACATTTAAATTGAATAATTTAAAACACCTTTACCCATTTCCATAAATTATCCCCCATTGGATGGGCAGTCCAACTGCGTGGAGGGGGTGCCATCCTGGGGAAAGGCCTAATTACATTCCCTGCTACAGGGCTGAGGTGGGAGGGGAGGTGGGAAGGTGGGGAGGGACAGGAAGGCTGGGGAGGAGGGAGCTCCAGAGGAGGCAGAATTTGCTTGGAACTGTCAGGAAAAAGAAGGGAGCTAATAAAGGTGAGGTCCCTTTAAGAGCTTTACAACTGAGAGTTGAAGGGCAAAAAAGTCTTCCTTTTATCCGAGGAGTGAAGTCTTTGGGACCAGCCAAGGACATCACTCAAGTTTGGTCTGGATCAGCCATCCTCTCTTTACAGCTCCTGCAGACCCAATGTCTGGCCTGGGGGCAGAAGGGGAAGAGGAGGAAAGAGCAGGCTTTCCTCAGGGGTGGCTTTGTTATGGGTGTTTCCCAAACACCTGTTACTTGCCAGGCTGTGCAGACTGCTGGGGATGCAGGGCTAACCAGCCCAGCCCTGCCCTTCTGGGCTCCGGGAAAGGAGGAGAAAAACTGCTTCCACAGGGGCTGGGAGGGGCAGGATGGAGGGAGGTGGGTGGAGCCAGGCTTACAGAGGAGGGGCTCTTTGGATGGCCTTGGAAGGATGGGTGGATTTAGGGAGATGCTGAGGAAGAGAGAAGGCCTTGCTGAGAAGGCACCAGTGTGGAGAAAAGGCTCTGAGGGGAGAAGGCTTGGGGTCCAGGGCCTGAGAAGGCCAGAGTAAGTTCAGGAGAGGAGGGAGAGGAGTTGCCTGGCCCGGGGGCATCACCACAGTGGTTTCCCTTCACAGCCCACCGAGCCTGCATGGATGGAGCTTGGGCCTTGCAATCCTCTGTCACTGACTCTGGTCAGGCCTCCGGGGAAGGGGAGCGCTCCTATTGCCCCAGTGCCTCAGTTTCCCTGCCAAGTGCCCAGGGAAGCTGCAGGCTCTTCCCAGGCCCCCTGATGCAGAGGGATCTGATTCCTGGCATTGGCCTAATTGGTCTTCAGGGCCCCGGGACCCCTCTGCCTCTGGAATCTCCTGGCCTGTCTCCCTACATCCCTGCCCTCCCAGGATCACCTCCTTCTGGCCTTTCCCAGAGATGGAGCTCTCTCTGGCTTCCCTTCTCTCAATCAGCGGGGCTCTGGACACAGAGTAGAGCCCCAAATGACTCAGTCTTCTCCCCCGTTGAAGACAAAATGGCAGGTGAATCATGTGGAGTAGGGGTAATTTGGCTTGGAGAGCGGGACAGTGAAGGAGGCTGGTGACAAGCTCTTTGATGCTTATGACAACCCTGGGAGGCAGCCATGATTAGCTCTGCTTAAGAGATGAGGAGACAGAGGCTCTGAGCTGGAGAAACCAGAATTTGAACTTTGTTCTGTCTGCCTTGAAAGCCCCTGCTGTTGATGGCAGGCCGAGCGGTGTGGCTCACAAGGACGCTGACCAGCAGTCGCTGGCGAGTCACGCTGTGCCATGGGCCGTGTGAGCAGATGGGGCACAAACCTCTCTGGGAAAACAGATTAAAGTGGCTGTAGTGGTGCCGAAAATTTGTGCAGTCCCCTTGGATGTTAATGGAATCTTCCTGATATGTTTCTTTGCCATCCTCATGGGCCCTGCTGGGGGAGGAGGGGCACATCCGGCAGGGAAAAATGCCTGCAGGTCAGGGTGCACCTGGTCCCTTCTCCTGATTTTCAGAGCTAAGGTTCTTGAAATAAGCTCCTCTGTTCTAGGAAAGAGAAGTCTCCCCCAGTGGCTTCCGAGCTAGTTCTTAGCCTGTCCCCACCAGCTGCTGTCCCCGCCGGTCAAGCCAGTGGTTTTGTCCTCTCCTACTGGAACCAGACTGGTGTAGGTTCAGATCCTGAATCTGCCATTTGCTAGCTGTGTGGCGTTGGGAAAGTCACTTGCCCTCTCTGAACCTGAGTCTTTAGGATCAGAACGCTGATCTCAGGAGGTGGTTGTGCGAATCAGATGAGATCGTGTAGTGAGCTGCATGGCAGAGAGCTCAGTACACACAGCAGCTGCTCAATCACCGTCAGCTGCTTTTCTGACAGGTCTGCCACCTGGTCATGAGGTCCTCCCAGCTACCCCTCGCCTTTCTCAAAAGTGCCAGGGAACCTTTACTGGGAGACCTTCCACAGTTGGCTCCCTGCGATGACTGTCTCAATGCTCGGTGTCCTCTAGACATCGAGGGGTTCGTTTTGCAGCAATTGACTTAAAGCCATTTGTGTCTTACTCCACTTGTCTCATTTTCCTTTTCTGTTAAAAGATGCAAAATAGTACTTACCTTATAAAGGTGCTGTGAAAATTAGGTTAGAAAGAACGTGGGTTCAGCACCCAGTACGATGTGGGGCACACAGCTGTCACTGAGCAGCTGCACTGTTGCGTGCGGTGGTGGGGTGGGCTGCTCCCCTCAGGTTGGGTCCTCCCCGGCAGAAGTGCCTCCTGTCTGACTTTCCCAGCACCAAGCAGAGGAAGTCCCCACCCTGGAGGGTTCAGGCTCCCGGGGAAAAAGTCCCGCTCCCTCCCTTCATAGGCTTTCAGGACATTCCTCTTATGAAGTTGATAACTGTGCTTTAACTATCGACGAAGCCGTTGCAGGTGTGGCCAGGATGACCGTGGAGCTATTTAGGGATGATTTTCAACCCTCTGCTGAGGTTTCTCATTTGAGGGTAGAGTGTCAGTGATCCACAGAATAGGGGTCTCCTGTTTAATCAACAAAGAGCTTTTGAGCATCTGAATGATGGAGCAAAGCAATCCCTGAGCTGCCTCCCGGGCTCAGGCTCGTATCTGGGGACAAGAGACACCTCCAGGTCCCCGCCCAGACATGCCCCCCCCCATACCATCTTGCTCATGCCAGCCCAGTCCCAGGGATGGTTAATTAGCCAAGTTCCATCACCCTGGAAGAAGGGGGCCAGCAAAGGCCGGTGTCATGGGGGAGCGCTGTCGTGGATGTCCTGGATTATGACTCAGACACAACTGGCTCTTAGATTATTTTTATGCATATCTAATTTCTGACTTTTAATGAATTTCTAATTTCTCTGGGCTTTAGTTTCCTCATAAAACAGGGGATTTGATGAGATGAACTCCAGGGTCATCTGCAAGTTTTAGAGTTCTGAATTTCTAGGTCTAACCTGAATCCCTCTTGCTGTATTTGAAGCCCACAGAGACTATATAGACTTGGTATAGGCACTTATATTTGGTAATAAGTGACCAACATCAGATAAATCCTAGAGAGCTGTGGTTTTAGTCTTTCATAGTAGAAGAGCTTTGGTGGGACTGTATTCTAATTAAATATTTAATGGGATATATCTGTCTGTTAAAATCACTGCCACCACCTTGGAGATGGGTCTCTTTTGTGTTCTTATTTGCAACTTGTCTGTAAATGGCAGAGCTAAGCCCAGCTGGAAATCTACCCCCAAGACCGTGTGGGATGCAGGGATCCAAATAGGTTGTCCAAAGGGCAAAGGAAGGTTTCAGAGCTCTGAACATGCCCTTCCAACTCCATTTCCTGGAGCCGATTATGATAGTGCTGGCAGGATCCAGGGAGTGGGCTCAGGCCCGTGTTTGGGGCTGCTCTTTATTCTGCCTGCTCTCTGAGAGCTGGGAGAGAATATGTGCTTTTTCTCTACGTTAATAAAACCCAAAATGAGTCTTCATTAAGGGCTCCATTAAGAAGCCACTGTTATTCTTGGCACTCATTAGCGTTGCTGCTTTCCGCTGAGTTTCCACACTGGTGCTTTCCTGGGGCTTTGCAGGGCCCCTTCCCCATGCTGGAGAGCTGCTCATAAGAGAGCCTCAATGCCTGAATCTCAGAGGTGGAAGAACTAGGGCTTCCCCAGTCCACTTTATCCATTCCCCTGTATCTGGGCAATTGCCTGTCTGACTTCTGGAGCCCCTGGGAGAAGCCTGTGTAAGGGGTTTGTAGCTCTAGTTGAAAGTTCTTCTTGTCTAACTGCGCTCTTTTGCTGCAGTGTGAGCCAGTTTGAACCCTTCACTAGGATAATGAAGAGTATCTTTCTTTCTAAGAGCACCTTGCTTTCTCCTTCTGAGTTCAGGCCTTAGATTAATTTTGATAACTGATGAAACCCTGCCTCCCTCCTGTATCCTTGTGGGAAGACCTAGATAACACTTGTAGATTAAGCGTGTCTCTTAGGGTCATGCCCATCTCCCCCCATTCATGCTCTTCTTCTGTCTCCAGCTCCCATCTTCACCCTTGTTTTCTCCAGACCTCAGGACAAGTCTCGGGCCTTTGTCAGGACTTGTGGCTGCCTGACGCCTTCCCCGCAAAAGCACCAGCTAACCTACATAAATGCATACTGTGTGCCAAGCACTGTGCGAGGTCTTCTATCTCATTTAGCCAGAATCGCAACATTGCCAATGACTGGTACCATTTTGGAAATGAAAAATACAAAACAAAACATGACAACAAAAACAAAAAACTGAGCCTCAAAGGGATTCAGGTCTTCGGCCACACAGGTAGTTAAAGGAAGACCAGAATTGAACCCAGGTATCCTGACTCCCGGTAGGATGCGCCACATGCTTCACTGAGCCATCCTTGTCTTCTCCCCCCCGCAGGTCTCAGCGTAAGGACCAGCTAACATAAGAAAGGGCTTGGATCCACAGCTGGTGGCTTGCTGCTGATGTGACGAGAAAAAATTAGACTTAAGTTCTTCTCTTACATGTCCGAACTTTCACATCTGAGTGCATGTTGTTCCTTCAATGTAGCCCACTCGGACAGTTTGATACGTATGCCAATCATGTCACATTGTCGGCACCTTTGGAACTCCCCTATGGCTTATGGTATTGACTGTCAGTGAATATTTATCTTTTTCAGGATGAACTGTATCTTTGGAAATACCCCAAAGTCATTTGGATTCAAGTCTGACGAATCAGGTAAGGCACCAGAATAGGTGATTCTATTTTGGCTCACTACCTTTTAAAACATTGCTCAGTGAAATGTAGTCTAGACATTCACTGTTCCACAGGCCCCAGCTTATTGCTGTGCAGATTTCTTGAATATCTCAGAATCTCGACACGTGAAATAAAGCTCAAGTGGCTATTCATTAGGAAAGAGGGGTGAGGGAAGGGTGGGGACTGATGCTCAAAACCAAATGGTCCATGACCTTTCCTCAAGATTTTGAGCCTCTTTTTGGGCCTGGGGAGTTGGAGCTCCCCTGGCAGATGCACTGGTTCTCAGATCCTGGGTCTGCGGGGGTATCAGTGCTGCATAGTCTGACTTTATCTACAAGGCACAATAAATAGAAATTATTTCTCTTTTGTCCATGACAAAGGTATGGCTCAACCTTTTATGAAACAATTCCCTGGTTTTTGTTTGTTTGTTTTTTATGGGAGTCTGTTGCTTTGCCTTAGCTGAACAATTCAGCCATCATTCTCATTGTTAAGTATCTCTTTGAATGAACTAAATCTTTTGCCTTTTGCAGTATTTTCACTGGCTTCAGGGAGGGCAGGAGAAGGGCTGGACAGTTGCTTCTGGCAATGTCCTGGTTATCTTTCTTTCTTTAAACTGGGTGTGTCTGTGACATCCCATTTTCTTGGACATGATCTCACTTCCAGACACTTCTTTGAGCCTCTCAAGTGTCCTATTTGCAAGATTTCAATGCCTTTGGCCCTGTTTGGCCTTGATTTTCCGGCTTCAGGAATACCTGCTCACTTTTTGATGAGCCAGCCCAGCACACACTTCCTGTCTGCCTCAGGCCAGCTGGTGCTGGCTCTGTTGGAGATGGGAATATGTGATGGGTTGATACATGTCAGTCTCTCAGCTTCTGCGATCAGGGAAAATCTGTCTGGTGAAGTTATTGTCATATGAAGCTTGTACAGTTTAACAGGGGCCCCTGGAGTTTGGTGCCCCTACCTTTGTTATTTTAGACAAGTTCAATGAAAACCTTGGAGAATTACCACCTCTGTGAGCTTCAGTTTTGTCATCTGTGGAGTGGGAGTAATAGTGACTCCATCCTGGGAGGTCGTGAGGACCAAAGGAGATGATTCATACAAAGGGCTTGGCTGGTGACTGGTACATAACAGGTGCTCAAAAATGAAAGCCATTATCATCATTACCAACTTAATAGTGACTCCAGTTGGCTGTGAGCTGGAGCTGTTTTTGGCCAGGTGAACTGATCACAGAGCCGGGCAGGAGTGGAGGGGGCAGGGAGCTGTCCATGGTTCTGCAGCCATTCAGTGAAGATCAGTAAATGTCAGCGATCACCTGTCTTGTGTCTGGTACTCTTCTAAGCACCAGATTCTTTAGACAAAGGGAGCCTTTTATCTGGATGCCCAGACATTCTCACGTATACACAGGTGAGAGTGATGTGCCCCTGTTAGTAAGCACGGGAGTGTCTCATATGCATACATATATGTAGGCATTTAAAAAACATGGTGTGTGTGATGTGAGTGTGCGCGTGTGCGTGTGCGCATGTTTGTGGGTTGGTGGGTAAATGATGAATGGGCGTGGCTGAAGTGAAGAAGTGAAGGAGAGGTATTGCTATAATGTAACTCACCTGGGTAAACTAGCTGGTGAGAAGGCCCCCAGCTTGGCCACGAGGGAGAGGCTGCTGACTTCCTAGAACTTCCTGGGGAGACTGAAAGGTACACTGGCCCCCACCCCATGCCCCTCCTGGCCCACCAGAATAGAGTAAATCTGAGGCCAGAGTGGAGCTGCTCTCCTGCAGGGCATTCCAAACTAATTTTCTGGTACATTATACACTTGGCCTTTTGAACAATCAATAGCCTTAAATGCTGTTTGGTTCCTGCAGCCAAATCCAAGAGAAATAAGACATAATCCATCTGGCTGATATGGCCAGAGCAGGAAGGGAAGGAGAAAGAAAGAGGGAGGCTAGAGCTGCCCTGGGGATCTCTGCTTGGCTCAGGGAGGTGGGGGACTGGAGGGACCTGCCAGCTCTTGAGAGAATAGGCCTTTAAGAGATATTGATGGCTGGCTAATCACAGCCCCATTTGTCTCAATGCATCCTACCCATAGAGCTGTCACTATAGCAGTAGTGGAGTTCAAGTGGAGAAAGGCTGGGATAAGACTCAGGGTGCAGGGTTGAGAGTGAGGGGTGGTGTGGACGTCTTAGAATCCTGGATGGAAGGATCTGGCTTGGTTTTTAGTCTGGGGTTAGATTTGAGACATAATCCCCTAGAAGTCCTGAGTTGGCACCAGGCAGAGTATCCCGGGGGACAGGGAGCTGTGGTCCCAGAACAGGCTTGGGGCTACTCAGAAGAACCCACACCTGGCTCAAGAGAGGACAGCATGGTCCCTGCAGGCCCTGCTCTGGGGCTCAGATTGGCAGAGGGTGGGTTGTGAGGAGGTACATAGAGGGAGAGAGGGGTTCTCCACAGTGAGAGGAAGAGCAGAATCAGCCTCCTTCAGAGCGTCTGCTCCCACAGGGTGGAACTCCTAGAAGTCCAAACAGTGAGCATCTTAGGTGTCCCTGCTGCCTCTGACAGCCTAGCTGGGAGGACTGCATCCCAAGGACCTCCAAATGTCCTCTGCTTACCCTACCCTCAGACTTATGCCCCACTTAGAGGAACAAATTGAAGGAGTCAAGTGTCCAACTCAAGGCTCAATTTCCCCATCTCTTTTAGAAATGGTGTAAAGATCATTTAGACTGTCTAGAGACTGGTAGGTGGAGGACGCAGATCTCTGCTGGACCCAGGGGCTTGGGAATTTCTTTTGTGGAGATACCCCGACAGTGGGAGAAATGATGTTCATGGTGTGAAGTCAATCACATAGCAGCCTGGAGAGATGTGGGGGAGGCAGGAACACATCTTCCTAAAGGGTTATCTGGGAGTGGTTTCCCTGGGGAAGGCATGTAGATGGAGGGGGGAGGAGGAAGGAGGTGGCACCTCTCTTCCCCTACCCTGCACCTGGCCTTGGGGAATGGGACCCACTCTGACAGCCTGTCTACATCTTCAAGCACTGCAGAGGACACCTCAGCCTCTGAGAGCAATGGGGTCAGGGAGGGCAGGAGGGCCAATAAGGGACCCTGTCAGGAACCAGGAAGCATAGGGTGGATACATTCCCCATCCAGAGGGAGCCTCAAGAGGGGCAAGTGGGGACTAACATGGCAAGTGGTGAAAAGGTGGGGAGAAACCAGGCTCAGCATTTGCTTGAGCCGCTGGAGACTTCCCAGATACTCACGGCCAGGGGCCCAGGGCACCCCTCTAGCACTTGGCTCTAGCTGGTCCCTGCTCAGCCGGAGAACTGTTCTTGCTTCCTTGGTCCAGGGCAGCTCAGCCTGCAGCTAGCGGAGCAGCAACAATCCAGCGGTGGCAGCAGCTCTATGAAAAGGGCGGGGCCCGCGCACTTCTCCGATGGGTAATTACGCTTAGAGCATGTTCTGTGGAGATGCAGGGCTTGTCTGACAAGGCACACTCTTGTTCCTGCCGCAGAGGCAGCTCGGGAGCGGAGCGGAGAGGCCAGGGGCTGGAGGTGACGTTGCCGCTTGGGGAACATACTGGGGATAGTGAGCTGCTGATCCCAAGGGGCACTCATCCAATTGGGCACCCCTGTCCCTCCCCTGGCCAGGGGAAGGAAAGCAAGGTTGGGAGGGGGGCGCTCAGCAAGAGGACTCCTTTGACACAGGGAGTGCTGGGGAACGTCATGTATTTATGGTTACAACAACTTATTGTTTGCAATTATAATAGCAGAGACACCAATACTTATATTGTGTTCTATACTTCTCGAAGCATTTTCACATTTGATTTTACCATAATCCTTTCGTGGAGGGACAGATCTTTATCCCCACTTGAATGATGAAAATGGGAGTGGCTTGGTCACGATCACCGGGCAGAGCTGTCCTCAGCCTGGTTTCCTGACTTGGACATCAGAGCTCCTTCTCTGTCTCCCAAGTTGGGCAAGATTTCGGTTCCAGCCACTCCCTAGGCTGGTGTCACTCCAGAGGCTCCTTCGTGAGGTCTCCCCCGGGGCAGGAGTTGAGGGAGAGGGAGGGAGAGGAGGCCTGGGTCCCTGCCTTAGGAAGTTCCTGCCGCGGGAGAGGCCAGTCACCAGAGGTGGAGTGAAGCTGATCTGAAGGCGAGGGCATGAACGCGTGAGACAGGCCCGCTGAGCATTTCCACAGACTCGAGGCTGCAGCTGTGCCGCTTTTCTGGGACCAAGCTGTGACACTGATTGCCATCGGCATGAGCAGGTCCGCTTTAAAAGACACTGTGTGACAAACAGCCATTCCCATGCAGCACACACGTGAAAATGGTGCCAATGAACACCTCGTGGATTCTGCACTGAGACCTGGGAACCAGAAAAGATGACAGGATTGTTCTTTGGGGCTGAGGTCAACCAAGGTGGGCTTCCCGTCAGAAGCAGTTCTGAGCGGAGTCTGGAAGGAAGCAAATGACAAGTGTGTTTGAGATGAAACAGAAGGCCTGGGGCATAGGGGTGAAAGGTTTGGGTTGGTGAGCAAGTTAGCTTGGATGGGCCTAGGGGTGGAGAACATAGGTAGGTGAGGGGTCCAGAGAGCTGATGATTGAGATGGAAGGTCAGATGTGAATTTGATAAGCTAGAAATTACAGAGACTCTGAGAATGGTTAGAAGGTAGGAATAAGATCAAAACAGAGTGTGGGATGCTTTGCAAAGCTTTGTGTAGAATGAAGGTTGGATGGAGAGGACAGGTGTGGGCAGGTGAGCACCCTAAGATTTCACCATGTCCCATTCTGACTTGGAGTTCGAAGTGCTAACTGTGGAACCTGGAATTCTCTGGATGGCTGCAGGGCTTTAGGACCCTCTGCACATTCTGACCCAGGTTGGGCTGTGTTCTGGAACTTGGCAGGATGGATGGCTCCCACACCCCATTGCCCCACCCCACGGCGCCTTCCTTCCCCCAGCCGGGTCTCAGCCTTCCCTCTACAGGATGCCAGTTCAGTGCTGGATCCTGCCTCAGGCTCTGGGAAAAAGCTTGCTGCTCTGGGAAGAGGCCCTGCTGCTCCTTCTGCTCTGCTCTGGGGTGATTGATGGCTGTGGGGAGGTGAGTGAACAGCCTTCCCTCCCCACCAGCCTGGTTCAGATGGTTGAAGGGGGTGGGAAGCAGACTCCCAGAGTAGCCAAAGAGGAGTGGCAGGGAGGGTAGGCCAGGGGGTGGCTCAGATGCTCCACAGGGTGGTTCTAGATGGAGTGACTGTTTCAGGGGCCAGGAGATGGGTGCAAAGTACCAAACGGTTTAATACTGGATTCTCTGAGTAGGCAAAAAATAACATTTTGCTGCTGGATTTCTTGGTTTCTCAAGCCCCCCCTGGACTAGGGCCTTGAAAGACTGATGATGGTGGGGAGTGAAGGGAAACTGAGGCTTAGGAAGAAGGAGGTGGTTTATCCCTAAAAGGGTGTGCTCTGTGAGCATAACTGTGAAGTGTCTTCCCTCATCGCTGCCCTGTCTCTGGGCTCCCACAGTGTAAGGTCGGGAGGGGGTTCTCTGTGTCTCTCTCTCTCTGCCAGGACTTCCTGAGGAATTTTAAAGGGACAAATCCTCTTCTCCGAATTGGGGGTGGGGGAACCCAAGAGCTATCGGCACCTGTAAAACCAATTTAAAAATCAGTCTAGCCAACCAGCCCCCAAAGGAACCAAAGGCAGCTATAGAGTAACTCAAAAGCAGACACTAATGGAGGAGAAAAGAAATGTAGTTACATATTCATCAGCTTTTAAATATTCATGAGGATTGTAAAGCAGATTAATTTTCATGCCTCATTTCTCCCGCGGTTCTCGCTGTCCATATTTTACCGCAGCAGCAGAAGAAACAGGAGCTATGGATCACTCGGCCAGTGCCCTCACCATCACTTAAGGGGCAGTGTGCGTGTGTGTGTGTGCATATGTGTGTGTGTTTGTGTGTGTGTGTGCGTGTGTGTGCAGTATGTGCATGTGTGTGCGTGTGCCTGTGCGTGTGTGCATGTGTGTGTGAGGGGCAGGGGAACGGGAGGGGCTGAAACTGTGGAGGTGAAGGTGTTCGTCTACCGAGGGATGGGCCTCTCGGCCAAGCCAGGACGCTGCGAGGACAGCAGGAGGACAATGTAGGGAGGTCGTGGAGGTGTCTGAGGGAGGGGAACCATCTGGAGCAGAGAGGACTCTGGGGGCATCGAGTTAACGTCTGGCCTCCCCTGGGTGAAGAGGGAAAAGGACCTTCACCAGAGTCAGCAAGGGTTTCCTGTACACTCCCCTGAACTAACTGTCTGAGACGAACGGTCCACTGATGGAGCGAGGTGAGAGAGCACGGCGGGCACCAGACGGAGTGAGGAAGGTGCCGGAGACACGGAAGAACAGAAGGGAGGGGAGAGCACCTGGGAGGGAGCAGAAATGGAGAAGGAAACGAAGGGGCCACTGGGGGCCCATCTGTTCCAGGTGGAGGGCATTAGATAGAAGGACAGAGGATGAAGTGATGAGGATGGAAGTTAGCTATCTGGAAGGACTTTCAGATACCAGGGCTGTTGGGAGAGATCTTCTGGGGGTGGGAGAGATCTTACCCTGCGTCATAGCCCAGCTGCGGCTACCCCACAGAGTGATGGCAGCCCGAAGGGAGAGGTGTCAGCAGCTGCTTGGGAAACACAGCCAACAGGTGTCCTGGTCAGAGGGACCAGGCAGAGTTGGGGGGAGTAAGTGTCAAGTGCAGGGTATCAGGTGAGCCATCCTAGAGCCAAGGGCAGCACATGTTGTTGTGCAGAGTCATGAATGGGAACCAGGCAGCCTGCGAAGGAGCAGAGATGGGCCCTGGGGGACAGAGCCATGGATGCAGCCTTTCCCTGGAGCCCTAGTGTGTGGCTCCTGGGCAGGGATGCCACCTGACAGCCCTTAATGGCTTGAGCCAACTTTCTTGGAGTGACAGGAGGGATGAGTGGCCTTTGAAGGGCCCATCCTGGTTTGCCAGCTCCTGCCCCCTTCTGTGGCGGCAGAAGGGTATTCCATGGAGTACGATCCGCAGGGTGCTCTCTGGTGACCTTGGGCATCGCTAGGCCAGACCTCATGGGTGGGCTCCTTCCCCAGCCTCATTCCCTCTGTGCTGGTTATCTCCATGTGGGTGTCTAGTACACATCTCAGACCTAACATGTCTGCACTCCAGCGGACTGCCCCCAGCACGCAGACCCGTTAGCTTGCAGCCTTCCCTGTATTGGTCAGTGGCAACTCTACCCTCTGGCTGCTCAGGCCAAAAACCAAGAGTCATCCTTGACTCCTTTCCCGCCCAGTCCTTCAACATAACACCCAGAATTTTCTGACTTCACTGGCCACCACCCAGGCCCAAGCTCCCGCCACCTTGTGTCTGGCTGATCACAGTAACCCTCTGGTCTCCTTCTGGGGCCTATGGGGCTCCTCATAGTCTGGCCCCTTGCCCCTTTGTCTCTCCGACCTTGTCTCTTTGTCACTGGACCCCCCCAGTGCTGCACTGGTCTCCTGGCTGTTCCTGGAGCAAGCCAGGCCTGCTCCTACTCAGGGTACTTTACATGTGTGTTTCACTCCTTCGTTTCCTCTAGGACTTTGCTCAGTTTGCCTTCCTAGTGAGGCCTTCCTGAGCACGCTACTGAAGACACTGCTCCCTTCTCATAGGCGATTGCTCCAGTGACTAGTTTCTGTCCAGGGAGCTGCCCCTTCTGCCCACGGAGGAGTTAACTGTGACAGTAATTGCGCATCTGGTGAGAACAATTGAAAAGTGGATAAAAAATCTGAAACAGTGACTTTCAGACAGTAGGCAACAGGTAGCACAAGGTGGTCGCTGAGAGAAGGGAGGCTCCACTTGTGCATCAGTTTAGCTCCAGGCCAAGCGAAGGAGGAGGGGAGAGGGATCCCAGACAGAGCCTGGGGGTTGGGGTGGGAAGACCCAGGTTTGAGGGTTGGGACGGGGGCTGAGGAGGCTAGAATTTGTCAGGAAGAACACTGGAGAGGGGGAGCTGTCCACGGAGAGTTCTGAAAATCTGTAGAAGGGTCCTTGAAACTGATCTGCACATAATTGGGGTGAAGCAGCATGAGGCCGGGGAGAGAGCTGCTGGAAAGCAGGAGACCGGACGATTCCCGAGCTCACACAGGGCTGGGGATGGCTCAGATGTGTACGTGTCAGGGTGGAGACGGCTTGTAGTGTGTGGCGCAATGGACACAGTCCTAGAAGGATGTTACCTTAGTCAGAGGCCAAAGGCTGCACTGGACCCATGTAACAGAGCTTAAGAGCAAGCCTTCATAGGGCCACGGTGATTCCAAATAACTGGGAGCCAGAACCGAGTCCCGCTCTTTCTAAAGGCATGCAACAAAATCCAGACCCCAATGCAAAATTCACGATACCCATCACCAAATAAAAAAATAACAGTCATGCAAAGAAAAAGGGAAACACGACCCATAACCAGAAGTCAAATCAGTCAACAGACACAGCTTCCCAAATAAGAAGGATGATGGAATTAGCAGGCAAGGACGCCAAAGCAGGGGTTACAGATAGGCTCCATATGCTCCGAACTGTAGAGGAAACATGAGCACGGTGAGGAGAAAAATGGAAGATGGCAAAAACCGAATGGAACTTATAAAGATGGAAACAATATCTGAAGTGAAAAATACCTTTAAACAAATAAGTGATTTTTATTTTTGCCACAGCCACTACCAAAACCGCATGGAGGGTGGGGGCATTTTCCCCTTCTAGCTTCTTCTCCCGGCAGCCAGTGCCTCCCCACTCCTGTGAGGACACTGCATTGGGTTTCTCAGTCACCCAGGACTCTAGAAAAACAGGCTTCTTTTCTCGTTGATCCCGAATGCCATCTGAACCTCAGGAAGCAAGCAAAAGCTCTTCTGAGTCTCGTTTCAGCTGACGTTTCCTGAATCCCTCCTGTGTCCTCTGATCCGAGTGCTCTACCACCTGTCCGGCTCCGTAGTGAGCCCCACTTCTCCATCAGTCTCCCTTTATCCAAGTAGTTACAGAGCTCTTGTAATGGGGTGATAAGCAAGAGCTGGCCTGCCATGTAGAGTCCACATCTAGCCCGGGGGACACAATGCAAGGAAGAAAGTGACAGGGTTTAGGAGATCAGTGGGGACAAAGTACTTAGGGAGAGAGCAAACTTCATTTGGAGGTCAGGGAAGGCTTCATGGAAGAGGTGGCATTTCTTCTGGGTTTTGAAGGATGGATAAGGTTTGGGCTGATGGGCATGAAGGGACGGGTGCTGTAGGTGAAATAGGGCATCGTCTTGAATTCCCTCACTTCTTGTCTTCCCTTTCTGAACCCCCAGGCTCCCCCCTTCTCTCGGGTTCTAGTCAGCTCTTCTGCTCTCAGGAGTGAGTCCTGCAGGCTCTGGGCACCCAGGTTTCCCCAGCAAACTAGTGACACTCGTGAGGGCAGCCTCAGAACTCAAATACCCTTCACCTCCTTGGGCTCTGACCAGATGGAACAGTGCCCCACATGGGTGGTTTGTGGTAAGTCTTTCCTGAACAGGTTCAAAACCCAGCTGGAGGGAGCAGGTTTGAGCCCAGACTGGATGACTCAGTCTCTCTGGCCCCCAGCCCCCCATTCAGCTGCTCCTTGAGCCCCAGCTCAGCATTGCTGCCATGAGGTTTGGGGGCACCTGAGCATCTCATTTCTCCTCTGCTCTCATCTCGTCTCCCCTTTCCCTTCCCCCACTCTCTCCCATCCTCCGTTTTGGGTGTGATATGATTAGCTCCTAAAAAGGACTGTTTTTCACAGGCTGCTTCCCACATATCACCTGGCCTTTGGGGTCACTCTGGGGCATGGTGGGCGTGTGCAAAGAAGCAGGGCCAGGAGAATGGTGCAGCTGTCCCTCCTTCAGGTGTGTTTGGTATAGATAAGGAAGCGCCTGTTTGTGACGGTGATGTCACTGCACAAAGCCCGAGGAGGGACGATCAGGAGTGGGGTTCCCCGAAGCGGGAGGTTTGAGCGAGGTGGGTGAGAAGCTCAGACTCGGGCTTCAAGGTGACGGGTGCACCCCTCTTCACCTCCCACCTTCCTGGGTCTGCCACCTCATAGTCTCCACATGTCCCCCAGGCCAGATGGTCCTCCTCTTCCTCCCCCACAAAAGGGTGGAGAGGTGGTGGTGGCCGTAGGGCTGCCAGGCAGTCTGGGTGAGCGCTCCATCCCCCCAGGGCTTCACCCACCTGCAGCCTCAAGCCCCAAGCTGGGCCAGTGCTCCCTGTGGCCCCGGGGGGAGGGGGTCCGGTGGGCCCAGTGTGGGGACGCTCAGAGAGACACCGTGGCAGGGTGGTTCTGAGTCCTGACTTCGATGCCAGGTGGAGCTGAGCCCGAATTTCATCTCCACTATCTGTATGCTCCAGACAAGTGACTTAACCTCCACGCCTTTCTTATCTTATCTGTAAAAGTGAGACAATTGTACTCCCCCACCTTCTAGTGGGGGCGTGTTGGGCACCCAGTTAATGGCAGGTGTTGTTGTGGATGGGTTTGCTGGGAGGGGTGGAGGCTGCACCCCCACAGGCCTGTCCTGACTCCCATCTGCCTGACTCCCCACCCCACCTGCTTTACTAAGCCCCCAGCTTCCAGACCCTTGTTCTGGATCCTTGGCTGACAGCCCCCCAGAGGGACGCATCACATCTTTAATTGCAATTCTCTTGCTCGGCAAAGCCATCGGCACCTAATGTCCCATGTCACCGCTGCTTCTCTGCCTGTGGACACGTCGCTCCTGGGGGCTGCTCAGCCACCCAGGGCAACTCCATCTGGCCAGGAATAGCCACAGTGGGGGGGGGGGCGGGCAGGGCCAAGACCTGCCAGCGATGTTCTGATGACAATTTGCTTACAAATAACTTAATTTCAGAGGGCAAGGTCTCCATGACTCTATCACTGGTCCTTTCTGTCACTGTGGACCTTCATTTATGGCCCCCTAGGAACCACGGGGGTACCTCCAGTCTCTTAACACTAGAGCCTTATGTATCTCTTCACCGCAGGGAAGAACCCTGAGCCCAGGGAGAAACAGCCCCCTACCTCCCTGCCTCCCCATCACCCTCCAGACGTGGCTCTGATGCCCATGTAGAGTTTTTAAGGTAGGGCCCAGCAAAATGTCATGGCTGGGGAAGTTGAGCTTGGAGGAAGTCATGGATCCTGGTGGAGACCAGGACCTGGGGAGAGCTTGTCCCAGGGACTCAGGTTCCCACTCCCTGGGTCCCAGGGCAGGGCCCCCTCCTCTGGGCTAGCACCTCTGTGATCCCCGACCCTGCCCCAGCACCTGAGGAGCATGCAGGGGGCACAGGTTCTTCAGGAGTTCACGTTCAAGGCTGGCCTGCGGGTGGCATTGGCGGCCCCCTGATGGGACAGATAGGAAGGGAGCAGCTCTGCCACTGTCTCAGTTCAGGACAATAGACTTTGTTCAAAGGAAGCCCAGGGCTTCCCCATATTTGAGAAAGAGCTTGGAAAGAGGCCAGGGGAAGAGGAGCCTTTCAGCTGCCGCCCTTGTCCCCTCCCCGCCCCTCCCCTGTCTTCCTGGCCAGGTTCCTGCCACCTCCCTTCCCAGGCTCCAGGATGGGTCTCTTTTACCTTGAGCCCAGGAAGAGACACAAACCCCTTTGCTGGTTCCTCTCGGCATTGCTGGGATCCGCTGGCATTTTCACAAAGGACTTCCATAAATACTGAGGGAGAACAAAAGGGAAGTAATTACAGAAAATACAAACAGCATGAAAATAGTCAAGTTTCTAAAGTACAGGTTTCCCAGCCTCAGATAACCACCCTGGAGCCCAGGAGGCTGGCCCGCCTTCCCAGCAGGCCCCTTGCCAGGACTCCAGCCCTCACAGACCAGCCCGCCGCCACACACCTTGGCCCCTGCAGGGCCAGGGGCCAGGCTGAGTCCCCTCGCCCTTCTGTTTCCTGCTCAAAGCTTGGCCTTGGCCACAGCTGGCCACCTGGGTGTCCCTCAGCACTCGGCTTCCAGGGAGTCCTTGAGCACCTTGAGAGCCCCTGCTGAGACAGGGAAGCCTGGATCTCTGCCCCCAGGCCCATGCACCGCACACCCACCACCCAGGGGTATTCTCACTGCTGTGGTGAACAGTTGTGGCATTCCTGTCTAACTCACCGTGGCTCCCGAATCAGCCTGCTCCCTCGCAGTGGTGAGCCCACGGTAGCCCTTGTTCAGTGTGACCCAGCCCCCTGGACTGAGGTCCATTGGATTAGAACAGGCGCCTGAACTGAGCTGGGCCAATCAGAGTTCATCTTGGGGGTATCATTAATAGGGCCTAGAGGCGGTCTCTTCGCGCCATTCTTCATTACATGCGGGCTTGGAGCCGCGGTGGCCATCTGGAGTGGTGAGGTCTGCCCAGGTGCGCCAGGAGAAGCAGAAGGGTGAGATGGCGGGCAGGAACTCCTGGTTCCTGTGGGCTGTCCTGTCCTTCATACCAGTCCTTGACCACATTCCTGCCTCCAAGACACTCCTGTGTCCTTTTAGTAAACTTCCCCTTTTACTGAAACGTTAGTTTGAATGGATTTCTGTAGAAGGCAAGCCCCACGTCTCAACCCATCCTGCCACTCTGTAAGTGGGACACACATGGTAGGGCAGCCAGGCCCTCAGAGAACCAAAGGCGACCCACGCAGGGACTCGAGTGAGGCACTGAGAAGTCCCTGGGGAAAGGGTGAGAGCATCCAGGAGCATCATTAGGCTTTTCCACGCTGTCATGGGTGGGGAGCCTGAGGAGCTCATGGAGGGGGCAGTGCTAGGAAAGGAGGACCTTTAGGGTATTGCTTGCTCCTTACTATCAACATCGAATAGTCAATGAGTGGACCTCAGCATTCCTTCTAGCATTCCACCTTTGGGCCACCCACCCCCACCCTGTTACTCCACTCCATGGGGGTGTGACTCAGAGACGGGGAGTCTGAAGCCTGAGCTTGAGCCCCATCTCAGCCACTGGTGAGCTGTGTGACCTTAGATAAGTGACTTCACCTCCCTGAGTCTTGCTTTCCCCCACCAAAAAATGGTAATCACAACCCTTTTGTACTTTGCAGGGCTCCTTCAAACTTTTCCCTCCCTTGTCCCATCTTTGCTCCTCCATCTGCCTTCTCTTGCCCAGCATTTGCCTCCCCAGCAAACCTTCCCCTCTGACTCCACCCCCTTCAGCACCTTCTGATCTTCTTCCTGTAGTCCAAGGCCATCGTATATTGGTCATGAGTATGTAGGGCTTCTTTGAGCTTTACTTTTGGGTGTGGTGCTTACTCAGCCTCCCCCATTAGACTGAGACTCCCCAAGGGCAGGGATCCCATGCCTCCCCCTCCTTCTAGATCCCTCAATGTGCCTGGACCAGCACAGAGCCCAGAGAGGGTGCCTGGAAGCAGTCTGCCCAGCCAGCTTCTTTCCTGACCTGTCCATCTTCTCTTTCCCTTCCTCCCTCTGGCAGGGAAGACATTCCAGAATCTACTTTCTAAACTAAGCCAGAGTTATGGGCTCCCCCAGCCTCTTTAGAAAACTAGCTCCAGCTATGGGAAGGTGCATTCTGGCTAATTCTTCCTTACATGGCTGTCCTTCCATTCTTGCACCCTTCTCTCCGCAGGGGAGGTGGCATGCCCCACCTGAGCCAGCCACCACGCGCCCACCCCCCTTGCAGCAGGCTCTTTCCCTTCCTCTCCCACCCCCTGGCTCTCCCTCCCATTGCTGCCACCCATCGTCGCCCCCCCCCCCCGCCCCGCCTCTCCCAGCCTTTCTATTCCCATCCTGGCTTGTCTCCCCAGGCAGCTGGGAGCAGGGCGCCTTCGATTTCTCTATTCAGTCTGAGGCGTAGCAATTTTCTGCTCTCCCGTAATTAGGGGAATTTTAAGCAAACTCCCCGACGGATGATTACAGCAGGTTCAATCCAAGCTCCTTTGATCAGGGAAGAATGAGGACGTTGTTGGAATATTCCTCGACCTGCTGGCCAGACAGACTCTGAGGCGGAAGTCTGGCTCTTGGGCTCCCCCTGGAGGGCTCTGCACTTTCATCGTGGTGCCTGAGTGACCCTGGGCTCTGGGGTCTCCCCTGGGGAGGACTGGGTTCAAATCTGGCTTTTAAGGATTATCCCAGATGTGGCTTCTCTGGCTTTGGGCCAACATTTGGGCTCAAAGCCGGGGTTGGGGCTGGTGACTTGGGTGGGAAGGGAAATCAAGGAGGCACATAGGGCAGTCTCCCAGGACTGCTGGGAATGGCTGTGCAGGCTCTCAACAGTGGGAAATCATTCCCACTGTGGCCGATGTGAGCGAGGATTCCTGGGCCTTTAGTGTCCCGCCTACATAGCATACTTGTAAGCTGGAACCTGCCTCCAGGAAGCTTGAATGACTCCATTTTTTTTCTAAATTGTCAGAGGGAGAAGCAACTTCTTAGAGCTGAAAGGGCCTTTTTTCTCTATCTTGTCCATTTCCCCTGAGTCTTTTGTATCTGCCAGAGGCAGTGAGTAAGAACAGGAAGAGTATGGCCTTAGGAGCAGCCTTACTAGAGAATGAATTCCAATTCAGCTGTTTCCTGGCTGTGTGACCGTGGTCAGTTACTGAACCTCTCTGAACTTTAATATCTATCCTAAATGATTGTTTTGAAGATTAAATAAGAAATGGATTAAAGCACTGCTTGGCTCATAATAGGTGCTCAGTAAATATCATTCCCTTCTCCTTTCCCTGCCCACTTCACACAGTTTAAGCATCATCACCCTTCAGGGCCAACGCTATTCTCTGTGTGCGCCCCCCAGCCCTGTGTACCCCCAATGCTGCGCTCCAGAGCAGACTGGGGGTATTAATAGACTACTAATGTCTCCAGCATTCCTGAGCAGTGGGCCTGGCTTTTCCATAGGTTAATTAGGTCATATTTCAGGATAATTATGGCGGTATATTCCTACACTAATTAAGTGGCTTTAAACCATCTCCACAACGCAACTCCATGAATCATAATTAAGCCTTACCGCTGAGTGCCTCTGCCAGCCACGGGGCCCCGCACACGGCCTGCTCTGCCTGCTCAGTTGTGGGAGAGGATGCACCGGAACTGTGGGTTTGAAAAGGACTTATTTTCCTGGGGTCATGTCGGAATGACTCCTGGTGAATATTGGATGAGGCTTTGCACGGTTTCTCTTTTGTTTTCATAAGGAGAGAGATGAAGAGAAATACAGTGTTGATATAGGTTTATCCTCTTCTCCCTGCTGCTCTGTTGACTAGATTTAAACAGATTCCCAGGGGATGCGGGCGGGGGCGAGAGAGGTAACATGGCTGGAGCACATGGTTGCACGTGGCAATTGATGGTGAGTGCACGGAGGAATTCGTGTGACAGCTGTTGTTCACTGGGGACTGTGTCTAACATGAGCCAGCTCAGTCCGTGGCTACCTGGGAAGGAAGACAACAGCACCAGAGGACACGTGTTTGGGAGGGCCGGAGGGACCTCCTCACTCCTGATTGTTTTGTCCTTGACGCGCTTTGCAAGTTGAACAGCTCGCCCCTCAACAATGGCCACCGTTCGGGCTACTGTCAGTTCTAGCTGGGGTCATGGCGGAATTATTGGTGCTGCTGTCAGGAGATCCCGTTCTGAGTCATGGCTCTACTGCTTGCTGGTTATTACTTTGAGAAAGCCATCTGGCCATCTGAGCCTCAGCTTCTTTATCTGGAGAGTTGAAGAGAACTCTAGCTGTCTCAGGACTGCTGAGAAAATGGAATGAGACAATGGATGGGGCCAATGACTTTGATGAGTTAGCAAATTCCGGGCTCTTCTTGCAGCCGTGGAGAAGGGCTCACAGGGACAGAGCCGCACTCCCTTCCAGGACTCCTCAGCACCAAGGCACTTATGTATCTACTGGCTCTGGGGTACTGGAGCTTGGAGAGGCCACCATGGGTCAGGATGGCATGTGGAGGATGACCACAGGGTGTCTGGAAAAGGTTTAGGAATCAACATCTGGGAGCCTCGATCCTAGACTCACAGTCCTCAAACTCCTGGCCTCTGTGCTTTTCCTTTTCATGCCTCCCTGACCTCACACAGCCCCATCTCCCCACCCTGCTCCCTAGAGTCCTGCCTCCCCCCACCCAGCCCCTTCCCCGAGCCAGCAGCTCAGGCAGCAAAGGGGACAGGGGAGACTTGTCTTCTCTCTCTCTCTCTCTTTTCCCCCCACCCAACCCTTCTCTCTGTGGAGAGATGGCCCCAGGCATTTGGAGTAAGACACTAATCAGCTAAGGACAGGTGACAGTATACCAACATCTTCCACGGAGGCCCGGTAGACGCTCTGCAGTCCTCAGCGAAAGGACAGGTAATTGAGGGTAGGCGGATGGGAAGGAGGCAGCATTTATTTAACCTGGTTGTCACACGCAGCCCCTGGCTCCTCTGACAAGAGAACGCCATATGAAGGCGCAGATAAGCCAAGCTGGAAAACTGACAGCAGTGAGTCGGCCCTGACTCCACTCGCTACTGTGGCCTGTGGATTACAGCTCTGTTAGAATAGAGAGAGGTTAGAAGCAAGAGAGGCGTCCCCCAAGCACCACCTGTAGGTAGAGGGGAATGAGCCTTGTTCTTCCTGATGGGCAAAGGGCCGTCCTGGGCCAGCAGGAGGTGAGAACTCCGGGGTGGGGGTGGAGGCATCCAGCTGAATTCAGATGGGGAAGAGGGACTGTTTCTTTCGTAGACATGTAGGTCAGATCCAAGGTGAACTTCCTGCTGTCTGCATTGAGGAAAGGACGAGAGGGAGGAGCAGCAGGCAGGGGCTCAGCACACAGCAATGTGAGTGGGACAGCTTCTGTGGGATTGGGTGGCTGCCCCGTGCCCACGGAGCTCTGCTGGCAGCAAGAACAGCCTGCTGGCGATCTCAGCCCAAGAGGAGGACCTCTTCTGGAGGGGGAGTTTGGGAGAGGGTGGAGAGAGTACTTGACAAGGACCAGACAGCAGATGATGGGAGTGGATAGTACTCCCAGGCAACAGAGTTGGGAGCCATGGGGGCCCAGCTTAGGGAGAGAGCTCCCCCTGCATATGGCATTCCCACTGACTTCTCGTGCCTGGGAAGGCCTGCACCGTGGACATTTAAACACCTAATGCACGTCCACATGTGAACGCACATCTGTGCATGTACACCCATGTAACCACAACATGTTAGTATGAGGTAGTAGAGGTTAGTCCTTGCTAGACCACCAGTTCAGGGTCACAGGGCAGCCTTTGGTATATGACTTTACCTTGCTGGGCCTCAGTGTCCTTGTCTACACAACAGCAATGATCAATCCCTTGCCTACTCACTTCAAAGAGCTGTGACGGTAAGAGACAGAGGGTGTGGGAAGCCCTCTGCAAGCTTATAAAGACTTCTGCAGTGGTGAGGCCTAGAGAGGGCCGTGTTGCTGCCCTACCCAAGCCTCTCCCGACAAGGGAGGGACGGGCACAGGGGCAGTTCCTTGTGTCTCCTCCACCAGCATCTGGCCCGGCCCATGGGGAGGAGGATGAGTGGGAACCACTCCTCCCTTACTCTTGTCAGAGCCAAGGGGGTTGCAGGAGGGGACTCTGGGGCTGAAGCTTTCCTTCCCTCCAGCCCAGTTACACATTCAGGTCAGCTAAACCCAACTCTGTGGAGTATCCAAGGATAAATAAATCTCTGGGATCTCCCCCAGGGTTAGAGAGAAACGCTGTGAGAACATGAGGACACGGAGGATGTGAATGCAGTCACTAATAGGTGTCTATCATGGAGAAGAAAAAAATAAAAGAGTACATAGAAAGGACAAAATGTTGGAAGAGACAGTGACTTAACTTTTCCCCTAATTGAAGGGACATATATACCTTCAGAGGGGAAGGGGTAAAGACAGTGCTGAACAAGATAAAGAAGAAAAACCTCATTCACAGACACGTTAGAGAGATAGTTAAGTGCACCTCAGAGAGGAAACTTCCATGCAGATCACCTACAAGTAAGGAGGAATCCGAGGGACAATGAGATGACAATCAAGTGATATCTAGAAACTGTTGAAGTCTATATGTAGCTAAATATTTAAATGTGGGGGCAAAATAAAGATATCCTTAGGCATAAAGAGGTATGCAGAATGTATCCCAGCAATTAAAAAAAAAGTGAATCTAAGAAGCAGATATAAGACAAGTAAGAGTGAAAAAGAATTTATTAGATTTTACTGTTGCTTGAATAAATGATGAATATATGGCACAATCTGGAACTAAAATCCAGATCATGTCAACATGATAGTACTCAGGAGAGATAAGAGGTGGGAAGAAACCAAAACCAAACCAAACCAGAATAGCCCAGGGGCACCTGGGTGGCTCAGTCTGTTAAGCATCTGCCTTTGGCTCAGGTCATGATCCCAGGGGCCTGGGATCCAGTCCTGCATCGGGCTCCCTGCTCAGCGGGGAGTCTGCTTCTCCCTCTGCCCCTCCCCTTGCTCGTGTTCCCTCTCCCTCCCTCTCTCTCTCAAATAAACCAAATAATAATAATAATTAAAAAAAAACCCCAAATATCCCACATGTGAGAAAAGTAAAAAGATACTACCAAATAGTCCTTGGACTAAAGAGAAAATTTGGAGGGAAATGATGAATTCCTTAGAATTAAATGTCAAAGAAAGCTCTGCATGTCAAAATTTATGTACTACAGCTAAAGCAGGCCCATGAGGAAAATTTATAGCTTTAAATACGTCTATCAGAAAACAAGAAGGGCTGAAAACAAATGAGTCATGTATTCAAATCAAAAGGAGAGGGGAAAAAAAAAAACAAGCAGTAGAGAAAGCCCACATAAGCAAGAAGAAAATAAGATTAGAACAGAAATCAGTGAAATAAAGAATGATGCCAAGAACAGCAAAAACAGTATAAATGAGTACTAAAAACAGAAATTTCCCTGAAAAGACAAAATGAACATCCTTTAAAAGACCCGTAAAATAAACGTCAAGAAAACAAGAGAGTAGATTTTAAAATCAACTGCAGAATTAATCCAACTCTGCAGAGTGTTGGAGGGTAAGTGAGAGCCCAGGGTCCTCTCCCAGGGGTAGGAAGAAGGACCGTGAGGTAGAATTAAGATTTTAAAATATAAAAAATAATATTAGAACAACATACATGTATATGCAAGTATGTACAGTTGACTCTCTATGAAATGTACAGATTTTTGGAAAATATGATGAAATTAACACAAGAGAAATAGAAGGCCTGCACAGACTAATAGGCTGTGGGGGTAAAGGACGTCTCGTGTGCTGCTGGTGGGAATGCAAACTGGTGCAGCCGCTGTGGAAAACAGTATGGAGGTTCCTCAGAAAGTTAATGATAGAACCACCCTACCATCCAGTAATTCCGCTACTGGGTATTTGTCTGAAGGAAATGAAGACAGTAACTCGAAAAGATATCCTCCCCCCCGCCACCCCGTGTTGCTCTGGAGGGGAAGCTGGGATAGAGATAACACAGTCCAGACCAATTGTGATTACAATACTCTGCTTCCCAATTTTGCAACAGCAGACACATGTCTAGTCCCCTCCCAGGATCCCTGGAGAAGATGGCAGACCTGTATCAGATAATAGCCGTGAAAATCACAAAGGCCTCAGGCATTAACAACAAAGGCCCAAGACCACAAAGGAGAAAAAAAAAAAGCATTAAACTTTACAAAAACCATTAAACGAAAGACCTCAATAAAAAGAAATACTATATCCATGTTTGGAATGACTTAATTTTGGAAGGATGTCTATTAGCCCCAAATTAATGTCTACATTCAATTAAATTCCAGCAGGAATTTTGGGGAATTAAACAAAGTGAGTATAAAATTTCTATCGAAGAATCTAGATCCACAAATAGCTAATCCAATTAAAAAAGAAGCAACAAAGAAGCAACATTTATTCTGCTGATAGTCAAGCCGATTACAATAAAAGTGTAATAATATAAGCAGTGTGTCATTGGCATAGGGACAGACGAATAAGCCAAAGGAATAAAATAAGGGACCAGAAACAGACCGAGACACACATAAATAAATTAAATAAAAACAAATTTAAATAAAAAAATCTATAAGGGAACTCCCTATGAAAGAGTTAGCATCACAAATCAGTGAGAGAATGAATTATTTTGTAAAAGTCATCAGAAAAAAATGGTTCACTGTTTTGGAGATGAATTAAGTTGGATTGTTACTCAACACTAGATTTTTTTAAATTTCCAAGCAGAGAAAGACCTATAGGTGCAAAGTAAAATTATAAACACAAATGGAAGAAAATGTATTAAAAATAACTCTGAACCTCAAAGTGAGCATTTCTTTGAAACGATTTAAAAAATAACCGGACACAAACCATAAGGCACAAAATAAAAAGATTTGATCACATCGACGTTAGAGATTTTTTTTTTTTTTAATGGTATAAGCAAGTTTAACAGACGAGTCACAGACTGGGAGTAGATAGTTTTCGAAGTCTAAAACTAACAAAGGTTTAATATCCAGCATATACAAAAGAACTGCAAATCCAAAAGAAAAACACAAGTATCTAAAAGAAAAAAGGGAAGAGGGATGTAAACAGGCCATTCATAGACGTGGCCATTTGAAGAGCTAATAGCTACACAAAGAGTTACTTAATTTCTTCAACCCAAATTCAGATAAGAAGGTATCATTTTATCCCCTCAGACTGGCAAAAATTAGGAAATCGGAATCCTATCAAATACGAGTGGGGAGGTGGGAAAGAGCCTTCAGGTCCTATTGGTGGAAAGTGTAAGCCATGCCCAGAGAGACCCGCTGACCTTCGTACGGAGGGTCTGGCGCCCCATCGCTGCCCCTCACACACTACGGGTGTACAGCTTCGCGGAGTTTCTAGCAGGTGCACAGGAGACACGTGCAAGGAGGTGTGAGTTGTGGTCAGGATCCGAGCCAGCCAGGTGTCCTTTGGGGGGGGGGGGTGGCGAGTGAAGAATGATGGAATACCGCGCGGCAGTCAGCAGTAATGAACTGTGTCTCTGTTGAGCAACTTGGGGAGATCTTGCAAGTAACCCAGAGGGAGGAATTGTAAGAGACAGAATGGAATTGATAGCGTGAAACCATTTATGTAAATTTCAAAGCACAGCCAACACCGTGTTTTTAAAGGGTGCCCATATGCGTAGATAAATGAAACTCCAAACATGAGAATGGAAGGACATTTTAACTCCTCAGGTGGGACACAGGAGACATTCTGATGCATCTTTGCCTAAAGGTAGTAGGTCTGTTCCTTATTACCCAGAAATGTTTGTTGTGGAGACCCTTGCCTCGTATTTTACCCCTGGGGTGCGGTTTGGGGATGGGGTGAACAGTCTGCTTTGCACATAACTGACAATAAGAGCAAGCTAAAGGTTTAATGGCTGTTTTTGAGGCCACTTCAAGTGTCTTCATGTCAAAACGGATTCATCAAGATGTCACCCTCCCAGGCGCGCCTGGGTAGCGCAGTCGTTAAGCGTCTGCCTTCGGCTCAGGGCGTGATCCCGGCATTCCCGGATCGAGTCCCACATCGGGCTCCTCCGCTGGGAGCCTGCTTCTTCCTCTCCCACTTCCCTGCTGTATTCCCTCTCTCTCTGGCTGTCTCTCTGTCAAATAAATAAATAAAATCTTTAAAAAAAAAATGTCACCCTCCCAGAAATAAATTAAAAGGCCCCGTGTTCCAGTAAGTTCTCTGGCCTGTGGAGGGGCTAATCTTATCTTCTCCTGTGAGAGTCATTGGCCCTGTGAATCTCTGTGCTGCTCAAACAGGTCATTTTAAAATGAGAACATTGGGGGCGCCTGGGTGGCACAGCGGTTAAGCGCCTGCCTTCGGCTCAGGGCGTGATCCTGGCGTTCTGGGATCGAGCCCCACATCAGACTCCTCTGCTATGAGCCTGCTTCTTCCTCTCCCACTCCCCCTGCTTGTGTTCCCTCTCTCGCCGGCTGTCTCTATCTCTGTCAAATAAATAAATAAAATCTTTAAAAAAAAATAAAATAAAATAAAATGAGAACATTGGTCTTTTCTGGGGGACCACATCTCGAGCCAGGGCTCAGGCTCTGGGGTCCCAGTTTTCATTAGACTCCCTCATGACCTCACCTTGATGATACTGCTGCCTGTTTGCATTTAAAAGCAAAAGAGAAAAAAAGAAGTAAAATAAATGAGATCAGGAAAAAAAAGGGAAAAGGATTATTTAATAAAACAGTAGAGATCAAAACAGTAAAAACAGACAGCACTGGTAAAAAGACAAAAAGCTCTACTGAATGAGACCATTAACGGCCAAGTGAGGTTTTTTGTCTAAATTAAAAATAACTAAGCCATAAAGTAGGGAGCCCAAGGTTCAGCGCGTGGAGATTCCAAAGGCTGCAGCACAGGGCCAAGCACAGGGGACTCTCCTGACTTCTCCCTTAGGCTCCAGACCTCAGGCCAGACATGAGATGTGCCACCTGACGGCGCAGGGCTAACGGAGAGCGTCTCCCACCGCGAGTCTACAGTTCTGGGCTGGGAGCACTGTTCTGGCCTCCCAAGTCACCTTCCCTGGCCCCTGCTCATGCATCCACCTGCCCTTTGCCCAGGTGGTCCCCACCCTCTTCCTCCCTTCTGCCCTCCTCACTACACCTGCCTGCCCAGTAGGGAAGGGCAGAGTCACAACCTGTGGGCTCCTGTCCCAGTTCTGTCCCCTGTTGACCAATGGGATTCTATTGCTCAAGTGGGGAGAATCATAACATTGGCCCTGCCTGCCTCCCAGGCGTCCTCTGGAACCCGACGGTGCTCTGGAAGGCTGGTGGTTTTTTGCTGATGGAGGATCAGTTCAGGACTCCCTCCCCCATGAAGCCTTAAGTGAATACTCCCACCCAGACTGAGCGCACCCGGTTATCCATGCACTGAGTGCTGTCAAGGCCCAAGATATCCCCTCCATGCCTGGAAAAGCATGGAGGTTATTAGTTGGTGCTTAATAGATATTGACTGGATTGATCAAAAGGGCTTGCATTCTCATTGTTTTCCTGCCTCTCCAACCAGACTGTGAATTCTTGGAAAGATAACCCTTTTCTCTCTCCTTCCCTCCCTTCCGTTTGTCCCATCAGTTATCAAATACTTGAGCATCTCCTATGTTCTGAGCCCGGTTCTAGGCTTCAGACACAGCCCTGCCCTCAGAAAGCCTGCATTCTGGGTGGCAGAGGAGGGAGGAGGCAGTTAAAAATCAAGGCATTAAACAAATAGCAAAAAGAACTACAGATTCTGAGAAGTGGAGGGGTCACCAAAGAGACAGAGGCGGAGCCACAGGTGGAGGGTGGCCAGGGTGGGCCTCTCCGGGGAAGAGGCGTTAGGGTGGGTGGCAGGATAAGGAAGGGCTGGCTGGTGGCCTCAGTGGCAGAGCTGAGGGGGAGAGGTCTGGCGAGAAGAAACCATGTCTGCCCTGGCCCCCAAGTGTCGAGGTCGGGAAAGGTAGCCCGTAGGACTGGAGCAGGAGGAGGCTGAAGGAAGGGAGGTGAAACTCGTGACGGAATCCAGAGCCAAATTACATGGCAGGTCCCTGTGGGTCAAGAAAGGGGTGTGGATTTTCTTTCCAGGGCAACAAGGAGCCACAGAGGGATTTTAATCCGGAGAACAGCGTAATCTATTTTATACTTCAGAGACGCTCTCTCTCAGGGATTGAAGAGGTTGTTAGACACGGTGAGGATGGGATCCATCGGTGAGGATGTGGGACATTCTACGGTCCAGACGGCCTGCTTGAACAAGTTGGGAGGGGCAGTTAATGACTCAGAAGGCTCAGGAGACATTGGCCAAATGCAATGAACCGGCCTTGTTTGCATCCTGATTTGAACCAACCAACTGTAAAAAGTCGTTTTTGAGGCAACTGGGGAAACCTAGAGTGAGTATTAGGTAATACTAAGGAGCCATTGCTAATTTTGTTAGGCGTGTTAATGGCATGGTAATTAGAGAAAGGAAAAGAAGTCCTTATCTGCTAGAGATACAGATTGAAGTCTTTGCAGGTGAAAGGAAATGATGTCTGAGATTTGCTTTAAAATATTGCAGAAAAAAAATCTGTGTCTGGGAGAAGAGACGAAACGAGATTAACAAAATGTTGATAGGTTTTGAAGCTGGGTGATGGTACATGGGGGTTCATTACACCAGCTTCTGAAATTTTCCATAATAAAAAGTGAAAAAAATAAAGAATTTTTTTAATGGGAGGAATTGGAAGGAAACCATCTGTGGACACTCTGCTCACTGCCCCGGGCATATGCCCAGCCTGCCTCAAGCAGACGTACTTGACCACGAGCTGTGGACTCAGATAAACCTGGGGCAGTTTCTGAGTTGGCCAGTTGCTTTCTGTTACCTTGAGTTGAGCTGCTCCGTTTCTTATCTGTAAAATGTTGGGTTGTTACACGTAGTAAATAAAATAGTGCACGGAAAGCCCAAGCTTAGCGCCCAGGCAGTGGTGACTGTTCAGTTCCTGGTAGCCACTGGGGACGTGGCGCAGACCACCCTGAGGCACGGCATGACTGGATTCTGGAAACTTCTCTTGGGGTTTAGTCTCCAGTATCTAGAAAGCTGAGGCCAAATACATGTGTTGGGGTGGCCAAGCCATCAGGCATGTGCACACACCCCTGGCTTGCATTCACACACCTGTGTACACACAGATACTCCTTCCCGGGGAGGCCTCCTCATGGCACAGCCTGAGCAGGCTTGGAGTTTGGCCTCTAGGAAAGGCGGGGTGGTCCTCCCCAGAGGACCGAGAGTGAGATGAAGAGGGTTATGCTCAGGGGAGACGGGCTGTGTGGCCCACGGAGAAACTGGGCCCTGGGCGGCCCAGGTGGGAGGACACAACCCGAGGGAAAGGTGGTGCCCTGGGATCAGCAAGGGGCTGAGGAGACACTGTCATGAGAAGGGGGACGGGCTGGGGCCTTGGGGGCCCTGCAGGAGGGGCAAGAGGAAATGCCTGTTGGGAAGGTCTTCAAATACAGGAAGAAAAGAAAAGCAATCACGAAAACTACCAGCAACACGAAAACAGTTGTTTCGCAGGGGCCGGTTTGTAGTCTCGGAGCAGCTGACCTTGAGCCGCTGAGAGCAGGATGACTTCACAGGCCCCTCGTGGCCCCCAGCTCCTCTCTTTGTGGTGGGGCTGGAGAAATGCAGGCTGGCCAGGCCTCCCGAGACCCTTCTTCTCTGTCCTGGTTTTTGATCTGAGAGCCGTGCAGCCTCCAGAGCCACAAAGGAAAGACTTGGATCAGAGAGACAGCCCCTGTGGTGTGTGTGGGAGGGTTAGCCCCCTCTGCCCGCCCAACAGCAGAAGTAATCCCAGGGTCCTATGCCTGAGAGAGACAGGGAAGCACAGAGGGGCCTGTGCCCAAAGGATGGGGAGTGAGGGAGAGAGGGGGGTGGGGGCAGAAGAGGCACCTGGAGCTCAGGTCTGAGGGGAGGGGCAGGTGTACAGAGAGAAGTTTGGGGTGCTGGGGCACCTCCAGTTCCTAGGGAGAAAGGCAAGGAGGCAGGGCAGACAGGGCCAGTGCCCCCTCCTTTGCCCTCCCTTCCCCCCACCACAGGCACTGGGGCAACAGGCTAGTCATGCAATTATGTCGTCATCACAGGGAAGATGCTTTTTTTTTTCTTTAAGATTTTATTTATTTATTTGACAGAGGGAGACAGCCAGCGAGAGAGGAAACACAAGCAGGGGGAGTGGGAGAGGGAGAAGCAAGCTCCCAGCGGAGCAGGGAGCCTGATGTGGGGCTCGATCCCAGGACCCTGGGATCACGCCCTGGGCCAAAGGCAGACACTTAATGACTGAGCCACCCAGGCGCCCCGGGGAAGATGATTTAATCAAATCCCAAGTCGAGCGGCAGGCGGGAGGGGGAGACCCACTCTGCCTTCACTTGCTGTATTCCAGAGAACAATCTGGGGAGTTGCTAATACTGCCCACGTCACATTAACACTGGTAAGACTCCCTGACGACTCCCACTCTTCCCATGTCAACATTTATTAGCTGCGGAGCCTGGCGCCAACTTCCGAGCGGGCTCCCTCTGAGTGCAGGCCTGGCGGGAGGAGCAGGTGGAGGGACCCTGTCCTGTGGCCATTGCAGCCTCCTGCCGTCAGTTCAGCTCTGAGCCCTTGGGGTCAGTGCTGGGAGCGGGGGCTCAGAGCCCCCAAAGTCTTGCGGACACCTGTGTTGGAAAGGGGGGGGCTTCTCTTGCTTCTCCCGATCCGAGGCAACGTGTCCCGTCTTGTCCATCCTAGGAAAGAACAGTTTCCCTGCCGGCCCTGTCTCCTCCCCTGGTGGAAAGGAGTCCTCCGGCTGGTGTGGTGGGGAGTGCCTTGCTGGAGCCTTGGCCTTCCTTAGGCCAGCCGGGGCCGGGGGCTGGGGCTCCTTTGACAGACCAGACACCCGGACACAACAAGGTTAAGTGTTCTGCTCAGGAGCTCGGGGTCAGGGCTGGGAGTCAGATGACCTTTTATAAACCTGCCTGGTCCACTGCCAGACCTGCCTCACCTCAGGGCACACCCCGAGAGCCCTGCGGCTGAGAGACAGCTCCTGGGAAGCCTGGCAGGTTCCGGGGGCTGAGGGTCCTCGTGTAATGGCTGCAGTCACCTGTCACTCTGGGTTTCCTGCTAGGGGAGATCTCCTTCCACAGGGGCGAATGGGGACATCCCAAGGCGGTGGTGATCACAGGGGCGTCTAGGAGCAGAGCCCCCAAATAAACACAGCTTTCCCTTGAAGCAACTTTATCTGAAAAAATTCAGGCACGTGGGCCCTCTGCTCTACACCCTATGTGCCTCTTTGTTTAAAATTACTTACCAGTCAAATCACTTCATTCTTTCCTGAGAACCTTTGAGTAGATTCACAGTCCAGGAGGCGGGCCTCGTTTGGCAGGAGTCTTCATGTGCTCACCAGAACTTTGAGGGACTTAGGAGCCCGAGTTTGGGCAGCGAGGCTTTGAATGATCTGCGTGCTCTCTCACCGGCTTGCGGTGCTCACTCGTAGGAGGACTTTTTATTTGGGGTGGGGGGTCTTTATTAAGGGGCTGTGGTTGTGTCCTAGGACTGCCGTGACAAATTACCACATGCTGGGTGCCTTAAAACAACAGAAGCAAAATCTCTCCCAGAAAGGAGACCAGAGGTCTGAAAGCAAAGTGGTGGCCGAGCTATGCTCCCTTGGAAGACTCTAGGGCAGGATCTTTGCCCCCCTCCTCCAGTTACTGGTGGCTCCTCGTGTTTCTTGGCTTGTGGCCACATCACTCCCACCTCTGCCTCTGTCTCTACATCACCTTCTCCATTAGTCCAGAAGAGGAGTGACCCAGACTTGTGGGTATGGAGTGGTTAGGGAAAAGCAGCCCCCCTGCCCTTGGAGCCAGATGAGAAGAAGGTGGTTCTAGGTTTTGGAGGTAAGGGGGACTCTTACCCTGAGATCAGCTTGTATCTGAGGGTGGCTGGCAGGTGAGCAGAGTGAGGGGGCCAGGAGGTTCATAGGGCTGTGCTGCTCTGAGCACCACTCCTGAGAGGGCCTCCCACCGGGGTGGTGACATCAGCCAGAGCCTCGGTCGGAACCCTTCTGTCTCGGCACTTTGGGCTGAGCTTCGGGGGTAGCTTGGTCATAAAGAATGTGTCCCCTGCTTCACAAGGCTGTCCCCCCTTCCACAAGCATGGCAGGGGGCGGGCAGCCACCCCTGTGCATCGTCTGCTGCGGGCACCGGGGGCTGTGGCATGAAGAGCCCCGGCACTGTCTCCCTGGCATCCTGGTGAGGGGGGATGGAGTCAGCTTCCAGGCTTCCTTTAAGACACTGGAAAGTGCCGTGGATGCTGCAATGTGTGGAGGAGGGACTGGCTGGGGAGAGGCTGAGTGTTTGCTCTCTGAGGGGAGACCCCTACACCTTACTTTCCCCTCGAGCTGCCTGCATTATCACACTCTACATTTGAATACCTGTTGTCCTGTGAAAAATGCCCACGTCTAAGGCAGCACACTTATGCCAGCAATGCCACCGTGACTCAGGGCACCTCTCAAACTCCCTCTGGGCCCTGCCATCAGAGTCCGTTTACAGCAAGGAGACGCCTTGCTTTACAACCACTCCTCACCATTGACCTAACAGCAGCCCTCGGCCTGATGGCCGCTTGTGTGCCAGGCTTGGCTCTGGATGCCTCCTGTTTTTTTAAAAAAATCACATCGGGTGCACTCAGTGGCCCTCAGCCGAAGCCTTCGAGAATCCACAAAGGCAGCAGGTATCTGGTATTTGAGGATGGGATTGGGTTTTGGAAATGCTGCTGAGGCTCTCCGAGCTGAGGCTAGAGAACCACGTAGCAGGGAGAGTTCTGTAGAGCGAGGAATAAGGGCTTCCGCCGCCATCCTCCGCTCTCAGCCCGCTCTTCTGCTGCCGTGGCACCTCTGGCGGCCACAGCATATGAGGCCACATAGCACCTGGCATCGCTTGCTCCACGCTCTGGTTTTCTCTCCCGTTCCTTCCTTGTCCTGGCACCTTTTGCCTGGTTCGCAGTGGTTCCCCGGCGGGACTGAGCCTCAGTTGCCTCTACCGGGAACCAGCTCAGTTACTTTTGGGTTGGCCTTTCTCCTTCCCTGTTGCTCTCTTCCCACCATGGCTTTTCCACGGATCTCTTCCCCAAAGAAGCTACCTGCATGGAAGACTACATTTGGGGGACCCAGGCTGACAGCTGCCTTGTGGGATTTCTTTTGAGGTCTTATGAATGAACTATTACAAGAGAGCCGGACAAGTGAGTCATGGCAGATCCAGTGACATGTGTCCTCAGGCATTGCCTCATAGCCCATTTTTTTTTCTCTCACTCCTTATTTAAAAAAAAAACAGGTTTATTGTGATCTAACTGACATAGCATACAACTTGTCCATTTGCAGTGTGCAATCCAGTGGTTTTTAGTATATTCACAGAGTTGTGCAAACATCACCACAGTCAATTTTAGAATATTTCCATCACTCTAAAAGGAAACATGGCACCCATCAGCAGTCACTACCCATTTCCCCCTCAAACCTGCCCCCCACCCCAGGCAACCGTGAATCTACTTCTTGTCTCTATAGATTTGCCTATTCTAGAAGTTTCGTTTAAATAGAATCATACGATATGCTGCTTTTTGTGTTTGCCTTCTTTCCCTTAGCATAGTGTTTTCAAAGTTCATCCAGGTTGTAGCATGGATCAGTAATTCATTCCTCCCTTTTTTTTTTAAATCCCCATCACCTATTTCACTCATCCCTCAGCCTCCTCCCCCCTGGTAACCATCAGTTTGTTCTCTCTCAAGAGTCTGTTTCTTGGTTTGTCTTTATCTCTCTTTTTTTTCCTTTGCTCCTTTGTTTTGTTTCTTAAATTCCACATACGAGTGAAATCATATGGCATTTGTCTTTCTCTGACTATTTCACTTAGCATAATACTCTCTAGCTCCATGTCATAGCCTTTATAATGTTGAGGTGTGTTCCCTCTAAACCTACTTTGTTGAGGGCTTTTATCATTTTTCTACATCTGTTAAAACGATCATATGGTTTTTACCCTTTCTCTTATTGATGTGATGTATCACATTGATTGATTTGAGAGCAATTCATTCCTTTTAATGGCTGAATAATAATCCGTTGTATGGCTATACCACATTTTATTTATACCTTCATCAGTTGACAGACATTTGGGTTGTTTCTGTCTTTTGCTATTACGAATAACGCTGCTACAAATATTCATGCACGAGTTTTTGTATGGATGTGTGTTTTTATTTCTTTAGGGTGTATAAGGGTATACACCTAGGGCTGGAACTGCTAGGTCAGCTCTCTCTTCTTTTAATTTTTAATTCTATTGTTAGATGACAATACATTTCCATATTTTTTCACAATTTAAAAGGTACAGAATTCCTATTCTTTCCTCAGAGGCAACCAATATTTCCCAGTTTAAATATATTTTGGGGGGACGTTTCTAGCATATACAAACAATTATGAGCAAGTGTTCTTCCTTTTTTCACACAAATAGTGACGTATAATACACACCGTTCAGCACCTTTCTTTATTCATTTGACATTAAATCTTACAGATTATTCCATATTACAAAAAGAATTTTTTATTCTTTTTATAAATGCATAGCACTCCCTTGAACGGAAGGAAATTATTTTTTTAATTTGAATAATTTATTTCATCAGTTTCCTATTAAAAGACATTTAGTTCTCCCCCAAGTAGTTGTTATTACAAATAGTGCAAAAGCCTTGAAACAATACGATTTCCCAGGGTGCGTGCGTGGCTCAGTCAGTTGGATGTGTGCCTTCGGCTCAGGTCCTGATCTCGGGGTCTTGGGATGGAGCCCCAAGTCGGGCTCCCTGCTCACTGGGGAGTCTGCTTCTCCCTCTCCCTCTGCCCCTCCCCCAGCTCATGTTCTCTCTCTCTCAAATAAATTCTTTAAAAAAATACCATTTCTCTTATGTTGAGCTCATCCATAGAACACATTTCGAAAAGTAGAAGAAACTTACCAAAACGCACGTGAACTTTAAATCTTGACCCCTAATGCCAAATTGCCTTCCATAGAAGTAATACCAACTCACCACCCATCCGCAATGTACGAGCGTGCCTGTTTGCCCACACCTTCACCACTCGGATGGGTGAAAATGTGTGATTTTAATTTGCAGTTTTCTTGTTATGAGTGAATGAAAGCGTTTTTAATTCTCTGTTCTGTAAAATGTTCATATCTTTTGCCTGTTTTTCTACTGGATGTGGTCATTTTCTTGATGATTTGTAGATGCTTTTTACTTATTGGAGAAATTAGCTCTTTGTCTGTAATATGAATGCCTAAAACTGCTTCCGATGGGCTAAGCCTGTTGCTTTTTGTATATTACTCTTCATAAATATGCAGGTTTTCTCCCCGAGAAGGTATTATATTGCCCACCCTGTTGACCAGGGGTAGCTGTGTGACTTGCTTTGGCCAATTAAATGTGGGCAGAAGCATGTTTGTCACTCTGGGCTGAAGTTTGAATTGCCAGCGCTTTGCACATTCTGTTTCCTGCTGCCATGGTAATTGGCATGAGCAGATGATGGCTGTGCCTCCAGCCGAGGAGCCCAAAGTGAAGGTGGCAGCAGTGACAACATGGGAGCAGAGACCCTGGGCCAGTCTGCGAGAGAACATATAGTATGGGCAAGAAAGAATCCTTTGTTGTTCGATGCTCCCAAGACTTCGGCTTTTTTCTTGCTGTAGCATAACTAGCCTATTTTGACAGATATAGATGATTTTTGCCACAAAGAAAATTTTTTCATTTTGATGAGGTTAAAATGATCAATTCTTTATTTCAAGACTTCTGGGTTTGCATCAGAAGATCTTTCCCCAGTTCTGGATCATTATTTTAAAAATTCGCCCGTAGTAGGTTGAAAATCCATGATTTCTCTCCCAATTTGAAATGCCATCAGGCAGATCTGAATGTTGTTGTTTCATAGTTAAAGAAGCGGGAGCCTGGGGGCGCCTGGGTAGCGCAGTCCTTGAGCGTCTGCCTTCGGCTCAGGGCGTGATACTGGCGTTCTGGGATCGAGTCCCACATCGGGCTCCTCCGCTGGGAGCCTGCTTCTTCCTCTCCCACTCCCTGCTGTGTTCCCTCTCTCGCTGGCTGTCTCTCTGTCACATAAATAAATAAAATAAAATCTTAAAAAAAAAAAAAAAAAAAAGAAGCGGGAGCCTGGGGTAGTGGCCGAATCAGCCACCATAACCAATGTCAGATTACGTCTGGCTGCTACTAAGAGACTTGACTGTGGACACTGACTCCAATTAGAGGCTTGTTCTTTCACACAGAAATCCAGGGTTGGGCATTCTGGGGCTGCTAGGGCAGTACCAAGGGACATCAGAGACTCAGGCTTCTTACTACCTCTGTTTTACCCTCCTTAACATGTGGCTTTCTTAGACTTCGTGGTCTAAGATGTCTGCAGGAGCTCCAGCCATCAAGTCTGAGTTCCAGGCAGGAAGTAGGAGGAAGAGAGTACGGTAAAAGGGCCTGTACCAATTGTTCATCTCCCTTTGGAGGAACTCTCATGGAAGTCTCATTCAAAAACTTTCGCTTGTTATCTCATTGCTCAGAACTTAGTGACAGGGTCATGACTTGTTCCAAAGGGGCAAGAAATGTTTTACTATGTATATATTTTCAAGGAGTGTTTTACTAAGTATATTTGCTGGGCAATCTGGGTGTTGGTGTGATTCAGTGGCGCCAGCTGCCACTGGGGTGTGATGACAAAGTCCTCTGTTATCTTCAGGGCTTTGGAGGCAGCACCTGCTTCTAAAACAAGAGCTCCCTGGGTGGTGAGTGCCGGCAGAAGGCACCATAACCGTCAGCATGCCCTCCTCGCTTCCTCACCCTTCCCAGCTCCGGCTTTGGGGGACTTCCGCACCTGTGTGTGGGAGAGGATGCCTTGGGGGAAGCTGGCCCTCGCTCTGGGAGTCGGAGCTCTGGCAGTCTGTAGCCCATCCAGTCCCAACCGGCACCAACTGCCTGTGGCTTTCCCTCCTCTGAGCCCTTTTCTTTCTCTGTAAACTTGGGTAATGAGAACCAAGGGCTTCCCAGGGCTGCTGTGATAACAGAATGAAATCATGTCTAGCAAGGCCTTTGGGGTTGCCGCTGTTGACCTTGGGACAAGAAGAGAAGACTGCCTGAGAGCCCCCCCACCCAGCCACCAGCTGGCCCACAGAGCAGGGGCGGCCGTTGTCATCAGAGAAAGGCCTGGAGGAGAAGGGTGTGCCACTCACCTGTTCACCTGCTCCCACACTTGCCACTGCTTCCTGACCTTCCTTCAGGATTTCTTCACCAGCTCCACAAAAACTGGAGTCACTCGCTTGCCATCAGACCCAGCTTCCCTCCCCAGTCCAACCGTGGTCTGGCGTCTCTCAACAAATGGCCCCTCACTAAACTCATCAGCCCCTTTAATACCTTCATCTATTTCATCCTCCCCTCTGCTAACATCTCTAAATACCTCTCTCTCCTGACCCTTTCTTTCTCCCCACCACCACCCTCTCCCTGACCTGCGTGCCCCCAGCCTCCTGCTCTTAGTCACTCTGGACCTTGTATTAGGAGAGGCTAGACTTGCGCCCTGGTAACTAAAGCCTCTCCTCTCAGTGGCCTAATTAGTATATACACATTTGTTTCTTGTTCACAAAAAATTTGCATGACTCTCTAGGACAGCTGTCCCCAGGGATCTGAGCAGCTCAGATCTGGCGAAGGCACCATCTTAACTCATGCCACACTTATCACAAAGAGAGAAGAGAGACTAGGGGATGATCTGCTCATCTGTGCTTCAGGCGGAGGCGACACTCAGACCTGCAGCCCATTGGCTGCAAGGTGCCAGGCTCTGCTGGCTGCAGGTGGCTGGGAAATGTGGGGGGCGCACATCTGCAGTCCAGTCTCCGTTTCCAGCAGTAACCCAGGCAGCAACTGCCTCTGCCAAGAACCTATAGGAACCTCCTACCAGTTCATGTCCAAGTTCCTGCCTGCCCCTCGATGCTTTGGCCCCACCTGATGCTTCCCAGCCTATCACCCGCCACTCCCCAGCGTGAACTCTCTGCTCCAGGTGTATCATGCTAAGCCCTTCCTCCAAGCCTTTGCTCACGGGGCTTTCCTTGTTTCTCAGTCTTTTGCTGCTTCTTTCCTACGTTCTTCAGGGCCCGAGTCAAGGTCAATCTCTTTTGTGGAAACGGCTTCTCTTGGCTCAGCCCCTAGTGCTTTCCCATCTCAGAGCTCTTCCCCGGCTTAATTTTAGGCTCTTACTCAGCCCTGAGCATATGTTCCTTCTGTAGCCCGTGTAGACTGCAACCCTTGGAGGTCAAGGGCTGTCTCATCTTCTTTGCCTTCTCCGTAAGGGCTCGCAGTGATTCTAATTCATGAATGGTTATTAAATACCTACTAAATGCCAGACCCCAAGCTCGGCAAGGAGGATGCAAAGAACAAGGAAACATGATCCCGGAAGGAAAGAAACTAGCGTTTTTATGTGCCTGTTGTGTAACATTTAATGATGAAGAGATAGCGCTCTGGTGTCGCCATGGGGTCGAATCCTGCCTCTGGTTAAATTAGCTACAAGACCTCAGGCAAGTTACTTAACTTCTTTAGCCTGAGTTTTCTCGCTTCAACAATAATACTGATCGCTATCTCCTGTATTCGCTTCTCAGGACTGCTGCAATAAATTCCCGCGAACCGTGGTGGAAGGCAACAGAAGTGTATTCTCTCTACAGCTCTGGAGGCCAGCAGTCTGAAACCAAGGTGCTGGCAAGACTGTGCTCTCTCTGAAGGCCCTAGGAAAGAATTCTTCTCTTGCCTCTTCCTAGTTCTGGTGGTGCCCAGCAATCCTTGGTGTTGCTTGGCTTGTAGGTGCATTATTCCACTCTCTGCCTCTGCCTTCATATGACATTCTTTGCTCTCTCTCTCTCTGTCCCTCTCATATGTCTTCTCCTTTTGTAACAAAGACATCAGCTGTTGGACTTAAGGCTCACCCTCATCCACTATGACCTCATCTTAACTCATTACATCCGCAAAACACTACTTCCAAATAAGGTCGCATTGTGAGGTTCTGGGTTGACATATATTTTGGGAGGGGACACGTACTCAACCCACGACACCCAACTCATAAGATTATTGTGAGGATTAAATAAGATGTGCCTGTAAATCATTTGGCACAGTGCCTGGTGCACAGAAAAAACTCCTTGAATGTTACTCATTTTAAGAACAATATGTTAATCAGGATTATTTTATTTGCAAGTATCAGAAACCCAGCTCAGCCCTGGTGTGGCTGGATCTGGGTGCTTAAATGAGGCTATTAGGAATCTTTCCCTCTTCATCTCTCAGCTGTCTGTGTTGTCTTTGTTCTCGGGCATTCTCTCCCGGGGAGGTGGTAAAGATATCCCCTCAGCAGGTCCAGGGTTCCATTTGACCCTGATCATTCTCAGTGGAAAAGCAACAGTTCTCTCTCAATAGCTCCAGCGAAAGTCTCAGGGCTGACTTGTATGGAGGCAGTCTGGACCATGAGCCCATCCTAGAAACAATCTCTGTGGCCAGGGGGATGAATATTGTGAACAGTGGGGGGGGGGGGCGGTTGGTGAGGACATGGTGGAGGGTTAGCCAACGTGGAACCACTTGAACGGCAAGTGAGGGAGGGGTGGTTCGCAAAAGGGAAATCACGGTGCCAGCCGATCAGACGCTGAGCAGGCAAAAACACGGCTTGTGCACTGTAGATCGTGGCGATGCTGTGTGCCGGCTCCCAGCCCAGTGCTGGGGACAGTACAGGAGTGCAGAAGATACTTACTGAAAGCTTGCATGGATGGTGCAAGAAAGAACATGCTAGTCACCAAGTCAATTTGCTCCCGTTTTTTCATCACTTCCCGCGATAGCAGGCAAAGGAAGTATTATTACTTCCAGCTTGCAGCTGTAGAAGTTGAGGCTTGAGTGATTGAGGCTTAATTGAGTTTAAGTGATCTAAGATGACAGAATGAACAAGTGGTAGAGCCAGGATTCAAAGCCAGGTCGTTGCAGAACCTGTGCACTTTCTGTCATACCACACTGCCTTTGTCCCCCAGACTTGGGCCAGAGAAGAAAGAATTTGAAGCCATACTATGACTTTTAGGTGCAACAAAAAAATAATGCATTTCCTAGTCATCTTTGACAGTTTACCACTCCAGAAACTCAAACCCCCCTGTTCCTTTGTTTGGTCACTTCTTCCAATGTATTGCCCTTTGTTAAAATGGTATATAAGCCCCTGGACTTAACCACCTCTTTGGGTTTTCACTTCTTTTCCATGAAGCTCCATGCCTGTAAAAATATTAACATCAGTAACATTTGTATGCCTTCTTCTGTTAATCTGCATTTTGTTAATTTAATTTGCAGACCCCAGGTACCGAACTAAAAGGGTAGAAGAAATGTGGTTCATTTCCTACAATGATATTTAGGTTGTTTCTAGTTTTCAGCTATTAGGAATAAAGCCACCCTGAACGGTCTTGCCCATGTCCTTTGGTGAGCATAAGCCAAAGCGCTCATTTCTGTTAGATATACACCTCGCAGTGGAATCTTTGGGTCACCTGGGTATCTTCTATCAAACATTTGTTTCTCTCCATCTCTTTCCTCTGAGAGTCCCTCAGATTGTGCAGAACCCCTGCCTGCCTAGACCTCGCTAAGTCTAAAGGCAGAGGGTTGAACAAAATGACCTCCTGAGGCCTCTTAGCATTTTCCAGAAGGATTTAGCTATAGGTCTCTGGTCCCAGCTCCTGCCAGTGCCACTGTTTGCTCATGAAAACGTTTCATGTGATTAGCCAAGTAATGACATCTTAAAACTGTAGAGCTAATATATTACGTAATAAAACACAGGAGCAAATCTCTTTGACACATACTGGTGATTTACTCTGCCAGCCATAAAGATAATTACATTTCAGGTTGATATATAAAAGGCGGCAGGCAGAGCTTATGAAGAATTAGCATAGCTTTGTGTCGGACCTCTCCATCCACACGGACCTGTTCATCATTCCTCTTGTAACCAGCCAGCCAGCAAACACTGACTCAGCTGGGCCTGACCAGCCACTGGTCACTGCTGCCACTAGAAGGACCCGTTGGCTGCATTGCAGGAATAGCTGGAGAGGCTCAGGTTTGGGGTATGAGGCATTCATTCCTATAGGCAGCTCTGTAACATTGCAGGAAGACTCACTCCAGCCTGGGGGACAGGGCACTTGGTCTCTGAGCCTGCTATGCCTCTTCTCGCCTTAAGCGAGTCACCAAGTCACCACCTCTCCTGGAATCAGAATATGCCCTGGGCAAGCGGCTCCCCTACCTCTTTGGCCTGTTACCCAGGACAGGCTTATAATGAATGCTCCGAGCTTTTTAGACCGAAGCAGAAGTCAAGTCTCGCTGTCTGCTAGGTGTCAGTGAACATCTAAGGACAAAGGGGCAGGGCATTTGTACCTGAGCCTGTCCTGGTGTCACTGACTTCCAGGATTCCCTTCCCCCATGTTCCCTGCTGACCCAGACCAGGAGGCAAGGGCCCAGAGGGGGACCAGGGAGAAAAGAATCTGGAAGGACACTCAGGCAGAAGTGTCCAAACTCCCTGTTTGGAAACAGGAAGCTGAGGAAGAGAGAGAATGTGTGATCATCTGTATTCACAGAGAAAATCGGTGTCAGAGCTGAGACTAGAAGCTGGGACAAAAAGTATGGAGCCAAAAATGGGAAGCTTTTGCTACCATTCCAGGTGAGGGAGCCTGGAATCCCCTGCCGTATCTGCCTTTACATTGGCACAAACCAGGATTTCAAAGGGAGCTCAGCCCTGTGCGACTTGACTCTTGCTTCCCCCTCCCTTCTCTGTTGCTCCAATTGTGGTAGGTTGTTTAGGGGAAGGTCCCGCCGCATGCAAGGGGACGGACAGAATGAGCTCTAGAGAGCCTGATGGCAAATCCTTAGACCCGGGGAAAGACCCAGTCCCTTAGACCTGGGAGGTTATTATGGCTGGTGAGCCCTCGGGAACTGGACGCCAGGACTCTCAGGGTCTCCTGCCCTCCCCCCTCTCTTCTGGATCTTCGAGGCCCTCACCTTGGGCTTTCCACTGGAAAATGTCTTCATCTTACCGAACCTGGGCAGAGTGCCTCCTCCTGGTCTGGTGGGGACATTCTTCAGGGAGCCCTAGGACCTCAGAGTTTGGGAAGCAATACTGCAAATATGTGGTTCATCAAAAACAAAAAACAAAACAAGACAAAAACCACAAACCAAAACCCCCAAAATCCCGGTGCTTCTGGAGCCCCTCCTCCTTGGCTTGAATGGAGGCAAGGCAGGTTTGGGGCACAGTTAGCTGGGGGGACAGGGGTGGGACGGGAGGAAGCCTGTTAGCAGGCCCAGAAGAACCAAACAGAGTCCCTTCCATGTTCTGGAATGTGCAAACTCAAACACACCGCACACCCCGCAGCATGGGGGGGGGGTGTGTGCTTCTGAGCCCCTGTGTGGCGGCGGGGGTCCCTAGAAAGCCCCAGGCCCCTGCTCCCGCGCACAGCCTCCTGCCCCCGCAGACCCGCTCCGGCGCAGCCCCCTCGCCCCGGAGTCTGGGCGGCAGTTCGGCGGGCGGCGGAGCGCGGGAGCGCGGGCTCCTTGAGTGACAACGGGGCGGGGGACCGCGGGGCGTCCATTTGTTCTCCTCGGCGGAGGAGGAAGATAGACAGCGCCGCTAACGACCGCGGCGCCACGTCCGCGGGCTTCGGAGAGCCGTCCCAGCGGGGAGCCCGGGAGAAGATGAATCGCGTTGAATGACACAGGACATGGCAGATTGGATGTTTAATTTGGGTATCTCTTTAGAACACCCCCACACCCACCTCCTCGGCTCCTACTTAGCATCCTGCCGGAGAGAGAGCCCTGCTCCTCACAAATTGCCTTGTCTGGCTCAGAGAAAAAGCCCAACGTGACTGATGTCTATCTAGTGGGTCCCTCTAAGTGCGGGGAAGGGACCGGCACGACAGCAGAATGTGCCTTCCTACAAACGCCAGGCGTGGTGCCGGGGCCGCAGGAGATCCGAGTTAGACACCGGGACGGGGGAGGGCCACCAGCTGGGGGTGGGGGTTTGTTCAGGGGTCCGTCGGAGGCAGAAGGAGGGCCAGGCGACCTCTGCTGGGCTCTGGCGGCCTGGAGGGCCTGCGGGGCGGGGAGGAGGAGGCCCGCCCTAGGTCCTCGAGGGCGGGGCGCCCAGGGTGGGGTGCGGGGTGCGGAGGCGGGCGCAGCCTCCAGCCGCCAGCCAGTATTCTGGAGACTCCTCTCCGAGCAGTCTGATCACAACCTGTCAGTCCCGCTTCCCCTCCAGCCTCACCTGCCTCCAGATCTTTCCAAACAAGGAAAGGAGCCGCAAACATGGCAATCACCCTCACTGGCAGCGGCAGACAGCTGCCAGGGCACAGCTAGGGCTGGAGCCGGGCCCGCCCCTGAGGGGGAGCCGCCGGGGAGAGGGGAGCTGGTCGTGGCAGTCCTCCATGCCTCTCTAGAGCTCATGCCGAAGACCCCCCACCTCCCCACCCCGTGCGCGGATTATGAGGGTGGCCGTGGACACCCCTGAGCCAGGCCAGGGCTCAACCTCAGGGACCAACATCTGAGAGGCCACCTGCTCAGGCAGCAGATCTGGAAAGAGCCCTAGGGGCGGGGGAGGGGTGGGACTAGGACCAGATAGTGGCGTTTCCACGAAGCACTGGTGTCACCTGAGCAAGTCCCTTGTCCTCTGCAGTTGGGACACACACCTCCTCCATCCAGCCAGTCCTTCTGTGGTTCTGGAGATCCCATAGGAGGACCTGGGGTGGCATTTAGTCCCTGAGAAAACCACACATGCTAGGCTGTGGAGTGGCCCTGCCTTCTCTTCATCGCCCCCATGGCTGCCTGGCACCAACTCCGTGGAGAGAATCCAGGCTGTGTGGGGTGAAGAGGGCTGTGGAACAGACTCCCCAGGCCTGAGTGATCTGGGACTTCTCAGTGTCCCCGGGGAGGGGGGCGGCTGGAACGAAGAGGCTGGTGGAGGGGCATCTGGACCCTTCCTGCCTTCCTTCCCGTCAGCCTTCGGCGTCTTCCTGCACATGCGCGGGTAGCTCAATGGGAACACCAGATTCCCCAGAACCATCTGCCTCTCTTATTCCATGAGCTGTCTTTCTGAGGCTGCATGACTCCCTCTGAGCTCTTGAAAGCCTGGGGACAAATAGAAGAGGGGGTGTTCTCCACATGAATGCGGGTTATTTGCCTCCAACGAAGCCACAGTGTAGATAATTTATCTGTACCAATCGAGTCGGATTTTCCATCTGGTCTCACTGAGATTTTCCCTCAAATCAGAAAACATCTTCTCTTTAGCTCCCATTCCTCCACCAAGGCCGCCTTCCCACCTTCCTCCCCTGCGGTGCTGGATGGCTCTCCCCCAGCCACTCAGGGAAGAGGGCCAGCAAGGGGGTCCTAAGATGAGAGAGCTGCGAACCGAGGGGTGGGGAGGGATTCTGAGAGAGAAGAGCCACTTAAAATGTCCCTTTGGCTTGAAACATGAGGTAGGTGGGGAAAGGGTTGTCGTCATATGGAAGCTAGGGCGGCACAGGCTGTCCCCAGCTCATCCTGACACAGCACAAGAAAGATGTTGGGTCCTGGATGCTGAGGCGGTCCCCAGCAAGCCGTGTAGGAGCTCCCCCTCCCATGCCTCACGCTTTCCGGGTCCTCTGCTGGGCGTACTCAGTACCCTCATGGTCTCTGCTCCGTCACTGTTTTTTTAAGGAAGTATCTCTAGGAGCCTTTACACCTGCATTAGAAGGTAGGTTGCCAGGTCACATCGTGCTCCTGTGCTCAGATTCCTGGCTCATCTTTTCTGAAGGTTTTATAATCAAGTTAAATAGGACTTTTAAAAATCACACTCCGGCCTTTGTTCCCTGGCCAATGAAGACCCACGCTGATGGCACTTGGGGTCTCGGGGGCCCCGAAAGGAGCAGGCAGGAAGTGCGTACTGTGCCATCAGATGAGGCGACCATGCTGAGACTCTGGTGGTAGAGAAGCCTAAAAGAAGGCAAGTAACGCAAGTGGCCTTTCTCTTTCCCACTCTCTGCTCCAGGTCGGTGGGCTGGACACCAGAGCTAAGCTTCCGCTAAGCTCAGACATTCCTTGCCCAGAAGGGACTGAGGAGTCCCTTTCTGGTCCTCTTCTAAATCAGCCATCTGGGGGAGCAGATTAATTACAGAGGCAGAGCCGAGGGAAGGGCTGCAGGGAGGGAGGGCAGCCGATGTCAGCAGTGCCCCCCCCCCACCAATCCCAGTGTCATCCTTCTGGGGGGGGAGCTGCTGGTTACTAGCCACTCGCTCTCCCCTGCCATCCCCACCCTTAGCAGTGCTTGGTGGAGGCACATAAATGGGCCTGTGGGTTGGAGTAGGTAAGGGAGGAGCTGCAGCTTGGGGCCAGAAGAGAGAGGAGAGGGACTGAGGCTGCCACCCTTCCCCTCTGCCCAGCCGCTGCCACCCCCTCTGTCCTCAGGTGAATCACTCGGGGTGGAACAGAAACTCAAGAGATGTGCAGTAAGAAGACCTGAGTCCTCTTCCTTGGCTAACTGTCCCCTAACTTCATTTAGCCATAGTTTCTTAACTATAAAGAGGAGGGCTGGCGAGAGAAACACTGAGCTGGAGGATTAAGGGAGCTTCAGTGTGGGAAAGGACTCGAGGTCTGCAGAGCGGTGTGCCGATGTGAGTTATTGTTGCGTTCCCACTCCTATGTAGCAGGAAGGGAGAGCCTGGCCAGGCCACTTTGCTTCCAGTGTACGCGGCTCATCAAGCCACCACCACCCAGACAGGGGCATGGTCCACGGTAAAAGGTGAAACAGCAACCAGCACCGAACGCTGGGGGTGCGATGCTTATCCACAGGGGTCCCTGTCCATCCAACAGGAGACTCGAGGACCTAAGCCAGGTGAGGACCCTCTGAGCACTCATGGAGGCTTTCATGGGCTCCTGCAGAAGGGAGGGAGGCTGGAGAAGGGGAAGTTCTCCCCAAAGGACAAGTTAATACAAACCGAGCCACCCCGTGCCAACCAACACAGTTGAGCATCCCCTGGGTGCCCATCCCAAGCCGAACGCTTCATAGAACCTACGGAAACTCTGAAGGGTTTTACAGACCAGTTAAGATAATAAGGTAGCCCTTCAAACAGGGAAATAATAGGCAACACGGACTGCCATTCCCAAGAGTAGAACGAAGGAAGACATTTACTCCCAGGCCCTCCCATTGTTGTGCAATAGTGGCCCTCCTTGGGGAAGTGGAGTCCTCTTCCGCTGGGCAGGGAATCGAGAGGCTGGAAGAGGGATTCCTGGGGTGCCAGGCAGCATGCAGGCCCCACTTCTACCTTTCAACATAGTTCTCTGACACCAGCTGGCTGTCCTGCCATTCAAAGTAGTTCTGACACCTCACAGGTCACGCGGCTCCGTCCTACGAGACTGCCCCCCTCTCAGATGTCAGCTGCAAGTCCTGGGTCCCTGAGCCACCCACACTTCTTCCCGGCCGGCTGTTAATTCTGGTGTTCCCACACTGACCCCCACCCCTTTCAGGTTCAACAGTTTTCTAGAATGACTCAGAACTCACTGAAAGCAGTATGCTTATGATTGTTTTATTATAAAAGATACAAGTGAGTAAGTAAATGAACAGGAATAGGAGGCCAGGTGTGGAAGGGCTGCAAGCACCAGAGCTTCTGCCCGGTGGCGTCAGGGTGAGCCACCTCCCAGGACAGCTACGGAGACACGCTCACCAACCAGACAGTTCTCTGAGCCTCCTGGTTCAGAGTTTTAATGGAGGTTTCACTGCTTAGGCACAATTGATTAAATCATCAGCCACTTGATTAAACTTCATCTCCAGCCCCTCTCTCTTCTCCCTGGAGATCAAGCCTTCAAGTATCGACTCCCGGCTCTCCCGTGGTTGGTTTTCCTGAAGACCAGCCCAGCCCTCAATCTGAAACTATCTAGTTCCTCCCCGTGAGTCATAGCATTAGCATAAACTCAGGTGTGGTTGAAAGAAGCTGAAAGAGGCAAGTCATGAATAACAAAAGATACTCTAGTGTTCAGGAAATTCCAAGGGTTTTTGAAGCTCTGTGCTAGGAACTGGAGGACAAAGACCAAGTCTTTTTTTTTTTTTTAATCTTAACACAATCTTCCTACTCACTGAAGGGTCCAGAGCGTGGCTGCAATGGGGAGAATTGGAATGGTGGTAGCGGTTGGTGGCTTCACAGCGGGAGGGAGCAGCTGAAAGAATGTGGGGGTGAGAGGTTGAAGAAGAAAAGTGGGAGGAAGACAGGGTCAGAGATAACCTTTAGTTAGTTAGAGGTCTGTCCTGGGGAAGAGGAGGCTCTGCAGGAAGGAATCTGGGCCTTGAGTGGGAGTAACAGGGAGCAGGGAACCAGGTTTTGGTGGGAGCTTCCTGGCAGGTGGGCTGTCTTGGGGGGTAGTGAGCTCAGAGCGCCGGAGACATTTGAATCAAGCTGGATGCAAGTTCTATGTGAGCAGGGACTCAGTTAGGTTTGATCTCTGCTGTAGGCCTCGGGCCTGGATAATTATCAGGCAAAGAGTAAATATTCGGTAAATATTTATTTGTCGAATGCCCATTTGTCAAGGCTAGAGAAGCTAGATTAAATAGCAGGAAGGCCCAGGCCCAGTGAGAAATCCTTAGAAGCTTCTACCATATCCAGCCATTGTGCTGTTTGCTGTTTGTTTTTTTGAGGGAAAAAAAAAAAAAAAAAAAGGCAGTGGAAAAAAAGGAATCTCTTAAGCTCACACTTAGTGGAGAGAAAGACATTTATAGCTAGAAAGAAGTTCAATAAAGTTGAAGACGGCAAGTTGAAACCATCCATTGGTTTGTATCTCCTCAAACTCCATGAAAATGGCAGTAAAAGGATTTTATTAAGAAGCATGGGCCCATCCGTTCAAAGGTGAAAGGCAGGTGGAAACTTCTAAGTAAAGATAGTGAACTGTACACACACAATTAATTTTGCTTTTCTTGAAAACCCCACTAAAGTGACCATAAAGGGGTTTTTGAAAAGTCAGAAACCCAAGAGGATGGAGAGATTGGGAGGGGTGAAATCAGCCACAGAAGTACGGAAACTAGAAAGCAATTGGGGGGACCTAGCCGAATGGAACCGCTGAGGGGGCTGGAGCTGAAAATCCACTCCCCACCTTCGTCCCACCACAGTCTCAGCATCACTGGAAGGTGGAGCAAGGGAGGGAGCTAAATAAGGAATCTTGGTTGAAAATGGAGAACTTTGATCTCTAGGTCCCCTCCCTGAATCTGTGCAGGTGGATAATTGCCCCTTCTCCATGCCGGCAGAAAACTGAAGTTTGTTCCCAGCAATGGTGAAATAGAGGGTCTTGGATTGGGATGCCAGGTTGAGGATGTGTACCATGCTGAAAAAGGGGGGATATGAAATGAACCCTGTATGCGGGACGCTGATGACTCCACATCCCCCTTCCTAGAATGCGGGTGGTCAGGACTTTATTGACTGAAGGTTCGAGGCAGGAGACCTGGCAGGTTTTCTCTGGAGAATCCCATCAGCTCAAGAGGGAAGACTTAAAGATAAGGACGTCAGGGGTTCCCCAACTAAACAGCCAGTCACCTACATGAATCTCACTGTCAGCAAGTCCCATTCACCTACTAAGAACTCCCAATCAGCATCTGGTGCTCTACTCTTATATTGTTGCTGACAACTAAGGATCGTGATTTATGTGAGGAAAGTCGCCAACGTGACAGATAGGGGTCAAGACAAACAAAGTAGGAACTCAGCAGAAAGACGTACCATGCAGGAAGAGGAAAACAACCGAAAAGTTACTATGAGTATCCTTCGTGAGATAAGTGAGGATAATTACAGGAAATAAGAAATGGATGCGATAAAAAAGGACAAAAAAAGAGTTCTTGTAAATTAAAAATACGATAGCAGAAATGAAAAATTCAACAGATGCAGAAGAGGATAAAGTCTAAAACGCCTCCCAGAAAATAGAACAAAGAAAACAAAGAGAAAATAGAAAAGATAAGAAAATTGAAGGGGCACCTGGCGGGCTCAGTCAGTGGCACGTGTGACTCTTGATCTTTGGGGTTGTGGGTTTGAGTCCCGTATTGGGCGCAGAGATGATTTAAAAATAAAATCTTAAAAAAAAAAAAAAAAAAGACAAAAGACAAAAAAAAAAAAAAAAAAAAAAAGAAGGTGTAATTCAGGAGGTCCTCTACCTGAATCAAAGGGTTTCCGGTAAGAGAAAACAGAAAGGAAGTTGGAAACTACCTGGGGCTGCTCCGGGCCTGAAGGATTCAAGCTTCCCTACTGAAAAGGCTCACCAATGCCCGCTAGGGGAAAAATACCCACCACTGAGGCAGGACATTGTGAAATTTCAAGACACTGGGGACAGAGTCTGTAAACTTCTGCAAAGGATCAGCCCTCAGGTGGCATCCTTAATAGTCCAAATCACGTACCGAGTGATCTAACGGAAATTACAATATAAACACATAGTCAGGATTCGGAGGGTGAGAAGTGTGTGTGTGTGTGTGTGTGTGTGTGTGTGTGTGTGTGTGTGAGACAGAGAGAGAGAGAGAGAGGGAGAGAGACAGGAGGGAGGAGAGACAGATCCTCATTCTACATAGTGGAAAGTGAATACATAATGCCAAAAATGGAAAAACAAAGAAGTAGCAATATAAGCACATTTTAAAGAGGTGTGGAGGTTAAGTATCCAAAGAATCAGCTAAAAACAGTGAAAGTAGTTGCCTCTGGGAGTGGTGCCTCGCCTGGGGTGCGCGTGTGGTGGGGGAGCAGGGGATTGCTGTTGTGTTGTGTTTCTAATATCGAACCTGGTAGAATTATGTAACTCCTTAAATTATGTACATTACAACCTTGATAAAATAAAACCATAAAGCTAAAAAAAATGGGTGCATACATTTTGTTACATTGTTATACATTTCTGTATGTCTGTAATCTTTCAAAATAAAAATGTTTCAAAGGGAAAACCCCAGGCCAGGGATTTCTGTGGGTTGGAGCTGCCAGACAAGCCTGTGGGATGGGGTTCCTCCAGCCGAGTATTGAACTCGGAGAAGAGTTCTCTAGGTTTGGGGGAAAGCAGGAGGACTTTAGGGGAGGAGGGACTGGCCCGAGCAAAGGCTCAGGGAGGTCCTTATGCAGGGGTGTGTAGTAGGTTCTCTGCTCTGATTGGGTGAAATGCCCATCTCACTGTCCTTTGCCCACAGGTGGAAAATAAGATGGATTGTTGGGGAGACTAAAAACCATGCAGAGGGATCGGGGCTTTACCTGGGTGGCTGGAGCGACTGGATTTTGCTTTTGGTGTGCCTGAAGAAGGTACACTGTCCCCGTCAAGAGCAGGACAAAGCCATAGGAGGAGCTGGAGGCAGGGAGCCAGCGAGTGCCTTTTCAGAAAAGCAGTGATAAGCTTGAGTGATGGCCAGGGAGATGGAAGGAAGGGAGGGGAAAAAGAAGCTTTGAAAGTTGAAGGCGAAGACCCTGGTTGTGACTGGAGGGAAGGGATGGAGAGAGGAGCCTGAGGGGAAGAGGATGGAGTGAAGGGGAGAAAGAGAACAGTGAGAGAGGAGTGGTGGGAACTGGGAAGGTTTGGCAGGGTGCGTGGCAGAGGGAGGGGCTGACTCTAGCCCGGGGTTCTGTCTTGGCCGTTGAAGTTCTAGAGGAGATCTCCCAGATGATAAGACAATGCCCACCATGACAACTGACATGTGTCTTGGGCTTTGCACTCAGAGTCCGTTCTCAGACCTGGCCTCATTCAGCATTGCCCAGTGGGGAAGTCAGGCACCATTCTCCTCATTTTACCAGTGGGGAACCTGAGGCTCCCAAGAAGTTAAATGACTTACTCCATGAGCTTATAATCAAAACTCATCTTTTACCCCCAAATTCCTTGGCTTTCCCCAACCCTACTGGTAGGTGGTGGAAGTGGCAGTTGCCTTTGAAGGAGGCTTGTGGAGGGACAGGCCTGGAGGGTCCAGAGGACTGAGTACCCCTGGAGGGGAGGCAGGAGAGGCAGAGGAGGAGAAGGTGGGCCAGGCGACAGGAGAGGGAAGTGGTTATTCCCACAGGAGAGGAAGCTCAGGCTTCAAGATGATGTTAGTGACAAAACCATAGACAAATGAGGTGTCTTGGGCTCCTGCCCTGTGCCAGGTGCTACGCTCAGCCCCTCACTTGGTCCTGTGCCAGCTCCATGAAGGAGGGAATGAAGCCCTTTCCAAGGTCATTTCATCAGTGGGTGGTGGAGCCGGGATATGAATCCAAGCATGTGACTCTGAAAACTGGAAGCCCAACTCTGCCATGTCCAAGGCCTTGTAGGGGACAGGAGCAGTGGTTTCCTTATTGAAACATCTTTGTAGGGGCGTCTAGGGGCATCGGTTAAGTGTCTGCCTTCAGCTCAGGTCGTGAGCTCAGGGTCCTGGGATTGAACCCCATATCAGGTTCCCTGCTCAACGGGAAGTCTTCTTCTCCCTTTCCCTCTGTCCCTCCCCGCCCCATGCTTGCTCCCACAAATAAATAAATAAAATGTTAAAAAAACCCCAAAAAACAAAAAATCCACATCTTTTTAGTATTAAAAAGATAGATTTCTTTTTTACTGTTTACCCAAAGTAGCAGTGATCATCATACAGACAAGGAAAAGTAAACCATTCTTGAAAGACGATGGAATTTCCCCATCCCTTCCCCCACCCCCAACCTTTTGTGCACTCAGCCTAGTGAGGGCAGGAACAGGACTGCCTGGGACCCCCAGATTAGGGGACTTAAGCTGGAGACCCTGGGTGGGTTTCAGAAAGGATGTAAATCCTTGGACTGGTGTACAAAGGTTTGTGTGTCCATATATTTTCCTCTGTGGGGGACAGCCACCCCTCAGGAGCTGATCAGCCACTCATACTGTTACTGCCTCGCAGCCTGGCCTGTTTTGGGGCACGGGGACTGCTTGTGTAGAGGGGAGAGTGTGTGAGAGAGAATTCACAAAGTGTGTGCACACGTGCACGCACGTTTGTGAGTTTCATTGTGTGACTCTGTGTGCGGGCCTTGTTTGTGATTATGAACCATGTGTCTGTGAACAGATAGTTGCGTATGTGGTGCCTGTCAGTCGATGTGTGCGGGCAGGGGTGAGTGTTTGTGTATACATGCATGTGAATTTGTATGTCGATGAAAGTGTGGGATGTCTGTTTTGTGATTGTGAGTCACTTGTGAGAGAGATTTGTATAAATGTGTGTAAATTATGTGAGTTTGTGGATGGAGGTGTGAGGGGTTGTGTAGGGTTATGAATCCTGTGTGTCGGGCAGGTAGATTTGTGTGTGTGTGTGTGTGTGTGTGTGTGTGTGTGTGTGTGTGTGATGGTACCTGGGAATGAATGACACACCTGAGTCCAGGTGTGTATGTGCATTCCGTATGTGCTGGGAAGGAGGGACATCAGGGATTTGGGCCATTTTCCATCCCCTCCCCCAAGCCGTCAGGTCCTGCTCTCATTTGGGTCTAGAACAGCAAGTTAGAGAGAGAGAACATCCTTTCAGCTGCCTGTCACCTGCCCAGGGAACGGAGACAAGAAAATGTGCTTGTTTATATCCAAATACCTTAATAACCATCAATTTCACGTGTGTCAGAGGGAGGGGTGGGGACAGGCAGCATTCAACTTGAAGGACACACAGATATTAAACTCAGTGTGCAAGTTGATTCGGGAGCCCCCAGGCCGGCGGGTGCTGGGGCTGGACTCCCAGGCCGCCCAGAGATCTAGGAGCACCATCTCGTTTTTCACTTCTTTCTCCCTCACATGCCTTTTAGCAGAGCCTTGGAATAACATTAATTTATCCAAGGCGTGCATGCCATAAGTTACTTTTTTAATTATTATGATCAAAATATTGCTTAAAATTGACGCCAGCTGCATGTGTTTCTGTCGGAGATCATAATTGCAATTGTAAATTGGGGAGCAGCTCAGAGCCGGGAGCTTCCCTGAGTAACGGCCCCGATACCATTATAGAGAGGTGGATAAAAATAAACTGGCAGATCGCGTGGCAGAAATACGCCAGTGTGAGTTAAAAGGATAATTAGCAGAGCAGAAAGGGAAGACGCCAGGCTCCCCGTTCGGAGGCTCCCTGGCTGAGACTGGGTACTGTGTGGGGGTGGTGGGGGTCGGGGATGGGGTGGTGGGGAATGGGGTATACGGCCAGTGGGGAGCTGGGGTCTGGAGGGAGGGTGGGGGTGGGGAGTGGGGTTTGGGGTGGGGAGGGTGGCGGTGGGAGACTGGGATCTGGGGGGAGGAAGGGGTTGGAGGAGGGAGAAGCAGATAGGCAGGGTTCGTTCTGTGGACCCCAGTTTCTCCTGTAAACTGGAGATGATAAAAACACAGTGGTTCAAACCAGATGATGCCTTTGACAAATTTCCAGAACCCACAAATTCCATGTCTCAGTAAAGGGATTGTAACTGATGCAGCTGGAGAGACTGGGTGTTTTTTTACCCTCTGGGTCAGGAACTGGTTAGGTTGCCTTTAAAAAGAGGCTGCAGGTCTAGGACCAGAAGGCTGCCCGAGAGCATGATGGTTAGGAGCGCGAGCCTTGAACTTCTTTCGTTCCTTCATCACTTGACAATGTTGATTGTGTTCTGGACCCATGGGAGGCACTGGGCGAGCATACAGCTGGGAGCCACACTGGGCTCCCAGCCCTTGTGGTGCTCACATTCTAGTTGCAGAGCCACAAACAAGGAACATAATAAGTAAACAGTGTGACTTTATAGAAGCAAGTTCTATGGGCCAGTTACTTAACCCAGCACTACCCAACCCGTTCGACGTCGTGGCACGTGCCACTGTGATCACAGTAGTACTAGAATCACAGCGGCTCCCGTTTATGTTGCACCTGCCATACGCCACTGTTATTCTAAGCACTTGCGGGTATAGTAAGCTATGTAATCCTCAGAATGAACCTGCAAGGCAAGGAGAAAATGGTATTTTAAGGCCTGTGGGGTAGACCCACGAAGCTGCCAGCCCGTGCCTGTGCCATCCTTCTGTCCCCACTCCCTTGCCGTCCGTATCTGCTCCATGTCTCTCCGAGCGTGAATTTCCGTAGCTGAGAACGTGCCCAGCACACGAGGGTTGAGAAACTGCCTGGGAAGAACTCAGCACCGAGCACGGTGGGTGCGTAATCAACATTCACGATGTGCTTGCTTTGGTTATGAAGCAGTAAGCCTCGACAGGGGAGTGTCTGGAGACTAGTTGGGAGCAGGGAGAGGGGGAGTTCCCACCCATGAACCATTAACCAGGCTCCTTGCAGAGCTGCTAAGGCATGTGAGTCACGTGGAGGTCACTGGAGACACATGGCCTGTGAAAGGCCATTTCAAGGGGGCGGGGTCTTTTTCCTGGACTGTTATCAAATAAAGAACAAATCGGGTTGAAGTGAGGAGAGACTTTATTCGAAAAGACAATTGCATTAGGAGGAGGGGAGCTCAGCATCTCAAGGGTCAGACAGAAAGAGTTTTTTTTTTTAATAGAAGAAAGTAAACAGGGAGAGAAGAACCAGATGAGGGGTGGGACAAGCAGGTGGTCTGGATGGGAAGGTTCTGCTCTGAGGTCAGCCCATTCCTGGGAGAGGTGGTTAAGGGGAGGGATTGTTCCCAAGCGCTGATGCTGACTCAGGCTGTGGGGGGGATGGTGCGGGGGGGGGGGGTGTCGAAGTCCAGGGGAGAGCTGTGGGCCTGAAGTTTGGTCAGGTCAGGTGAACTGGCATTTTGTCCAGATTGGCCTGTGGGGACACATGGCTTGGCTTATCATTTATGAGGCACAAAAGCGATAGTTTGCAGGTGATATCTGGCATTGTCCTAGGTAAAGAAGCATCTTTGAGTCTGATCTAAGTCATACGGGGAAGCGTGGTTTTCTGCAGTGAGCCTTTTCCTGGAACCCGAAAGGGTGGGGGATTTCTATAAAATTGCTGTTTTCCAGGAACATAGAACTCAGTCAAGACACCGTCACTGACCGCTGCAGGTCAGGGTGGGTGATGGAGAGAGGAGGCTGGTTGATTGGTTCCTAATTCTCCTGGTCCCCACTTTGGAAGGGGTCCCAGGTGGGGGACGCGTTGGAGGGCCGGTCCTGCCTGGTGAGATGGAGACCATGGTGCTGGGCAGCTCACAGCCTGCTTGGCCTCCCCATCCTCTTCCTCTTTGGCCCAGGTCTACAACAGTGGGGAGATGGGAACTCGGGGGGTCTGGGCAACCTTTGAACCACCCTCCCTGTTTGTCACATGAGCTTCCCTGAATAACAGGAAGAGGAGGATCTCTGTCCCCGGGGTCTGAGCAGAAGGTGAAGGTGAGAGCCCAGGTCCCACCAAGACAACGGACAGCCAGCTCCGGGCCTTTTCCCTCCCGAATCCTTTCCCAGCAGCAGCCCCGAGTGCTGTTGAGTTTGCCCTGCACTTGTCTGTGGTTGCAGGGTGCAGGGAAGCCGAGCTGGTGCCTGGAGGGCAGATGGAGGGGCGCCCCTTTGTCTGCAGCCCCCTGAGCTGGGCTGGCTGCTTCTCCCCACCGTCCTCATGCGGCTCTGGCTGTGCCAACTGCGGGCTGTTTTCGGGTGAGATGGATGCCTCCCTGCAGGGAGAGGGCAGGAGAGGAGCCTCACCCCTGCTCTTTCTCCAGGCTCTGCTCTCCAGCCTGGGCTGGCCCTGTCTCAGCTGCAGCCGCCTCCCCCTTCCAGGCCACCGCTGTACCAGCCGCCTGTCTTCCTGTCGCTCCCGGTGACTCCCTAATGACTGTAATCAGGGTGTGCGCTGAGAAGCAGGGGGGACGGCAAGTGGAGAGTGCTTCCCAGCCGCCCAGTCCATTAGCGGGGCAGCACCGGAGGCAGAGGACCAGGAGGGGCTGGCCAGGAGGCCCTGTCTCCCTCACCCCTTCTTCCCTTCCCTCTCCCAGCTTCCTGCTCAGAGCTCTGCTCTAATTATAAATGGTTTGACAACTTTAGGCCAGGCCCTGTAATTAAAAATAAAGAGGAAGACAGGCAGCATTGTCTTCTAACGATGCCTTTAATTGGTGGAGTTAATTTTAACGGGGTGCCTTGGAGGAGGGAATTCCAGAGTTGGGGCTCTTGCTGATATCCCTGTAACGCTCACGCAACCCACTTACCCATCTGTCTCCCCATCGGAAGGGAGCGCCGCAGGGCAGGGGCTGCGTCTTCCTTTATTCGTTTTTATGCCTAGTGCCTGGCACACAGTAAGCACTTAATAGATATTTGTGGAATGAACAAAGGAGAGAACGGTCTGCTGTGAGGAAGACAAGGATCATGAGCTTCTTTTTTTTTTTTTTTTAAAGATTTTATTTATTTATTCGACAGAGATAGAGACAGCCAGCGAGAGAGGGAACACAAGCAGGGGGAGTGGGAGAGGAAGAAGGCAGGCTCCCAGCAGAGGAGCCTGATGTGGGGCTCGATCCCATAACGCTGGGATCATGCCCTGAGCCGAAGGCAGACGCTTAACCGCTGTGCCACCCAGGGGCCCCAGGATCATGAGCTTCTAAGGGTGGTTTTCCCCCCTTCTCTGCCCAGAATTCTTACTCTTAGAATCATGCCTTTGGGCTAAGACATCCTTCTAGTCAGGGATGGTGACTTGCAACTAACAGAAAGAAAGCCTCTCAGAACAGCTCAAGTGACAGGGGAGATGTCGAAAGGGCAAGGAGGGGGCGCCTGGGTGGCTCAGTCAGTCGAGCATCTGACTCTTGATTTCGGCTCAGGTCATGATCCTGGGGTCCTGGGATCAAGTCCTGCATTGGGCTCTATGCTCAGTGTGGAGTCTGCTGGAGATTCTCTGTCTCTCTCCCTCTACCCTCCCCACCCTTTAAAAAAGAAAGGGCAAGGAGGGGGCTCTCATGGGTCCCCCGGGGCAGGAAGGGAGTTGCAATTGGAACAGGGGAAACCAGCAGAATCAGCAACCCAGCCTCTCTCCATCTCCCGAGGCCTCCCCACCAGCCAAGACTCTTCCCTCGGGTCTCCCATGTGCTTGGGGACCAGCCCCTCAGAGGGAGGGGACAGCTTTTCTTTCTTTCTTTTTTTTTTTTTAAAGATTTTATTTTTATTTATGTGACAGAGAGACAGCCAGCGAGAGAGGGAACACAGCAGGGGGAGTGGGAGAGGAAGAAGCAGGCTCCCAGCGGAGGAGCCCGATGTGGGACTCGATCCCAGAACGCCAGTATCACGCCCTGAGCCGAAGGCAGACGCTTAACGACTGCGCTACCCAGGCGCCCCACAGCTTTTCTTTTTTAACTTTAGCTCAGGATGAAGTTAAATCTTTTCTTTGGTTCTCTGAACATGGCCAAAGACAGGCTGCTGTTTTCAAATTTAACTGCCTTTTTTTTTTTTTAAAAAAGATGGTGGGTAGGAATAGAAATACAACTAGCAGAACCAGTTTACCCAAATGCTAGGAATCCTGCTAGAAGTATGGACTCACTCTCCTAAATTCCAAATCACACAAGGAGCTCACTCTAGCCTCCTGAGATCCTGGACTGTTCTACCCTCGGTCCCCCAGGTGAGGTCCCCACAGGTGAGGCTTTAGGTGGAAATCACAGAAGCCAAGCTGTCCCAGTGTTTGGGGGAACCCTTTTGAACAGAGGGTGCCACAGAGTAGGCACTCAGTAAAATATATGTCATCCTATTTCCCACCAAGAGGAATTGTTTAGCAGGCTGGTGTAGTTTCTCCTAGGAGGAACAAAGAAGTCCCCCCAAAGACAAACCCTTCTGTAAATCAAGCCCTTTGGATCTAATCCTCCTCTCATGCCCCATCCCCCAAGCCTCATCCCTAAATCCTGCCCGTATCCTAAGGGGCTGAATAATGTTTTTGAGATATCAAGCTGATGTGTGAGGCAGGGTGCCCTGCACCCACTGAGTCAATGGCACCCATGCCTCCGGGGAGAGCAGCTACAGCCTAGAACAAAGAAGTCAATTGAGTTGCGGAAGGGATTTTTCAACTGGAGGCAGACACAGATACAATAGTCTGTGAGCGAAATGATTTTGACTGGCAAGATCTAGAGCTTAAGAGAGGAACAGTTGAGCTTTAAATTCCAAGAAGGCTTAGCTGATCACTGAATTTTTAAAACTTAACCACAGAATGTTTAGGAAGGTAGTAGATGCTTATGCACTGATTGAATTAACCTTTCTCCGTGTGCAAACATCTATAGGACTCAACCTTTATTCCCATGCGATGCTTCTGACATTAGATTGAAGATTTAATGAGTGATAGTAGTTAATGTTGTGCTTACACAGTAGCTTACTGTGGACTAGGCACCGTGCTAAGTGTTTGATATATCTCATTTAATACACTCAACAACCTCATAAAGGGGTATCAGGATTGTCCCCAGGTTACAGATGAGCTCCTGTGAATGGCCTACAGCTATGCCCTGTAACAGTGCCTCTCTCTCTTTAAACCGATCTTGTGATTTCTCCCTCACTGCTGCTACTCTAGTCCAGGTTCTTTTGGGTGCTCTTCTCTAGGGGAAGATCTGTTAACACTTTGTGGGCTTGGGGAGACCCAATGTCCCTCGTCCTGAGACTCCCAGGGAAAGGCGATCATTCCCTCTTCCCCGCTATAGCCAAGCCCATGCACACGTTGATTTTTGTACTTTATATGCAAGACTTTACTATCATTATTTGGGTATGTGGGTCCCTCTTATTGCTCGCTCCATGAGTAGTGGTTTTTTTTTCTGTGTCTCTGGCATCTAGCAAATGCTTGACACAGAGCAGTGATCAGGGAGTGACTGGATATAAAGGGCTAAATGACTGTGTGAATGAGAACACAGTTAACCACAGGGCAGGGACTTGAGGGTAGTTGCCCAACACTCATGAAGTCGCTCCTTCCTAGGAAGTTGCAGAGCCCAAAGAGGCAGAGAGCCAGAGTTTAGAAGGAGCAGTTGAGCCTCTCCTCTGTCCCCTTGCGCCCAGCTTTCACTTAGGGACCAGAATGCCAGGGGGTGATAGAGACCACCAGATGAGTCTGCCCCGCCCAAGGCAATTTGTGCTCTCCTTTCCCCCTGGAACTCCCAGAACGTCCTGCACTGGCAGGGGATAGACCAGGCAGAGCAGAAGGGTACCTTCTAGGCTGAGAGGGCCTGAGATACTGCCTCTTATGGCAGCCTCCCGCTGCTACCCCTTCTGGTTCCTGGCCTGTGGCTGGCATCCAGGAAATCCAGAGTGGCCCCCAGCCTGCTGGAGGAGGGCTGGTGGGAGAAGTCAGGCCTAGCAGGAGAGGAGCAACCCAGTAATCAAGATAAAAATATTTTAATGCAATACTTAAAAACAGAACAAAATTGGCACACCATGGCCCTTGGACTGGCTGCCTGGTTTTATAAATAAAGTTTTATTGGGACCGGGGCTAGGATTAGAATGAGGTGAGGGAGACAGGGTCGTGCAAGTGCTGGATCGGAACCTACCTCTACTAAAATTTTGATATTTTGTTCCAATTTTCTGGCATTCATTTTGATTCTTAAAAAATACTGCATTCAAATATTAATTATCTCGATTGCTGAGTTTTGGGGCACTGCCTGAAATTTGCGCCTGAGCTGACTGCTTTAGTCTCCTTACTCTTTTAGGTCCCAGGAGATGGAGCCCATGTCAGAGGGGTGGGGGGAGGGGAGGACTGCTGCGCGTATCTGGTCTTTATAGGATTTATGAAAAAGCTCCCCTTCTGGGATAAACTACCAAGGGACCCTCTCCTCCGGACCGACTCAGCAACTGTGCACCGCCTGGCGAGCAGGATGCAGGCTGGATGCCAGCTCCCATCCACCCCCTCTGCGGAGCCCTCTGTATGGAGCACAGGATTCACAAGAATACGGGTGGCCCCATCCTGACAATAGAGCACAGGTCACCCCACCCACAGCCGCTTCAGCGGCAGACACCGCAAAGGTTGAAATCACGCAAGGACCATGGAGAGCGAGCTAGCACTCAGGGTTACATCAGCTCCTCCATGACAGAGGCATCCTGGGGAGGAGCGGGGGTGGAGAAACCCAGAAGCCCTGATAGGGACTTTGAACTTTGAGTTTGAATCTGGAGCCAAGGGCATGTTGACCCCAAAGAGACTTAACTTTTAAAAGGGAAGCGACTGGATCGCCTTTACTTGGCAAGATGAAATGTTCTGGGCTGTCAGTAGAATGAGGGCTTCAGAGCTGTATGAGTTCTCTACTGCTGTGTAACAGATCATCTCAAAACTGAGTGGCCGGGCACATCAGTGACTTTTATTATCTTTCACAGTGTCTGTGGGCCAGGAATCCAGGGAGGGCAAGCAGGTGCTGCTCTTCTCTGCTCGGTGATGACTGCGGCCACAGCTGGAACACCCAGAGGCTGGGGTTACCTGAGGACCTCACCGGGTCTGAGGCTCTGCTTCCAGGGTGGTGCACTTTCATGGCTGGTGAGTTGGTGCTGGTTGTGGATGGGAGGGCTCATTCCTTTCCATCTGGGGTCTCCATGGGGATGCTTGGGTATCCTCATGGCATGGCAGTGGGCTTTGTCCAGAGTGAGCAATTGAGAGCGACAGAGAGAGAGAGAGAGAGACAGACAGACATATCCTCTTATAATCTAGCCTTGGAAGTTATGTAGCACCTTGACATTCCATGTGACTTAAAAGTAAGTCGTAAGTTTGGTCCACATTTTGAGGACATTTTTTTGAAGATTTATTTAATTTTGGAGAGAGCATGAGCAAGCGTGTGACCAGGGGGGAGGGGCAGAGGGAGAGGAAGAATCCCAAGCAGGCTCCATGCCCAGCGTGGAGCCCGATGTGGGGCTCAATCTCACGACCCCGAGATTGTGACCTGAGCCGAAATCAAGTCAGACACTTAACTGACTGAGCCACCCAGGCACCCCCATCCTATATGCTTCTTGATCTGACCTTTTCTCTCCACCCCTACGGCCACTTCCTTTGGGTGGGCTGCCATGATCTCTTGCAAAACTCTGTTACAGTCTCAGAACTCAGGATTTCTCTGCCTCTGGTCTGTTCTCCACCCAGGGCCCAGAGCACATTCTTTCTAAAATGCAGACAAACCACATTGCTCTCCAGCTTAAACTATTCAGTGGCTTTCTTTTTGTTTTTATTGACATATAATTCACATACCATAAAATTCACCATTTTAAAGTATACAATTCAGTGTGTTTTTGTATTGTCACAGAATTGTGCAGCTATTAGCAGAATCAGTTTTAGAACATGTTCATTGCCCCAGAAAGAGACCAGGTACCCATTTGAAGTCACCTCTTTAGTCCCTCAGCACCCCTAGTCCTCGGCCACGACTCGTCAACGCTCTGTCTCTGATAGATTTGCCTCTCCTGGGCATTTCATCTAAATGCAGTCCTATAATATATGGCCTTTTATGTGAATTCTTTCACTTTGCATGTTTTCAAGGTTCATCTGTATTGTAGCGTGTATCAGGACTTCATTCCTTTTTATGGCTGAATAAAATAAAATAGGCTTGTATGGATAAACCATATTTGGTTTATCTATTCATCAATTGAGGGACATTTGGGTTGTTTCCACTCTCTGACTATTATGAGTAATGCTGCTATGAATATTAGTGTACAAGTTATATATGGACGTATATTTTCAGTTCTCTGAGGCATATATGTAGGAGTGGGGTTGCTGAGTCATCTGGGAACTCTACCATCCTAGTGGGTGTAAAGTGGTGTCTCATTGTGCATTTGATTTGCATTTCTCTGATGGCTAATAATGTTGAGTAGCTTTTCATGTGCTTATTGGCCATTTATATTTCTTCTTTGTTTATTCAAATCCCTTGCCCGTTTTTAAATTGGGCTTTATGTCTTTTTATTGCCGAGCTGTAAGGGTTTACATCTATATATATATATAGGAGTTTTTAGGTATATATTTTCTGTATCCTAGAGCCTTACCAGTGGCTTCCTTTTGTCCCACAGGATGAATTTCAGTCCCCTTCATCTGCCTACAAGGCCCTTGCTGATCTAATCTGGTTTCTTTCATATGGTTCCACCTCCTTCCACTCCCTTCCTTTCACTGATAACCTTTTTTCACTTCCTCATCCGAGAAACGTTCTCTCTCACAACTGGCTCTTTGTAGATACTGTTCCCTCTACCAGGACACTGTTCCCCCTTCATGCCTGGCTAGTATCTCCCCATCCTCTACTTAAGGTCCCTCCCTGAGGGCTAAAAAGATGGTTACTGGTGACGGCAGGCAGGTTCTGCGGCTGAGGGTCAGTCTGTGTATAGGTCCCAGCCTTGGAGGGGACCCCTGGACTCCTTTGGCGATAATACTGAGGGCTAGGGCTCTGACAAGAGAGCCGTTCGTTTCCTAGGCCTGCAGTAAGCACCGCAAGCTGGGTGGCCTAAAACAATAGAAATTCATTCCATCACAGTTCTGGAAGCCAGAAGTCCAAAGTCAAGGTGACCGCAGGGTCACGCTCTCTCTGAGGTTCTAGAGAAGAATTGGTTCCATGACACTCTCTTAGCTTCTGGTAGCTTCTGGCAGTCGTTGATGTTGCCTGGCTTGTACAGTTGTCATTCCAACCTGCTCTGTCTTCACATGGCAGTCTGTCCTGTGTGTCTCTACTTCCAGATTTCCTTCTTCTTAAAAGGACACCAGTCATATTGGATTTAGGGTCTACCTAATCCAGTGTAAGTTCATTTTGACACGATTACAACTGCAAAGACTTTATTTCCAAATAAAGTTCCCATTCACAGATGCTGGGTAGACGTGAATTTTGGGGGCAGGGGACAATATTCAATTCAATACATTCCACCCTGTGGTCTCCCCAGATTCTTATCTGTCTCATAGGCAAAATACATTCACCCGATCTCAACATTCTCTAAAGTCTTAACCATTAACTCTAAAATCTCATCTAAATATTATCAACTCAGAAAAGTTCCAGCTCTCATCATGTAAGTCATTTACCCTGGGCATGGATGGGGCTCTGAGGATGAGCCTTCCTGGGGGCAGAATTGCCCTCCGTCTGTGAACACGTGAGACTAGAACACGAGTTATCTCTGTCCAAAGTCCAATGGTAGCACAGGCATAGGATGGACATTCCCATTCTGAAGGGGAGAAAATGAAAGGATCAGGGGGATTACTGGTTTAAAGCCAGTTTGCCATCTAGCAAGCAACGTTTCATTAAGTTTCAAGGCCAGAGAATAATTCTCTGTGGCTTGATCCCTGCTCTGGGCCCTCAGGAGTGGCTTTCCTCTTCTGGCCTATGCATCTGTGACTCTGCCTTCCAAGTCATTCTTCCTTCATTTTGTCCCATTCTTACTCCTTTCGGTCTAGACTGCTAGCATTTCTAGTGATATAAAATTCTTTAAAATCTTGTGGGTCTCCTATGTATGTGAAAAGGAACCGTACCATTAGCCATGAGGGGTTTCCACAGGTCCTTCCTAGATGATCACACCCCTATTCCTGACTTCTGCTGAGGTGGTTGATTGAATCCATAAGTCACATGCCTAAAGTCTTTAGCAAAAGTTGTCCAGTCATACCTTGGCCCTGTCTCCAGAACACACTGTTTAGATAGGCTGAGAATTTTCCACATCGAATGCTGGTTCCTTTTTGCGTAACAATTCATTCTTACATTTATCTCTTTCCTTTTATAATTTTCATATAAATGGCAAGGAAAAATGAGGCCATGCCTCCACACTTTGTTTGAAAATCTCTCTGCTAACTATCCAAGTTCTACTTTTCCATCCAATGGTAGAACACAATTTGACAAAGATTTCTTTATAACAAGGGTCGCCTTTCTTCCAGTGTCCAGTAACAGGTTCCTTCTTTCTTTCTGAGATCTCACCAGAAGCACCTTTAACGTCCATATTTCTACCAACCTCTTCCAGCCAGTCTAGATTTTTTTCCTACCCTAAACCTCAACATCCTTCCAGCCTCTACCCATTACCCAATTCCAGAGCCACTTCCACATTTTTAGGTATCGGTTATAGCAGCACACCACTCCCTCATACCAACATGTCTCTTAGCTTCCTGGGGCTGTAGTAACAATTTCCACACACTCTGTCCTTAAAAGGACAGAAATTTATTCTCTCACAGTTCTAAAGGCTACAGGCCCCCCACTTCGGGTGATAGCAGAGTCATGATCCCTCTGAGGTTCTAGAGAAGAACCCGTTACATTCCTCTCTCCTAGCTTTTGGTGGTGACCAGCAGTCCTTGGTGTTCCTTGGCTTGTAGAGTCATCACCCCAGTCTGTCTCTCTCTCCACATGGCCTTCTCCCCTGTAGGTCTCTGCTTCCAAATTTCCTTTTTCTTTAAAGGACACCATCCTATTCCGGTATGACTCATCTTAACTAATTATATCTGCAAAGAACTTATTTCCAAATAAGGTCATATTCATAGGTACCGGTGGGCATGAATTTGGAGGGGGACACTATTCAACCCAGTATGGGAGACAGTCCCTATTCTCAGGGACCCCATGGTTGAGTGGAAGGGGGAGCAGACATATGAACAGGAGTGATGCAGTCATGGGGAGAAGGTCATGTTGGAGCAGAGAGCTTGCATGGGGAGGGGTGTGGGAGGCAGGGGACATCTGAACAGAATCTCCCAGGGAATAAGAGTTAGTAAGGGAGAGGGTGTGAGAATGTTTGTGTCCCCCGTCAGATTCATGTGTTGAAATCCTAGTGTGATGGACTTTGGGAGGTGATGAGGTCATGAGGATGGAGTCCTCATGATGGGATTGGTGCCCTTATAAAAGGACCCTAGAGATGTCTTTGTTCTCTTTTCTATCTGACCATGCTGCCCCAGCCTCCATGCTGCTCCAGCCCCTAGAACTGTGAGAAATAAATTTCTGTTGTTTACAAGCCACCCCGTCTGTGGTGCTCTGTCATAGCAGCCTGATCAGACGAAGACCCCAGCAGGGGGGTTAAAGGTTATTGCTAGTTCAGGCTAGAGATGTGAGCAGTCCCCTGTTGATGTGGATCTTGGCCAGCTTGCATGGACGGTTCCTCCAGAGATAAGCACCATGGATCTGCACCACAAACTCCATTTTGCAGGTAGAACTTGGCCTTCATGCAAGCAGAGCAGAGAAAGACACCAGAAATTGTTTCCTAAGAGCAAAGGTTGGATTTTCAGAGGATCTGAAGGCAAGATTGAACTTCCCAATGAGCTAGTTGGGCTCTACCTGGCGTTGAGACATCCCAGGGTTTACTTGCCATGGAAACCTCCTCCACACTCCTGTTCTTCCTCTTGCATTCTCTGTCCCCTGTCAGGTGCACTTTCTGGCAAGGGTTGAAATTTTTCAGTAGCACGCACTTTGTAAGAGCCCTTGGGGGTCCAAGCAGCCTGGGGATGCCCCTTTCCAGGAGGACTATAGAGTGCCCCCTCTTTCTTGGGCTAGGGAGATCTTCCGTGGGCCAGTGCCCATTGTGAGCGGCTAGCCCCAAGCACTGCAGGGCTCTCTTCTCCCCTGTCCACCAGTACCCTCACTGTTAGCTCCTCAGCATGTGAGGACCCCCTCCTTTTAGGACATTTTAATGCAACCTTCTTTCCTTCAGTGCAGACAAAGGAGGTGCTCTATTCCAAAGGCAGCTGTAAATACGAATTGGATGTTAGTATCACTGTGGGTGGGAGTTGAAAGACCTAGGGGCCAGGCTGTGGGACCATCCCCAGCCTGTGGAGGTGGAGCAAAGCATGGAAAGGCGCAGTCCAAGGGAGGTGGCATTAGGGATGGCTGGGAGTGGGCGCTTCCTGCCTCAGGGCCCTGACACCTGCTTTCATGGATCCCTCCATTGGGAAAGGTTTGGAAAGACCAGCACATTCTAGTTTTGTTTTGTTTTCTTTCAACCTTTCATTGTCTTTCAGGTGTTTTACAGCTCTGGAAGTTGTAATGCAAATGTTTGTTGTCTTTAAAAATGCCCCCGGTGTTCCCTGGAATGCAATTGATTATTGCCATGTGGATAGACCCTGTTCACATCTGTCTGTAAGTTCATTTCAGCTTTGCCTGTCGTTAGGGATTGAATGCTTGAGTCCCTCTCCCCTCAGATTCATATGTTGATGCCCTGACCCCCAGCGTGGCTGAATTAGGAGTTGGAAATTGCCCGGAGAGGGAGGGGGCAGTAATAAAGGTGACTTGAGGTCACAGGGTGGGGCTCTGATTGGGTAGGATTAGTGTCCTTGTAAGTAGACAAACCAGAGAGCCACTCCCCGCACCACCCGCTCCCCTGTGCCTGCCACACACCAAGCCAAGGCCTTGGGAGGACCCTGGGAGAACCCCGTGAGAAGGCAGCCATCGATAAGCCAGAGAGAGAGCTCTCATCAGAAACCTACCCTGATTTTGGACTCCCAGCCTCCAGAACTGTGAGAAATAAATTCTGTTGTTTCAGCCACCCAGCCTGAGGTATTTTGGTATGATAGGCAGAGCAGATGAAGACATTTATATTTGAGGTTTTTTTGAGTTTTCCTTTGAACCAATCACAACACCTTACCGATTCCCCCATTAATTCATGAGTAAAATAAGATTCTGGAAACAGGTTGATTTTATATTTGTATATGAGAGTCATGATTTTATCCTTAAGACAAATATTGCCCTTTGACCATTCGGTCGTTCAGCTGCTGTTTGCTGATGCCTTCCGTGGCCCAGGCGCTGTGCTGACGGTTGGGGAGACAAGGAGGAACTTACTACGGTCTGCGTCCTCAAAGAGCAGGTGGTCTAGCACAGAGGCAGCCGGGGAGGGAAACCAGTGACTACTGGGAGGCCCATGGCCAAGGCTGTGGTCAGAGGGTGTGGCTTTCAGGAGGGATTTTAGGCAGGTTTGAGTTCTTCTTCTTGTGAGAAGCATGAGTTTTGGAATCAGACGGGGCCGCCTCCAAGTCCTAAACCCACCACTTCGAAGTTTTGTGACTTCAGATCAATTAATCTTCTTCTCTGTAAAGTAAGAATGGTTGCATCTTAGTCTGAAAGCTTGGTGAGAAATAAATGAGGCGCCACGTACAAAGTGCTTAGCTTAGCGCCCGGTGTGTAATAAATGCTCAATAAATGCGAGTCTTGTCATCTTTTCTTGGCTGTGATTTCAGAAGTGCAAGGAAGGGCCAACGTTCCTTTTTCTCCCTGTCAGATGACGCCTGACATTCCTTGGGAAGAGGAAAACCCTTTCATTATACAGCTAGCGAAGGGCTTGCCGTGGAAACAGCCGGGACCAGGAAACCCAGTGGCTGTGACCCACGTTAGCATGTCATTTGCTGATGCCGGGACTTCCACGTGGAGAAGGTTCTGATCAGAGTTACTCCTTGCCTGTGAGAGCCTTTGAAAGCCCTTTCGCATCACTGAGCTTGTTACTCCTCCCCGTGCCTTCTGGAGAGAGCAGAGCCCAGACTGTCATCCTCCTGTTGTGGAGGACTTGGGACCTGGGCTCTGAGAAGCGACACAGCCTCCTGCAGGCTACCCAGCTGGTCAGGGAGCCAGCCTCAGACCTGGGGCTCTGGACTCAACATGCCTTTCCCTCCAAAGGTCAAGGGATGGGAGAGAAGGAAGGAGGGAGGAAACAGAAGGAGGGAAGGGGTGGCTCTAGAGATGGAACTCGGAGACCCTGTAACTCAGAGAAGCAGAGAAGCAGAGGGTCAGCTCTGCTCTCAGGCAGTGGAGACTCTGAAGTCTGAAGGGGGGAGGGCAAGGTTCTGCCATCGACAAGCTGGGTGGCCGTTAACCACGTTGTGCCTCAGTTTCTTCTTTTAAAAAAAGGAGATAGTGATGCCTATTTCATAGGGTTGTCATAAGAATAAATAGGATAAAATAAGCCGAGGCAGCAGGCACAGTTCTGGAGGAGAAGGTCGCAACTGCACGGGGCGGGGACGGATCTGTTGGCTGGCGGGGTTTCTCTAGCAGTCGGTGAAGGTGCTGGGCGTGGGGTGGGTGCTCCGCATGGTACGTTACATGAAAGAATGAGTAAGCGCTGTGTGTCATGAACACCGTTGCAATCAAGGTGTACAAACGGGTTTGCTGGTGCAATGAGCAAGCTGGGGACATGCAAGGGAGGCTGGAGGAGCTGGGGCTGCAGACGTCTTCCAGATGGCTGTGGGGAGGACAGGCTCAAGGAAGAGCTTGAGTTCTTTGGGCACCAGGGCTCTGGGACGTTCTCTGCTCCGAATCAAGGAGCCGGGAGCCAGGATACTCTGCTTCCAGGTGGGAGTTGTAGGCGCCCAGGTAAGTTCCAGAGGCCAGAGGGACACAGAAGCCCGCGTCCATGCAGGCCAGCAGGGGCAGCTCCAGTGGGTGGTCCCAGGGAGGGCAGGCACGGGGAGCTTTGCTGTGGCTCTTTGGGGGTGGGGGTTCTGGGTTGGGCAGAGGACCCAGGCTGCCACAGCTTTTCCTGAGCACTGCCTCCCCAACCTCCACCTGGCTCGCGGCCCTGCTGCAGGGCCCGGACGGTCCATCAGGAGCCATCTCTGCTCCTTCTGTGACCCTCCTGGGTCCACGGGTGGTGCCCAGGCCCAGATTTCCTAAGGGATTTCTACAGATTCAGATGTTTCTGACAGAGGCTGGCTTTAGGAGAGGCTGGCGGAGCCTCTGTCCCTGAGCCACAGAGGTCTCTGGTCTGTCTCCATCTGAGCCTTCACTTCTGTTTTCGGTAGACCCCCGCCCACTGTCGCTGGCTCCTTCCCATGATCCTCTGTGCTTGTCCGATCCTCTCCCTTCCCCAAACCAAACCCTCTCTCCCTCGCCCTCCCGTCCCTTCAGACGACATCTCATCTTCCCCTCCCCCCATCGCTTGCTGTCTTAGCTTCCCACTTCTCATTTACTTTTCCAACCAATAAAAATCGGCTTCCAGGTGTTATTTCTCTGAGTAGCATCGCCAGTGATCTCCGGAGTCACCAGTAACCCCCTGGCACCCACACCCCGTTTCTAAACCCAGTGGAGTCTCAGGCCGTCTCTGACTCAAGCAGCATTTGACAACGTGGAAACCCTGCTCTTGGATTCCCTGTCCCTCCTTCCTCCCTTCTGACCTGGCTGGCTACTCTCCATCTCCACCCCCTCTCTGGTGGTTCTCCTGGGCGCCTCCCTTCCGCAGGAGTGCTTGAGGGCTGAATCCGACGCCCTCCTCCTCTCTCTCCTCCCTCACGGGCTGCCGTGCGTGCGTGAGCTCGTCCTCCCCATGACTTTAATTACCATCCATAGGCCCATGACCGCCTCTCCAGTGCGGGCTTGGCTCGGCAGCCGCAAAACCATACCCCGACATATATACCCTTATGGCCGTCTCTGCTTGGGTGCCTCCAGTTTGCATGCAAACTGGAACGCACCGTAAACACCCCCTCCCCGCCTTTCCCCTGTGGTCACTACCTCGGTGAACAGCAACCCAGTAGCCTGTCAGAAATCTGGATGATTCTTGCCTCCTCTCTCTCTCTCACCCTCCAAGGTCAGTCCTCCTATTGGATTTGATCCACTTGTCCTTTTACCCTCTTCATTAGGCTCCTGGTCTACCCCTGATCTCCTTCCCCAGGACCCCCTTACTAAGGTGGGGGGGCTGCCTCTGTTCCAGCCTCCTCCTAGGCTCCCTGCCCTGGGCCTGCTCCGGCCTGCTGGTCAGCTCAGCTGGTCTGGGCTCTGCGAGTGCCTTTGCTTTCTATCTAGCATATTCCCCGATCTCCAAAATTCCCTCAGCCTTGCCTCTTTGAAGATTAGGGTCATAGTTAAAAGGGTGGTTCTGGAGCTGACAGAACTGTTTCAAATGTACTAGCTCTGTGACTGTGGGCAGATTTCTTAACTGCACACTAAGCCTCAGTTCCTTCCTGTGTAAACGGCGGTCACTGTTTCGCAGATTGTCGTGAATCACGCGTGTGTCTCTAGCTGCTTTTGCATTCTAGAGAAAGGCGCTAATGGCTGGCAGGGAGACAGGGATCTTTGTTTCTGAAAAGGACCCTTTTGAGTGTGACAGATAAAACTCTCCAGCCAGCCCTCACCCCCAGAGGAAAATGTGAGCAGAGAGAGCCAAACTGGTGTGGGGCAGGTGTGAGGGGGCCCAGCAGCCAGACTGGAGGGTACAGCTGAAGAGACAACTCAGGAGGTGTGGAGGGCAAAGGAGAGACTTGCAGGGACAGGAGGTCTGGTTTTTAAATTTCAAGCTGTTTGCTAGGCTCAGAGAGCTTCGAGCTCTTCTCCAGTTACTCCCAACCTTCAGTAAAATTCTCTTACAGGTTCTTCTGTCAGTACGGTTTGGGGGGAAATGAGGGAAAAGGCAGAACTTCCCCCACTCTCTTCCAAGCAGCCCTCCTGGATTCTCCCTGCCCCCACCCTAGGTCTGGTTTCAGAATCCCCACTTCTGCAAGTCAACATGGAGACAAAAAGGCATGGACTCTGGAACTCAGAGCAAAATTGAGAAAGAAGAGGAAATCAGAGTGGGGGAGGGGGGATTAAGAAAATGCCAGGTAAAATCTTGGAAAGCATGCAGATGGAGCCATGTTTGACTATTAAAGGATGGAGTGACTCCAGAACCCCTAAAAAGGCTTCAAGAGAGCATGTGGGTCATTCAGAATCAAACTAGACAATGGGTCTAAACCTCCCAGCCCTGGGCCCAACACACAAGGCACTCTTAGAAACTTCAGAGTTACTATTCTTTAAAGAACACACTATACTGGCCTAGTTTATGTGTAGTGAGGATACAAAGACCTCAGAAGTGAGGTGGGCACCCGCCTGCAGGGGCAGGAGCGGGATGTCTCCTTGTATCTCCTCTTGTATCTCCTCTTGCTACCCCCCCCCCCCCCCGTCTCCCTCGTAACTCTCCCCAAGCAAGGGACCGTCTTACTTTCTCTGGAAACGTCCATTTTTGTTGTTTCTGCTAACTGGAACTATTAACTAACTGTAGTTACAGTAACAACACTGCTCGTCTTCCTCTGTATTCCCAGAGCATTTCGTGTCTGTCTCCGTTCCTTGTTGCTGAGTGCCAATCTTAAATGACTATTTTTCTACTTAGGCATAAGAAAGCTGGCTGATTTTCACATGTGGTTTATGGAAATGGAATTACTATTTTTTGGTCCCATCATGTATTCCTGTCTCCTTCCTCCAATCATACTGCAAGCTCTTTGAATGGGGAATTGAACCGACAGTTCTCTTCGGATCCTTTTGTTTTAGGCACAATAGTGGCTGCGTAGATGTCTGTCGCGACAGTGGGTGTTAAGTCCATCCCCGGCCAAGCCGAGAGTCCACACTTGGGCAGAAGGAGGCTGGGACTGGCCCAGAAGCCCCTGCTCTGGCTTTGCCTATGTTATCGCCAGTCTCTTGGGAGAGTCCTTGCTGCCCAGATGTGGTGGTGAAGAGAAGGAGGCTAATCATCTCTCTTCTCTCCTCTGTCACCCCCTTTCCTCCTTCCTAACTCGAAACCTAACTTTAAGCAAGTACCCACCCTCCTCCAAGTGCCAGAGGGAGAATCATAACTGGCCTATGGAGTCATAGTGAGCCTGTTTCCTTTCCCAATGAATGACTTAGGCAAGAACAGGGCCATGTGACATAATTCTAGCTACGGAGGTGGAGGAGAAGCCTGGGGTCTTCTGGGAAAGAGTCCCTCCCTTTTAAAAAGATAGAAGAGTGGGCCTTGCCCCTCTCTACAAGTCTGTTCGTGGGGGGAGACCTAGGCAGGTTGTGGCCCTTCTGCACACCTCTTGTAGCTGGGTGCACAGTTCTGGTTTGGGGGTGGGGACTGAGCTCTGGTTGGTGGGGACAAGGCTTGGGGATGGGACGCTGGCTGGAAATGTGGGTGATATGGCATGAACTGCTTTTCTCGTCACAGGCCAGGAAGGTTATATGGGCGCCAGGTCCTTCTTGGGCCTCTTCACCCTCACACTCACGTCTGCTGCCCTGGCCTCCTGCTGGCCTTTCTCCTCCAGAGCTCCCTGAGGCGTGGCTCCATCTTTGATTGATCCCCGTAATAAATCTTGGGTAGGAGGGGGCTCTTGAGAAGGGAAGTATTGGTGGAGAAGATGAAGGTCCCCTGAAGCCTCTTCAGCCCAGGGGGCCTAGAGGAGACAGGGAATCATGGGAGAGGAGGAGTTTATCCTGTCTAGAAGATGGGGGCTTTCCTAAGCTGCCTGGGGGTGACCTGTTCCTGCCCTCCACCCATCACTGTTCACATGAGCCAGTCTGATCTGGCATCCTCTGGCCCTTGTGAGCCCAGGAGTAAGGAGAAGGCAGACTTGGAGCTTGGAGATGGCTGCCTCCTGGTCCGGTGCTCTGGGGACCGTGGCTGCCAGGCCCCACTGTTCCCCCCTCCCCACTGCTCTTCCAGGGCTTGGTAGCCTATGGGCAGATGTGAGTAGTGAGGGCAGATGGCAGCCTTGTGGGGCCCTGCCCAGATGTCCCCAGGGCCCTCTCCGTCAATGGCGCATGAGCTTGCCCTGGAGATGAGCCTATTCCAGGCCCAAGAGTCTGGAAGGTGGGAGCCTCTCTCGGTGGCTTCCTGGCTTCCATTCCAAGCAGAACCAGGTTGGCATGGGACTGGCCTAGAAGCATTGTGAGCTTTCTGCTGGAAGATCTCACGGTCAGGAGCCCCCAGGCCTCTTGGACCTCTTTGTTTATGATGGTGGGCAGGGGGAGATGACCAGACAGAGGTGACCCAGGCCCTGAGTGACCAGCAGAAGCTATGATCTGGTCTGAGTTGCTTGACTCTTTTAGGGGATCTACCTGTGATGCCTGAGATGGTGAGGAACAGGAAGCAGGAGCTTGGTATTTGAATTTGGAGGCAATTTGTGGGGTTCTGGAAAGCTGTGGGAGCTGCTTCATGGGGCAGGAGATGAGGGGCAGTGGTCTCAGGCCTAGAGGCTTGGATGCTGCTCAGCTCGGGAGGCAGAGGGGGAGTCAGGGCTGGAGTTCTGTCTGGAAGCTTCTGTGAGAGGATGGAGAGTGTGTGTTGGTAGGGAGGCATGCATACCTGCGCACACTCGTCTGTTGGGGGGGTGTCACAATCATTCACTCACAAGTTCACCCCTGTCCCCTCATGTGTGGGGCTGGAGGGAAGTGGAATCTCAGGGCTCTGTAGGTCTGGGCAGAGGGGACTGGGATGCAGGATGAGGCTTCTGTCCTGCGCTGGCCTAGAGCAGTGGCTGTGGGCCAGGGCAAGTACGTGAGAGGGGGTGGTGTCTTCTATGTGAATGGCCATTAGAGGCAGGTGCAGAGCCCAGGGAGGCCAGTGAAGAGGCTGAAGGAAGTGGCCCCAGGAGTGACAGGGGGGCAGCCAGCAACAGGAAGTGGTCTTCCCAGATGTAAGGGTGGCTCTGGAGGGCTAGGGCTTGGCAGTTCTCATCCCGGAGTTATAGGGAAAGGGGAGAGGCAGAGGGAGGGCGGAGCAGCCTACCGCATCACCCCCCACTCCTCCCCACCTGCTGGGAGGTGGGTTAGCCCACATCCCTGAGCCTGGCTGGGACATCTCAGGGTCTCCAGGTCCCTGAGACCCCATATGCTGCACCTGATGCCCGGGGGGAGCTCTCCCTGGGTGAGTCTGGGGTACATTTCCCAGGATGTCCAGCAGGGGGAGCCCTGCCCCACCAACCCCGTTGCCTAGGGTCTGACCCCTGAGGGCCAGGGCAGCTGAGACAGGGGAGACAAGAGTGCCTCTGCCTAATGAGCGTTGGAGCCTGGCCGGCTCTGGGGAAGGCATCCCTGCTCTCTCTGCCCCTGGCTGGCCTGGCCTGTCTGGCCTGGGCGGCTCCTGGCTTCCCATGGTATTGAACATAAGACTGGGGCCCTTTGGCTCCTAAGCCTCTTCCAGGTGTGAGCCTGGGTCTCCTACTTTTCCAGGTCTAGAGAGAAGGAGGAATGCCTGAGGTGGCGAGGGGTCCCAGGAGCAAAGGCTGGCCTGGGGAAGGGAAGGGAAAACTAATCAGAAGGCCTGGGAGGGGGGCCCAGGCTTGGGGGCTCCCAGTCTGCACACTACCACGAAGGGATCTGTGGGGTGAAGTGGCAACTTCGCTGCTCAGGGCAGCACTCCACCCTCTACTCGCCCGCCCTGCCCTGGGCCTGGCCACATCCGGGCCGTGGCCGCTCAGGGGCTCACCCGATGAGGCTGCCCTAGCATGCGGAGTTCAGGGGCCAGGAACTTTTCTTGCCCAGCTCACCGCCCAAAATATGCCATGGGCCCACTTCAGAAAGTGTCCACTGCTGAACGTGTCTGCTGAGGAGAGGGGCAGAGGCCAGACATTTTGGTGCTACCTCTGTCTGTGCGGTGCAGTATGGCAGCCCCTCGCCCTGTGTGGCTGTTTAAATGAAGATGAAGATGAGATCACATTATATTGAGTCACAGTATGGGGCTGGAGGCTCTGCGCTCGAGGGCGCACATGTGGAACTCATGCGTTATCACGGGCAACTGGGCAGCTCTGGTCTGGCCCCTCAGCACCTAGGGGACCCTGGTGTGTGTGTGTGGGGGGCTTGCTGAGCCAGGAAGCTGGGAGGGAGTAGGTTGCTTTGCTCAGTGTGTGGGGGCAGGTGATCTGGAGGGTGGGATGCTGCCTTGGGGAGCCTGGGGACTGGGGGGTCAGGGAGGGGCTTCGGGGGGAGGGGGACAGTTGTCCAGGGTGGGGCCAGTGCTGGGCAGGGGGGAGGAGGTGCAAGGGTCCCAGGCTGTGGGGCAGGCCGGCCGCACCCAGCCGGACCTGTGTTCCTCGGCTCTGAGCTCCCATATGCCCCTTTCCCACCTGAAGAATAATCGCCATCAGAGGCTGCTGGGGGAGCAGGCGGCAGGCCCCTTCACCTCCCTGAGCCTTAGTCACTTGCCGGTGGAACGGGCCCAGCAGAGGCTCCGGGAGAGGCAGCTAGTGGCCCGGCTGGCGGCTGTGGGAAGCAGCACAGATGCAGATCGGCTTCTAGCCTCCTGGTCCTGCGGGGCTCGGAAATCCTCCAGTCCTACCGCCCTGGTTCTTTAAAATTATTATGTGTGCACAGTCTGCAGCCAAAGGGGGATTTGAAGCAGCTAACCCCTTATTTTACAAATGAGAAAACAAGCTTCAGGAGGTTTAGGGACTTACTCAAGTCACGTCCTCCTTGAAGTTCCCTGATGTTTGGAGCCAAGAAAAGTTTCATAAATGAGGCTTCGGCCTTTCAGCCCCACCTCTCACCCCATCCAGACGCCATCATCCCCTTGAGGGATGTGGGGCCCGGCCAAGGCTGAGAGTGAGGATCCGGGCCAGAGGCTGGGGAGAAGGGGCTGCCAGGGCAGGAGGGCCCAGGCTGGCCACAGGGCCAGGCGTCTGGTGGGGCTGAGGGACGTGGGCTTCCAAGGGGCCACCACGGCCTGCTGAGGCTTCTGGCCGGAGAGTGGGTTCAGATGGAGGGGTTCCTTTGGGGCCCCAAACTGAGATGTCTGGGGCAGCAGCGGGCCTCACTCCCTGGACACTTCTGCTCTCATTTCGACACAGTCTCATCTCGGGAGGACTTTGTCATAGCAGTACTATTCAGAGCAACAAGTTACTGGGCAGCTACTGTAAGGCAGGCATAGGACTGGGTACCTGACCTGCGTTCCCTCCTGTAATCCACGCGACAGTCCTCCCATGAGGTGAACAATAGGCCATTTAGAAATAAGGTAGCTTTGTGTCAGAGAGGTTCAGTGACCTGCCCAAGGTCACACAGCCAGGAAGGGGCTGGCCCTATTAGGTTTCCGGCTAGTTTTTTGAATCCCAGGTGCTGGGAACTTTCCAGCAAACACAGCAGCCTTTCCAGCATGGGGCTCTGGCCGAGAACGTGCTTCCTGGGGTGCTGGGATGTGGGACTCTGGCCTGTCAGGGAGAGTTATAGTCTAAGGGGGGGGGGTGCTCCTGGCAGAGCCCAGGCTTTGATGGGGCAACCCAGCTTTGATCTCCTTTTGAAGTCCCGGCCTCTGGAACCAGCAGCTTCAGTGGGGTGAGCTCCAGGAAGGGGGAGATGAAAGGCCAGGAGAAGCCGGGGTGGGAGAGAGAAGGGAGGGTAGGGGGGCGGTGAGGAGCCAGGAGAGAGAACAGATGTGTGAATGAGAACCGGGAAGCCAGCAGCTGGTGGAAGGGAGAGTGAAAGGCTGGTGGGGAAGAGAGACTGGGGGAACAGAAATCAGAAATGCTGTGGGCAGACAGGGACTGGCCAGGCTGGGGCCAGAGAAAGGGAAAAAGTCTGAGTTTGCCTGGGGGCACCAGGGAGGGAGGCATGGGAGAGGGTGGCCTGGGAGGGGGGCGCGGGCTGTGGGGCCCCAGCTTTCAGCCTCTTGTGCCCAGGAATCTGGGCTCTGGGGTGAGCCTGTGCAGTGAAGCCCACCTGTCCCTCATCCGCCATCCCCCCCTTCCTAGCGGAGGCACCTCTGTCTGGCTAGTTGGGCCACCGGCTGATTGTTGGTCGAATGATCTGGAGGCTCCAACAAGTTTCTGGCCAAGGTGTCACTAAAGGCATCAAATGGCCCAAGGGATGGGATGAGAGGGAGGTGAGGTGCTCACCCCTAGACTTCTGGGGTTCATGGCCCAGGCTTGCCATGAGGGGGAGGGTCTGCCCGCTTGGCTGTGCACCTGTTCCTGTCTGACATCCCAGTTCCTCCTACAGGGCTGCCTCAAGCCGGGAAGTGAGAACACGTGGTGGGAAGGGGCCAGGGCTGGGACCTGGGAGCGGGCTACGTCCCCTCCCCCACCAGCAGCCTCCTTCTCCTCCCCAAACCCACAGCAGCTCGGAGGCCCGCCCTGCCCTGTGCTTTCACTCTGCACTCCCACCCACACTGCCTAGGTAACCCGGAACCTGGCCCAGCACCTTTCAGACCCAAACACAGGGCCTCCCTGGGATCCAACAGCACCCCTTAGCTCTGCTGGCAGTGGGAATGTTTGGGGAGGGGGGGTGCTAAGTGAAAGCTGATGAGGGCGGCGGCGGCAGAACGCTTCCCTGTCCTGGGTTCCTGCCAGGAGCGCCCAGGATTCTACCCGCCCAAATTCCCTATACTTGAGAGAGGCCGGGAGGGCTTCCAAATTGGGATTTTTAGGATTAATGCCTTTTTTTCCTGCCCCCTCCCCACCGAAGCCAGTCTCTCTCACTGCAAGCATCACGCCCTCCTCCCGCTGGGCCTCCCCGGGCCCAGACCTCACAAGGAGGCTCCGCAGTAGCTCTTCTGTCCTACCTACAGCGCCCCTTTCTTGGTAAGGGGGACAATGCCAGGTGCTCCAAGGACGGCTGTGCGGGGACCTTGGGGAGGACCCTGCATCCCTCTGGGTCTTCACTCCTGCATACCTGATGTGGGGTTTGGAGGTAGGCGAAATTCTGTCTGTAGAGGTGGCTGGCAGGTTGACAGGGCGTTGCTGAGAAGCAGCAGGGTGAACAACTGTGCGGTGGCTGGGGGGAGCGGAGTCCTGGCCCCCCTGAGCCCCAGGACCCGGTGGAGGAAATGTTTTGCAGGCGCCACCCGTGAGTCCCTCCTGGGTCCTCCCCGCGATGCCAGCCCTCACCAGCCTCCTGGGACTTTTCTCATGCTCAGCACCACCATGTCTCTCCAGACCAGTCCTGACCTTCCCATCCTGTCCCTTTCTCTGCCCTCCCCGACCCTGCTCAAGCGCGGGACCTTGGGCTCAGACTTGCTTAGGTGCCACCGGAGCAGTGAGCCCTAGGACCCGAGTCTCCAGCTCTGTGATTCTAGTGTCTCAGTCTGAGGAGCCCTCAGCTTCCTTTAACCCCTCAGGGAGGTTCACATGTTTGCCGAACCCCCAGTGATCTTACTGTCTCCCTGATCCTCTGCTCTGTGGTCTCCATGCCGCTCCAGGACCCAGCAGAGCGAGCCCTGCTCACCACCCCGGCAGAGCCCAACAGTTCCCCTTCCAGCCCAGGGGCTCAGGGACCCTCCACTCTGCCAGGAGCCCCTGGGCAGAACCTTGCCTTGTCCCTCTTTGAGCCCTGAGCCGTTAGCACAGCGCTTGGCACAGAACAGGTGCTCAATAAAGGTTGGTTGAATCAAGCCGTTCAACTGAGCCAAGGAAGGTCAAGAGGAGATGTGAACACGCAGCCTTGACCATGAGGCCCTGTGATTAGAAAATAAAGTGAGCACCCAGGTGCCTGGTGAGGCTAAGAGGCCACCTGCGATGCTGGCAGTGAGGCGGCTGCTGGGAGAGGTGTGTGCCCATGGGAGCCACGGAAGGATAAATGGGGACCACTGGAGCCCTAAAGATTATTGGTTCTAACCTCCTGGCTTCACGGGTGGGGAAACTGAGTCTCCCAGAGGGGAAATGATAAGCTCAAGGTAACACAGTAGATTGGTGGCAGAAATGAGACTACATTCCAGACCTCTGGGTTCCTGGTGCAGGTAACTTCTCCTGCACATGACTGGCCTACCTCCCCTGCACCCCTCCAGCCCTCCATGCATTTGTACTCCTGGGGAGAGTAAGGAGGGGCCAACAGAGCAGGAGGGTGGTGGGCAGAGTGTACCTGTAGTCCGGAGGCAGGGCTGGGTGGGTAGGGGTCATGTGCTAGGGTGGACTCAGCTGGATGGTGGCATATTCCACAACCTCTCCAGGCCCTGGCACGGTGGCCCGTGACTCTGACACAAGTTCCAGGACTGAGGTGTCCAGCTCTGCATAGTGCACATCAGGGTCCTTTAGGCCAGAGCCCTAGAAATGAGGCAGAGGAAGAGGTGGCAGGAGGGGGCAAGGTGGGTAAAGACAGGGACAAAGCGCCTCAGGGCCAGGCGTCGGGATGAGATGGGGAGGTGTGGGAGTGAGGTGGGTGCAAGAGGGAGAAAAGGGAGCCATGGAAAATTGTGAGGTATGGAGGGAGAGAGAGAGAGAACCAGAAAAGCAATCTATCAGTGGCAACAGAGAAGATGGGTTTGGTGAAGGTGTTTACAAAATTGGTCACAAAGCATTTATATGTGCTGCTAAGCTATGTCCCTGTAGATCACTGGGCGGCTTTGGGGTGGGGCCCCCCAACAGATTATTTCGGCCAACCTTCTCCTTTTGCAGACGGCAGAGACAGGCCTGCAGAGGGGAAGTGATGTGCCCGGGGTACCAGGGGAGATGCTGGCAGAGCAGTGGTGGCATAAAATGGAACTTAGAGTCCGAAGACCTGGCTTTGAACTTTAGCTGGGCTTCTTGCTGTGGCTGGTCAGATTTGTTGACCCAACTGAGCCTAGTTTTTCATTTGTAAAAACGGGGGAGACAACACACATGGATTTGCACTCTCATGGGAATCTAGGGCTCCCGCTTCTACCCTGAGCTCTTCATGGCACTGCATTACTTCTGAATCTTCCTTGGATTTGGGAATTAGCAGAACAAGAGTCATCTGAGGACATCTGAGGACAGGGGCTGCTGGTCTAGTGAGGACTCACGCTGTGGTTGGGCTGAGCCCCTCTCTCGGCCTCAGTTTCCCATTCAGCAAGGCGAAAGGGTAGCTCGATGACCTCTGACGCCCTGCCAGCTCTTAGCTCTAGAGCTTTCCTCACCAGCTCCTCCTCCTCGGCTGAGTGCCAGTGTTCAAGCAGACGGACAGGTGGTCCTGTCAACAGAGCAGGGGTGGAGGCCCTTCCTGGCCAGGAAAGCAGGAGCCTGGCGGCAAGAAGGAGGGCTCCACACTGTGGGAGGCAGACCCCTGTGACCCAGGCTGGTGCCCACTCTTCTCCTCTGGGCCGAGGTGCCTGCCATGGCAGGGAGGCTGGGTGTCCTGATTTCAGTTCCTTTCAGCAACGCCCATCTCGTGCCCATCGGTGACCAGTCAGGGACACACGGCAGGGCTAAGATTAGAGCAATTAGCTTTTGATGTCCCAGAAGTGAAAATCACACCCTAACGCCCTTCCTTCTGTAGCCCACAGTGCTTCCAGAGCCTGCCTGGGGGCCAGGGGGGAGGTTGAGGGCACAGGAGACCAGAGACAGAAGGGAAAGGCGGCCGAAGAGAAAGGAGGTCTGGCTCCCAAGCCATGATTTGGAGGGCCTAGGAGGGTGGTGGAGGGATGGGAAGCTGGGCTCAAGGCAAGCCGGGCAGTGGGTGAGTAGAAGCTGCTGGGAGGACAAGGCCTCCCGGGGGCAGTGCCGACTTGCCTCATCCCCGAGAGTCCCTGACGCAGGAGGAGCCCCTCCACTGATGGGAGGGGCAGCTGCCACTCTGCGATGGTGTGAACATCGTCCTGCAGAGGCAGGGGATGGACACGTTGATTGTGTCCTCGTTCCATACAACAGTGGTGTCGCAGGGTGAGTGGATGCTGCCTCTTGTCCTTCCCATCATCATGCGGATGCTGAGGGACAGGGGCTTCCGGTGGATGGGAGGCCGGGGATGTTCGCACTGAGGCTGTTGCTGAGAGACCGTCAGTGTCCAGAAGAATTCTCCATGTGGGCCCGTCCCAACTGAGTCCCGTCTGTATGGAGCAGCCTTGGTTCTGTCCCCCACTGAGGCCTGAGAGACTGGGGGTGAGGGCACAAGGTGGTTCGGGACCGTCTAACCCAGGTGGCTGGAGGGGAGTTCTCCAGTTCATTCTGTGGGTTCTGGCGGGGAGGGGTGCCCTGGATGCTTTGCCTTCAGCCTTAATAGAACTGTCTCAAAGACAGAGCAGTGACCTGACCCCTGCCTGGGGTGGGGGAAGCCTTGGCGACAGGGCAGGGAGCCAACGCTTTGCAGGCCAGGCATGGCCCTGACCCTGGGCATGGGCTTCGCTCTGCCTCTGGCCCCCCTTCCCATCCCAGAGGTCCCACACCTCCCAGCCCAAGTTCAGGGAACTGGTAGCGGTCACGCCCTGAGATGGCCCCTGGGAAACTCAACCACCAGCTCCCCGCAAGCTCATTGATGCCCAGGAGTTCCCACACTCCGTTTCGTCTGAAGCGGTACAGGCCGTGGAAACCCACCATTCAGGTCTGCCATGGGGAGCAGTGCCGAGTGGCACCCAGCGGCCGCCTGCTGGATCCACTGTGGCGTTGGCCATGACCACACTTCCCCTGCCATTCCAGCCACTGAGGAGCGTGGCCGGGGACTGGTGTGGGCCCCTTCCCTGGGGCAGGACTTCTCTGACTTGGGCTGGAGGGCTCCCCAGCGGCCTGGCTGAAGCCCTCACAGCCGTGCTGCAGTCTGAGATTCTCTCCACACGCTCCTCCTTCCTCCCCCTCCCCTTTCTCAGGGCCAAATCTGTGTCTTCTCCTGTCCCCTCCCCGTTATCCTTCATAGGCCTTCCCACCCAGCGAAGCTCTTGGACATCAAGTCTTGTCTTCTCGTCTCTTGTGGGAGGGCTTGAGCCCACACGAGTGAAACCAGGAATGGTCTGAGAAAGCAGGAATGTGGGCCTGGTGGCAAGGAGGACCCACGCCGAGGGGAAGGTGGGACGCAGAGTCCTGGCAGCCTGGTGGTAATGCTGTCCCCAGTGGAAGTCTGGGAGGGCATCCTGGCGGAGGGGGTGCTCTGTCAGCTACTGTGGTTCAGGCATGTGAGACGTGCTGGAAACAGCATCGAGAAGCCGCAGAGTTGGTGGGTTGTTATTTAGTGATATGGGCACTTGTAGAGGGATAATGAGAAACCGAGGGCCACTGACAGTTAGAGGCTCACTGTGAGAGCCAGAGGAGGCTCGTAGGGAGTTATCGAGAGCCCCTGCGGGAGGGGTGGACGCGGCAGAGGAACAGATCCAGGATTGGAGAAGAAGCCTCACGGAGCTCCAGAGACGCTCAGCCAAGCCGGGTTTGCTGTGCTGAGGTCGGGCCTCTGGCTGGGAAAATCTGGAACTCCGGAACTGAGGTGAGGGTACGTGGTGTGTCCCTCCGAGTATGCAGGTGGCCCACCTGTCCCAGTAAGAGTGAACACTGTTCGGCACTGGGAGACACTGAGGCAGCAGGTGCCTTCCTCAGGAGCTGCCCCACCTCTGTTCCTGGTGGCCCGGCTGATGAGGGAAAATAAAGCCCAGCATGAGCCGCCGGGGACAGCGGGGACAGCGGGGACAGTGGGGACAGCAGGGACAGCCGGCCTGATGAAGGAGGAGAGTCTCCACCCAAGGAGAAGGTAGTGGCAGGAATCACCTAGCACGTCCCAGCAGAAGCCAGGCTAGCCCTCCTGCATTGGATTTTGAGGGTCTTTGACCAAAGGGGCCAGAACAAAGATAGGATAAGCAAGAATGCATTCACTTGGGGGCACTTTCTCAGGTCGTGGGAGTCAACACTCTGGCAAGGGCCCCAGAAAATGGGACAGGTTCATTGCTAGGGGGCGTGGCATTTCCCGTTGCAAGTGCAGAATTGGGATTGTTGTGCTAACACCACATTGGACCATTGATCTGTGGGACAAGAGCCAGGTGGAAACTTCTGGAACTGCCCCCACCGGCCAAAAGAGCCAGTCAAAAGGGATATCATATGAAGGTTGGGGAGAGACTAATGCCATCATTACAGCCCGAAAGGATGCAGGGGTGGTGGTCCCGGTCTTAGTTCCATTTATCTCATCGGTCTGTCTTACAGAAACCGGATGGAGCCCAGAGAATAACAGTTGACTACCTTAGACTTAATCAAACGGCAGCCCGTCTCAATGCCAGCAGATGTGCTAGCTCGGTGGCAGGACCTGGAAAGGCCCCTCTAGGGTGCTGTGTCCCCAGCAGGAAAATATATAGGTCCAGGGACCCAGGGGAAGACAGGAGTGCCCCCCGACCATCAGTGCCAGTGATTCAAGGAGAATTTGTATTTCCCATCCTCACGGCAGTGGGCTCCGCAGGGCAGAGGGCCCAGTGAGCGGTTAGCTCAGGCTGCTGCCGGGCCAGTGGGCTTCTTGTGTTCAGCCAGCCCAGAAGGAGCCCTTCTTCGTGGAGCTGCTCTGATGGGCAGGAGTGGGTGGGGCTGTTGCCACACAGCGGGGAGGGGAGGAGGGATGTGTGTAGAGCACAGGTGACCACTGGCGCGTCTTCTCCTTTAGTGGCGAACGGCACGTGCAGTAGCCCTGGCTGAGGAGGGTATGACGGTCTGGGGCTCAGACCCCCTCGGGAATGAAGATTTGGGTCGTAGCCCTGGGTAAGCCGCCAAGACCTGCTGAGGTGGCAGCTGAGCGAGGGGACGCTAGAGGGGGTGAGGATAGGAGAGAGGAGTACCAGTTGTGGCCCTGGGGCAACAGGGGTTACATCCCTGAGGAAGAGGGGCCCGCGAAGCAGGGAGCAGACCCCCGCGGTGCTGGGGTGGACCGTCCAGTCCGAGGACATGCGCGCTTCGGGTCCGTGGGGGCAGCAGGGCTGACTGTGGCGCGAGCTGAATCCACACCGCGTTTGTGCTGAGATCACAGACCCCCCAGGCCGCTCCCTCCAAGGACAGAGCATTCGGGGGAGCCCGCGCAGGACCCTTGCTATGGGGTGCAGGAATCCTCTCACAGCAGCTGCGGCTCCAGGACTCTCTGGGGCCTGCCCCAGACTTCCCTAGAATGCACTGCAGCCTGAGACCCTTCCCACCCAACCTCCCTTCCTTCCCCTCTCCCTTCCCAGGTGTCAGAGCTGCAGCAGGGGCTGAAGGCTCTCCCTGCCCGCTGCCTCCTTGCTCACTCACAGCCGCCCCCCCAGTGGCTCTGCACAGACAGTCCCAGCTTGGTGGCTCCTTCTTGAGAGACCTGAACCGACACAATGGTTGCAGGGCTCCATTCCCCCGGAGGTTATTGGGGGCTGTCCTCTGCTCCCGCGCTGGCCTTTGTCCTCACAAGACTGAGATGCAGGCCCCTCTCCTTGAATGTCTGGCTGTGTCTCCTCCTCCTGGCTCTTCTGCATATCTGCTTTGCAGCCTCTGGAAGTCCTTCCTGAGTTCTAGCCTAGAGTCACCAAGCTCTGCCGATGGTACCTGCCTCCTGCGTGCAGTCCTAGCCCAGAAACCTTGGTAGAAATCGAGGGCTGTGCGCCAGGCTTGGGCAGCGCCCTTGGGTGTGTGCACAGCATGGTGACGGGGCCGCCTAGGCGGGGGCCACCGACCTTGGGTGAGGCTCTAGTTCTAGGCACCCAGACCCCGGCAGCCCTCCCACTCCCGTCCCGAGCCCTGCCTCCGTGAACAGTGCATGCTCTCGGCCTGGCTCCCTCTCACCACTTGTTGGAAAGGAGAATTGATGACAACATCAATAATGTGAGCTGTATACAAGCTGCACTGCCAACAGCCCCGAGTGCTGGGGATAAATCCTCTCCCGGCCCAGTAATGGCTCTGCAAGCCAGAAGGAATTACACTTCTTTTGGCGAGAACACCAGTGTCTCCCCAGGACGCCAGAGTTGACCTCCCTACGCCACCCTACGGGCCAGTCTCATGTGCACCCATCCACCTTAGTGCCCTCATCACGTGGCCTCTGGGTTCAGGACATAGGGTGTACCCAGCATCTGGCCCCGCCTGCCCATGGCTGGTGGATAGAAGCTGGCTCACTCTGTTCTTTGTCCCAAGTGTCTTATTGTGTTTCTTGAATGCAGAAGCTCAGCCGGGGTTTCCCTGCATCCAGTATGAGCAGAGGCCAGGGAGGGAGGGCTGTTAGGGAGATGGGGTCAGCGGCACGTGCTGCGGTCAGAGGCTTGTATGAGAGAGAAGGTTGCGGAGGGCAGTGTGTATTGGGGGTGCGGGGCCGAGGTGGGCTGTCTTGGGGCCAGGGGCTTGTATGAGAGAGGACGTGTGTGTGTGTGTGTGTGTGTGTGTGTGTGTGTGTGAGAGAGAGAGAGAGAGAGAGAGAGAGAGAGAGAGAGTGTGCATTGTGGGGGGCCGAGGTGGCAGGACTGTCCCTGAGCCTGGCCCCTCCCGTGCCCCCAGGGAGGGCTGTGCATGCCAGGCTGAGAGGGCAGCAGTCGGAGAGCGGGACTGAGAAGTCGTTAGTGGGGATTGGGGCCAGCTGCAGCTGTCCCCTTACATCACGGCGATTTTTATGCTGAGCCTGGGCCCCCTCTTCAGGGGATCACATTGGAGTCTTCCATGACTTTCTAAATCACTAACTTCCATCACTTACCTCTCCCCCTGTGCCTCAGCATCCCCCCACCCCCAACATCTCTGCTTACTCCCCTCCCTCCCCCCTTCCCAGGGCTCTGGCAAGTTTATGCACTCTTGGCTAGGGGCTGAGCTGAGATATGAGGCTGATTCGGAGAATCCTGAATGGGGCATGGTACTTTCTGGAACTCTCAGTGTCTCTGCACTCCCTCCTACCTCAACCACATTCAGGCCTGGAAATAGTGTTCTTTCTCAGTGTCCTCAGGAAGGGGTGGGTGAACTGAATCTCTGTGCTTACTGTGTGGCCCAAAGTGGCACCCAGTTCCCAACTCAGGACACCAAACCCAAGCCCACAGGGCTGCGTCGTGTGCTCTTTGGGCCCCTGGAGCTGAGGGACAGCCAGGCAGCGGAGCTGGGCATTCTGCTGCGGACAGGAAGCCTGAGGCCAGAGATGGTTTTGCATTAGCTGCGGGCCACCCCAAGGCTCTGCCAGCTCCTCAGGCTCCTCTGTCTTTAGATAAGCTCCCCACAGGTGTGCTTGTCATCATGGCTGCTGTGTGGTTAGGGCCCAGACTTGGGAGCCAGAGGACCAGGGGTTGGAGTAACGCTTTTCCCAGTGCTCGCTGGGTGATCTTGGACAAACCTTGATTCCACTGAGCCGAAGTTTCCTCCTCTAGAAAATGGGGGCAGTAACAGCCCTTACGACATAGGTTGGTGTTAGGGCTGAGCAGAATAGTGTTTGAAACCTCTCCACAGAATGCCTGGCACACAGCAAATGCTCGCACGGCCATTGTGGTTTTTTGTGTTGGAACGGGCAGGGCCGCGCAGTGCAGCCTGGGACACGGGTGGGTGTGCACCCCCACATGGGAAGGGGAGGTCTAGCTGCTGTCTAAGGAGTGCACCTTGTGTCCACAGTGAGTTCTAGCTCACGTCCAAGTCCCTAGGTTGGGAGAGGAACAATAAATGCCTGGTGGTCTTTTCCCCTGCATAGAATCTCAAGGTAGGGGCGAGGTTGGTCCTCTGGGCTTGGCTCCCTGGGAATACTACACCCCCCTCCCCAGGGGCAGGATTTGGCATCTCAAGATGGACTCACTTTGGCACTTCCAGCCAAGAGGAAGGATGGCTGTGTTGTGTGAAGACAAAGGCCTGGCTCTCCCACCAATGCCAGGAAAGACTGTGTTATCTTTGAGCCCAGGTGGTCTGGCCTGGGTCTCTGGGCTGGCACCGTATGGACACCACCCCAGCCCCCATGTCTGCCGAAAGGCAGAAGCTGCGGGCAGAGGCGGCAGCCATTCAAGTGGACGCTGGCCCTCTGAGCGGCTGGGAGTGGGGCCAGGAGGAGGGGCTGCTGCGGCTTTTGGGTGGTCATTGGCAGGACTGAGGACTGGGGGCAGGACAGAGCTGGAAGGCAGGGCTTGGGGGAGAGAGAGCGGGGCATCAAGTTGGGGAACCACACCCTCCCGCCCTGGTCTGTCAGCGTCCAAGCCCCCCTTTGCCCAGGGCACCTGCTGTGTGTGACCACGAAGGGCCACTCCTGCCCTCCCCGGTGCGTCGATCTGCGCCCTCCCTGCCCTGTCTCCTGGGCTTCCTGTGTCCTCTTTCTCTCCAAGCAGCGGGACGCGTGGCCAGGCTGGGTGGAGCTGAGTTGGAGGCACCTTCCCGGAGGTTGGGGGGTCCTTACCAGGAGGCGGTAGGAGGGGGAGGTGCCCAGATCACAGTAGGGCGTCTGCAGGGGCAGCTGCTCTGGTCCCTCCTGCTCCTGCTGCAGCTGCGGCTTCCCCGGCTTCAGGTGGAGAATCTGAAAGAGGAGGAGGCCAGCGGCTACACACACTGTTCCCCGTGCCATGCTCCAGGCAGCCCTCTTGGACACCCCTGTCTGGTTCCCACTCACCCTCGTCCTGGCATTCACTGCACTGGTGACCGTCTGGGAGGCACAAAGGATCAGCACAGGGTCGGGCATCTGCTAGGTGCTTGATGATTTGCTTTTAATGAATGAACGCACTGAGAGACTGAGAGGTGGAGGAAGAGCTGTGGGCCCTGGATGGGGCAGAAGGGTCCTCGTGTGTCATTTTGCAGTGTGGGGGAGGGGGAAAGCCTAGGCCACGGCCTCTCGCCCAGGTCTGGCCTTTTGGGAACTATGTGCGGAGTCTGTTCAGGGACCCGTGTATGGGGGAGGGCTCTGCCGTCGGGTTGGGTCCCTCTCTGGGGCCGTCTCCCATTTTTCCTCCCCAACCCCTCTTTCCAGGGACTCAGCCCACCTGGATGTCCTCAGGTGCAAGGTGGCTCTGGCTGTAGGGAGGAGGCTCCAGCTTCTGGGCCGAGGGCAGGGCAGTCCTGGGAGAACAGAAGAGGCTCTCACACGGGGGGTTCTGTTCCAGGCAGGCCATCTGCCAGTTACGGGTCCCTGAGCCCCACTCACAGGGTGGCCCCCAGGGCTCTGCTCCCAGGCAGCCTCCTGAGTGGCCAGAGCTTGGGGTGTGGTCGCCCAGCACCGCTGCGTAGAGGCTACAAGTGCCCCTCCCAGGTTCCCGGGTGTCTCTGCCCCCAGCCCAGCCTGTCCCTCCCCCCCAGCCCGGGTAGGGGAGCGGGAAATCCAGAGCACGCACGCGGGTGAGGGGAGTGAGGCCTCCAAGTGCACAGCTTATGGGGGTGCCAGAAATCTCTGTCGTCTCAATAAATACTATTGTAATACGATATATTCAAAACCAAAATTAATGCAAAAATCCATGAACCAAATATCAACATGTTAAAAAAACAAGGTAGGACTAGTGTTGCTGAGTTTTCCTTGCGCCTCGGGCTCCCGAAGAGCTTGCGTGGCTCTATTCCTCAGCGTGTTTTTACTTAACACGTCGATGCTTCATTCGTCAGGGACTTCTGCCCTCACCCTGGGGCAGCCGCTGGGGTCTACTTGTGTGAGGTATTGAACCCGGGATTCCAGGAGCACACCTGCTTCTCAGAGAGGCTCGGGAGCCGAGGGGGCTTCTGGGTGGGCGCAGGAATGGGCTTGCCGACACTCACTCGCCACCGTCAGTCTCCAGCCGGCCCTTCTGCTGCCGGCGATGCAGTAAGAGGACAGCAAGAGCCACGGCAAGGATGAGGACCACAGCCACGGTGCCCCCTAGGAACCCGGCCACGTTTTCTGCACCCCCCCTGGGGGAGGGGCTTTTCTGGAGCCAGGAGATGAAGGGAGAGAGAGAGGTTGAAAGAAAGGAAGAGAGAGAGGACTCGGAGTCAGAGAGGTGGGCACAAAGCAGAAGAATCCGACCCGGAGGCAGTGCCTTGCCACCCCCCTTTCCTGAGGCTCCCCTCCCCCATCATGCTCTGGTTCTGGGAGGGGCTGCCCCAGTTAGGGTGGGGTAGACCTCCTACTCCGCTTCCCCAGGGCCCTCTAATCCCAGACTCTGCTCCGATCTGGGGATCTGGGGCATGGAGGTGGGGGTGGGGGAGGGGGGAACCAGGGCAGGCGGAGGGGTGCTCAGAGATGGGGGTCCCCACCCCCTCATTCTATCTCTGGCCCTGCAGGGAGGATTCCTATTGAGGAGTTTAATTTTCTTCCCCTCCCTACCCAATTAAACAAGCAAATGAGCTAATTGGTGCTTTGCCCTCCCAGCTCTGGAGAGGGAGGGAGCACGGGAAGGAAGATGGAAACTCTGAGATTGCATGGGGACACTGGGTTGGTGGCAAACCAAGTCTGTCCACTGTGGAAGCTGAAAAACCCAGAGGGCCACCGTCTGAGCGCACCCTCAGTCTGGAGGCTCCTGGCGGTTGCCCCAGGGTATTAGCCCCAGGGGTAGGAAATGGGGCTGGGGGACAGGCAGCCCCTCTTAGCTTGCTCCGTGGTGGGTGGGGGCGAATCACTCAATCTCTCCGGACCTCAGAAAGAAAGGGTCCTGGGGGTTTGTGAAGGTTTGTTGACCAATTTCTCAGTCTGCGCTGGAGCCCCTGGTGGTCCCTGACTCTAAGGACACCATGAGGCTGCTGGAAGGGAGCCTGAGGCAGGAAGCGGCTGGGGGGGGGGGGCACATGTTGCTTTGTGAGTGGCCCTGATGCGCTAGGTTGGCTGTGGCCACGCCAGGCCTCTTCCTTCCCTCTGCTGGGCTCCATTTCTCACCTCTGACCCTTCCAACGTGCAGGGAGGAAGGGACTGGTGAGAAAATCATATATACTTTCCTCCCCTCTCTCCTCCGTACACCGTATTATATATAATTAAACACAAGAGCACCTGAATAGAGGCGCTAAATTGCAGTTTGCAGTAAACATCACGGAGCCAATTTTCCCGAAGCGGGATTGACAAGCACCTGCCTCTCTCTCTGCACCATCCCAGTGCCCTGATGGAGGCGGGGTCTGGGGGCGACCTCTGCACCAGCCGTGGCTCCCAGCGAGTCTGCAGCCCCTTCATGGCCGGGCTCCTGTTTGTCCCCAGCATCTGTTCATCCCCAGCTGGTGGGCTGTGGCCCCGTCGGGAGGGCAGGGTCTGTGTGTGTGTGTGTGTGTCTGTCCTCCTTGATCCGTGACTCTCCGCGAGCATGTCTCCTCTCAGCTGTCACAGGCGCCTGGGGCTGGGATAACTGTGCTCAGTTACATGAGCCTTGCCCGCTTTTCTGCAAACTGTAGCATCTTAGCAGCCACCCCAGCCTCCTTCCTGGCCTTTCTTCTTTAGCCTCAAGCCTCCTGCTTCCGCCCCTGCTGGCTTCCGACCCTGCCGCTCCTCTGCTTTCGCAGGTCTGTACCGCTCCTCTGCTGTATTCCAGGCAGGGTCTGGCACTGGGCAGCAGGGAGGCCCAAGGCCCAGGCCCTGCCTCTGAACTCCGCTGGCTTCCATTCCTCTGGCCAGCAGCTCGCCGGAATGGCCACCCCTCCCCAGCTCCAGTGCCACTACCCCGGTCCATGCCCCCAGCATCCCCTGAGCTGCTGGGACAGCCTACCTGGCCTCCGGGCACCCAGTCTGGTCCTCTCCAAGCCCTTCTCCACCCTTGAGCCTGAGTGATCTTTCTAAAGACCTCATCAGGCCACATCCCCACTTAAAATCTTCCAAGAGACCCTCTGCCTCTGCCAGGGGGTACAGAGGCCTCAGCACCCCGACCCTGGCCCTGGTCCCTGGAATTCTGTTTCCAGGGCACAAGGCAAACCTACATCTGTGTGTCCTCTCGCACAGCCGAGGCAGGCTGGCATCTTGAGGGGCTGGCTGGGGGAGCAGTGGAAAAGCGAACAAAGAAACACAAGCCTGTCCGGCTCACGGAGTTCAGGTTTCTGTCCTCCCCCAGCCAGCTCACCCCGGGGACTGGGGGGCAGCCCCACGGAGGATCTGGGCATGGGGGAGAGACGGTTTCACGTCAGCCCTGCCTCAGCTCCCCACTTCCAGGTGAGCTCCCTCTGGGACTCTGGGGCCCCTTTAGCAGGAGAGGGAGGCCGCTGTCCTTCTAAAGGACATGCTTACAGTACAGACAGTGACATACGGTACGTGACACTTGGGGATGCGCCCGTGTGGGCACGAGGGCAAAGGGCCAAAACGGATGGGAGGCTGTGGGCAAGGCCTCAAAGGGGCCAGGGCCAGAGTGGATAACTCTGGTTTTGTTCCCTCCCAGCCGCCCTCTCTGCCTGTCCCACCCTCACAGAATGAGTGCCAGATCCTAAGAGCCCCGGGGCCCTGCCTGATCCCTCTGGAGGGTCCCACCCTGCTGGAAGAAACTCGAGTGGAGGGAAAATGAGAAATGGGGACAAGGGAAAGACAAGGAAGAGAAATCGGCTGGAAGTCTGTGCCAGGCACCTGTGCTGATCTGTGGTTTGTTTGATCCTCATGTCAAGCCTGTGAAATTAGGTAATGTTACTCCCAGTGAGAAAAAGGAGGCTCAGGAAGGTTAAGTAATTTGCCCAAGGTCACCCTGCCAGTCAGTGGCGGAGTGGGCACTGGGGCCTGCTCCTGTGCGACGTTCTCTGATGAGGCTGCGGGTTGCCTTAGTCCTGGTCCCTCATGTGGCAAGAAGCTGCGTCCCCCACCCCCTCACCAGACACTTCCCCACCGACCCCCTCGCCCTAGGTTGCTTTGTGTCTGAGCCTCCCCTTGACAGCTGTGAGCTGGGGGCCCGCGCTGGCCCCAGCTGGAACCCTGGCACTGGGCCCTCAGACATTCTCCGGTTACACCGGGACAAATCCGCTCCCCCCGCCCCAGCTCCATAGGCTTTGGGGCAGGACCGGTTACCGGCAGGCAGCCGGCCTGGCCAGCGTGGGAGTGCGGGGCCCAGGAGAGCTGGGGATCCGTGTGTGAGGGAGAGGGCGTCTCCTGTGAGCCAGGCTGGGTGCCGGGCTGAGGCTGGTTGTGTTGGCCTGACGCTACCGAGAAGGCTTAGAGAGGTCAAGTGGGTTGTCCGGAGTCCCACCGCCAGGAAAGTCACAGCTGGCGTCACAGTCGAACAATTGACTTCTGAAGTCCCTCTTTTTCCTCTGTCGGCAAGGCCTGGTCTCTCTGTGACACAGGGGCCCCCGCTCCAGGCAGAGCTTGCACCTGCCTTGGCTCAGAGCCCAGGGACCAACTGCCTCCTGCCTGTTTCTGGGGCCAAGCCAGTGACACCTCTAAGCCTCGGTGTTCTCACCTGTCACATGGTGACAACGCAGCCGGTTTTCCTGCCCTCAGACTGAGAACGTGAAATCCCCAGTTAGGAGGTAAACACAGACCTGGGTTGAGTCTAGGGGGCCTGCAGGCCGGGGAGAGGCAGGGGCGTCCTGGCTGTTCCTCACACCAGATCTGCCCTCTGCACTAAGGCCCACAGTGGGGAGCGTGCAGAGCTTGGATTCCACCCCATGTTCAGTATCCTCAGTCTGCTTCTCCCTACAACCCTGACTCTCAGCTGGTCCTCAGTGGCCCTGAGCCCCAGCCTTGCTCAGCGGCTTCACAGCCCACTCACTTGCTCTGCCCATCGCCCCCCCCTGCAGTTCACGAAACATGTCCTGAGCACCTTCTGTGTGCCGGGCACTGTGACAGGGGCTAGGGGTCTTGGCCCTGGCTCACGGGGACGTCAGAAATGTACACAAACACTCTATTTTGAGATTCCTCAAAAGAAGTCTGTCCCAGGCCCAGGACAGGTGTGGAGGAGAGAGTGGGTGGCTCTGGGAGTTCATGGCTTCACACGAGAGGGGCCTTCTGAGCGGGGTTTTGAAAGGCTAGTAGGGGTTTCCCAGGAGAAGGACATTGTAGGCAAGGTGAGGAGTGTGGCAAGGACCACGTGTGAAACGTGGGCTGTGTGAGGGAAATTGCTGGTTTGGGATGTGGCTGGGAAATGGGGTGCCAGTGGAGACGGACAGGGTAGGAATCTGGGGCAGGGGAGGAAGCAGGCCCCGCTCAGAAGTTTAGCTTTTATCTATAGGTCATGTGACACCCTCTGGCCTGCTACCCCTGTCTGGGGACAGAGACACTGCTTTCTCAGGAGCTCAACTGACCAGAGTGCCCGTAGCTGCCTCTTTCTGAGCCCCTTGGGGGCAGCACTTGGCCCTTCTGCTCACAAAGCTGTCCTGGGTTGGTCCGCCCTCTGCTTGCATCCAGTGATGCAGGCGAAACAGGTGTTTCTGGGGGACCAGGAGCTCAGAGGAGGCTGGTCGTTTGGATGTGGCCCCAGTGCCCGGAGGTAGGGCAGGTTGCATGGGGGAGGGGCTGATTACACTGCCTAGGGCCCACCCAGTGGGTCAGAGTCCACCTGGCCCTTTCCCCAGCCCAGGTGTGCAGGAGTGGCTCCTTCCTGCTGGCCAGAAGCAGGTGGCAAGGGCTTGAGTGGGGGTGCTCTGGACCTCTCTCTCCAGTAGGGTAGGTCTGAAGGCAGCCCAGCAGTCTCATGGGAACTTCCCCCCACCCCGCCCACCATCTCTAAGTACCAGCTGGAGGCAGGTCTCCCAAGACCGTTTTAGTCTTGTCATTATTATGGAAACTCAACTGTGAGAATGCAGGACCTGATCCGCAGGTGATAGGGAGCTTCTGATGGCCCAGGCCAGGGCACCACTGAGGCTGTGGCTGGGGGCAGTGCAGGGCGGGGCGGGGGGGGGGGGATTCAGGCTCAGCCGTCCATGCTAGGGAACCGGCAGTGGTAGCCCTGGAGCCCTGTGGCCTCAGCATCAAGACGAAGCTCCCAGCTGGCCCTCCGAGGCCCCGCAGGAACTCCTTGCCTGGCCCTCCGTCCCTTCCCTCACAGGCCTGATTGTGCGTTCCAGGTCATTCCAGCTTCCTGCATCTCTCTCTGTGTTTCTCTCGCTCTCTCTTCAGTTCTTTCTTCCCAGGACTCCAAGCTGGGTGGCTGCTGTGCCCTCACACTTGGAGGTTGTGGAAGTATCCTCTCCCCTTGCCCAGGAGCGGACACATACCCCTCTCTTCCCCAGTTCAGCCCCTGCAGGAGGCATCTTCTTCTGAGCTAGGTGGGGAGGGAACCCACCCAGAGGCCTGGAACGGATGCAGCCAGCCCGTGGCTACGTGGCCGGTGTGGCTTGGACTCAGCCAGGCCTCTGCCTTCTCCTTCCCTTGGGCTGGAGAGCTCGGAGGCCTGACTCTCTAGCCTACGGCCTGAGGGTGGCCCCGGGTTGGCGCTGGGCCTGAAGCTGCGGGGCTGGGTTGTGTCTGCTCTGAGCATCAGCATTAGTGCAAACAGCCTTTTCTCTTTGGCCACCGGATTTGCTTAGGTTCTGTCCTCAGGTGGGGGTCACTTTGCGGTCCCCTCGTTCAGACCTCCTAGTTGGAGATGGGACACTCCAGATGGGCAGCCCCCCTCTTCTCTCCCGAGTCCTGGACCTCCGTTCCATTTGTCTGGGCAGGTGTGAGTTATGGAAGGGCCTAGCATGGTGATGGGCACATAGTGCGTGTAATAAATGGTCACTCCTTTTGTCATCACTATTCAATAAATGTCAGTTGACAGTGGTGATGTTGGTCCCTGGACATTTGGCATCTTTCCCTAAGTTCTGGGCTAAGGTACACCTGGGGCCACGCTGTCATGATATCACTTGTATGGTACATGCACTTTTACCTAAATTATCTTATCTGATGCTTCCACCTCTTTGCCTCTGTTGTCAGATGGGTAAGTGGAGGCTCAGAGAAGCTCAGTAAAATGCTCAGGGTCACACAGCTCACTGGTGCTGGAAACCAGGCAACCTGATCCTCAGTGAGGTGCTCTGACCTGCCCCCTTGAGGACCCTGCCGGTGGGGGTGGGGGTGGGGTTCATGCCCCCTGCTGCCTCTGGTTGTAGGTTCATCTGCAGAGGAAGACAGGCCAGCTCAGTCTTGAGCTTGCCACTTACTGAGCTGTGTAATCTTGGGCAACTCACTCAAACCCTCTGAGCCTCAGTGTCCTCATCTGTAAAATGGGACTAACAACAGGGTTGTTGTCAGGTGTAGATGAGTTCAGGCCTTTAGCACGGTGTCTGCCCCTAGTCAGTTGTTTCTCGTAGGGCAGGGACATGTCTGTTCCTTGGGCACATCCAGGCCACCGGGACTGGGGCCCCTGCTCTAATCCTGCCTATTGGCCTCTCAGCCTTGCCCTCTGCTTTCCCTCGACCCTTGCTGGTCGTGATCCACAAATCCTAACTTGTCTAGGCCTGTGTGGGCTCCAGGACAAGGGGTCAGGGTCTCTCAGTGTGTGTGTGTGTGTGTGTGTGTGTGTGTTTGTGTGCACGCACATGTGCAGTGTGAGAGGCTATGACACTCTACTTTGCACAAGGTGTCTGGCCATCTAGAATGCTCTCTCCCCAATGTCACCAGGCCTCCCAGCCCCTCCCACCTGCCCTTCACACCTTGAGTTGTCATTAGGAGAAAAAAAGAATCAGGGAAGAGGCTAACTTTCCCAGAAGCTCACCCCTGCAGGAGTGGGGGGGGGGGTGTTTGTCTCAGAGCCCCCTCCAAGGTCAGGCCCAGCTGGAGAGAGTTACTGGGATTTCACGCACATTCCTGGGGGAAGAGGGACTATCTCTCTGATGGGGATCCTGCCAGGCAGGGACCCAACCCCCAGTCCTCTCTGAGGGAGGGGATGGGCAAGGGGTTTCCAGCTGGGGGATAGAGCTGGGGGCATGGGGAAGCCATTTATCTGCCTCCGCCCCACAGGACATGGTCTGGGGTGTAAGTGGTGGAGTGTAAGGGATCTAACTGCCCCTCCCCCACTCCAACATTCACATTGCCCCAGGTCTCAGGAACAGCCTGTCCTCTGAGCCCCCTGCTGCCTGTTTAGGGGAGCCCATCACTCCTTCCCCATCTTGGTGGTGCCCGAGGAGACCCTCACCCACCCCACAAGCCCAGGGCTTTCCCTGCATGGTTTGAGGATGGCCTGCAAGGGGCTGCACCTGCAGTTCTTATAGGCTCTTCTCCTGGTGCCCCTCTCAGCAGGCTCTGGCTCTGGGCAGGGGTGTCCTCAAAGCATGCCCCCTCTCCCCCCAGGATGTGGCCCTGGCTGCCCGATCTGCTTGCCACATCAGTCACTGCCCATAGGGCCAAGTCGTTCTTCCACTTTATTTCACTGGGACAAGCTGAGCATTTTTCAAAAGGAACGTTACTAAGAAAATAAGAACAGGCAATATAAAAACACAGGAGTGGCCGAGTTCATGGAGAACCTATTTCTTCTCCTAATGTAATTTGTCATCCAGTCACAGACTCACTAGAAATCTCTGAAGGTCAGCGCTGCTGGCAGAAAGCTTGGGCTTCCCTGGAAGGAAGTGAGGTCCCTGTCATGGGAGGTATGCTAGCAGCACCTTGCCGGCTCCTTGGTGGGAGATGGTTTCAAAGGGTCATTACGTAATGATGATTCTTTATAATCACAGAGGGGCAGGGTGTACAAAGGGCTTTCACTTGTGTTCTCATGTCTTTGGTATAATCCTAGGAAGCAGGGCAAATATGGATCAATGCCCTTTTTACAGGTAAGAAAACTGAGGCACAAGAGCAAAGTGGCTTTTCCCAAGGCTCCTCGAGGTGGTGACCGCCCTCCCTAGGATTCACATTCTGAGCCCGCTGGAGCAGAGCTGCTTCTGCTTTAGGGTACCCGTGGTTCTGACCCACCAAGCCAGACATTTGCAAGGTACCACGGAAGCATCACATCCCACAGGGACACATTCTCATGACAGACTGGAGGAGGGGTCTGCCGGCCTCCAGGAGGGACTAAGAGGGCAGGGGCCCAGAAAGGTAGAAATCCTAAAACAAAGGCAGGAAGCCGAGGGGCTGTCTCCCTGGGAATGGTGAGTGTTTATGGCCTGGCTGTCTGTTCATCCTGGGCAAGGGGCCCTCCATCATCCCAGGATCTCACATCATGGCTTCTTGTAGAAAATCTCCCAAATCAAATATATACTGAGAGTAATCACAGCACCGTCTGGAGTTATTGAAATGAGAGGGGATTTCGATATGAAAATGCTTATGTGAAACTGTAATGAAACTTAATGGCTTTTCTGTGGGCCTTGCCAAGGTGCCAGGTGCAAGTCCCCTCCACTCAGGAGGGGCTCTGGTTCTCAGATGGGGTGTGTTGGGGCGGGTTGGCAATGAGCTTCAAAACCCGAGGGGTGCAGAAGACTCAAGAATTCTGGAAGGCTTCAAGACCTGGGCACATCTAGGGAGGTGAGGAGTGGGGCAGTTTAGTTCTGGCAAGTTCTATGAGCAGCACCATGGGATGCCTCGGAGAGATGATTTTATTTTTTAAAGATTTTATTTATTTATTTGACAGAGAGAGACAGCCAGTGAGTAGAGGGAACACAAGGAGGGGGAGTGGGAGAGGAAGAAGAAGGCTCATAGCGGAGGAGCCTGATGTGGGGCTCGGTCCCAGAACGCCGGGATCACGCCCTGAGCCGAAGGCAGACGCTTAAGGACTGCACCACCCAGGCACCCCTCGGAGAGATGATTTGATTCATCTGTTTTCCCCTCAGGGAAAACAATCTCAAGAAGAGAAATGGGGACACCTGGGCTCCAGGTCCTCCACGGAAAAAGTGCTGGAGGAGGGCTGATGTGGCCCGAGGCTGAGCATTTGGGTGGACGTGTGGGGCGGGGTGGGGGTGGTATGGGGATGGTGAGTCCTGGGCACAGGCTCCTCGGTTGCGCCCTACTTGCCCCTCCCTGCGGCCCTCGAAGTGGGGTTTATCGCCTCCCGTTTACCCTCCTGGCCCCACATCACCAAGCTAGTAAGAGACAGATTTGGCGGCTACAGCCAGGCCCGTGGAGCTCCCGAAGTGGGCCCGCCCACCGGTGTTCTCGGGTGTCTGGGCTCCGCTTCAGGACCCCGGAGCACTTACCTCACACGGGACTGCATGTGTTCAGTGTGTTTTGCAAGTTATAAAGCGTTGCGAAACTGAGAGCCGCGGTGGCATTTTGGTTCTTTTTAATGTGAAGTTCAGTACATTGCAAAGAGCACTTGGCTTGGAGTCAGAAGGCCCGGAGCCAAGTTATGAGTCTACTCCTCACCACCTGTGTGACTTTGGGCAAGACATTTAACTTCCTGAGCCTCTGGTTAGTCATCAGCTACATGGGGCCAGGAAGCCCTGCCTCCCGCTTCCCTCCCCAGCTGGCCGTGAGAATCCTGGGGCCTTCCCTTCCCGCAGCCCAAGGGTGCCTGGCCTAGTTGAGTCGGTTCCTGCTGCAGACATCTACACGGAGGTCCTCCCGGTGCTGAGTTGTCGACAGGCTTTTCCAGATCACTTCCGTTTTACCAAGTCGTCTTTGATACCATCTTTTCCAGGAAAGCTTTTCCCCGTGAGCCCCGCCTGTCTCGGATGACACCATCTGATACCAAACATGGTTCCCACAAGCTCAGTTGTACACCGCCTGGGGCCTTTGCTGCTTTGCGGGCATACTGAAACTTGTTTCAGGCCCAGGATCCCCACCACGAGTGAGGCTGGTGTGGCCCCTCTCTTGGCTCTCCTCCAGGCCTGTTGTCAGGACACGGCTCTGCTCTTCAGAGTCTCCGGGGCAGCAGGCAGTGGGCAGGGGGTACAGTGGTCAGAGACACAGTTTCTGAGCCCCCCCCCCCACCCCGCCGCCGTGAGCTAACTCTGTGACTTGGGCAGCTCTGTTCATCTCTTCATTTCCATGTCTTGGGATGATGACAATAACACTCCCTCCCTCCCAAGACTGAGGTGAGGATTTAATAGCATCAGGTGCTTTGAACGGTGCCTGGCACTTAGTGATATTGGACGTCATAGCTTTTAGTAAAAGATCTTGGGTCATTTTGTAATTTCCAAACATTACATAAATGTAAGGAAATTCTTACTGTTATTAGCCTTCTGGGACTCAGTTTCCCCATTTGAGGGTTGGCGCACATGATCTTTGAGGTTCTTCTGGTTTTAATGATTTATAAGTCTAAAATAGGCCGGTGAATGTCTTGCTTGGGACCTGCATGCGTGGCGCTGTTGGGTCAAAAGCATAGGGCCTGGTGTGACACCCAAGGGCCCAGGCTTGGTGAGGGAGGACCCGATCGCTGGAAGGTGATGGCAGAAAGCATGCAAGAGGAGGGGCGGATGTTGGATGGCGCCTTCCCAACCGGGGTGGCTCTGTGTCCCCTAGCTGGGGGCTTCAGTTCCCATAGGGGGCTGGGAGGCCGCCTGAAAGAGCTGTGTGTGAGGGACCAACACATTTCATGGATCAGAATCCCCAGTTTTCCCTTCTCTGGAGGAACATCCTGGAGACAGAGAGCAGCCACAGACTTTCTTGGGGGTCTGGCCTTCCCCCTACCCTGGGACTCCGTAAGTGGGCTGTCGGAAAAGACATTCTCGCCCTTTCCATTGTGATCTTCCCTGTTGGGGCCCCCTTCTCTGCTCAGCTCATGTAGGGGCTTGGATCTTTGTTAGCAGGGCAGATTCTTCCCTTCTGTGCAGAGGGGGCCAGAGTGGGGGTGCTCACCATTTAGTGGGGGTGAGAACGGCCCAGCAGGCCGCTGCCCGCCCTCCCACACGGCAAGCCCAACTCGTCTGGAAGCTGCCCTGATCTCTCTCAGCCCAGACACCTGCTCTCAGGATCGATTGCGATAGACAGAGGTGATGGCTGGGCTGTGGAGACTCATCACGGTCGGGGCTGCCGAGGAGCTCCAGGGGACCTGCTAGCCCAGCCCCACTTGGTGTCTGGGAGCAGCCCAGGAGAGGCCGCCAAGCTCCTACCTTCCAGGCTCTTTGTGCCGCATGCAGATACGCATGGACTCAGGGGCGAAAAGCCTTGCTTGAGAAGTGGCCGTGATGGAAATAGAGCCCAGTTCTCTCAGTCCGGCTGCTTCCCAGCGCCTAGCTGCCTCTTGCCTGCTGTCCGGCTCTGCCCACCAGCCCTTCCCCTCCAACCCATCACAGTCATCAGTGGAAACCGCATCGGGGTGTGGCTCACGGTCCCCTGCCCTTCTTGTGAAACCGCAGGAAACCTGCATTGCTTAAGACTCAATCCGGGCCTCAGGGGAAAGTTTCCCAGCCAGCCTCACCTAGCGTGGCCGCTGTGGCGCGCCACACCTTGTCGTACCACGGGCATTTCTCTGTGTTGTGTCAGGATCGGAGCTGCCTGATTGCTGGCCCTTCCTGCTACGCCGGGACTCCACCAGAGCACACACCGTCCTCCCTCCTCCTCTGGCTCTCCCCATCCCATCCTGCCTCCCCAGTGCCCCCTCGGCCCCCAGCACAGGGACCTGTCTGAGGAGGACCACAGCGTGGCTGGAGGGACACGAACGCCTCCTCCTGGGAGTGCATGATAACGGGTTTTAACGTCTAGGGTCCTTTGAAAACCCCGAATCTCAGAGAGTCCTACGAAAATGTGCTTGGCATCCTTAGCCACCAGGGAAAGGCAAAGGAAAATCACAGTGGGTTGCCACTCCGCCCTTGCCAGAATGGCTGTGCCTGGAAGAACAGAGGACACCGCACACAGGCAAGGAAGTGGAGTCGCTGGAACCCTCATGGACCGCTGGTGGAGGCAGAAATGGGCACAGCCACTTTGGAAGACGGCTTGGCTGTATCCGGGAATGCTCGTCCCACTCCCAGGTATATGCCACACAGAAATGAGTGTCGTTCGTGTGCCCCAAAGTTACATATAGGAATGTTGTGGCAACGGTATTCATAATTGGCCCCCACTGGAAACAGCACACCTCTCCGTTGTTGACGGAAGACGCTGCAGCACCGTTGCACAGCGCAGTGTTACCCAGCGAGCAAAAACACGCCTCATGGGTACCTGTCCCAGGCGTCCGAGGGGGTGAAAGAAGCCTGACACACAGGCAGAAGTGTACTTTTTATGATTCTATTCCGCGAAGTTGTAAAATGGGGGTGTTGTCCGGGAGGGAGCTGGAGTGAGCGTCTGTGTCTTGATCTGGGGGGGGCGTGGGTATGTATATGTGCGCAGTTGTACCCTTAAGATTGGAACACTCTATTCTTTGTACGGTATTCCTTAATTTAAAAAAATACGTAGGAGCGCCCGGGTGGCTGCGTCGGTTAAGCGTCTGCCTTCGGCTCAGGTCATGATCCCAGGGTCCTGGGATTGAGCCCCACATTGGGCTCCATGCTGAGCAGGGAGCCTGCTTCTCCCTCTGCCTCTGCCCCTCCTCCCCCTGCTCGTTCTCTCTTTCTCTTTCTTTCAAATAAATAAATAAAATCTTTTAAAAATTAAAAAAAAATACATAAAGTTAAAAGCAACAAAGTACTGAAACCGTACACGGAATCCTGGTAGGTAAAACAGACGGACGGAAGCTCTTGCTTCCCACCTCAGGAGCCCCCGGGGCATTCGGCAGACGCCGCTCTGGAGGACACACTGGGAGCCTTTACCCTGGAGTAAACGTGGCCTCAGAGATCTCAATCAGGGCCATGCCTTGGAGGGACACATTCCAGCTCCTCCACGCCTGTGTCCCTCCCAGGAGATGGTGGGTCCTGTGGGGCCATGCAAATCATGGTGGTCACCATGTAGCCAGGAGGGCACAGAGCTGGGCTCCTACCTGGGACTTGGCAAGTGTCCTAAAGCCTGATGTCATTTCCATGGCAGGTTCCTTTTCTCTGCCGCAGTTGGCTGCTTAGGGCAGATAGGCAGTGGGGAAAATAACAGTAGGGGATAATTCCAGCCCAGCTTAACTGGACTGAGCACTCAGTCTGTTCCAGGCATTGTGTTAAGTACTTTACAAAGGGATGATTCTCCTTTAATCCCTACAGCAGCCCTCTGTGGTGGGTGCCACTGTTATCTACTTTACAAATAACTTTCTCCAGATACAACTGTTTTTATTCATCTCAGCAGTCTGTTCTCATAGCTGGAGTTATAAAGCTCAGGGAAGGCAAGCAACTTGCCTTAGGTACACACAGCTGGTAAATGGTACCACTAGGGACAGAATCAAGGTCACTTGGACCCTAAAGGCTGCCTCTTTCCTTTCACCAGAGTTTCGACAAAAGTCTGCTGTGAACTGAACTGATGATAGAATCATCTAAAAGACTGCAACAGGCTGAAATATGGACCCCGATCGCTAAGATAAATGGATAGCAGAGAAACATGAAAATCATATTTAGGGGAAAAAATAGACAGCCCAAGTACTGGGTGAGAGAGACCTGCTTAGAAGTAGCACACATGGAAAAGATTCAAAGGTTTACTCATCCATCTGCACACCCATCCTTCCTTCCATCCATCCATCCATCCATCCATCCATCCATCCATCCATCCATCCATCCATCTTCTCAAGCATCCATCCCTCCATCTTCTCAAGCATCCATCCATCCATCCATCCATCCATCCATCCATCCACCCAGAAATATAACCACCAGGATTGAACCCATGCCACTAGGTGTTCCATGTCACCACCATTATTGAGGTCAGCTGGGTTGGCTGTATCCACCGTGTAAGAGGGAATAGGCCAGGTTCAGGGAGGACATACATATAACCCCCCCCCCCAATCTCCCATCCGCTGCTGGTCAGATCATTCCAGGGAACGGTATTTTATCCCTGGTCCTCAGAATGGGAGGGAGCTGGTGATGTGGTGGTGTTCTTCCAAACTGCTGGAGTACCAGGGACTTTTTTTTTAAAGACAATTTTTAAGAGCAGTTTTAGGTTCACAGCAAAATTGAGTGGAAGCTATAGATATTTCCCATATACTCCGTGACCCCATTATGCACAGCCTCCCCTACTACCAAAATCCCACCAGAGTGGTGCATTTGTTACAATCCATTTTGTTACAATCAACAAACTTCTGTAGATGCATTATGACCACCCAAAGCCCATAGGTGGGGGGTGGGGGGGAAGGGGGAATCAGGTGATGCGGATTAAGGAGGGCAGTTGTGGTGAGCACAGGGTGATGTATAGGAGATGAACCACTATATTGTTTGTGCACCTGAAACTAATATCACACTGTGTTAAGTAACAGGAATTAAAATAAAAACTTAGAAACAGAGAAAAAAGCCAAAGTCTATAGATAACTAGGATTTTTGATGTGGCTTTGAGAACTTGCTCTGTGCTGGGCATTGTGATAATGCTTTTCCATAACTACTTGTCAACTGAGCCAAGCCTTGAACCCAGGTTTGCCTGACTCTCAAGTTCAGGCTCCTAACAGATGTGTTGCTAAGTGGCCTGGTGATTAGACCAGAGGAATAAATATATGAAGAGGTGTGGTCAGGACTAACCATCTCCCAATATTTGCAGGACTGTCCTAGGAAGGTCAAGGAAATACGTGGACCAGTGGGTGAAAGTTAGTGGAGGGAAATTTTGTCTGAATTGAGGAGTTGTCCTATGATGGTAGGGCTTAACTCAAGAGGTGGTGAGCTGCCTGTCATCAGAGGTACCTGGAATGCTTCTGGAAAAGCCCTGCCTTGAGGAAGGTTGGGCCATTCCACCTGCAAGGTCTCTTGACTCTCACTCTGATAAATTCAATTTGGTTCAACCTTTATTTTATCCAGTGTGTGCCTGCCCTGGGCTAGGAGCTGGGGATGAATTGGACATGCTCCCAGCCTTCAAGGGGGCTTCCAGTATCGTGAGGAAGGCAGCTTGTGTAGTTCTAGTCCTTGCTGACACTTCTTGGCCCGGGAGGCTCTCCTGGGGCTGAGGGTCCTGGGAGCATTGCACAAGGGGAAGGAGCTGGCCAGTAAGTGAGGGGAGAGTGGGTGTGAGCTCAGTCTGGGGGAGCCCAGTGTCAGCCATCCCCAAAGGCCTGCTCCCCGTGGAATAGAATACCCTCTTTAGAGGAGGTCCCTAGGGCTTCTAGGGGCCCGTCCTCAGACAGAGGGCTCTCAGGGCACAGGCCTGCCGTCCTCCCCTCTGCCTCTCCCAGCTGGTCCCCCTTTATCTGAGGGGACTGGAACTGGCCTTCATAAAAAAAAAAAAAAAAAGTGCACCCACTTCTTCCAAGGTGGTGAGACTGTGGAGCAAGAGTCTCCATTCAAGGAGGGCCCGTTGGATGCCCTGCCCAGCCTTTAACTCAGCATCGCGCTTGCCTCCCGGCGTGTACTCAGCCAGAGAGCCTGCCTCATGAGGACTAGGTCCGGCTCCACCCTGGCTCCCTACTGGCCTGCACTGCGGTTACCAGCAGCCAGGGGCCCGGGTGGCGGAGCTGCCGCTGATGGCGGTGAGAAAGGTCATTGATGGTGATCCCGATACACAGCATGTTTGGTGCCCCAGTTCTCACGGGCTTAACCCACCCAATCACCCACTTCACTACCCCTTTCCCATCTCAGGACCTGCTTCTTCCTCAGTGGCACCTGGGATGGCCTCTCCCTCCACACCATGAGAATCTCCTGGGTAGCGAGTTGAGCACACACCTGTCTCCCGTCTGGGTCTAAACCCCAGAGGCTCTGGCTCTGTTAATCTGGGGTGGGGCCTGGATATTTGAATTTTTAAGTCCCAAGTGATCCAGGCATGCGCGTCCAGGGTTCAGTTCTCTGAGTCCGTGGAGCCTGGGATGTGTGTGGACGGTATCCTGGAGCTGGTTCTCTAGCAAGGCCATTCCCGAGCCCTTCCTGGACGAGTTCAGTATGAGCACAGACACACCAGACCCGAGGCGCAGGCCGGCTCAGCGGAGGCCCCAGCAGTGAGTGTGTGCGCTGGGGAGGGCGTCGTTGGCAGAGGGGGGGGAGGGAAGAAGGCAGTGCCCCAGCTTCTCATCTGGGAGTTGGTGGTGTGGAGGTAGAGTGGGGATTGTTCTGGCTCTGCCATCAAGGCTGTGAACCAGGGCAGAAGATAGGGTTTGGGGGCCACAGAAGCCTACCAAGGTAGAGCCCAAGGATTGCTCCCCAGAAGTGTCTGGCCAGAGGGGCAGGGTGGAGGTTCCTCTAGGAGCAGGGTCTTCCCTCGAGCTTTCACAGAAGCCTTTCCTCCTGCAGCTTTCCCTCTGACCCATCGACCTCCCCTCTTCAGAAGTAGGGCAGGTACCGCCTGTGATAACTGAGCTTTATAATAAGAAGCATTTGTTTGGTCTTTGTCCTGGTTCCTGGCACAGAGCTCCTAAAACCCCTGGAATTTCCTAAGTGATAAGCGCGATAAAGGTGGCTTGATACTCATAAGAAATCCTTTCAACCACACCTAGGTTTAAGTTAATGAAGTTTGGAAAACACCTAAGAATGGGGGCTGGCTGCCAGGGGAACCAACCGTGTGATTAGAAGGTTGGAACTTTCCGCCCCACCTCTGACCTCCATGGAGAAGCGAGGGGCTGGAGATTGAGTTCAGTTACCAGTGGCCAGTAATTTAGTCAATCGTGCCTGTGTCTTGAGGCGTCCATAAAAGCCCAAAGGGACGGGGTTCGGAGAAGCTTCTGTCTTGGTGACCCCACACAGGTGCGAGAAGAGAAGCTCCCGGCCCCTTCCCATGTGCCTTGCCCTATGCGGCTTTTCTAGGAGTTACAGCCTTTTATAATAAACAGGTGATCTACTGAGTTATCTGGTTTCCTAAGTTCTGTGAGCCACTCTAGCAAATTAATTGAACCCAAGGAACCTCTAATGTCTAGTCTGTGGGTCAGAAGCACAGGTGACAACCTGGAAGTGACCCTGGCATCTGGTGGGGGGGCGGTGTTGTGGGACTGAGCCCCTTGCCTGTGGGATCTGATGCTCCCTCCAGGTTGACAGTGTCCGGATTGAGTTTATTGCTTGGTGGCATGGAAGAAAATGCACTTTGGAAGTGGCATCAGAATCCTACCATCTTTTCTGCTCAAACACTGAAAGTGGCTCCCACAAACCCAGTTTATAACCCACGGGGTTTCACACTGCTCCGTGGGGGAATTGAAACTGGAGTTGGGTCTGGCATTCTCGAGTTAGGCTTGCTTTCTCCCCCTCCTACTGCTCGAGACCTGGCTCTGGCCCCCTGAGCGTGTTTAGCACGTGCGTTCTGATGGTCTGGTCGCCAAGCCTTAGCTTCCTCTCCAGGCTTCAGTTCTCATTGGGCTGAATGAGCATGTTGGACTAGAATGATCTCTTTTGGAACAACTGATATAAGATGCTTAATTTTCAAGTTAGCCTGGGATACTCTTAAACACTTCTGGTCTGGAGAACTACACATCCTTCAGGCCCAGGGGAACCGTCCCAAGCTTACCAAGCAAAATTAACCGTTCCTGTCCTGTGCTACCATAGGGCTTTACACACAGCTCTGCTTCAGCCTGTGGCCAGCCCACACTGGCTGTTTTGGAATCTGGGACCCCTGGAGGCTTGGAATTCTTTGAAAGAAAGGACTCTGGGCGGGACCATCGCAGGAGCTCAGGAGTGGCCTGGCCCAGGGTGGCCAAATGAATGAATGAATGCTTGAGTAGAAAAATGAATCCCTCAGTTCATCAAGTCCATTCTCTTCACCATCTGCAGTCAGAGTGGTCAAGGTAAGGAGGAAGGGAGAGAGGCCTCCATGGTGTCCAGAAAGGAGCTCTGGCTGCCCAGCTTAGTCCTGGACCCATAGCTGAGGGAGGGCAGTGGTGGGCACACCCCAGAGGGACCTTAGCCACACGGACGGGTCCTGTCCCCAGGCCACCCAGCGTCTGGTCCTCTGCCGTGCTGAGGGTGGGGATGTGGGGACGGGGCAGAAGGTTGAGGTTTGGGTGAAGGAGCCTCATGAGCAAAGTTTTTCCTGAGCCTAGCTCAACTAGCAACTAGAGAGTGAGGTGTGCCCTGGACTCCTGGGACCCGGGGGAAGGGGCCAGATCTGGCTTCTCTGGCCCGGAGAGCCTGTGCCTGGGACTAATTGGCTGGCCCTCCTTCCGCTGCCGGGGAAAGTCTTGGCTAATTTGCCGGAACGCTCTAGTTAAATGCCAATTAGGACGTTCTGTCCACTGCTCTCTTCCAATATATTAATAATGTAATTAAGCATTTATTGCCTGCGCAAATTAAAAATTAACTTAAAATGGACAGACTGGAAAACTGAGGAAGTGACCACTTAACCAATTTGCATCTCATTCAAGAACCAGCATCTAAACAGTCTAGGTGCCGGTCTGGCCTCCCCATGACGGGCCCAGCCAGCTGCCAACAGCTGCTAACTACTTCTCCACGCCTGATTCCCCGATTCCGCCTGCCCCGGCTTCCCCACCCCAACCAATCTTAGGTGTGGAGGAGGGGCTTCACGCCAGATGAGCAGGACGGCTTTCTGCTAAGTGGCCATCTTGGCCTCCAGCATCCCTACCCCCTTTCCTCAGGGGCCTATGGTGTGGATTTCGGTGAAAGGGGATGCTACTGGTGGTGACGGGGGGGAGGTGATGCCCCTGCCACTCGCACCCAGGACTGATTTGTCCTGCATTCCAGCCCAGAAGATGGGAAGCAGATGGTGCTGGAGTGGGGAGGGGAGGTGACCAAGGAAGGAGGAGCCCTTCCCTGCAGCCAGCGCCCCCCCCCCCCCGCCCCGAGATGAGGGGTTGGGTCTCTGGGAGAGAGCCGGCAGGGGACAGGTCCTGGCAGTCTCCTCGAAACAGAAAATGAAAGGATAAAGCTCCCCATCTCTCCCCTGTCCCCAGCCTGACAGGACAGGTGTGACACTGCTGGTTTTCTTCTCCAAACAACTGCAGGAGGGGACTTGGCAGGAAGGAGCAGGACAGCAGGGAGTGGGCGGGAAGGGGGAAAGTGAAAGCAGCCTGAGGTGTGCTCTGCTGCTGGGGGGGGGGGGGCAGGAAGGCAGGGGGTTGAGCCAGCGGGGGGGGGGGGGGCAGCCTCAGACAGCCCCCAGCCTCTCAGGCCGCGTGTCCTGAAGGCCTCCCCACCTGTGCCTGCTGCTGCTGCCCACCGTCTCCCCGCGTGTGGCTGAGGTTTCGTGGCAGCTTGTGCCCTGGGGTGAGGTCTCAGGCAGGCCCCTCACCCCCCAGGGCTGGCTCCTGCAGGGTCTGCGTCAGGGTCCCAGAACCATGGCCCCTGGGCGCGGGGTGGGGGCTCCTTTCCCTTCCCTATGGTGCTGGCCAGTCTCCAGTTTGACCCTGTCCCCGCACCACGGCTGTGGAGAAGGGCACAGCCACCACGGGGCGGCGAGGAGTGACACGGGCAACCAGGGTTGTTTTAAACACTTTATTTATAAAAAAGTACATTTTTTTTCCTCAGTTTTCAACCCATAATTTTTTTTTTTATACAAGTAAAAGGGGGTGATGCAAACACCCCCCGGGTCAGAACCAGGAGAACCTGCTGGGCCGTCCCTGGGACCAAAGACGAAACGGTGACAAAGAAACGAAGGCAAGGTAGCCTGTCGCACTCAGAGGTGAGGGGTGGCAGCTTCTCCTGGATTGTGTTTCTATTTTATACAAAAAGAGGAAAGCATTGTTTTCGGGCCAAGAATCCTGTTCCTCCCAGCAGGAGTTGGAAGAGCAGCCGCACGCAGGGCAGGGCTCCTCTGACCTTGCAGCCGGACAGCAGCAGCGAGAGGCCCCAGGAGCCCTGGCAGCCCGGGCCGCGGCATAAGGCCTGCTCCCCGGGCACCCGTGGCCAGGGCAGTGCTCTCCGTGGGTGCGGAGGCCTGGGAGGGTCCCGCCTGCTCCTTCGTAGGAGCGGGCTCCCGGTGGCAGTTGGGCTTCAGAGGTCCGCCTGGGCCCCTGGAGGCTGGCAAGCTGCCCACATCCACCGAACACAATTCCCGAGTCCTCTGCTTCGAGGATGGCAGAAAAAATTATTGCACCAGTGGCTTGGGCACGTGGGAGGGGTTGGCAGAGGGGCACATGCCCGGGCAACAAGGCCCCCGTGAGTCTCTCTTATGGCCTGAGCACTGGGAATTCACCTCTCTCCTGCGGGTCTTTCAGCAGGACCAGCCCAGCCCGCTGCCAAGGCTGCACGTGCACCTGTGCGTGCGCCGGGGCACCTGTGCTTGGGTCTGCCGGAGGGGGTGTGCCCCGCGTGTGCGTGGACCGGGCCTGAGGTGGCTGTGCTTGCCTGCTTGTGATCACCGACCCCAGGCTGCTGCTCTTCAGCTCCTTCTGATGAAAGGGGACTCAGACGGTTTGTTCGCACATTAGAACAATATCAAAATCTTAAAGAAATAGGGGAGTCGGGAGTGGAGGGGGCAAGAACAGGGAGCGTAACGAGAGGCAGGGTGACAACTGGGGGACACCTTGGCACAAGGAATACCAAGTTTATTTCATTTCCAGCAAAGGCAGAAGCTCAGCTCATGCTGGCGGCGTGAAGGAGAAGCAGAACGTCCTCACCCCTCTGTTGGGCCAGACCTCCCCTTTGCCAGTGGGCTGTGTCAGTGGGCCCAGCAGCAGTGCCCACCTTCCCGCAAACTCAGGGCACGGAACACCCCCCACCTCCCCAGGCCCGAGTGCCGACCGCTGCCTGCCTCATGCCTCCCCTCAGCCCCGCTGGGTGTGCTGCTGGGCTCCCGGGCAGGCAGGAGCCTCCCACAAGGCCCATGCATGTGGCATGGGTCCCACAGTTTGTGCTTTGCTTGGGGGGAGGGTATGGAGGTGTCTTAAGGGGGACTCAGTGCTTTGGCTGGGCCCGGGGGCCCTCCGAAGTACATCATATAATGAGAAATAGGGGGTGGCAGTGCAGGATAGGGAGACACATGAGGAAGAGCTCTTTCAGTTTCATGGTTTCAAGAAGACAGAGAATGCCTCTATCAGGTAGGCCCCTGGGATTTCCTCCTGCCTGGGGGAAAGGAGACCAAAGAGAGGGGCCAGAGTGCCATGAGGTGGGATGGGGCAGTGATGTAACATGGAAAAGGTCCTCTGCCCTGGGGGGGGACACTAATACTGCTAGGAGAAGCAGCCCCGCTCCTCTGCCCCCTCCGCCCTGTGGCTAGAAAGACCCCAGAATGTTCTCCCCCAACTCTACCCCATTCAGTACCCCCAATGCCAAGAGGGGAGAGCTGCCCCAGGGCTGGCATGGCTTCAGACTTCTGCTACGTGGCTACTGGGCAGCCAGGGCTGGGGTGAGGACGGGGGTGGGGGTGGGGCTGGGTGAGGGTGGCCCAGCTGATGGGCCCAGAGTCGCCAGGGCAGAGATAGGGCTGGCTGGGGGTTCGATAGCAGCACCAGGGAGGGAAGAAGGGGGGCTGGGGGCTGGGGCTCCCTTGGGAAGCCTATGGCAGGGTAGGTCGGTGCCCGTGGGGCACAGAGTGGTCTGCTTCCCTCCCCCCCTCAACACTTGCCATCCCACAGAGCCCCTGACAGCCTGGGTTAACTGGAACCCTAATGCGCAGGCACGAGCCTGCCTCTCCCATCCCAGGGTCTTGCCTATATAGAGTGCTGGGGGGACCAGGGTGGGCAGATGGAGGAACTGAGGCACTTTGAGCTGGGGGAACAGAGAGGGCCGGGAGGGGCCTTTCCCCCACTGTACAGACAGGAAGCCATCGTCCTGGATGACTGATGGGAACCCAGAGCCCCATTCAAGGAGGGAATCTATATCTCAAAGGGAAAGCTTCCCCAAGGATTCCCCCACCCCCTCCCCATCCCAGAACGGAGACCAGGTCTAGCTGAGCTGGGAGCGGAGGGTGGAGAGTGGTAAGCAGGAGCTTCTGAATCAGGACTCCTGGCTACCCCCCTCCCCTCGCACTTCCTGGCAAGCCCAGAACATCTGCATTGGCCTGGGGGGGCGGGGGTACCAGCCGCACTCCTCAGCATCTGTGTTTGCAAAGCTTCTACCGTAGACTCCCTTCCCCATTGCCCTCCGTGGAGGTGCTCGGTCACCTGACACCCGGACATCCTAGGGACCCCAGCCCTGACTCCCCAGGAGAATCAAGAGCTGCTAGCACTTGACAGATAAGGGAGAAATCTGAGAAACTCCCCTGTCCAAAGAAGTATTTTGGGGCCAGCCTGAGCTCCTAGGAGAGAGGCTCCAGGGGGCCTTAGTCTCAGCTGTCCCTGGAAACGTCTGAAGGCTGTCCCCAACCTCAGCTGGGAGGGGAAGAGGTGGAGCAGAGAGGGGTGGGCCCCGGCGGTGTCCAGTCTGCGAGGGCATGTGACCCCAGGGGAACGAGGGGGCGGACGTGAGTGGTGAGTGTGCATGTAGGTGTCTGCCTTGTGTGTTGGTAGAGGCAATGGGAAGCGTGGGCCAGAGTCTGCCCGGAGCCCCACTGTGTGGGGAGCAGATAGGGGTCAAGAGGAGACACACACCAGAGCTGGGGCAGCTTCGCTCTCTGTCAGCCAATGAGGAAAAAAAATGTAAAACCAACCTCACCAGGAAAACACACTGCCCAAGGCCCCGGATGGGGACCTCAACTCCATACGAACAAGACAACCCTGGGTGCTTGGGAGAAGTTCTCCCTGCCTCTCGGGGGCCATGGCTGTCTGGACCGGGGCTCCGAGCTCCCGGCTGCTCATGGCAGGGCGTACTGGGTTCCCTCTCCCTGGGAAAAGAGGAGCAGCATCTGGGGGGGAGGCTTTTCCCCTCCGAGCCCCCTGAGCCCTCCACCCCCAGTGGAAAGGACACAAACTCCAGTGTTGGGGGGCAAGGGAGGGCTGGCTCCCCAAAGCCTGGAGGGGTGCCCAGGTACACAGGACGAGAACAGGGTCCCCGTGCAGAGGGCAGGCGAGGGTCAGGGGAGGAGAGGTACCGCAACACCAAAGCTACAGTGAGCACAACAGCATGGGGAGGGCCGGGATGGGGAGGAAGTCAAAACCAAGTCGGGTGCCCTCTGCCCTGGACTCCCCACTCCCAGGAGTGTGGGGCTGGCTTTGGGCAGTTGGTGAGTCTCTGTCGAGCTCCTGGAGGATGGGCACGGGGGGCGGGCAGGGGGCGTGCGGGTGGGGGCTGGGGAGAAAGGGGCGCAGACAGAGGCTCTGGAGAGGGGGAGCTACACGTACCACTCCTTCTTGGAAATGAAAGACCCGTCGTTCTGAGAAACCATGTTCTCGGCCAAGTCCAGCTGCTCGGGGTCATACTGGTAGCCCAGAGTCCGGTCCCCGTAGCCGTCCTGACGGGCCTCTGCCTCATCCACCGTGAAGTAGGGTCGCTTGGCGTCCTCGTCGTATTTGGGGTGGGGGCCGCCCACCTTGCGCTCGCCCCCTCCGCCGCCCTCCTCCTCCTCCTCTTCCTCGTAGCTGCTCCCGCCCAGGGGGCCAGGCTTCTTCTCATCGTCCGAGTCATCCGGGTACTGCAGGTTCTGGGCCACGGGCGGGTGGTGGTGGGGGACGCCCGCCTTGCTGTAGCCGTTGCCGTACACGTGCTTCTTGGTGCTGTAGTCGCCCTTGAAGGTGTGCCGGCGCCGGCGCAGGGCCGCCACGATCCCGCCGACCACGATCACCACCAGCAGGATGCTCCCCGCCACGCCCCCAATGATGGCCGTGGGCACCGGCCCGGCCCGCCGCCCGTGTTCGGGAGGAGATGGGGTGTAGGGGAATTCTGGGTGCGGAAAAGACATGGAGGGGGACAGTGTCAGTGTCTGCAGGGAGGGAGGGAGGCAGGGGATGGAAAGGCCAGGAAGCGGGCCCAAGGGCAGCTCCAGTTCCCTAGGCTCCTTGGCGCTCCCTCTGGGACCCCCACCCCTTGGGGGAGCGTGGAACCCCTCCAGGAGCCCAGTGCTCCACAGTGTTGCAGCCGGAGCGAGAGGAGAGGCAGAGCTGCTGGAGCCCCAGAGCCTCTGGCCGTTTCTCCTTGGCTGTGGTGCCATCCAGATCCACCCCCATCAGTGGTGCAGAGAGGCACAGGCGCCAGCCCGCCCCAGACCCAGTGTCCCCTAGCCACCAGTCACCTGCATGGCACCCCGTGAAGTAAGTGTGCTATTCCTTGCCATTCAACACACGAGGGGACGAGGCTTAGAGAGGCTGAATAACCTGCTGGAGGCCACCAGCCAATGACGCAACATCTCTTTTGCAGGGAGAGCCTGTGCACACATTACCACCACCCCTGTGCTGGACACCCGCAGGTCCCTGGGCGCCCCACGTCTGATTTCACCTGCTCCCCAGGGCACAGGGAAGAAGATGGGTTCCCAGACTGGCCCCAGTGATGCCCAGAGTGCCAGCAGCCAGGGCTGTGGTTCTTGGCTGCGGTCTGACCCTGCAGGGCAAGGTGGGTGCCAAGGGTGCTGCCAGCCTGGGCTGGAGCAGAAGATGCTCCCCGTGGCTGTGCAGGAGGGAGGCAGGAGCGCATGTGAGTACAGGGCGAGACGCCGCGGACACACAAGGGAGCGCGTGCCGGGCACACCCTGGCGGTGTGGCCACCCTGCACACCTGTGCTGATGAGCCCAGTGCGTGTGTACCGACGTGCACCCTGACGACAGGGTGGAAACAAGGAGGAAGGAAAGGTGGAGAGGAGAGAAAGGAAGCGGGTGGGAGGGAGGGAAGGCGGGGTGGGGCAGTGCCCGCGCTCTGGTCAGTACTGCCCCCTCCCTCTCCTTCCAGAGGCCAAAGGGGGCAGGAGGCGAGGCTGAGGGAGGCGGTTCCCAGCACCACCACAGGGTGGCACCGGAGACCATGGCTGGCCACGGTCAGGCAGCGCTGGTGGGCGGTTCAGGGGAAGCCTGGGAGGGCTGCCTGAGGTTCTGGGCCCTCCTCTCTGAGGCCCAGGTAAAGGAGTATGGTTTGGGCATTTGTTCCAGCCTCTGCGATTGGTTCCTGCCAGCTCGCTCCCTGGTTCCCGCCAGCTCACTCCCTCGGTGAGCACCACCTGCTCCACGGGAACCGGCTCCTCCTCCGAGCCCATTCCCTCCTCCCAGAGCAGCCCTGTGTGGGCAGCAGACAGGAGCGGGGCCGAGACTCTAGAAGAGGAAAGGACTTCTGGGAGTCCAGGCTGGACGGGCTCAAGAATGGGCTCACACAGGCGCCCCAAGGAGGGGAGGCGATTTGCCTGCAGTCCCACGGCTGAGCAGGGACCACCCAGATGCCTGTTCCCGGCCTCTCCACGTGCAGGAAGGAGTGGGCAGAGAGAGGCACAACCACTTGTCCCGTGTCCCCAGCGCGGGTCACCGAGTGGCTGCCCAATAAATATTTATTGAATATTTGTCCTTACCGCCTACTTCCAGAACGGTTTCCCTGGACCCTCAAGCTTCTCTTGCTTCACCAGGTTCCATCTGTTTACTGCCTTTAAAAGGGCTGCACACCTGCTCCCCACGAAGGGGGAGCTGCCTCCACAAGGCGTGCCCAAAAGGCAGCTATCCGGAACCCAGCCTCTTCTGTACTTTCACCCTGCCTGCTACCTCTTCCGTTCTCACCCCAGAACTGAGTGCTCTCTCCTCGCTAACCTGCCTCATCACTTCACCCACCCACCCATCCATCTACTGATCTGTCTACTTACCGATCCATCCATCCATCCATCCATCCATCCATCCATCCATCCAACCACCCACTCAACCCATCCATCCATCCACCCATCCACCCCTTCACCCACCTACCTATCCATCTACTAAGCCACCCATCCCTCCGTCCACCTATCTATCCATCTATGCATCCATCCACCTATTCACCCATCTGCCCATCTACCAATCCATCCATCCACCCACCTACCCAATCAACAAACATCTATGGAGCCATCTATTCTGCTAGTCACAGGATACAAGAAACTCACAGCCTATCTAGAGAACCAGATGACACCCTTCGGGACAAAGCAGCATGCGGACAATCAAGGGCCCTGGCAGAGAAGTGCCTCAGGAGTGCAGGGGAGGGAGACCACTGTGGCCTGAAGTTAGCAAAGGCTCCTTAGAAAGGACTTAGCCAACCGTGAAGGATGGGAAGGACCTGGAGAGGGCAAGAGAATAAGAAAGGCATCCAAATGGAGGGACCTACTCTTCCTTTCAAATCTTTCCGTCAAATCTTGTTGACTCTTCCTACTCAGTACATTATCACTTCGTGCCTGATAGTAGATTCCTGAATCTCCCACCTCCATCTGGTCTCCGTCCCCTTTTAGTCACTCTGTCCACAGTCACCAGGTTAATTTCCACTGTGTAGACACTACCACTCCCTTTCTCAAAGAGTAGCAATGACGTCCCCACTGCCCGTTGGACCGTGCCAGTCTGGGCTTCAAAGCTCCCATCACGCCACTTGATCTTGGCTTTGGCTAACTTGCCATCCTTGCTGTCCAAATTGATTCTCTACTGCAAGTCTTTGCCCGTGCTGTTGGCCCTTCCAGGAATGCCCTTCCTCATTCCCTTGTGCCTGTTTCCACTCTTTCGAGAGTTTTCGAATGGCTGTAATTTTTTTTTTTTTTGCAGAAATGAGGAGAGGGGTTGGGGAAATGGCAGCCTCATGATAATCTGGGACTGTTTCTATTCAGGTGTGTTACAATTGTGTGCAGTCCAAGTTCTGTTATACTTATTTTTTTGCTTTGACAGCAGAGACCCAAAGAAAAAATAAAGCTCTCCAACATTTTACTCGACTAGATTGAATGATATTTACCCACTAATCACAGTATGGTAGAGTCTGCTGTATTACGTGTTTCGTGAGAGCAGCCTATGTCCCTAATTAGTCTGTAAATTCGAAATCAGAGTAAATCTAGAGCCTGCCCACTTTCCACCATCACTCTGTCCCTATTCCAAGCCACCGTCACCTGTCACTTGCATTTTTAAAAAGATTTTATTTATTTGAGAGAGAGAGAGATTGAGAGAATGAGCGGGAGGAGGGGCAGAGGGAGAGGGAGAAGCAGACTCCCTCTGGAGCAGGAAGCCCAACTCAGGGGATCATGACCTGAGCCGAAGGCAGACGCTTAACCAGCTGAGCCCCCCAGGCGCCCCTGTCACGTGCATGACTGCAGTAGCTAACTGGCTTCCCCCATTCTACCTTTTCCCTCTAGAGATGATTCTGAACACAGCAGCCACAGAGAGCCTGTGACATCTAGAGAGTTTAAAATGGCCTACATGACCTGTGCCTCTGCTCCCCACCTCTGATTTCATCTCTTGCCTCCCTTCTGGCTCACTCTGCTCGAGGCTTACTCAGGGCCTTTGCACAGGCTGCCCTGCACCCAGCAGACTTCCCCTAGGTGTCCCATGGTCACCCCCTCACCTCCTTCGGGGCCTGGCTCAAACTTCTCATTGAGATCCCCTTCTCACCGAGGCCTGCCCCAACTGCCGTATTTCAAACCGCAGCTCACAAACCCCACCCCAGCACCTGTGACCCCTTGATCCTGCTCTTCTTTTCTCCATGTCACTTTCAAAATGACCGCGTGATTTTTCCAATGTGTTTCCTCTGTCGTTTGCTGAACGTCCTTCTGTACTAAAACATAAACTCCAGAGGGACAGGGACTTTGGCTCCCTGATGTATTCCCAAGCACCTTGACTGCCTGGCGGGTGGCTAGAGTTCAAGAATATTTGTTGAATGAATTCTGTCAACGCAAGCCTTGTCTTAGAGCTGAGCCTCTGGGTGTCCTTCCCCTCTAGGTCCTTCTGTTTCACTTTTCCCGCCCCTACGCCCTAAGGACATTTACTCTTCTCTGGGGATCTTTTGGGACCAAGGGGAGCCCTGGTTATTTTGGCTGCGTTGCGTCCAGGTCTGCCTGGAGGTAGAAGAACAGCTAAGATGACCTCCTGGCCCGGCGGACTTGTGACGGTGCAGATGCCCAGTGACGGTGCAGAGGGGGGAGACAGGAAGACCTAGTCCATCGGCAAGCAGAGGTGGCCGCCTGGTGTGGTTGGAGCACACGCCCCGTCCGTCCTTCCAGCTGTCACTCTCAGCAAGTCGGCCCTGGGGCACTAGAAGCAGAGCCTCAAGGGCCTGGTCCGACAGGGGAGAGAACACAGCTAGGGGTGGGGGCCCCCCGGCCTCCCCCACATCCTCTTACAGAGGGGGCAGCTTGGCCCCCATTCCCGAAGGACTGCAGCCTCTCCTCTGGGATGGCGGGTGGGAGCTCGGCATCCCTTTGAGGTGGGTGGGCTGGTACAGGGGCTGTGCACGGGTCTGAGGCGGAGGGGAGGTTAGGGGTTTTGTCTGGATCCAGGATCTGGAGGAGGTGCGGGGTCAGAGAATGTACGGGCTTGCTTCTAAAGCAGGCAGGCAGGGAACGCTCTGGCATCACCCGATGGGGCCGGGGAGCCGGGAGAACTACGCCTCCCAGGGTGCAGTGCTGTGGCCGCAGGGAGGGCGGCAAGGCCTGAGGTCGGCTCCGGGAAGCCCTGTCCTCCCCTAGCAGCTGCGGCAGCTGTGCGGCACATCGGGCCACCGGGCAGGGCCTCGTCAAGCTGGAGCAGAACCGAGTCCCCCTGGGAGCCCGGATGCAGCTGCCTTTGCACCGACTCCCCAGCACGCTGCCATTCACCAGCCTGGAGGAAGGCGCGTTTGCCCACCGCACAGCCCGGCCCCCCGTTTGCACACTCAGCACGCAGACAGGCGCCCGCCCGCTGGCCAGGGCCTGTTGACACGCTCAGAGGCACGCACTCACGCCCTGGCCTGCGCCCTGCGGGCTCACACGCACCCTCAGTTCCAGATGGACCCCGAAGCCCCACCCACACCTGGCGACAAGAACTCGCAGTCTAAGAGGGAGACCGGTTACCTTCTGTGGTCATCCCCAGCGGATGAGCCCCGGACTTCACCAGAAGTGGGAACCGGGGCAGACACGCTCCCTGCTCTGCTCCTGGAGTGGCCTGGAGACTCTCGTCCTGACAGCCCCGGTCCCAGGGACAGACGCTGCCCCATTTGGCCTCCTTAGTCGGTCAAGGCCATACCCTGAGCACCTCTCCCCGCTCTCTGCATCACCCCCAGACGGAGAAGGGAGGGGAGCTCACTGGTTTGTTTCGGGACTACTGCGCTAACCCCATGAAATTGTTCCTCAGCTCTCGGCTCTTGGAAATGGGCCCCTGTGAGGGCCCCAGGCCCTGCGGACATGTACGCACAAATTCTGGGGAGTCTGTCTCTTTATCCCCGTGGCCACAGCCCAGGCCTGTTGCTTCCCACTAGGAACACCCTCACTGGACAGCCCCTGGCTGGTCCCCTGGTGCCACCCACCCAGCCTCTCAAATGTTTGCTCTAAGCCACCTACCTCGCCGTGCCGCTTCTCTGCTGAGAACCCTTCAGAGACTCCCCTTTAACAACACAGAGAAAGCCCCACCCCTTCCATTCCTGCCCACTCGGCTCCCACCTTTTTCCTCCCACAAGCACCCCCTGCCCGCGAACCCCCACCCTCCATCACTGCCCACTCACACCTCCTTGTAGGAACAACTCAACTGCCACCATCTCCAGGATCTGGGGCCCCCAGCAGCCCGTGCTAAAGTGTGTCTGTGCGGGTGCCGTGCCCTGCACACGCACATGTCTTTGGCACACACCCTGCTGCACGCTTCCTCCCCCTCCTGCCCCAGTTGCTCATTTTCCTCTCCAGATGCGCCCAGGGCAAAGCTATTACCCGAATGGATGGCCAGGATAAAAAATTAAATTTCCACTTATCCGTCTTGCTCATGCATTCCCTCCTGACGAGTGGGGCTTGGAGCCCAGGGCATGGCTGTGCCCCTTGGACTGGGCCCCCAGAGAACACGCCAGACACTAGCTGATGCGGGGCGAGGGCTGGTGGTGTTGGCGGCTGCTCGGAAACTGTCCGTGAGCACAAGAACACACAGCTCTGAAAAGGTGCGGGCTTCCTGGCTGAGCCCTCCGGAGGGGCTGCGAGATCTTCCCTCCTTCCCTCGGGACGGCCAGCTAAACAGCTTCTGGGCCCATCAATGATTCAGTGAGTGTCACGCTTCCCTGGCTTCTGCCTAACTGGGCTGTCAACAGCAGGGTCCTTCTGCAAGGCCCTTCTCCCCACCCGTGTGTGTGACTTTGGTTACCACCCCTGTCCCTCTCCGTACCTCTGGGGAGCATAGGAGGCCAGGCTCTGTGCCTCTTCCCCCTGGAGCCCTGGGCAGCTTGGTCCCCTGGCCCCCAAGGCCAGCGAGGCCTGACCCCAGATCCCACCGGAGCACCAAGGCAGCCATTAGCCCCAGGGAGGGAGCCATCAGCCCCAGGGAGACGGCCCCCCTCCACGGCTGCCTTCTTTCCTCTCTGTTCTGTAGCCGGGGCCTGGAAGTGCCGCCTTCCCTTCCTCCCTGCTCCTGGACCTGGTGTGACTCCCTGAGGGACAGCCCGCACTCACGGGCATCCTGCGTCCTCCTCTGCTTTGGGAGAAGGGATGCCCTGACTTTGCCGTCCCAGCCCTGCCTCTGGGGCTGGGTAGCACCACTTGGCCCCATAAGCCTAGGAGGGCCTCTGGATGGTCCACTCATGCCAAGGGTAGGATCATGATGGGGGTGGGGGTCACTGCTCCCAGGTGTCTTGGCCTCCTCCCCTGATTTCCCAGTCCGCAGTTTCCCCTAAGGGCCTCAGTGCTGGAGGGCGACGGGCTGGCGGTGGTGGTGGTGCCACCATCGGGGAAGGTACCCCCACACAGGGAGGGCTCGGTGTGTGCGAGCCGGTGGAGCAGGCCTCCGGCCTGAGCTAAGTGTCATGATCTCTGTATGACAGACTGCCAGGAAGAACCACACACTGAGGCCCGTCTGTGTTGTCCCTCCGAGGACATGCCTCGCTGTGGCGTGGTCACGCTCCCTTGTCTGCCCCGTGGCCCCACGGCCAGAGCTCGGGCCCCTGTGAGAGCCCTCCTCCTACTGAGCTCGGCCCACATTTTCTCCAGGAGGGGACAAGTGTGTGCTTCTGCCCTTCCCCCCACCCCCCCGAATCCCAGCCTGGGGGATGGGCTGCCTTAGCTTTGGCCAGGCTCCATCCCAGACACTTCTACTACCTCAACCAGTCGGAGAGCCAAGGGCAGGGAGGTGAAGACAGCAGCAAACGACCAGCGACTCCGCTTTCCCCTGGGGAGGGTGGGACGGAATGGCCCACTGCAGGTCCCACTGCAGGTCGGTGCAGACCCCGGACGCCGTCAGGCTGCTCACTGGGCAGCTGTGCCTGGGACGTACCCACAAACGAGGTCTCCAACTTCTGAGACCCAGGCCCAGAGCTCAGGCCTCTTCAGGGCGCCCAAGTGCTGTGCCTGCTGCCCGGGAAGCACGGCCCAACTTCCTACACTCCCGAGCCTGGCTCCACAGCTCCGTGAGGTCACTTCCTGTGCGGGACACGCACCCTCTGACGTCACTTCCTGTCCACCTCAGCAGCAGCATGACACCACTCCCTGTCCCAGGCGGTTCTTTCTGTCACTTTCTTATCCTGCGAGCAGCTCAGCTACCACGTTAAAGACACCCCCTCTTCCGGCTGTGAACGTGGGATGGCGGCTGTACCCCTCTACTGGCTTGTTTTGATCCTTCCAGTAATCATGATAATGCTAGAGAGCGAGCTAGTAATCATAGAGCACGGGCCGTTCATTGACAGACTGGTCTGCGCTAGGTCCTCGGCCCACATTTTGTAAAATTCTGATAATAAGCCTTCCAGGCACCTCGTCTTACCCCCATTTTCAGAGGAGGACCTGTCCACGTCCCAGCTGTCTGACGTTGACGCCCATGCTCCTTTCATGGGGATGCCTCCCCCGGAACATCCTAGTTCCTGTGCTCCCTCCCTTGGTCCTGAGAGGTTGGAGGCTGAATGTCCTCATCTTTGCTGACGCAGAGAAAAATGCAGGGAAACCAGCAATTCAGCTGAGGGCACACGACCACCATGGCTCTGGGCCACCTCCTTGTTTTCCCTCCAGTGTCCCTGCTTGAGGTAGGCCTCGCCCTGCTGCCCACGTGGGTTTCCTGAACCGCAGAAACCGATGAGCTCCACCTGCCAGCCCACCCCCACCGAGCCAGCACTGCAGGACATGGGCAGACTGACACCGTCCCCCACTGCCCCCCGCCCCCTTGCAGCATTGTTGCCAACGGCACTTACTTTCTCCCTGCTGGAGCCTCCCCCTGACCCCTCTCTGATTGGGGGTCACCCTGTCTCACACACAGCCTTATAACAGAGGAAAGAGAAAAGCAAAGCAAGGCCAATGGCCAGAGCTCAAGGGGAAACTAGAGGAGGAAGAGGAAACACAAACTTCCTGCGATGACACAGCAAAGGGGGGGGGGCGTTGGCAGTAGAGGAAGCTGTGGGTCGGGGGAGAGAGGCCAGGCAAGGGGCAGCTTCCTACCTGTGATGTTGACCTCCACCTGGCCCGAGCGCGTGCCGATGGGGTTGGTGGCCTCACACACGTAGGTCCCTGCCAGGCTATAGCTGATAGGCCCCCTGAAGAAGAGGGTTCTGTTCTGGGCCTCCACGCCCTTGGGGAGAGAGCCGTTCAGCCTGCGGGGATGGGGAGACAGGGCAGAGGGTTAGGACTCTCGGGCCCAGAAGCTGCCCCGGTGTCACCCACCTGCCTCCAAGACTCCCAGCCCTTTTGCTGAGTGAATAATGGGCAGGGTCTGTCTTGGAAGGAGGACAAACAACCACAACAATAATCTCTTGTGTTTCACACTGGATGGGTCCCAGCACTGACATGCAGACAGGATAGGAAGGTACTTGGTCCCACGGAACAGATGAGCAACTCCCAGTTCAAGGTCAAGGAACACAGCTGTAAGTGACAGAACTGGAGCCCTCGCCAGGTCTTTGACTCCCGGCACAGTGCTCTTCCGGAGATTCCTGGTTTCTTGGGTTGCTGGTTAATAATACAGACGTCTGGGTCCTCACCCTGAATCTACTGAAGCTAAACCGCGGAGCCATGGCCTGGAAATCTGTATTTTAACAAGCTGCTCGGGTAACAAGCAAGGCGGCCCTGGCCACTTGCACCTTCAGAAACACTTCTGATTCCAGAAGTGGATGGAAGGTGAGAGTTAGCTGGGCCATGCCAGCGCCTGTTACTTCCTGGAGAAAGAGCATGGACAGAGTGTGGGCGGCCATCTGCTGGCCATCCACGTCAACCTGCTTCTTGGCTTTCCCACGCCCATCTTTCTACGTGTTCCGTCCAGCTCTTCTCTGGGAAGAACCTGGGCTCAGGTCATCAAGAGTCGGCTGGAGGGGCACACTGGACCCTTTGAGAGCCAGGCTCAAAGACTGGGAAGCCAAGAACCAGGTGACGGGATATGGGACAAGCATGCCTTGGACACAGGCATGCTGGGCTGACGGCTGCCCTCCCTGAGAATCTGGGGGTGCTGGGGAGAAGGAACGGGAACAAAGAAAGATCTGGGATGCTCCAGAAAGCCAGCTTCCCTGGGGACACCTCGATAAAAATAAATACTGGGGGCTGAGGTGGGAGTGACTCAGACTGAATCACCAAAGGAAAACGACAAAATTCTTTATTAGGGAGAAGAAGGCAGGCAGATTTGAGGGAATCCCCCTCCGGCAGAATGGTTTGTCCCACTGACCCTAATGCTGTCAGACGTGGGGGTGTATGTGCCTGGGGTCTCTCGCGGCCCCTCTCCTTCTTGCTGAGAAACCTGAACCGAGACCCGTTTCCTCCCCACTTAATGCTCCTGGAGGTGGGCACTTACGTGGTCCAGTGGTACTCGGTGGCGGGGGGGTTAGCATCTGCTTTGCACGTGAGCTTCACGTCCATTCGCTGCAGGTACCAGTTCCCATCAAACCCCTCGATGGTCACCTCGGGCTCGTCTGTGGGGCAAGGGATGATGCTTGAGAAAGGGGAGGTCAGGAGAGCAGGGCTTGGGGGGAGGGAGCCTCAGACAGGGAAGGGAGGGAGGGTAGCAGTGACACGGAAACAGCTGGAAGAGGGAGAGAGAAAGGGGAAGGGTGGGGATCACCGACCTTCAGGGCGGAAGCAGCAAGAAGACTGAGGAAGGAGAGATGAGCCAAGGGAGGAGATGGGGGAAGGGAGGAGGGAGGCCAAAGCACCCCCAGGAACAGAGACGGAGGGGAAGGCTCAAGGGGTGAGAGAAGGAAGGGGGGGGGAGAGCAGCAGGAGAGAGAAGCCGAGGAGGAGGGAGGGCTGGTGTGGCTGGGGTGCTGGGAGGGGACAGTGGCGCCCACGCCGCCCTGCTCACACTGCACGTTGAGGGTGAGGCTCTCCCGGAAGCGGTCCATGTGGTAGTTGACGACGCAGGCCAGGGACTGCTGGTGGGCTTCCCGGCTGGGCACCAGGCGGTAGCGGCTGATGACGGTCACCGTGCCGTTGGGGTTCCGGATCTCCTGGTACTCCGCTTCGCCCTTCAGGCGTGTTTCCCAGGACACCACGCTGGGAGGCTTCCCATTGGCCGAGGTGCAGGTGGCCACCAGCACCTTGTCGTCCTGCCCCTTCTTGGCTCGAAGCACTGCCTGGGTACCCTCTACCCAGTTGGTGGGTTTGGCTGCGGGGAAGCGGAGGGCGCCATGGGACCAGCTCTCCCGCCTCGACCGAGCTGTGCGGGCCCAGGACCCCCCCCCCCCGCCCCCCCGGCCATCCTCGCCTCTCGGCTGTGCTGTGCCCGACCCCTCCCAGCACTTCTCCCGGGGACTGCTTCACGTCTAACCCACGTCCTGCCTGCTCCACGGCTGGTACCGGCTTCCGTCAACCCCCCTCATCTGTGCCCTGGCTCTTTGTCCTGCTCAAGGCAAGCGGCTCACGCGGCTCTTCTTACCGTGGTGTCTGCACCTTCTGCCTGCTTCCTGGTCACCCACAAAGCCCCCAGGCGGGGCTCCGACCTGAATCCTGATCCTCGGCTCTGTCCGCAGCTAAGCCCCGCCCCCCCCAGCTCTGCGCAGCCTGGCTGGAAGGGACCGGAGGCGCCGTGCCTGGAGCGCTGGGAGCCTGCCGCCCCAAGGAGAGGGTCCGGGGCCACGGAGGCACACGGCGAGGATGGCCAAGCCCGGGCCCCAGGCCCCTGCGCAGGCAGGGAGGGAGGGCTCGCGCCCGCTTACCCATCACGGTGAGGTTGAGCTGGCTCTCTCGATTGCCCGCGGGGAAGGTGGCGAACTCGCAGATGTAGACCCCCTCGTCGTCCAGCTCCAGGCGGGAGAGGCGGATGGTGCCGTCGGTGAAGGAGGGCCGCAGGAACTCCACGCGCTCGCGGTAGGGCGCCAGCACCGACACGCCCATGGCTGGGTTGTAGATGGCCACGTTCTGCTTGGAGCCGTTGGTGGCCTTCTGCCACGTGACCTGGGTGATCTTCACGCCGGGCAGCGGGTTGGCGAAGCTGCAGTGCAGCACCACGTCCGTGCCAACGAAGCCGTACATGGAGTCGTTCACCTGCACCACCTGCGCGTGCGGCCCTGCTCAAGGGAGACGCGGGGGGCGGTCAGCGCCACGCACGCCCCCCGGCCCCCGGGGCGCCCTCCGCTCTCGCGAGCAGCACCGCTCTTCTCACGCGGGGCATAAACACAGTGATTGCTCGTAATAAAATCACTCTGGGCGATGCTGAAAAATACCGAGACGAAAACGGCAGCGCCCGGGATCCTGCCACTCAGAAATACCACTGATAATCTCGTAGGACGACCCTCTTCTACCCCTTCTCTCTGCATTATTTCTATTTCTCTGCACGACCATCTTTTCCTCACACAGTCAGAATCATACAGGGTACACATTGTTCCGCAAGCTGCCTTTTCACGGGGGTACGTGGTGGGTTCCGCCTCATGGCGGTCAACACACGCCCCCACCCTTGTTGCTGGTGAGGAGGGTCGAGTGCACTGCTTTCCTGGGAGCCACCAACCACGTCACCTTCCTGGGCCTCAGTCCCCTTCTGGCAAATGGGGCATAAAATCCAGTCCTCCGCCTCACGGGGTTGCTAGGAGAACCAAATGGGACTAAGGAGAAAGTGTGTCAGGAGACAGGAAGCGCTGCCCACATGCTCACGGTGGCCGCCATCATGGCCACCCCCACAGGTTTTCTCCTTTAAGGCTGAGTGCCCACGCCCTGGGGAAGGGGGGGGCGGACACTGGCTCCGTCCCTCTCACCCAGCCAGGCGGGGAGAAGTTGGTGCTGTGCAAGGCTCCTGGCTACCTTCAAAATCTAGTCTTGGCACTCGACATCCCCCTCATCTGTGCCCTGCCTCTTTGTCCACATCTCTCCACACAAGATGCCTCAACCACATCAGACTGGGCCCCTCCTCAGAACACGCCATGTTTCATGTTCCCCTCCTCCTTCTCTCCCTCCTAACACTCCTAGACTCTTGCTCATGCAGTTCCCTAGAAGGCCCTAGAAGGCCCTAGAAGTGGATCTCCCACTCAGGCCACCTTCTTTGGGAAGCTGCACAGACCTTCCCCACCACCTGCGTTACAGATATTCTGCCTTGGAATGTGGTCGTTCATGCCTTGACTTCTCCACCAGAGTGGGATCTGTGTCTTTCCCATCGCCGCATCGCCAGTGCCCGGCCCAGCGTCAGGCACACAGTAGGTGCTCAGTAGATACTGGTTGCCACACAAATTGCAACGGAACCCATGAGAATAGAGATTTGCAAGGAGGGAGCGATCAGTGGCATCGGATGAATGAATCGATTCCCCCTAGTCTCCTCACCGATGGCTTTATTCCCACTAGAATGGCTTGTTTGAGCTTCGCCCACACCCTGAACCCGGGGCAGCCATCCCCTCCGGCGGGTCTCCCCGGGGCTCATTCCCGAGGTCTGTTACTGGCCGTGCCTCCATACACTTCATGTTGTCACATCCTTACGGCACTCAATTTATTGAGCGCCATCAATAATATCAATATCAGGCCCTGGACTGACTCTGAGGCAGGGGGATGGCCTCGATGGTCCCCCAAAGGAGCCTGGGGGTCAAGACTAGAAACTTGGGGCTATTTGCCCCTGCATGAGACACAAGAGCAGGGCACACTCCTCTGAGCACTTGGAAGACCGTGGCAGGTGAAAGCTGCTGTCCCCAACCCCTCCTGGGGGTACAGGCATGTCTTCTAGGTCCCTGCAGTATCCTCCGTGTTTGGCATACAGTAAGTACTCAAAAATGCTTGCTGAATAAACAGGTCTTTGGGCCCTTCGAGCCAGGCCCTTGCCATGATCTGGAAGCTTCCCTGATGCTCCCGCATCACATGCCTGTTCACATCCACACAGACCCTTCAAGGCCCAACTGGGGTACCCCGCCCCTCCCCCTCCCGCTGTCCCCTGGGCCGGTCTGTGGGGTTCTGACGTGTCCCTGGGCAGACAGCACTGTGGGTTGGCTCAAGTCCAATGGAGGAAGCATCCATCAGGGAGTCAGGAGAGTTGGGTTCTGCTCAGCACCATCTCGAGCTGGGCCAGTCACGTCCCCCTCCTGAGCCCTATTTTCCTCCTCTATAAGGGAGCAGGCTGGGCTCCCTTCTGCCTGTGTCGGATTCCCTGAACACAGTCCAGCCCCGCTGGGGCCCCACCCCAGACAGAGTCCCACGGTGAGGTCAGTGGGCCAGACAGCCCAGCGCTCCTGCTGACTGGCCAGTTGGCAAGCAGCTAGGCCCTAGGCCTTCCCAGAAGGGTAAGTGGGTGCTCCCTCCCCCACTCCCCAGCCTTCACTCACCAACCTGCTGGAGGGTGCCCAGCAGCTGAGATAATGGGGGTATAATTGGGGAACTTTCACCGCACAAAGCCAGAAAACAGGAAAAGCCAGTTGGGAGGGCTCAGGCCATAGGTTGGGGGTGGGGGTTGGGGTATGGGCACCTGGAACCGTCTTAGGATTAGGGCCCGGGCACCGTGGGGCCCACCGCGGGACACGGCCCACCCGCCGGCCTCGACCCCATCTCCTGTCACTCCTCTGCAGGTGTGGGGCCAGGCAGGGTTCAGCGCCTGGCACACACGCTGCCATTCACGTGCCGCGTCTTCAGCAGTGACCTCACCCTCCAGAGCTGTGAATGCCAGGAGGGAAGATCGCGGAGAGCGGCCTGGGCGTGGGGGCGGGGCAGGCGCTGCAAGGGGCTGGGGCGCCCCAGCGGCCCTGTCCTGTCCATCAGTGCCTAACCAGATCGAGGCAGCCCTCCCCCCCACGGTGTCTGTTTTGGGGTTAAGGCCCCGCTCACTGTGCAGAAAGCCCTTCTCTGGGCTCTTGTCCCTTTTGCCCTAGTGACGAGTGGGCAGGCTGGAGTGGGGGAGGACCCCCAAGGAGCAGGCGGACTCATTTTGATGTTGGCCTCTCTGTCCACAGTCCACTGGGCACAAGGGAGCTCTTGGGGTATGGGGTTTGGGGTCACTCCCTGCCCCCACAGTTCTGGAACTGGGAGGGGCTGGGGACACCTGCAAGGTCTGAAGACCCTCACTTCGCCCTCCACCCCACTCCAGGCTTAGGGACCCAAAACCCCAGCTTCTGGCTTGGGGCTGCCACTCTTGGCCCGAGGATGCACGGTTGGGCAGATGTCCCTCGTTCTTTAGATCGGGCAGACTGGGAGGCCTTCGGAGAGGGGCGCGCACCTCCTGTGAGCGGCCAGCAGGCTCGGAGTGCTGCAGTGAATGGGGCAGTGGGCATCTCCACTGAAAAGGCAGAGAAAGGGCTGGATCAGGGCAGTAACCCAGGAAGAGGGCCCTCCTCTGTGCAGGAAGACGTGGACCATAAGCCTCATCTGGAAGGCCCGGGAGAGGGGCAGAAACAGGACGACAGGCCTGTCCAAGCTTTTCCACCAACTGCTCTGGCCCCGATGATCTGGAAGTTGACACTCGTGTCTCTCTGACACCGCCTGAGCTCCTCCCACCCTCTAAAGGGTTGTCCCATCTCCTCCCCGCTTTGGGCAGTAGGGGGGCTCGTGAAGAGCCAGACAGCGAGGCTTTGCCTTCTCCCTCTGTCACGTCCGAGCTGTGAAACTTTGGGCAAATGACTTGACCTCTGTGTGCCTCAGTTTGCACATCTGTAAAATGGGCCCAACAGTGGTACCTATCCCATGCAGCTGTTCTCAGGATTAAATGAGCACACATGAAACTAGAGAGCTTAGCACGCTTCGGACAGAATTACACGTGGGGTAAATGGCAGTAGCCATCATCATCATCACCTCCTTCCTCATCATCTGTATCCCTTCGCTCTCCTGGCCTGTGTGTCTAGTGCGTTTCCCAGTGTGGGTCCCCCCCGGCTCCCAGCAGACTGAATCCCTGAGTGAGAGGGAAGGCACGGGTTCGACCTCTGGTGGAGCTGACCGCATCACGGCTCGCAGCCCAGCCCGCTGACTTTCTCTGGTGCCCCAGGCCATCCGGGCTGCTGTCCTTCCTCACAGGCCCGATCTTACACGAGAAGCTGGGGCTGTCCCAGATGTGGGAACCAGGACCACTAGAACGGCAGCATCCTGGAGGCTCGATGGACCACGTGATGCATCATTTTACCGGGGAGGAGTCCAGGGTCCCAAGGGGTTGGGTCCCTTGCTTGGGGATGCAGAAGAGAAACATCCAGCCCGGTGCTCTTCCCACTCTGCCCTTTTACAAGGGACGCCCATTCTCAATCTAACTCCCCAGGGCACCATTCTGGGTGGTGTCCCTCCCGGAATGTGATCTCAGAGTCTCTCTTGTTCCTTTTGATCAATGGCAGGAATACGGTTACAAAATGCAGCCACAGTGCCTGCAGGCCACCCTGCACTGGGCTTTGTGGGGGCCAGGGGTGAAGCCCAGTGGGAGCTTGGGGGAGGGCGTCTGCAGGACGTACAGAGCAGGAGGGAGCCAGAGAGGTGGGAGAGAAGGGTAGCGAGATCCTGGGAAACCTCTGCCCTCAGCAGAGAGGTTTCTGTATCCCAGGGATATCAAGGAATGTGTTTTCCATCTCCTGACCTCAAGCACCACCTATATTCTCCCCGACCATCCTATGAGCCCCATGGTCTGGGACCCGTGCGCGAGTGCCTCGGTTTCCCCATTAGAGCTCAGGCTGGGCAGTTTGGATTGCCTTCGTGGCTTCCCAGAAGTGCTGAGCCAACAAGGCAGGCGTTGGGCCGGCCTCCGAGACGTCAGGGACCTGCAAAAGCCCCGAGCTCAGCAACAAAACACAAAGGCTCCTCAGTTGTGGTCGACAAACCTGCTCCCAGGGCCCGGCCCGCCTGCCCTGCCCGCGGAGCTAATCCGAGGCTGAGGCCATGGGTTCCCACGCAGTGGGGTGTGGCCCAGAAGCGGGGGCACTCTGCTCCCCAGACCCACCTGGAGCAGCTTCCCTTCCCACCCTTTGAAACTTCAGACCCCTCTCTCCCTGGCCAGGCAGGCTGGGACTGGGCCCATGGGGGCGGGTGAAGGGGAGGACACAGGTAAAGGAGGGGTTCTGGGATTTCTGGCACAGACCACCTCTTCTGTCCCCCACCCCTCTCCTGAGACCCTGCCTGGGTACCCTCAGTCGGGTGGACAGCAGGGGCAGACCTGGCCTGGAGGAAACGGGGGGCACATTGGGGGAGGAGCACTGGGCTCCTTTCCCAGAGCTTCTCTGACACCCAAATCCTTCGGGATCCGTCTCTAGGGCTTTCCAGGGATCTCCTTCCCCACCACCACCCCAAAACCGAAAGGAAGAGGACATCCGGTTAGAAACCAGCTTAGTGGTAAATGAGAATGACTCACCTATGGGGGGGGGGGGGGAATAGGGCCTCCAGCCGATACCCTGCTGAGTCAGCACAGTGACCTAAAGGTTACAGGGCCCCTCCTCCCAGCCAGCTACTTCCCCAAAGGTCAACTCCCAGGGCTGGCCAGATCCTCACTTTCTGATGCCAAGGCCAACCCACCTGGGGGAGAGGCTGGCAAGGAAGAGGGTATGATCAGGAGGGAATCCCCTTTCTAGGGTCCCCTCCTCTGGGAAGGTTTTGCCAATCAGTGTCGCCCAGACCCAGTCGTTCTGCCAGCAAGAACCCACATGAGCCGGGTTCTCACTGAGGTCCTTTGAACTTGTCCTGTCTCGTATCTATGCCCCAGGCAGGTTTCCCCATTATTCGGGAGCTCCCTAGAGCCCAGGCTGCCATCTCCACTCTTCAGACTCCCCTCTGCGCCCAGGACGGGGTCCAGGGTGACCCAGGTCAGAGGGCTCAGTGAGGACCCAGAAGCAGCAGCTGACCCAGTCCTTGTCCCCAAACCCCTAAGGCACCCCTCACTGAGGCCCCCGCCTCCCACACCGCAGGTACTCTGCCCCGTGGGAGTGGGCCCCGGGGGACTCTCTCTGGGAGCAGTGCCTGCTGGGATGGCTCCAGGAGTCCTGGGGCCTCGAGTCCCTGCTGCATCCACCTTGCCCGCAGAGGTGATAACATCCCATGATCCCACAGTCAGGGGCTAATTGCTACTGTCCAAACCCAGGCGCCTCCGCCCCTCATTTGGGGTCACAGAAACTGCCGATGTTTTCCTCTTGGCTCATGCCCCCCCCCCGCCCCCAACTCCCGACACAGAGCTGGTTAATGATGGGCTGTGGGGCTGGCGCCGGAGCCCTGGGCGGGCTAGTGTGGTGCGTGGGAGAGGAGGGGGCGCGGCAGCCTGGGAAAAGCCCCGAGAAGGAGCCCCGTATCTTCCAGACAGGCTGGGCCGGCCCGCTCCCCAGAGCGGCGTGGAAGCCCCGGGGTTGTGGTGGCGGTGGTGGGGGCCGTTCTGGCAAGTCCCATCTCTCTCCGAAACCTGGCAGGACAGGTTGGGGGACAGGATGAATCAGGGAGTGGGGTTTTGCCTTCTCCCGCCGAGGAGCAAGTGGCTGGGTCCACAGGCCTGCTTCCTGTTGGCTGCCCCATCCCCAAGGCCCAGGGCAGGGCCAGTCCCGAGCAGCCCCTGACTCCACCTGGACATCCCAGGAACAGAGAGCCCCTCTCAGTGCTACCCCTCCCCCAGCTAGCCTTCAGACTCTATCTGTTGGCTGTCTCTGGACTGCGGACCCTGCACTTGTCACATTTCCTCTGGCCAGGTGGTGGGGAGGAGGGGTACGTAGTGGAGATCAGGAGAGGACGTCTCTGGCCCCTACTACTTGGTCACATTTTTCTATATGGCCTAAGGTAGGCAGTTCCCACCCCTGGCCTCAGCGTCCTTTTCTGTAAAACCAGAGTGGTGGATCCCATGACCCTGGAAGATGATACTTTGGACATCACCTGTCTGGTTCTCTCTGCACTGTCCTAGCTCTGCACCGTCCCTGGATCACACTCGAGAACTTTTCTATCAAGTGGCTGCTGCACCTCTGTATACTGCCCTGCTCCTCCGGGAAGACCTCCCAGATTAAGTGGAGTGCCAGGAAAATCCAGGCTGCACGGCAGCAGAGCTGGGGCATGCCCAGGGCTCTTCCACATCCATGCAGTCACAGAGCTTGACAGACGCTAGCTCCTATATGCTTTTGAGTTCCTCTTTGTCCTCCATCCCCACTGGCCCCCATCCAGACTCCCCCTAAGCCCCCTCCCATGAGCACAGTCCCTTCCGTGTCCCCCACCGCCAGCAGAGTCTCACTTCCTTATTTTCCCAACACTCCCAGGCCGGGACTCTACACGCCTCCCCCCACTCCCACGCCTTTAAGTAAACCAAACCTTTTCCTTCACACCTTTGCGCTCAGCATCTCATCCCTGCCACCGTGTCCCCTCCGCAGGCCACAGTCATCACTCACCCCAGCCCCGCTGGAGCATAACGCCGAGGCCACATACCTGCCTCCAGGCTCTCCCCCAACCCATCCACCACTTTCTAAAACATAAATCATTTTCTATTTAATATCCTTCCATGGGTTTTCTGCAGCCCTCAGGATCAAGTGCAAAGTCCTTTTGGGCTCTGGACCTCATCTTGGGCGCCAGGGCCTGCAGCCCTCTCCTCTCCCAGCGCTCTCTCTCCTGCCCCATCGAACAATACCCTGCCGAGTTACTCCCTCTGCTAAAAACCCATACCCCGCTACCTGCCCCAGTCCTCTTCACCCTTCCTGAGTGACCTTAGCCTTGATTTTAAGGAGAAGGCTTCCTGGAGCACACCCCCTCCCCCGAGGGAGGTATCCAGCACCCCGAGGGCCCCAGTACCTGGGCACACATCTGTTAGAGCAACTCCCCTCCTGAGGGCAAAGGCCAGGACTGGGCATACAGTAGGCAGAAGGGGGCCCCAGTGGTCGGTGGAGAAGGCTACGAGCCAGCTGGGGTTCCAGGCCCGGCCCAGCCATCTCCCAGGTCTGAGAACAGCTTCCTGGAAATCGCATGTTGGTCAAGGGCAGGGCCCACACAGGAGGACACGGCACGGGGTCAGAGGTAGGGCAGGAGGACAGCACTGGAAGGGGAGGCCTCATGTCTGCACCAAAGGCAAGCAGGTCAGGGCCAGAACTTTCTCCTTGACTGAAACCAGGAAGCTGCACCCCAAAAGGTACACCTCTGGCTGCCCCACAACCCCACATTCTCTGCTTGCTTCCTACTCATTGCTTCTTGGTTCCTTTCCTCTCTCCTCTGCCCCAGTTCCTAGCACACAGCCCTGCCTCCTTCCTCACTCTAGACCAAAGGTGAAAAATATTCTTCTCACCCAAGCAAGCTGCGGCTGGAGGCCCTGCTCCCAAGGTCTTAGCCCTGCGAAGCCTGCACGCCCCCCAGCTCCACACCCCTCCCGACACAGCCTGGGTTTCTCCTGGCCCAGCCCTCTGGGGCCTCGAAGCGCCCAGCTCTAAGTCTGGGGTTGACACAGGTCCCAGCTCTGCAGCCCACGCCAACCCTGTCCACCCCACTGGCACAGACGACACGTCTCCCAGCAGACACCCACGTCAGCCAGGGCTCCCCTCAGCAAGGGTGCGTCCTTAATGACACATTTCGGGGAGTGTAGGCAGCGGCCTCTTCAGAGAGCTAGTGTGGGGGTGGTAGAGGCTGGGGGCTGCCATGAAAACAGAGGGAGAATTCCCTCGGCCTCCCCAGGGGAACCTCTTAAAAGCTCGGTATCAACATATGCATTGTCTCAGTCCTGTGGGTTCTGTGCTGATGTTCACCACCTGTTTGGAAGTGGAAGTCTCTAGACCTGCCTCTTGCCAGAAGGGACTTGTCGGACCACCCCAGTGCCCGGTTCTGCCCACGCCCTGTCCGGCTCCAGGCAGCTGTCTGTACCCGAGCCCGGGGGCTGGACCTGTGCGGGGAGGGGAGAGAGGGGAGGGCATCGGGCAGGGATATCCTGCCTGCTTCCAGGGAGGCTCATTCTAAGAGGGGAGGGTTGGGCGGGAGACTGATGGGGCCGGGGTGAAGGGGACAATGGTGAGCCAGTAACTCATCCCTGAAGACTTTGAGTTCAGATGGGCCTGGGCTTGCACGTGCCGCTTACTGGCTGGGTGACTGAGCAAGCTGCATCAGCCTCTCTGTGCCTCAGTTTTGTCATGTATGAAATGGGTACAATTATAGTGCTGGTGCCTTGAGTTGATTCGTGGATTAAGTGGGATAATTCCTATAAGCTCTTAGCACAGTGCTTGGCACATAGTTCTGCTACATAACGGGTTGTATAATTACTATAGTCGCGGGGCAAGAAGCTGCCTGGAGATCAGGCAAGCTGGCTCCCATTCTGGCTCTGTCAGCCACCGGGTTATCTTGCACAAGCCCTCGCTCTGATGAGGCCGCTGTCCCGGAGCAGAGGTCCTCAACCTTGACGCTATTGACATTGAGGGCCTGATAATTCTTTGTGGTGGGGGCCGTCCTGTGTGCTGCTGGGCGGTTAGCAGGCAGGGTGCTGCCCACCCTTCCTCCGTTGTGACAACCAAAAATATCTCTAGAAATTGCCAGAAGTTCCCTGCGGGGCAAAACGGCCTGCACTGGCCTAGAGGAGAGGGTGTGCGTGAGGGATGGCAGGGCAGACCCTGCAAGCTGGGTGCAGGAGGGGGGTGGCTGGGGGCTCTCCAGAGGGCAACTGCTTTGGGTCCTGGGGTAGAGGGCCCAGAGGCGGGTCAGAGCAGGGGTGCAGGCCTTTCTGCCTAGAGAGCCTGCTGCCGGCTCTACGGGAGGGACGTGAGGTGTGTGCTCGCGGAAGGCAGGTGGAGAGGCCCAGAGGCCCCGGCGAGCCTGGAGCCGACCGCCCTGTGCTGTCAGAAAGAGGGTCATGGAGCGGCGCGTGTCCTCAGAGGCCAGAAGGGCAGGAAAGACACAGCGAGGGGAAGCGCGGCTGGGAGCCTTGGGCAGGGAGGCGGGGAGGCTGCGAAGACAAGGCCGTCTGTTCCTAAGAGCAGACACGAGGCAGGCAGCGTCTTCCTCGGGCTGGTAAACCGCTATCCTTTCGGAAGGTTCGCACCTCATTTGGTTCCTGCTTAAGTGAAATCCACAACATGTGTTCCCTGCATTAGTGGAGTGTTTGTGCTTAATTAGTGGCAAATTCTTTCATATTAAAGTCATTAAGTTTTGCCGTTTGCTCTTCTCACCCCAGGCCTGGCTCTCTTCTGTCTTTTTGCTTTTAATGCAGGCGGCCCGTTGCAGGTGGTGCGGCCTCTCGGCCTCAGGAGGCGCCGTGCACGTGCACACACACACACACGCACACACACGCATGCACGCACATGCCACCCCTCCCTGTGGCATTCGGACCCTACAACAATCAGCCCTTGTGCCCGTCCCACCCTGGGCTGGCAGGTGTCGCTTGCAGCACCCCCGTCCCCACGTCCCCATGCCAGGCTCCTCCACGTGGGCCAGCAGCTCTGCCTGGTGCCTCTGGGGGCTCCTCCTGGTGCCGTCCAGGCTTCGGGTTGTGGCCCGGGGGCACCGTGGCTAGCGGGACAGTGAGAAGCAACCATGTCACTCGGGAGGCCGCATACACGCATCCCAACGGGGACACTGGGATAGAGGCGTGGTGACTGCCTCTTGAGCACCCCCCCGCCCCCCTGGAAGGCCTGGGTCTCAGCAGTGCCTAGGGCTGAAGGCCAGGACCTCTGTGAAGATGCCCGGCACCACAGCACAGGGATAGGAGGGCGGGTCGCCCGTGATCAGGGCCCAAGACCACGTCTTCTCCACCTGCGTCTGAAGCCGTCTAAGCAGCCACCGCCCGCTGCAGGCTGCACACCTTTTCATTTTGGGGTGGCACTCGTGGGCCTGGACGCTGCCGCCGACGGCAGCCCAAGGTTCAAGTTAGACAGAACATTCCCAGGCAGGGCTGGAAGGGCCGGGTCTTCGGCGGCATCCCTTCGTGGCACAGATGATACAAGACCCGCAGCAGGCCTGACCCGAGCTCCCGGGACCCTCTCTGCAGGCTCTGCGGGCAGCACTGGGACAGGGGGCTCGGGGCCTGGGCACAGGAGGTACCGGGAAAGCCGGCAGGGAGGGTGGAGATGAGGCAGGAGCCGCTCCCCTGGCTCCGTGCCCCCTCCTCCGTGAAGCCCTTCCTGAATGTCTCAGTTGCCACGATCCAGTCCCAGCCTCCAGCAGGTCACACCTCCCACTTCGGGGCGGTCTCCATCCCCCCAGAAAGCCTTCCTTGCCACCCTCCGAGCTCTGCTGCGGCCTTCAGGCTTTCTCTGATGCCCTCCAGCCATCATTCAACCTCTTCACTGGGCACAGTCTGGGGAGCAGAGAGCGTGGTCCCAGAAACCTCGCCGGCAGGGTCTCCAGCAGGGGGAGGCAAACCCTCCGTCCTTAAGCTCCCTGGGCTGATGGGAGGACCCAAGCCCTGCGGGGGGGGGGGGGGGGGGGGGAGTACCTCCCAGTGTCACAAATTCAGGCGACCTCTGGGTAGCATCACAACGGAAGTGAGCAGGAGCTTAGGGAAGAGGGAAGGGAGGGTCTTTCCATGGCGCTTCTCTCACCTTCAGAACCTACCTCTTTTTCAGACCCCCACGCTCAGCTCTGCTCTGGCTCGGCTGCCACCTCCCTCCCGACGCTCTCCCCAGCCCAAGGCGCAAGGGAAAATGGGATTTCTCTTCCAAAGAGAAGCCACAGGGGCTGAGTCCCTCAAACCCCTCCAACCTCTCGGATGACACCAGCTTCAGCTGCAACACCCCCCAGCTCACTGTACCCACCCCAGCGTTAACCCCGAAAGCATCCTCCCCAACCACAGTGTAAACCCCAATACGAGCCCCAGCCCAATCTCAATGTCAATGCCAACCTAGACCGCAAGACCGGGGTTATGACTCTACCCCTAGTGCCCACCTCTTCCTGGCTTTAACCACAGAAAGCAGCAGAACCCTATGTGTGGCCATCATTTCCATCCTAATCTCAGCTCACCCCAGGTCTGAACTCAGCCTCAGCTTGGCGACACCCCAGGAGGAAGGCGGTCTGGCTCAGTTTTTTTTTTTTTCTCTATCTGATAGTCCTCCCCCTTGGGGTGGCCACAGGAAGAGAGGTGGCCAAAGGGTCCTGACATCATGTTGCAGGGAGAGGCCGGCTCAGCTTGAAGGCCTCCCCAGTGTGGGTGGTCTGCCTGTCAGGGGCACTGGGCTTCCCACACCAGCGTGTTCTTCCCCTCCCGCACCCCCGTGCCACCCACAGCAGGCCCTTGTGGACAAGTGCGGTCCCTGGAAAGCCTGCCCTGGGCTGTGCCTTTCCCCGGGGCCCCCCCCGGCGCCCAGGAGGCTGAAAGGGGTGGTGGGTGGACCCACACTTTGTAGCTTGTCTTGCTAATTCCAGCTTCAGCAGTAGGACCCACAAACAAGTCCCACAACCTTCCAGAAACCCAGCCTTCTCACCCATAAAATGGGCCTGAAGCAAGGCCGCCTCATGTGACTGGGGTGAGGATGGAGGGAGGGTGTCTGGGGTCCTCGAGGACTCGTCCTGCCTGGCCTCAATGCGCTCCCCGCCTCAGGCTGTCGCCGTGCCTTCCTCCCCTCCCTTCCCTCCTTTCTCAGCACTGAAATCATCACCCTCTTCTTGGCAAAATGCTGAGGGGGAGCAGGTCCCTGCCCTTGCCACAGCCTGTCTTCTTCCTGCCCCAGGGCGCAGGGGCATAGGGGATGAGGGGACCCAAGAGGCAGGAGTGAAAACCCCAAGCCCTGGCCATTGCTCCCAGCCCTCCCCGCTCTCCCCTGGCTCCCCCGTCAGAGTTTCAAGAGTGTGTGTGTGTGGGGGTCTTTCCTCTACTCTCCACCCCCTCCTCCTTGCCAAAGCTCTGCCCAACATGAATCTATCAGGAGCCGCACCCAGGCCCGTTTCCAGCTCAGACTTGCTGGGGTTTCAGGAGTCACTGGGTAGGGGCCCGGCGTGCCAGGACCTGTTTCCGTCCTGCCTAGCAGAGACAGCGCGCACGTAGGCAGTGGGGCACAGTGCCCCGCTGCAGGGGTGCAGCCCAGCCTCCGGGCCACCTGCTGCCCCTCCCTCCCCTCTTCCCCTCTCCTTCTCCTTCTCATGTCCTGTCTGCCCTGCCCACCACACTGATCATCATGGCCCTGAAAGCGCCGGCGTGGCTGGTGGCAGAGGGGGGTGGGTGGGGGAGGGGCGGATCCGCACCTGCCACCTTCAACTGGCCCGAGACCGGGCCCATCCACTTAGCAGCAGAAGCCGGGGGTCTCACCGGCTCCCCTCCCTCCCAAGAGGAGAACGTACAGAAGGATGACGTTCCTTGAGGGACCCTTGCCCACGGATGGCAAGGGCAGTTAACGCATGTGCATAACGTATCTGTGCCAGGCCCAGGCCTGAGTGTTTACTTATATTAACTCACCTAATCCTCACAACAACTTCGGGAGCCAGGTAGCATTACTGTCTCCATTTCAGTGATGAGGAAACAGAGAGGCCAAGTAACCCGCCTAAGGTCACACAGTCTATGAAGCAGATTCAATACGCGCAGTCTCCACGAGGCTCCGTTCAGGGAGATGATAGGCTCTTCACCGCCACATGGGCTGCCCATGGCCTCCCTTTCTCCCCTCCTTCGGGAGACGAACCACCGGCACACGCCTACCAAGCCCCAGAATCACAGGTAAGGGTGGGACTCGACACATGGGACCCTTGCCTGTTGGCGGCCAAGGTGATGGGGGTTGGACTGGGTTCTTTGTTGGGAGGGCAGATGCCATCCCCTCACCTTGGCTCCCAGTGAGGCTGAGCCCCTGAGCCCCACTCCTGTCAGGATAACAACGCTGGCTGGGACCAGGGCATTCCCAGCCAATGGGAGGTTACTGGGCCCCTCAAGGACATGAATCCTCCATCCTTCCTTGTTCCCTTTGCCTCCCAATCCAGGAGTGATACATCCTGACTCCTAGTCTGAACTCTGCCAGTCTCTGGCTGTGGGTCTTCCTCTTTCCGCCCCTGGGACTCTCTACCTGGAACATGCTGGTGGTCCCATCTTCCCCCATTGCCTCTGGGGCCTTGGGAGGACCAGGTATGCCAAAGCCCCGGAAACGCACATGACGGCCACAATTGACTGGGCACCTCTGGTGTGTCGGGCACTTAATTACACAATCTCAGTCTTTACAACCATCTTGGGAGGGGAGTCCCTCAGCCCCAAGGCCAAAGAGGAGAGTGATGGCCAACCTCCGTCCTTCCCCCCAAAATGGCAGCTTTTGTTATTCTCGTTTTTCATCCCTGCTTCTCCCACCTGGCACGCGCCGCCCCACACCCCCGCCCAGCCCCACTTACTCTGGGTTATTAGCTGCCCCGAAGCCCAGGAAGCAGGCAGCAGGTGCTAATGAAAAATCAGCAGAGACTCTTCACACCCCTCCCTGAGCTGGGGACTGGAGGCCTGGAGGGGGTACTTTGGGGCCCACTCAGTGCCCAAGGTGAGCAGAGAGCTTGGACAGAGAGCTCCCAGCCAGCTCCACCGGCGGGCTCCCCACCAGAGGCTGCCGGGATAGCATGTCAAATTAGCTTAATGAGCGAGGCCCCTGCTTTAATTGGGGCCCTCTGCTTTGCTGTGCTGTCTCCTGCTTTCATTTTTAATGCTGGGAAAGGGTGGGTTTTCTTCCTCGCCCCTGTGCATTTTCACCCCGGCTAATGGCTCCTCGCTCAGAAAGGCCCCCACAATGCTAATTGGGTTTAATTCCTGGGGTAATTAATGATTCTATTGGAAAACTGAAATGTTGCGGGTGAATTCTGTGTATAAATAGACAGGAAAGTCAAAGGGACAGAGAACTCAGAATGAGGCCTTGGGAGAGACTGGGGTTGGAGGAAAGGCCAGCCTGAGAATCTCTCAGCTGGTGGGTCCCTGAGATGGGGACCATCTGGCCTAAGAGCTCCCCATTTATAGATGAGGAAACAGATGTGGAGAAAAGCAGCACCACCAAAGGTTGCCAAGAAGTTGTTGGGGATGGGGACAGAAGGAGCTGGCAGAGCTGGGCCCCAGAAGAACAGGGGTGGGAGTGTGTGACTTCAGCCTTCGATGGTTCAATAATGCGATAATGGACGTGAGCGCACCTGGGGAACAGCTCTCAGCCAGACGCTGGGGCCCTGGAAATGTACCGTGGTTGTTTCTCTTGTTGTGGTTACAAAGGCCCTGCCTCTGGGTCAGTAGATAAGCAAATAGCTCATGAAGCCAGGAGGCAGCCAGGTGTAGAAAGGGAATAGTGGTGGGCGGGGGGTGGAAAGAAAGCCCTGGAAGGCCATGGCCTCGATACCACCTCTCGCTGTGGATCTTTCTCCTCTCTGGTCCTGAGGGAAAGAGCTGGATGGGGCGTCTCCTGAGTTACCACCTGTATCTTTCCTGCTTGGCTCACACCCACGGGCCTCATCCTGAAGTGCTGGGGAGGGACTGACGGAGGAGACATCTGCCCCTTGAACTTCACGGTGCCTTGTAGGTTTGGCGCCATGGGGGGAGGGAGCAGACGGGGGTGGGAGAGGACTGGCTCCGCATGCCCCACGGCCTCAAGCACGCCTCCCTGTCGAGGGCCCTGAATCCTGCCTGTCCGGCTGCCAACTGGGCACTCACCCTCCCCGTGCCCCACTGAGCTCTTCTCCTCCCCGCTCCTCCCTCACTCTCTTCCCTCCCAGGGCCGGACTACATCTGTCCCCTCTTGCCATCCCGTGGACTCCCTCCTCTGAGTTTCCCAGAACACAGCCCTTGGCCTCCGCATCTTTACTGCGGCTTGACTGGGAGCTTAGACACGCTCCATCTCGGATCTGGACTCCTGGCACCGGTTACACTAAGAGGAGCGAACTTTTAAGGAGCACTCACTATCTAAGCGGCATTGTGAGGCACCAAACCTCCTTTCATCCTCACAAAAGTCCTCCAAGAGACGTCTTACTGTTGCTGCCTGGCAACAGACCCAGGCTGGCCAAGGGTCGTCCGTGTCGCACTGCCGAGCGGGTCTGAAGGCAAACCGGATCTCGTCACACGAGTCCTAGCTCCCCCCTGCCCGGGGCTGAGTCTGAGGTCGACCTGAGCTACCATCGGTCCCCGCCTGTGTTCCCAGCTTCCTCTCCTGTCCCTCCCAGGTCCCCACCGTCCACGCCAGCCACCGTGGAAAACTCCCACCTGCACAGCCACCAGCTCTGTACTCAGGTTCCCAGAGCACCAGCTCTGGGGGGGCGGGGGGGCACAGTGCTGGGCTCTGGGACACACACCATCTCTGAAGCCCCAGCGCCCCGTACGGGGCTGGACCCCCAACCCGTGTCTGCTCAGCAACCTGCGAGCCAGGCTAGAGTCAGCTCTCAGAGAGCACACTCGGGGACGTGGGGCTCTGCCAACTTCTCCGGTCATTGGGATTCTTTAATCAAGACTTCTTGGGAAGCTCAGGATCAAAGGAGAAGCAAGGCTCCCTGGAGAAAGCCGTGACTCTGTGCAAAGGAAGCTTCTCCGTAGGAGAAAGGCTGAGAGGCCCCTCATGTGGGAGCAGCATCCAGCTCCACTGCCCCCAGTGGGAGGCGGGAGGCCCCCTTCCTCTGCTCCCCAGTCTGGCCAGCCAGGGCTAATCCCATCGCTCGGCTCTTCCAGCCCTCTTTACCCTGATGATCCTAGATTCTGGAATGATTTAAGGAAGGGGCCACCCATTTCTTAGATGTTGAAATGAGACCCGGGAGGGTGAGGTGACGGACTTGCGGCTATGCAATCAGCTAACTGAGAAGCCAAGGACAGAATCCAAGTCTCTAGCCCCTTCTTTTACTTTCTTGGTCCCAAAGGGATGAAGAAGACAGACATCCTAGCAATGACCCCTGGCTGAGTGAAGGCTTCTGGGTAGGAGTCTTCGGAGGGTAGGTTGGTGTCCTGTGTCTAGTTCTTAGAGAGCAGGAGAAGGCCTAGACGAAGGTGAGATGGGCACCACTCCTCCCCCATGCCCCCTCCCCCAAGGAGGCCTCAGCAGCCCCAGGCTGGGCTCCTTGGTGGGTGCGGTCAGGAGGTGCTCTGGAGTTCACCCCAGCCTGCTCCCTTGGGGAGCGGGTGGAAGAGGGAAGGAAGCCTAAAGAAGCAGGTCAAAGCAAATCCTCCCCACGTGCCCCACCCCCACTGAGGGCGGGCAGAGCCGGAGCCTGTAGGACCAGAACCAAGGCGCCCTGTCCTGACACGTCGCAGGGAGCAGCTTGACTGGGAAGTGTGGGAGTGAGTCCAGGGGTTGGGGGGGGGGGGCTAAAGAAAGCGAGGGAGGACAGAGAGAGGCAGGGAGGGGTTTGGGTGGTCTGTCCCACCTCAGGGGACATGGGGACCAGGGCTGGCGGGAGCCAGGGAAAGGGTGGGCTCTGGAGGGTGGGGGGATGATGAGGAAGCAGTGTTGGCTCAGCGGGCCTTTGGCCCAAGGCCCCCGCCTCCTGCGCACAGGCTCAGACAGGTCTGGGAAGCAGGGCTGCGGCTGCAGAGAGGGGCAAGGTGAGAAGCAGTATCTAGCCGCATCGTCTGGGGAAGAACTGGACAATGAGCCGCGATCAACAGGAGGCCTGGCAGGCAGAGGTGAGGGGGGGCTGCCTGGTCTCCCAGCCCCCTCCCTGCCTCCTACCAGGCCTGCAGTGGGCAGAGGCCGCCAGCCTGGGGAGGGCCAGTGCCCACAGTGGACGTGGGAGGTGGGGAGGTCGGGGTGGGGATTAGGGCGGGGAGACGCTTTGAACCGAAGGAAGCCTGGTGGGAACTAGTTCTTGACTCAAGGCAGGGAAAGGCGGGGGGATGGCCAGGGCTTGTGCTGGGTTGTTGTTTTTTTCCCCTTTTATGAGATGTGAACTCAAGCAATTAAAAATACGCATTTTATTTTACACAATCTGTCCTGCTGTGTCTCTTCATCTTTGCTCTGTCTAGCTCTGGTCCCCTCAGAATGGCTGGCATTCCAGTCACGCTTCATCTTCAAAGAGATTAGACGGACGGAGTGTGTCCCCAAGTTTTTACAAGGCTCGGCCCCCCTCCTTTGTAGGTTCCCTCATCCCTAAAAACAAACACAGGTGGACAATGTCTGTGCTTTCTGCCTCCCAGAATTCTAGCAGCAAGTTATTTATTTCCACCCCTGTTGCCACAACGCCTTCTCTACACCAGGCCCTGGAAAGTGTTTCCCGCTTAGGGTCTCATAGGATTCTCCCTTCCAACCTCGGGAGCAGGTACTGATGGTCCCATTTCACAGAGGAGGAAACTGAGGCCCAGTGGTTGAGAAATCTGCCAAGCTGCAGAGCTAAAAAGCGGTCGGTCCGAACTTGAGCCGCTGTCCTCTGGCTTTTGTACACTGTACTTCCTTTCAGAATGAGAACGCCCCTTGTTTTTCTGTCTGCTCAGTGATAACCTCTCCGGAGACCAGATTCCAGCTTTCTACGCAGGCAGTGTCTAATTCAGGGCCTCACCGGCTGACATTCGTAGGTTCTCTGCAGATTTGCTCAAGAGAATGGGAAGCATTTCCCCGGAGGACAGGGTGGGCATCGGAGGTGAAAGACCTGCCCATTCTGGGTCTCCTCCCAGCCCGTTGTGGCATCAGGGAAGGGAAAGGGAGCAAAGACTGGGGTTTTGGAGTAGCTGAGTTCTCACTGCGGAACCAACCGGTGCTTGGACAGGTAGCTGGGGACCACACCTGCCCAGGCCCGGCCCTGCCCTGCCCATCATGCTGCCCCAGGCACCAGCTGGCAAGGGCTACCGAATGCACTTGGGCATGAAGGCATGTACTTGGAAAGGCGACACTGTGCTTGACCCTCTGGGCCAGGTGGCAGCAGCAGGGGCATGCCCAGCCAGAGCCGGGGGCCTGAGCCTCTGAACCGCCCAAAAAGAAGTCAGAGAGAGGGGCTGTGGTATATTATGCTCTGTCCCTGCCAAGGTTTTGCCTTAAACAACTTCACGCAGGGGGCTAAATAAATCTTTCTGCCTTTCGAGGTCTTCATAGTAGCAGGTCCTACTTGGGAAACTGCTAAAATGTTCTACACCCTTCCCTGATGGGAGTTCTTCCTGATGTCCGACTTCAAGTCCTCCTGTTGCAACGGAAGCACACTCTGTCCCGTGGTGTGCTTGGGCCTGTTGGATCGGGGACCAGAGCTGGAGATGGGGCTGGTCCTCCTCTTAAGGCGAGAACACGAAGGGTAGGGAGGGGACTTGTGTGGCAGACAGACCTGGTCTGGGCTCTTCCACTCACAGGTAGTTGGGCCTCAGTGAGCCTATTTCCTCATCTGTGAAATGGACTTAATATTTTATCATATTTTTATGGTATCAGTATTTTATAATATCAGTATTATAACAAATGGCTTTAAGGATCCAACGAAATGTATGGGCGTGGTGAGCGTGACATAGAGCAGGTGACCAAGAGGTGGCATTGGTATGCAGACACTTTGAGATCACGGAGAGAGCCAACAAGCTGAGATCCCTGCCTAAGACTGGAGCGGGCCCTTGCCAGCACCCCAAAGACCACGGCCACTCCCATTTGTCTGGATTCTGGAAGCGGCCTTGTGCCCTCCCGCAGAAGAATGAGCAGCCTTAAAGCCCCACATCAAATCTCAGCTCAATTGCTTTTCCCTCCCAATCAGCAGCCTCACTCTGGCCTGCCGTGCCTGGACTGGTCCCAGAGTCCTATGGCAAGTGGGGACCCAGGAGTACCCCACAAAGCGCCACAATGTGCTTGCTGCCGAGGCCTGGTGGTGGTGCCCGTGTGCCTCTACCGGCCGGCCTCCTGGGCGGGTGCCAGCACAGGCCGCTATTCACATCATGGGCCCTGAGGATGCAGAGAGAGGAAGGACCAGAATGCCAGAGGTTTGACATGGGTCAAGGGGCTTCCTCCAACCTCCTTGCCCAGTTCTGGGAGCCTAAGAAAGTTCTGACTGTCCTTATGGGAACTCTGGGGCTCCTTCACACAGCTGGCCGGCAGATACCAACTATGCCAGCTCCTCCCTCTCCCTGTGTCCTTCTCGCCACCACCCCAGGCCAGCCGCACCCCGCTCTGTCAGTGCCTGGCCCGAGTCCTGGAGAGCAGAGGCCACTATCTCAGCTGCCCGCCACACCCCTGCACCTCTGGCGGACCGGCTGGAGTCACAGGATGGCCAGGAGGGCCCCATTCCAACGGCTCTCCCTGCTTGCTCGTCACCCACAAATGTGCGAGGGAGCGTGGCAGGAGCCTGGGGTAGGGCCTTTTGAAAGACGTTGGGTGGACTCATGGGGCACTGGCTTGCCTGGCTCAGGAGTCCCTAGCATGACCTTCCAGAGCAGATGCCAGGGACAGCCGAGGAAGCGGAGGCTCGCAGCCCTCGCGCCTGCTATGGTCAGTCAGTGCTGGAGTCAGAATGAAAACCCAGGTCTGCCCCTCTGGCTCACCCCTCCTGGGAAGGCCTCCGGAATGAGACTGCTCTTTCGGGAAAACCCAGAGCAGTTCTGGACCCATGCCCTGCCTGTACAGTGGGGACCACAGCCACTGGCCCACCTGCTCTTGCAGGCTTGCTGGGGACATCGAGCAGGATGGGCTCTGCAAAGAGGGCCATGTGGCCAGAGGAGAGGTGCCTATAGCTACTCCTACTGTTCCAGGATGGGGGGACATGGGACAGGACTGTGTCCCCCCTGGGGGTGAGGCCCATCCTGAGAGCTTTGCCAGGAGGCCTAGAGGGGGTGGGGGTAGTGACTTGACCCTGGACCTGGGCCCTGCGGCCCGGCCACACTGGCGTATGTCCCATCCCGCAGGGACACCTTGCTGTCCGGCTGCCAGTACCTCCTCCGCCCGTTCTTGGCTCTCAGGGTCCCTGATGTGACCAACTCATTTTGTGTTGATGTCATTTCCCAAGCACGAACACCAAGTTCATGAAAGGCGCCTGGGCCGGGAGTCAGGAGACCTAGGTTCTAATCCTGACGGTGCCGTGATCCAGGGAAGTGTGCGGCTCGCTCTGTCTGGGCCTCAGTTTCCTCATTTAAATACAGGAGCTAGTCTGTTCATGCTCCCTTCAGCTTCCCTCTGGCTTGGCCGGCTTGGGAGCCTCCGCTCCAGCCCCAGGCAGGCTGCAGGTGCAGAAGGCAACAGGCTCTGGGGCCTCAGGGGGACGCTGCTGGGAGGGGATGTTCACCTCCACGTGTTCCCAGGGGCCCGGAGCTGCCGGCTGGCAGACGGGGAACTTCTGGGACGCTATCACGGCACAACAGGACAGAGAACGGGCTGGATTTGGCAACTCGGAGGCACTGCCAGCAAGGCGTGGCTGGTTCTCAAGGGCTTCTCCTGTGCCTGCTATGGAGGGGTGTTTCTCAGAGCTGGCTGTTCCCTGAAATGGCAGGGCTGCGCCCCGTTCTGGGACGAGGGTGGGTGTACCAGGGAAGCCACCAACTCCACACAATGAATGAATCCAGGCTCTTGCCCAAGCCCAGCGGCGGCCTGCACGAGCGCCTGTGCTTTGGTAGCTGGGCAGGCTCCTGGGCTGGAGACCTTGAACTCACACCCAGCAAGTGAGGCATCTGTTAGTAAGTGAGACGCCGGCAGTGAGTCAGGGGTCAGGTCCCTGCACAGCCCGGGGCGGGGGGCACAGGCCCGGGAACGGAGCGTTTGCCCAGGCAGCTGAGTTCTGACCCTGCCTCCGCAGCCATTTTCACTGTGTGGTCTCAGTAAGGGAACTACCCTCTCTGTGCTTCCTTTTTGCCACCTGTGACCCCGGAATACCAATGACTGCTCTTAATGCCTCCTGAGATGATTGTCAGGGTCAAACCAAGATGACCTTTGACCATGCAGGATCCCGGACACCTTTCCAGTGCTGGAGTTCCATCTCCCCCAGTAGCACTGAGGGCTGACCTCACTGGGCAGACACTTGTGGCCCCCCTCCCGCTCCCCCACCTTGGAGGGGACAGGCACTGACTCCGTCTCACTGCTGAAGTGCTGGACACTCAGACAAGTGAGTAACGTGGTCCTGGGGCTTTGGGGGCTCCAGCCCCACTCAGTGCCATCCATGAGGGGACCTGGCACCCCTGGGAAGCAGACAGGATGACTGTGGGGCCCCCCTCAGTGGGCAGTGCTTAGAATCGGACCTTGAGGCCCGAAGTCTGGCCTCTTGCAGGCTCCTCCCTTCCTCCTTCTCAGGGGGACATCTGCAGAGGAGACGAATCTGGGGGAGATGTTAATTAGTTCTGACAAATTAATAAAGAAAGCCTAATTTATTCTCCGGATCTAATTTCCTTCCCCGTGCTTTATTTTCCTGCCCAACAAGCTGCTTGCTCGGGAAACGGAGGGAAAAAGGCAGTGGCCAAGGGGTCGTCCAAAGACGGGTCCGGCCCAGATCAAGCTGCCCCCTCCTGGCTACCGCACCACCCCGTCCCTCCCCTCCGGTGCTCCGGGAAGCCAGCCCCAGACACAACACTGTCAAACCACTCCCAATGATCTCCCTCCATGCCCGCCGCCCCAGGGGCGACAGTGGTGGCAAGCTGGCGTTGGCTCGTTCTGTCACCGGCCGGCCCTGCTTGGGAAAATGCAATTTAATGAAGTCCAAAGGCAGGTATGGGGCAGACGGGGTCCTAGGAAGAGGGGGGCACTAGCTTGGGGATGGCGGGTCATGTCCCCTATCCATCTGATATTATCTCATCTTCGGTGCTCAGCCGAATACCAGCAGGAGGGGTCATCCTCCAGCTCCCCCTGCCTCCACTCCCCTCTTCCGCAGCGCTGAACAACCAAGGCATTGACCTTCTCGGCGAGGGCCTCCGCCTCCCTTGGCTGCCCGTTTTAATAGCGTATGGTCATGACAGCTCGGCAATTCTTCCTGCTGTTTAATCTCGATCCCTTCGGCTGAAATGCAAGTGCATGGCCCCAGGCATTTTGATACAGAATCCGGGAGAGGGTCGGCCTCTGCGAGACACTTCTGGGCCGGGCCCGGGTCGGGGACGGCGGCTGTCCGCGTGCAGCAAGCCAGCTCTGGTGCTGGAAGGCAGCGGGGCTTCCCTCTTGGTTGGGTTGGGCTGGGCTTGGCCCTGCCACTTGCACCCTCCTGGTCCTTCCTCAGCAGAGGCATTGGCTGGAGATTCCTGCTGTCTCTGGTTACAGCGGCGAGGCCCTAGCTCCAGGCTCCTGGGTTCAAATCCCAGCTCGGCCACCGGCTTGCCATGTGCCTTTAGACTTTGTTTCTGTTTCCTCGTGTATAAAAATGGAACAACAGTAGTAACTTCCTCATCGGTGGCTGGGAAGATGAAATAGACTTCTGAGAGCAGAGCACCAAGAGCAGAACCTGGCACAGAGGAAGTGCTCAGCAAACATGAGCTCATGGAGCTGACGACTGCCATGCCTTCCTGGCCTCTTGAAGTGCTATGGTTCCTCTTGAGGCTGGGCCCCCACAGCTGCTCTTCCTTCTTCTTTTTCCTCTTGCTCCAGCATCCCTCATCCTTTACCTCCCCCTCGACTGGGTCAAAGCGGCTTCCCACCAGGCCATCCCCTTTGGCCGTTGCTACACCTGTAAGAACTTGCTGACTGCCTGTCCCTGACTAGACCACAGCTCCTCGACAACAGTGCAGGCGCTCTCCCGCTCAAGCTGGATCCCAGCACCCTGCCGGGCCCGCCTGCAGCCCAGCCATCACTCAAAGCTGATTGATAGATGAGGCGGCAGGACTGGGAGGCCAGGGGGCATCACGGCTGCTTCTGCCCCAGTAGAAAGGGTCTGGGACAGAAGCGGTTTTGAGAAATGCTCCTGACAGGAAGAGAGGGAGCCAGTTCGGACCACAAGCTTCTCCTGCCTGGCTCCATTCTGGGTCCCACTTGCCGGAGGCCCCAAAAGTACTTGGAAGGGCTTTCCTGCTGGATGCCAAAGGGACCGAGCACAGTCTCACAGCAAAGGAGTTAGACAACTCTAGATCTCAGGGCCCAGCTGGCTCCTGGGAAGTCACAGCACCCCATCTGGTGCCCTTCCTGGTCTCGAGTACCCTGGACTTGACCAAGTGGTGGAGGCCAGCCGTGGGTCCTGCACGCATCCACTGTGCCCCAAGGATGGGCCAGACGAGACGGCCTAGGAACCACAGATGGGACCCTCTTGCTGTACAGATAAGGGTACTGGGGCCAGACACTGCCCAGGGTGACTGGGCCAGCAGGTGGCTGAGGCAGGGCCCCTAACTCTGAGGCTGATGCTCGTTCCCTAAAAGCATGCTTGGCTCACAGTAGCAGACCCGCTCTCTCTGATTCCCACATTTGCTTCCCGTCGCCCTGGATTACTGTTAAAGTAACTGCCATTCAGTGCTCTGAGTGAGGTTCCAACGGACCAGTCACATACAAGGAGTCTCGCTGCCAGGTTAAAGACACGTGCGCTCAGCTCTTCCAGACTGTCCACTCCACCGCATCCATGCCTCTTCATCGACACCAGTCCCTGCTCCCCCCAAACCTCCCAGACTCTGCCCCTTCAGGAAGCCAGCCCCTGTGAGTGCCACCAGCTCCTGGCTCGGGGACCCTGCCTTAGCACCCACTGGAAGGAGTGGCTCACTCAAGCATTCCTGGTTGCCATCATGTTTCTGCACGTGCGCTGGAGGGCAGGGAGGTCTCCCTCCTCCCTCTGGATCTTTCCCGGGACCACCCCAGGGTTTCTGGAGATGGAGAGAGCCCAGAGATGGGATAGAAGGGCTTCCAGGGATAGACAGCTGTCCTCAGTGTAAAAAGAGATCCCTTGGGCCCTTCTTCTTCCACCTCCCCATCTATGATTTGGTTTACTAAGCCTTGCGAGGGCTTGGAGCACATCTGCGTACTCCCCAGAGTAAGGGCAGGCCCTGGAGGTGCCGAGAGTGCCCTGCCACACGCCCAGCCGGGTGGCGGACGCAGAAACAGGGCTGCGGATTCAGCTGTCTGTGTGCACGCGGGGAGGGAGGCGAGGGGGTGGGCAGGGCCCAGCGGAGCTGGGACATGGGCAGCAGGCGGTCAGCAGAAGTCAGGCCAAGACCCAGACTGCCCTTGGCGGTGGGTGGAGAGCTACTCTCAGGACCAGACCGCATGCATCCCTGGCCCGGTGTCAGGCCCGCAGCTGGGGGAGGGCTCGGACATTCTTCCACTCACGCCTGGCGGGAGCTTCTATGGCAAATGTGGACAGCGGGGGCTGAGAGCCTGCCTCTCCCAGTGGGATTCTTCCTGAACTTTCCTCGAATGTAAGACAGGGATAACCACCCTGACCTCTGGAGGCTGCAAGGGGGTGAGGTGACCACTCTGTAGATGCTATCAAGCCCTGCAGGAAGGGGGAGCACTGTGAGGGGATGGGGGGCTGGTCAGGCTCAGCTCCTGGAGCAGGCTGTGGCCAGCAGGATTTTCAAGGAGACTATACGCACGTGTGTGTGTGTGTGTGTGTGTGTGTGTGTGTGTGTGTGTGTGTTACAGAGGACCATTTAAGATGAAGATGAAGGGTGGCCAGGAAGACCTCATTGAGAGGGGACATTTGAGCCAAGAACCAAGTGCCAACCACATGTCTGTTTTGGAGAAGAACATTCCAGGTACCGAGACCTGAGGTGGGAGTGTGCCTAAGAAGCTGGGAAGTCTGGCTGGTGTGGCCGGAGGGAGGCATGCAGGGACTGGAGGATGAGAGCCCAGGGTCCTCCAAGTGGGATGCGAGCAGAGCCCCTGAAGAGCGCGCCCAGGGCGAGAAAGGTCCAGGCTAGCTTTGAGCGAGGCTGCTGACAACTCTGAGAAGACACTGTCAGGATCGGAGGCCGGGGTGCTAGTCGGGAGGCTACTGCAATCATCTGGGACATCTGGGTAGCCTTGGCAAAGGTAGGGAGGGAGAGCCAAGGCCCCCAGGGTGGGGCGGGGCGGGCAGCGGTACATCTGGGTCTCAGAAGCCCACCTCTCCCACCCCTCCAGGTGAGACAGCTGGCAGCTCACTCCCCCTTCCTGCAGACAAGCTGTCCTCCCATCCTGGGCCTGAAAGGGAGGCGGGAGGGGCAGGGGTGAGGAGGAAGCCCGCGCAAAACAATGGCCTTGAGCTGAGACAAGAGAGATGCTCGGTCCCCTTTATTTATCGGTCCCCTTTATTTATCATAGTTGTTGGGAGACACAAAGCCAGCCCCCGCCCCTCCACCTTTCCCTTCCATCCCCACCTCTTCCCTGGGCACAGGCTTTCCTCTGACACACAGAGATCAAATGACTTTTCACTCAAAGGAAAAGATATTATCTCCCCTTAACAATTCAGCACCAACACCAGCAGACCGACATCCCCAGATTAAAAGGCAATTAGGCAGCTTTGTTTTTGCAGGGGCAGAAGGTCTGCTTGGCACCCTTCTTGGGAACTGGATCCCACTGTGGGGAGGGCCAGCAGCTCCAGGTGACTCCCAGTGGAGAAGGCTGCTGGCCTGGCCTGGGCCCCACCCCCAGCCCAGCCCCCAGTGGCAGAAAGGAGCCCCCCCCACCACCAGTGAAGCACCACTGTAGCCTTTCTCTGCAAACCCTTGACCTTGCAGAGTAAAGGCTAGGTTTGTGACCGCCCCCCCCCGCCCCGAAAATATAGTACTGACGGCTTTCAAGCCTATTTCAAAGAGAGGGCATGGACCTACCGCCATCAGGGTCTCCCATCTTTTGGAAATGACATAAAAGACGAGGAGAGAAGGGGCCTCAGCTTCTTCACTTGGTTAACTTGCTGATGGTGCACGTGGGGTTAAGGCCCACGCAGCCCCTTCAGGGCATCTATGTACCATCTCATCGCACCATCGGAGTGCATAGTATCACCCCACTTTTACGCTCAGTTGTTCAGTACACACAGAAGCAGAAACTGAGGGTCAGAGAGGTGGAGTAGGCTATCCAAGGGCACACCGGCAACCCCAATGTCCTGTTGGCCCTCAACTCCTCCCCATGGGGCTGAGGAAGGGGAAGGTTTTAGAATTCATCATTTGCCTTCCTGTAGTTTCCGATTTGCAGAGGACAGTAGCATCATGGCCATCCCTGCCCGCTGGGGTGGTCAGGGGACGTCCATCCATCCGTAAGTGGCCCCTGAAGGACGGGTTGAGTTTCATCAGACACAGGTGTAAAGGCCACCATGCTTACCCTGTTGTAAAGCTCCCCAGGCAACTAGGCCCCCGCTCGCCCCCCTCCCCCCCGCCTAAACCTCGTGCGCCCCCTCCCTCTCCCAGGCTGGGCTCTCTCCTTCAGGGTATTTTAGGCTCTCTCTTGGCTTTGGGTCTTCGCACAAGCTGTGTATCTGCTGGGGGCACCCTCCTCTCCTGTACCCACCACTCCCCTTTTCTAGGTAAGGGTCACCCTCTGCTCTCTTTTGCTGCCCCTCCCTCTTGCCAGAACTTCCACCCCATCTCTCATGCTAGTGACCACCCAGGCGCCCCACAAAGGCTGTCTAACCAAGGGAACAACCCCTCCCCACCTCCTCTCACCTCTGAGTGTCCATAAAGGCAGCTCTCAGCCCCAGCCATACCCACCCAGACTCTGCTAGGTCAGGTCACCGAAACCTCCCCTCCTTTCCAGGTCTTTCTCCGGGGTCACCGCTCTCGGATGAAATCTACTGGCCCTGGCTTTCCTATCTCCCTCTCCAGTGCCGAGTGCATACTCGAGTCAAGCACGGTGCCAGCTTCTCTCAGGTAGAGGTGACTGTGGTGGCGGCAAGAGGTGGGAGGGCAGAGGGATAAGAAAGAGTAAGGCATTTTCTTTTCCTCCGGAAGCGCTGTCTAGCAGGGAGCTCAGACATGAAAACAAATAATTACTGAGTTAAGTGTGTGTTTCGTTTGTTTTTTAACGTACGATCCCGAAGCGATGGGAGGGTGGTGGTGAATCGGAGAAGAGGGAGGTTTTTAGCTGGGTGTGACAGGACAAGCAGGAGTCCCTCAGAGAGAGAAGAGGGAACGAGAAGGAAAACGGTCTCCTAAAGCCCGAACGTCGCTGAGCCTTGCCCTGTTGGTGCAGAGCTGAACGCGAGGGAGATGCGCTTTCTAAACTGAAAGGGCTCTGTCTGCGACAAGGGTCTGTGTGTCCTCTAGCGACTGGGAGCCACTGACACTCTTTCAGCAGGGTGGTGACACGGAGAGGCACGTGGAATGCTCCGTGAAAGGCGCCGGCCACAAAAAGGCCACATGTGATTCCATTGATACGAAATGTCCAGAACAGGCGAACGCAGAGACGCAGAAGTAGACTAGTGGTTGCGGGGGGTCGGGGCGGGGAAGAGAAGAATGGGGAGCGGCTGCAAAGGTGCACGGCGTTTCTTTTTGGGGTGATGAAAATGTTCTCTGTCAGCAAGTAGCGACGGCCAACTCTGAGAATATACTAAACCCCACTGCACTGTGTATTTTAAAAGGGTGACTTTTATGGTGGGTGAATTCTATCTCAAGAAAAAAAGCAGAGGCCATGGAGAAGGACAGATGGTGGGGGCCAGAGCCCACCCCTGCCCTGATGGAGGCAGGCTGGCCACCAGGAGGCCTCTGCAAGGTTGCGGCACCCCCAGATGGAGGGGTCCCCGCTCCGCACAGCTGCTCTGAGCAATGACTTGCTAGAGCCCCAGCCTGTCATCTTCCTCCGTCCCTTGCTCAGGAGGGATTCTGCTGGGCTGGAGCGCACGGCACAGATCCTGGGATCACCTCCCCACCCGGGGCAGGCTCCCCCTCCCCCCATGGGCAAGAGGCGTGGCTGGCACCTTGTGCCTGGGCCCTGAGCGACAGACAGGTCACCTGACAAGGCACGCCACTTATTTCTGAAGACAGGCAGGTCCCCTGGTAATAGAGCAGGCAGGGAAGAGGCTTTGCCATAGACGGGGAAAATTAGGGCAGAAAATAACACCATGAAAACAGAAGTGTCCAGAAATAGGAGAGAAAGAGGCTTGCTCACATCCCAATGTGTGAGGGCCTGTCTGAGCTCCTGGGTGTCCAGGGACCATTCCGCTGCAGCCTCCCCACCCCAGTTTCTCTGCTGGGTTCCGAGCTCTTCTATGTGCCAGGCGGGGGCGGGGGGGTCCTGAGCATCCATAGTAGTGCTGTGAGGGAGCACTCATTCCCAAGGACCCCATTCTCAAAGCCCTGTCACCTGGAAGGTCTGGGGACTGAAGTTCCCTGGACACCCGGATTGGGGGGTTGCATCAGCGATCACAAGTTGGTTGAAATTTCTGAGGCTTGTACAGTGGTGTGTGTGTGAGAGAGAGAGAGGTCCCTGGTTGAAGGAGATTTTGAGATGCCCGGATGGGGTGAGGAAGAGGTCTGGAGGCAGGGGTGACTGAGGTTTGAAAGTAAAAGCAAACACGGCAGGCTTTGATGTCTGATTCCCCTTCCAGTCCCAGGGCGGGCAGAGGGTAGGGCTGGCTCCCTGGTCTACACGGGCGTCAGGTGCTTATGAATGAAAGCTGGAGGAAGCCCAAAGCAGCCTGGGAGAGCAAGGGCTGGGACAAGAAGGTGACGCGGGGGCTCCCGACTCCCTCGTGGGCAATAGCTTTATTCTTCCTCTGGGCTTGGGGACCAGGGCAGGGCAGAGAGGAGAAGGCGAGGCGGAGCAGGTTTGAGGGGGAGGACCTCACTGATTTTTCCCAGCATCCCCCAGGCCACTTCTCTCACCACAAACCTCAGTCTCAAGCCACTTGGTTGTCATGGAAACAGGCGGAATAGAACAGATGGTCTCCACTAGCCAAATTCCAATTAAACAGGGCAGAGATGGATCGAGAAGGGGGTGTGATGTGACTGGGCCGCAGAGGGCTCTGCCCCCAAACCCAGCCTGCCCACCCCAGGCTACCTCAGCATGAACAGGAAGCCCCTGGTCCCTTCTGGCAGCCCAGGGGCTGGGGTCAGAAGCACCTTCTGGGAGGTGGGTGGAGAAAGCTGCCCAGCGGAGAGTCACCACCCTGTCCCCTTTCTGTCCTTCCTTACCCCTTCTCAGGTGGGGGGGGCCTGCAGGTTGAGGGCATGCCCCCTTGGAGAGGGGCAGTATTGGGGAACACACATTTAAAACTACAGAAACACTGGACTAGAGACACACATGCACACACATGTACACGGAAGCACACATGAGCAACGCAATCGTGCTGCGCGTGCACACACGGACACGTATGTGCCCACCGGCAGGCTCGGGGACACACGAGGGCATGTGCAGAAAGGTTAGAAAAAGCCATGAATCACACTCTTCGAACAATACAAAGAAAATGCGTTGGAAAACAAAGTAAGCAATTTATTTCAATTTATTTAATAAACATGTATTAAGAAAATAGGAATTAGAAACACACACACACACAGACACAGACACGCACACCATACGGTCCCAGGCTCAAGGACACAGGGTACATTAACTAATAACACAATCACCGTGCTACGGCAGGAAGGCTCTCAAGGGCCATGAAGATACTGGGCAGGATATGATGAACTTGGGGCAGGGGAGGAGAGAAGGAAGGGTCTCGAAGGATGAGAGGAAGCTTGCCAGGCCATGAGGCAGGGCCCACCAGGCAGAGGGACAGCAGGAACAAAGCCCGCGTGGGAGGAAAGGTGAGAAGCGGCGTGCGGAGGGCACGAGCCCGGGGTGAGCGGGGTCTGGATGCCACACACAGAGGCGTGCCAGCACACACACCCGCCTGCAGAAACTACACATCCATGCACAACTTCACACACGCAGCCACCGAGCCTCTCCCCTGCCCCCACCGGTCCCTAGGGCTTAATGCTTAGGAGATACTTAGTAAATGTTAACTCCATGAGAAAAAATGCTTTTGTTTGTTGCCAATACCATGAGGTGGGTATGGGAGGTGTCGGGAGAAAGGGAAGCGTCAGAAGTTTGCACATCTTGGCTGCAGGGGTCACACAAAGTGCCAAGAAAACAGAGAGGTGTGCAGAAGAAGAAACCTCATAGCTTGCTAGGGGCTGAGAAGGAGGGAAGCCGGCCAGCTCCCGTCAGTTTACTGTGCATTTATGGAGCGCCTACCGTGTACAGGCACTGAGCTAGAGTCTGCAGAGATCTTAAGGCTGAGTCCTCTCCTTCAAAGAGCCGTGTCTGGGGCGAGGGGAGGAGAGAAAGTACTAGGCAACACAGTAGGTTCTGGCTACAGGGAGACCTTAGACCAGTGGTTCTCAACTGGGGGTAATTCTGCCTCCCAGGGGACGTTGAGCAATGTCTAAAGGCATTTTTTATTGTCACATGGTGGGGGGTGGGGGAGGATGTTGCTGGCCTCTACTGGGTAGAGGCCAACAGCCTACAGTGCACAGGATGGCCCCACATAAAAAAGACTAATCTGGCCCCACATGTCAATGGTGCTGGCTGGGGTTGAGAAGCCTGGCGGAGATCATGGAGCCTGTACGTAAGCCAGCAATGCTGGGCAGCTTGCGAGAGCTTCAGACAGAGCGGGGCGGGGGGGGGGGGGGGAGGCAGGACACACAGGAATGGGGAGAGGCCCCCAGGATGTCTCAGAAGGTGGGGGTTGTGGGACTGGGGAGGGGTCCCGCAGAAACGGAACCACTGAGAACTGACAACAAACCAGACACAGGGGAGGAAGGAGGAGTCCCAGCTCCAGCAAATGGCAGAACTGGGGTTCCGAGCCCCCAGTTCTGTGTCTGGGGGAGGAGGCCGAGGGTGGCTTTGGGCTGCAACATAGCGTGAAGTGGGAATGCCCAGATGGCCATCAGGGAGGCTGCCCGGGGGTGCAGGTCAGGCTGAAATCGGACAGAACGGATCGGGGGATTGTTCCCTTAAGTCCAAAACCCTCTACATGACCTTCCCAGGCCCTCCCATGGCCACAGGCTCCCGCTCCCCATCCAGGAGACACTCAAGAAGATGCCAGTGTTCTCTGGGTGCCCCTGTGTGGCCTCCCTCAAGCTGGCCCGGTCACTCTCCTCTGTCACTTCAGCCACTCCTGCTCAGACTCTGGGTCCCAGCCTCAAGGTCACTTCCCCAGGGAAGCCTCTCCCAGGCTAGGGCCTCAGTGTCCCTTTCACAGCCCTGTGCATACTTGAATCGCTGGGAAAACTTTCGGGACCGCTCTGAGCATCAGTCCAGCCAGCAGGGGTGACACCTGTTTTGGGTACAACAGTGCATTACTACCAGCTCCTGCGAAGGATTAAAACAGGCAGGAGAGGCTCCCCACGTCCTTGGCTTCGACCCTGCCTCCTTTCCCACCTCCCCATTCCCTGACCACACGACTTATAAAAAGAGGTGTAGTAGGAACAGTTCGAGCAGCCAGCAGGGTGGGACAGTACCCCGGATCCTGAGGGAGAGGCACGGAAGCTCGCACAGCCCAAGAGGACGTTATCTAGCAGTTAGAGATGAAAATGTCACCAAAACGCCCAAATTCAAGGACAAACGGCCTCCCCCTGCACCTCCTATCCTGTTTCCACTTGTGGAGCTACCTGGTCTGCAGGTGCCCCCTGAGGCACATTAGCCTTTGAATAAAGCCTTTAGCTTTAGTCTGAGCTGCTTAAAGCACTTTTTCCCAAAGCACCTGGACCGTGCAGGTAAACATCTGTTGACTAACTGACCTCACTCCAGGATTAGGGAAGCATTACCCACCCGGTCAGCCCGGGACCCTACCTGGCCAGCAGCAAGGTCAGCCAAGTGACTCATTAAGGCTCAGTGGCACCGTCCAGGAGGGTGGTGTGGCTGGAGGTGCCTTGGGGGGGGGGGGTGGTGGTCGCAGGGCCTGCCCTTTCAGCCGGAAATATCCAGGGGTGTCCAAAGAGCCTGTGGGGGGAGGCCAGCTAAAGCAGGCCACTAATCTCTCTTGAAGATTAAATACCACACTGGCTCTGGAGGCCAGAAACCAGCGGGGGGGGGGGGGGGGGGGAGAGGGCGGGGGTGGGGAGAGGGGGGCGGCCCAGGGCAGGGGTGGGGGTGGGGGAGCTGAAATTGGGGAAAACCCACCAATGATTAACCAGAGCTACTAATTATTATCCAGTTAGACTCTTGGACTTGAGGGCCCCGTTTCTGGCTTCACCCCTTCAGTGTCGAATCCCAAGCATCCCTCGAACTCTGCGTCCCGCCCCCTCCCCGGGAGACTATCTCCAGCCTGGCCTTGCTCTTTATCTTCCCCTGCGGCTAATGAACAGCAACCCCTACTCCCAGGCCCCCCCGAAGGGTGTCGGTGGAGACTGGGATGACAGTGATTGAAACTAGATTTGGGTTTGGTCTGGATGACCCCAAGGCAGCACTGTCCTTGGGATCCATCCCCCCACCCCTCACTTCTCATCCCAACCCCCACACCCACCCCACCCTCTGGAGGGTAGCTCAGCCCCTTATCTCTCCCTGTTCAGCCTCAGGGTTCGGCAAGGGGCGCTCCCAAATCTGCTGCTAGGGAGGGGTCTGATGGGTGGACGGGGAGGGTGGCAAGGAGCGGCCAGCCTGGGGGACGTGGGACAAGGGGCTCCAAGCTCAGCCTCCCGGGCTCTGGGCAGGGGCACTGGAGTTGAGTAGAGGGCAGAGGCATGTTGGAGCTCGGGAGGGAGGTGTCTGGGTTACCTTTAGGATAAAGAGAAGTCCAGACTCTGCAGGGGCGAAAGACTCATTTAAGCATTGGCCATGGGACTCCGTGGCTACGTCAGCCTCATCAGAGAAGCCGAGCGGGTCATTGGGGTCTGCTGCCCGGGGTGATTTTAGTGGCTGGATGGTACTGATGAGCTGTGTGCAGGGTGGTGGACGCTATCTCAGCGTCTGTACCACATGTCCGACAGCGGGGTGCCTCACCCCGCCACATGCCCTGGCTCGCCCTCCTAGTGCCGCGACATGCCACGGAGCCGCTGCCCCGTGTCGCGAAGCATTAATGGGCGACAGGACAGGCTGCCAGGAGGTCACGCCACATGGGCGTTCCTGTGGTGCATTGCCTCCCCGGGGGGACCCCACCCATTCCAACAGGCCCCCACCCGTCCCCATGAGGGCACAGGCTGCTGGGAGAATGAGGGGCTGCTCCCGCCGTCTCCAGGGCGAAGAGACTGCAGGCAGAGAGAGGGTCCTGCTCCTCGGCCCCTCCCCACGGCCCTCCCCACTGTACTCTCCATGCCCTGATTCTGTGCAGTATGTTCCCTTTCTCAGGCCCTTCTCTCCCCATCACCAACTTAATTCCTTAATTCCCACTGGAGATAAGCGGATCTTTCACTGCAATTTATTGTTAATCCAAAGGAAAACAGGGTTTGGAAGGGGCGAGGCGGAGGTGGGGAAGCGGGAAGGCGGCGGGCCAACCCGCTCTGTCTCCTCCGGGATCCCTGGATGCTTGTAGTGGCTGCGGAATCCTAGGCCAAAATCTCAGGGCAGGTCAGTTCCCGTTTGGGGCCCCACACCTGCTGCTAAGGGAGGTTGACAATCTGGTTCCATGGAGAGCGCCTAAGATGGCAAGGTGGGTCAGGCTTGGCCCAAAGCACCCAGGGGAGAGAGACTGTGAGCGGGAGACCCTCTTTAAGTGCCGGAAGGACATTGTGGGCCCCATCAGATATGCTCCACACAATCCCAAGGAGGCAGAGACAGGATTCACGGGTGGGAGCTTCAGGCATGCAGATCTCAGCACAGGGCGAGGAAGAATCTGGGGCAGTCAGAGCTGTAGGGGCTTCCATGTCGGGTGGTGAGTTCCCCGTCATTGGGGGTATTCATGCTGAAGCTGGATGTTCAACCAACCGGTAGGGATGGGGTTGAGGGGTTTTAAGAAGTGAATGGGCGTTACATTATCTGCTCTCCTTCCAGTGCCAGGCGTCTCCCGACTTCCCCTGCAGGGAAGGGAGTTACCCTCAGCTGATAGCCCAGCTGCGAGGCTCTTCTCAGATCTGGGGGCAGGAGGGGAACAAATGGGCCCAGAAGCATAGCCTGCTTTCAGGGTGCAGGAGAACGCAGTCCCCTGCCCCTTCAGAGCCAAGCAGGGAAGGCTTAGGAAGAGAGACAGGTTTACTATGCATTAGACCACAAGGCCCCAGCTCCTTCTCCCCATCTCCCAGCCAGGCCAGCGTCCTGCGGGCATTCAGGGATGGTGCCCTTGGGTGTCAACTGCTGTGTGCGAGGCCAGAGGCCAGATCCCATCCCCCGTGGGACTGGAAGCTCCAGGAGGGCCGGGAAGTTATGTTTTACGGCTCAGCCCTGCTCCCTGCTCAGTGCGGGTCCCACGGGAGGAACCAGGGCCCACACTGTCAAGGGAAGGCAGGAATGAATCTGTCTACCCCACTCCTGCCACCACACACCCGGGGCAGTGGGATTCCCGCAAGAGCTGGCACCCAGCATATCGGGGGGCCAGAAGCCTGCTCATGGGGTTCGTTGGTTGAGGGCATGTAACTCTTGCTTCCAACTACTCTTTAAGAAGGGAGCACAGGACGGCTCCCGAGAGCCACCACTGGGCATCTTCTGGGGACCATCTGGAGGTGGGGGTGGTTGTCCAGGAGCCCTGGGGCCTTCGCAGATGATGTACCCTGCCCAAGTGGAGAGGAACTCAGCTGAGGGACCCCTTGGTGCGCTGGGCCAGGCGTTCCAGCCCCAGGAACCGACACTCCCCTTGCCGTCGGCTCCCCGGCCAGCAGCAGCTAGTACTAACTGGTGTGAGGCCCCCTCTGTACCAGGCACTGCGCTCATCACGCCACACCACTACCTACCTCTTCCAAGCCTCCCATTATCGCAGGCCCACTTGCCCGTGGAGGGAGTTCAAGTTCGCAGATGACAAGATACAGATGCGCGTGGGGGCACATGAAAGTAACAAGAGACAGAGACCACTGGGCTCCAAAACAAATAGTGGGTTCAATTTGCCGGGAAAACAGAGTCCAACCAGTTGTTGTGATCCTATAGACAAAACAATGATCTAAGATTGACCTTCTGCATTCTCTAACTGGCGGCTGGGGGGCAGTGCACACCCTGCCAGGGACAGTCTCATCTTCCATTGCCTGCCTCTTCCCCCCACTTCCTGCCCCCCCCACCAGCATCCAGACGCTGCTCCTCCCCCCTCCCCCAACTGGGGGAGAACCCCGCACCTCTGTGGGGGAAAAGATGGCAATCAGAGTCTAATCAGGAGCAGACACACACACACACACACACACACACACACACACACACACAGCATGACCTCATGCACGCTCTCGCACGCGCAGGCACACACGCACACACATAAACCACAAACCTCTGTCATACACACACAGAGGACATAAAAACACTTGCAAAGAAACACATAAAGCAGCACAAAGTATCATTACGGCTTGAGCTGCATACACAAGTTCCGAGGGGGTAGGAGTGATGGAGTGAGAAGATGGGAGAGGGGAATCAAGCCATTTTCCTGGGCAGGGTGTTTCTGGGCAGAGCAGGGGTGCTGGTCGCCAGGCAAGCTGCCTGGTGGCCCTTTATGCCCCTGCTCCAGGCTTCCTGGAGGGAAGGGGGAGCCACAGAGACCCTTCCCCAGTTATCGCCCCCGTTGCAGTGCCAAGAGGTGGGTGCTAGGGAGGGATGTTGCGGGCTCCCTCCCCCACTGCCACCCTTCCCCTCCACCCCCCCCCCAATCCCCATCAGGTCAGGGAGGCCTGTCATCTGACTCCTGGGAGGTGACTCAGGGTGGGAAGGGTGCTGGGTGGGCAGGGGCAGGCACAGGGAGCAGGGGGCCGTTGCCTAAGTTCCCCGAAAGGCCCATCCATCAATCCAACGGAGATAATCAGAGGGCTCAGCCGGCCCAGGACACTGATTACTCTCCGGGTACCATAAACACAGGGAATAAATCTGGGAAGGGGCCGGGTAGGAGGGCGTTTCAGCAGCAGGGTTGGCCACCCTGCCTGGGAAGGGAAAGGAGGCCCATTCATCATTCTGAGAGACGTAGCTATCTAGGCCAATGAGATGAGGACAGTTCGGGGGGGTGGGGGAGGTGGGCAATCATAATAAAATAATCCGGTGCAGTGTGGCTGCTGGCTCTGATCTTATTTACACCCGGGAGAAGCCTGGCCCTGCCTCCGCTCCCATTTTTACCCAGGAGCCACTGCAGAAAGCTTCTGCCATTGACTCAAAACTCTCGAAGGACGCCTGACCCACAGGGTAGGGAAGAGGAGCAAAGAGGTGGCTTGGCTCAAGAGCACAGGCACCACAGGGGTCCCGGCGCTGATACACACTCCCAAGGTACAGACAGGCTCAGCTGGGTCTTCAGTCCTCCATCCTACTATTGCTTCCCAGCACTTCCTGGGCGCAGGGCAGACGCCAGCCTCAGGAACCAATCATGGAGCTCTGGCCTGTGTCTGGGCCACAGAGGCTCTGCCGTAATTCAGGCTAACGGAGCATGGATAATCTGGAACAGCAGAGGGTCTAGGAGGAATTTCTCTTTGGCGTCGAAACATATCAGATGACTGTTTTGCAGCCCAGTTACCTTCCTAATTAAGCAAGTTTGTGAGGCCTGAGCCCACGTGGTGACTGGCAGGGTCAGGGTGTGCTGAGGGGAGCATCAGCCCCGGGGCACCGTCGAGAGGACAATCCGTGTGTGAGCGATCTGGAGGTCACTCAGTCCTCTGCCACGACCCGGGAAAGCGTTTTGATCTTTCTGCTCCCGTGACCCTCTTCCCAGGGATAGTTCTCTACCCCTGCTGCGAGGCTGTGTGGCCGCCATGCCTCTGTCCCCAGTCCCCTGTTCTGAACCTGCCTGGGGCAGAGGAAGCACCAACCCTTTCATCCCAGGGGATCAAAGCAGCCAGTACAGGTGAACACCCTAAATCCTCCCCACCTCCCCAGGCAGGAGCCCCTCCCTTGCCATCTTTTGGGAATATCTGGGTGAGGGCAAGAGAGACCAGAACCTTCTAGAAGCTTAGGATGGGCCCTGACATAGGATCAGCTTGCAGAGCTGTGGACCCACCCAGGACCCAAGGCCAGCCTGGGAACACCTGCCTGGAGGGGGGGGGGGGCAGTTCCAGGCGGCTTCTTTGGAAGAAGCTATTATAGCTGGCCAGAGTCTCACAGTGAAGCGTGGGAGGAGGCCCCCACGTGGCATCAGTGATGCCCCAAAGCTCAGGGAATGACAGAGAGATGATAGTGAGAAGTTTCTCTCCAGCATAGCCCCATCAATTGTCCTGAGACATAACAGTGGCTGCAGTTGGACCCACCGGGAGTGTAATGACTGTGCTTCTAGTACCTGTAAGGTATCTAAAGGATACAGTAGTGACCACTGAGACGCTGGTGATACGCACCGGTAACGCCCCACCAGGTTACCCCCGCACTAGCAAAGGGAGCAGGGGCATAAGCGATATGCAGGGGTGGTGGCATTCTGGATGCAAGGTCCTGTGTTACTCCGGGCTTCTCAAGCCCAAGAGGGACCACTTAGCTAAGCGGTATGATCGTGGACATTGGGCCCGACCCCCTGGCTCTGCCACTTACTGTGTGACTATGGGCAGGTTACCTAAGCTCTGCCGGGCCTCATCTTTCCACACATTAAAAAAACAGGAGAACAGAAGTACCTTCTACATGAGTTGTTGTGAATATTAAATTAGTTATTACATGTAAGAAGTTTACGACAGTGTCTGGCACTCAAGCACTCTCCATAAAAGTTCGTTATTACCATCATTGTCATCAACTATCCAAACGACCAACCATGTATCCAGCTGGCATCTACTAGCAGCCCCCAATGTGGTCAACCCTGTACCAAGCCCTGGGGACACTGAGACCCATCTGTAATGGACCTTGTCCCTTTGGAGCTCTAAGTCTCGCGGAGCAGATAAATCTCAGGCCCAAATAACCATACAGCAAGACGCAGAGTGGTTAGTGCCATGACGTGCGAGGGGGCTTTGAGATGGGAGAGGTTATCCCCAGCTGGGGGCGGGGGGTGGATGGGTCAGGAGGCTCCATGACCGAAGTGACTCTCACGCCAGTATTTAGATATGGAAAATAGGTGGGAAAACATGGGGTATGAATACAGGGGCGTTTGGCTGGGTAGGCCCGGCATGCGGCGGGGAGGGCAGTGAGAGATGAGCCAAGGAGGGGGGCAGCGAGCAGACGCTCCTGGACCTGGGAGTGTCTCTCTCACATGTGCTTTAAGTACATCCACCCAAGAAGCCACATGGGCAGATGGGAGCCAGGAGTCAGGGGCCGCTGCAAGAGTCCTGGGAGCAAGGGCGTTGCAAGCAGCCCCTCCCGAGGTGGGGCCCACATCAAGTGGTGGCAAGGCTGGCTTGGCTCTGAGGCACCTTCTCAAACTTTCTCTGCCCTGGCAGCTGACAGCAATTGCCCACAAGCCACCGGGACTGAGGGAGGGGGTGCTTGGGGTGCTGCTCAGGGCCCAGAGAACAGAGCGCATGGGGGCAGCCTCACCAGTCCCACTTGGGGCCTCACTCCAGACCAGCGGTAGACGACGGCCTTCCCGGGGAGCTCCAGGAGCCCGTACAGGTCTCCACTCCCCTTGCCTCCAGAGCCAGGCTGACTCGCGTCTGCCCAGACTGGCCCTCCTATCTCCGCTGACTCACTTGGCGAGCACATCAGCTCATGTGCCAAAGCGTGGGCTGGCCTGCGTGACCCTCCGTGGGAGCCACAAGTGAGCTTGGGAGCGCTCAGAACCAGTTCTTTGGGCCTGCCGCTCTCTTTCCTCCACTAGACCGAGCTACCGAGCCGGGGCAGGCTTCCCTTGGCTCTGGTCTTGTTTTTGGTGACTGAGCCCTGGTGGTATTCCGGTGACCAGCACCTATGCAGGATTGTGCAGGAAAGAGAGATCAAGATAAAGCAGGAGGGGAAGGTGCAGACAGACAGGAGAGGGGCTGTCAACAGGGACTAGAATCTGCTAAGCAAGAACGAATCCCATCTTTGGTGGGCACCCACGGCTCCATCACACTGACCGTGGGCAAGTTCCTCCAGCTCCGGGAGGGATGTGGGAGCCGCAAGCCCCTGCCAAGGCTGTCGGCTGGCACGAGCGCATCTTCAGGGGAAGAAAGATGTTTGGGGTCCCCAGGTCTCTACCCCCACCATCTGGGCAGCAAGATGGGCCAGGATTCAGGCCTGGGGGGGGGGGGCGGGTGAGGAATCCAGACTCCGTCTCTGCTGCTAGCACGTGTCTCACAGACCAAGGGGTAAGGGTGGGCTGCTGTCCCCTGCCCCCCAGAAGGCCCTCTTCCCCGAAACGGTGGTTTGCTGAGCTTCTCAGCCAGCTGCTACCAGACAAAGTGGACTCCTAGGAACAGCCCTGGGTGGCTGGGTGGGGGGAGCTGTGTCCTTCTCCCCTTCAGGCAGGGGATAGAATTAGGGGCTCAAAGGGGTGGGAAGGAGTGTTTCCAGCTCTGGGGAGCACACATTCTAGGAGGCATTCCATTTAAGCCCCTAGATCGAACTCAAACTCCCAACGGGACATTCTTGTGCCCACGGCCACTGGCCTGTTCTGCTTCCTGGGCCACGCCTGCAGCTGTGTCCCGGCGGAGCTACCAGGCAGCGGAACTAATGTCCTCTAATGAGATCCGGGCCAGAGTGGCCGGGCGGGTTTTATTGTCTGTGGCTTGGTAATGAGACTCCTCATAAACTGGGAATGGAACTGGGGTCTGCACAGACCAGAGCCGGGTGGGGAGTGGCCCAGGAGAGGGAGTCAGCTCTGCCTGCCAAGTCTCAGTCCCGTCCCCTCTCTGCGGCCCCAGTCCAGTCCACGGGCTCTCCGAGGACCGCTCTCTGCCCCTGTGACTGCCTGTGCCCTGGGGCTCCGTGCTCATACCTTGGGGCCCTGCCCATGTCTCAGGCCAGATCTCCAGGGGGTGATGCTCAAGCTTCCAGAAGGACACCCATCCGCCCCCCACTCCCCTCCCCCCCAGTCATTCTGTTGCCGGGCGTCCTGTACTATGGCGCCGACCCGGACTCCGTGGTCAGCTCCAGCTGGGCCACCCTCCGACCTATGTTCTCAAATTATCCCTCACTTCCCCAGGGAGCTCTGGCTTGTTGTAGGTCAGTGGACTCGCTCTATCGTGGCCTGGTTCAACCTCTGCTGTAATGTGTCCATCTCAGCCTGTTTCAGCTCCCTCGTCTCCTGGATTGGGAGTCAGAAGGCCTGGCACCCGACGTGGCCACACTGGCTTGAGCTGGGCAGCAAACTACTAAGCTGACTCACTTTCCTCATCTGTAAAATGGAAAGACCAGGAATACCATTCACATGGGGTTACTGGGAGGATCAGCTGGAACCATGAGCTCTCAAGAGTGCCACAGACATTTTTACGATTAGTGGCGAAAGCATTCCATCCGCAACAGGAGAAACCGGAAGAGGCTTTTCTGCCAGCGAGAAGAGGGTGACGCCAGGAGGGAGTCTCGATCTGGCTGTACCACCCTGCCAGAGGAGTGGACTGCTGGAGAGAGGGTCCAGCTGCCCACCCTTCCCCCAAATGCGGGATTTTGAAGGAAGGCAGGGGCTGCGTCCCAGGCCCTCTCTACCAGCCCCGCTTCTGACCACAGCCAGAGCTCCAGATGGGCAATGGAGCCTAGCTGGGCCATAGCCAGGGAGTGAGGCGGGTGCCCGGGAGAGCCCCTGGTGACATGCTGCAGAACAAACGCCACACGGCACCTGCTGTTCGCGAGTCCACGACCACCAGGGTCAGGCTCACGCAGGTGCCTGGAGCCCACCGTGCCACGGCAGCCCCCAGGGCTGCTGCAGACTCCACCATCGTTTCCAGGTGGCGGCGGGGGCTCCCCGAGCAGCTCCTGGCTGGTGACAAGGGCGGTGAGGTCAGCACTGGGCAGGCAGGCGAGTGGCTCTTCCTCAGGGGAGTACAAAGGTGGCACCGCCCAGCTCGCAGATGCAGCAGGGGCCGGGACCACTCAGAGGAAAGGCACGGAGCTTGGAGCAGCCACTGCTTCGCTGCCCATTTATCACACGCCTGGCAATGCGCTCAGCACTTTTCATACATTACTGTCAATCTAATCTTTACAACTGCCTTTGAAGCTGTATTCACAGAAACCCATTGTACAGATGGGGAAAACTGAGGCCAATGAAGTAAACTTAACCAAATCCACTCAGCTAGCAATTCGTCGACCTGGGATTCAAATCCAGTCCACCTGGCTGCACTTTGATGGGCTGCCAAGGTGGGGAGCTCTCCAGGCTGTAGGGAGAGGAACCAAGCTGTCTGCCATTCTCTCTTGACTAGGGCCTGGGACCACTGTTGCTGTCCCGCCCTAGAGACCGTGAAAAGCACAGATCCCATGAGCTCCTGAGAATACATACCACTGTCCCCCTCCCCCACCCAAGGATAAACTTTGGGATTATCCATTGCCCTAAAGAGCCTACAGCCTGCCGTCAGGAAGACTTTCTTTGTGTCCTTATTGGGTCTCTCCTGTTGCACTAAGTTCACCTCTCCTTGTGGAATGGATCAGGGTTCAGATGTTAGGCTTGATAAGTTTTCTTTCCGTCTATCTCTTCTCTCTCCCCATCTCCCAAATCAGCACATAGAATCCAGAGCTTCAAGGGTTAACTGGACTAAAGGGTGTTATTTCCAACTCAGGGCATTCCCTCAGCAAGGTGATCCCTGCTCAGATCTTAAGTTACCTCCTGCCCCAGCCAGCACATCTGCTGTTGGCTCCTGCAGACCTGGTCTCTATGGAGAGGGGTGGGCATCATGGGGGAGAAGCAACTGCCAGCCTGCCTAGGGCACAGGATCCTGGGCTCCCAGGATGAGTCCTCTTCCCCTTCCACTAAGGGGTCTCCTGAGTTCTGCGGCACAAGCCAGGGTGTCTCTAGGCACAGGTATGTTGCCGACCCGGGTACGCATGGTTCTGCAGGGCTATTTATGGAGGACCAAAACCCACACTCATGCCCCTTTTTAAATGCTCAGAGCATGCCACCTTTCCCCCAGATGATCCCCTTGCTGTCCCTGCCCCCCAAGTATTCATACAGGGAACAAAGGTGTCAAATCAGTAGCTGAAAACCCATCTCCCAGGGCTCCTCCCAGGCTTGCAGGGATCTCAAGAAGCTGTGGGACAAGCCAGGCCTCAGTGAGCAGTGGGTTCCAGACGCTGCCTGCCAGGGAGACAAGACAGCAAAGTCTCTCCAGGTGAGCATCTCCTGTGAGCATACGGAGGTCCAGTCTAAAGCCAAGGACAGCCCAGGAATAACAGCCAATGTAGAGGCTGCCCCCCCAAAGGACCCGAGAGCCCATCTTGGAAGGAGCTGGCTGACGGCAAATCCTAGGTCTCTTCCCAAAATCAACTCTCGGACACCTTGTCATCAACACAGGTATTATCAAGGTTCGGAGCTACTCACAAAATCCTAGTTGGAAAAACATAAGTAATCAGTTGCATGTCAATATCCACCTGATACCTATTTATGGCCCCAGTTCCCTGGTGACCCACACATACCAGTGAACAAACCTCTTTGCCCTCGTGCCCCGGGGTCTGCAGGAGCACAAGGCATTGTAGATAACCAACACAAGCACACAAAGCCTGGCACGTGTGTGTGCGTGTACCCACTAGACACTGACGGCGAGACAATATGCAGACTGTCAGAACTGTTACAGCCTAGGTCCCACGGCTAGCTAGCATCCATCCTAGGCTGGCGCCCTGGCCAACATGCAAAGTTAAAAAAAACAAACAGACAACACAACAACAGTACAAGAGGTGACTATACAGGCCCCCTCTCTGTCGGCCTCTCCCCCAGGTAGGAGCCATTCAAGTTACCAGGTTAACCACGAAAGATACAATCAGGAAAATCGAAGGTATATTCACACCTCCCTCGGGTGTTTTCTGTTTGTGCTGAACAATGAACATTAGTCAGCTGCTGAACAATGGCAGTATCGTAGACACAGCGGCTGGGGCAGACCCTCTGCCCGTACCCCCACCCCCTTGCACTGGCCCACTGGCTCAGCGGCTCAGCACTAGGGTTCTGCTGGCTGGTGTCATCATCCTGGCAGCATTCAACTGGGTCCTGGGTCAGGAAGTGGCCAACGAGGTGGATTCATTGTGCAAAGCTGGGTGGCCGAGAAGGCAACTGATACCACGGTTTCGGCCCGCGTCAGACCACAAGGGGCCCCCTGGCCCCCTGAGCCACAGATATTCAGGCTCAGAGATGCCTTCTGGGCTGCTCCGCCGGGGCTGCTGGGCTCAGGCTGTGCGATCTCTTCTCCTCCCCTCCAGCTCTGGCTATTAGGCCCTGAATCTGATTCTGAGACACTCTCCATAGCGCGGCCTCCCAAACGTGCACGGAGATTGCTGTTCACACACTGTAATCCCCAGGCCAGCAGAATTGGTTTTGCCATGATGTCCTGCCCAGCAAGCCTGAGCACATCACGGTCTGTGAGCAATGGGGAGAGAGGGAAAGAGCCCAGCAGCTCTGACACCCCGAGTTTCGAAGGAAACCGCCTTCTGGAAGCTCTGTACAGACTGCAGAGAAGGGGTGTGCTGCGGCCCGACAGGTCTTCCGAGGGTGTGTGTGACACCTGGGGTGTGTGTTCTCTTTCCAGACAAAAGGTTTGGGGAAGCCAATTAGGGAGGGTGTGGTGGAGGGGGCCCGCCAGCTCTGCGCAGTTGCTTCGAAGGCAGCTTCTCTGCCTCCTTCCCTGGGCTCCTCTTGGCCCTCTTTCGGGGGCAGTCCCCAGGCCCCACTGGCCCTCTCTTTGGAGGTGGCCTGTAGGAACCACAGACTGTTATCTCAGAAGCTCTTGGGGCTTCACCGCCCAGCCTGGCGAAGTCTGTGTTGTAAAAACATACTTCTGTGTTTATGCGTCAATAGCCAGATTGGGAGTGTGGGTTTTGGTTTTTTTTTCAGTCAGGGGGCCATCACACACTGGGGGCTGCCCCTACCTGCTTTCCCCCAAAAGGGTCCTCTCCTCAACAGTCGGGTCTGTGCTCCCTGACACAGCCCAGGAGAACCCAGAAAAGAGCATCAGACTGGCAAGTCCCCAGAGAGGAGCAGCAGCGAGCACTCAGGAGGGAGCTGGCAGGGGGGTGGAAAGCCGGGTGTGGGCAGGCAACTTCTGAGCCTACCAGCCTCCATCCAAGCATCAGATGGGCACCACCACACCCGCCTGCCTCCCTTCGCAGGGGCACTGGCTCGGGGTACAGGAGCTTGGCCGGTCGGGGAATTCTGGCTGCCCCGGATGCCAGCCAGCCATGACGATGACAGTCAATAGAGGAGCGCTTACGAAGTGCCTGTCTGAGCTGGGGTTCTCAGTCTGCATCCCACCCCCAATCTGGATTTTTGTTGGGCGGAGTGTCTACACTTGAGCCAGGTGAGAGTGCCATCTCCCTGGCCCCACTCCCTGAGTGGAGCAGGGCGGGCTTCCAGCGCGCCCCCCCAAAGGGATTAACCACAGTGTATTACAAAGCTGGGGGAAGAGAACAACAAAAGGAGGGAAGGATGGGGGTGAGTTCATTCTTTTCCCCCAAACCTTCCCACTCTTTGTCCGACCAGAATTAGGTTAACCCCTGGTGTGCCAGACCAACTAGAGCTCCCCCAAAGCTCTCCTTTCCCTAGAATCCTGGTGTGGACACTATGCAGTTAAGGGTTCCCAGAAGCCCAAACCCCCAGTGGTCAGAGGAGTCCTAGGTAGGGCCTGAGCTCCGGCTGGCTTCCCAGGAGGTCCGGTGTGAGAGGAAGACCTCTCACTCCCCATGACCACACTGCCATGGAAGGGACTACTCAGGCCTCTGGAAATGAGCAGTATCCCCTCCCCCACACACCTAGCAGGGCAGCACCCCACAGGCTGTAGGGGTGGAGGCACTGTTGTGCTGGCTTCTACAAAGTGCTTTCGATGCCATCGGCCACTCAGCGAGATCTGTGGAGCCCTGGCAGCAAGCTGGTGGCAGAAGGAGTATAGAATTGAATGAGGCCAGGTTCCTGCTTTCCAGGGGTGCATCCCAGCCCTGCAACTGGGCAGCCAGGCTGGCCCCTGGGTAACACACTAGCTCCCCAGTATGCGGCATCGCGGGTATCTCCAACGGGCTGCTGCCTGTGGCGCTCGAGATCCGATATTCTTGCCCCACACGGAGCTGGTCTCTCTGCACTCCTACCCCTTATTCTGCCACTCTAAGGCCAGACCACGTGCTCCAGCCAAGCCCCCTCCGTCCCCCCACCAAAACCCCATCTAGCTCGCGCGGAGGTCGTCTCAGGTTTCTTCCCAGAGGGCTGGAGGAACCCCCACCCCCACCCCGACCCCTGCTGGTGTCACCAGCCACCATGGGAGCCGGGCAGCTTCCCCAGGGACACAAAGGGTTAAATCCAGGCGAGGGGACTCGGTCGGATTTGCCTCCTAAACGCATTTTCCAGTTCATTCCCCAGCACAATACGTCGCCGGCCGGTCCCAGCCTCCGCCCCCACCCCACCCGTCAGATGGGCCACCGACGGCCACCCCAGGGTCGGGCGTCGAGTTAACCCCTCGGCCGCCGGCACCTCGAGGAAGGACACGAGGGGCATCCTCGGGAAAGTGGGTCATGCATCCACCTGGCTGGCACCAGGCCCGCGGCGCTTCCTCCGGCGGGAGCCCCCAAACTGGGAGCGGAGTTCCGAGGCGAAGGGCAGCCCGCGCAAGGCAAGGAGGCTGCGAGCCCGCACGGCCCGGGCCTCACCCACCGGGAGAGGAACCGCAGGTGAGCGAGAAGCTGCCTCTGACGCAGGAGCCGGCTCTCGGCGCCCGCGTGGGGCTGCGTGGGGCGGGAGGGGGCCCGAGCGCGCGGAGCCGTCTGGCAAAGGGGCCCGGGGACAGAGACGAAGCCCCCCTGCCATCCTCCAGACCCACAGCCCACCGGCTCCCGAGACTGACGCCCTCCCCCCGGGGCTGTTGTCTCACACCCCGAGTCAGCGATTACGGTGATTATTTTGCATTTATGTAACATACAGTGTTTCCAAACTGCTTCCCGAGCTGAGAGCTGGTTATTAAATAAATAGAACGCTATTACATATTATTATTTTTGTGAGAAACAGAGCGGAGAAAGTGCTTTTTTGCTACACAGAGACGTGCATCCGACCGCTTCCCTGCAGGGCGGGCTGTTGGGCTTCTCATCCTCGCTTTCTCCTCCGTGCCACCCGCACCCCCTTACCTAAGCCGTGACCCAACTTTTCTGGCTCCTTTCGCTGCCTATAACCCAGACGTGCCCGCCATCCAGCTCCCAGACCCGGGAAGGCTTTGGATGGGGGGGGGGGGGAAGTCAGAGGCGGAACGCACTTACCTGGGAGGAAGAATGCGGTCAAGCCGAGAGCGAGTCCCCACCAGCGTCCAGCGGCGCCCGCAAGCCCCATCCGAGCCATCGGGGTCCGGGGGTCCGGCAAGAGGGGCCGCGAGGAGAGCGCTCCCCGCGCTCCAGAAACCAGCCCGGAAGACGAAGGCCGATCGTTGCCGGCCGGCGGGCGCTCCGAGGATCCAGGTCAGCCGCAGCCGTCGGCCGGGGCGGGGTGGGCTGGGTGCGATCGGCGCGGCCACAATCCGGGCCCCGGGCCGCCGGCGGCTCAGAGGCTCGGTAGATGCCCGCCGCAAGTTGCACGAGTCATGCCCCCTTCTCCTCCTCCGCTCTCCTCCCCGCGCCGGTCCCCGCCCTCTTCTTCCACGCAGAGCCGGGCTGGGGAGAGGGACCCACCCCCGGCGCGCCCGGCTGCCCGGCTGCGCGGCGCGGGCTCCCGGCCCCCGGCGCGCTCACACCCTCCCGCTCGGCTCCAACTTGCAGGCGTCCATGGCCGGCCGTCCTCCGAGGGCGGCGGGACGAGCCCGGGCGGCGGGCGGGCGGCGCGGTGGGCTCGGGGCCCAGGCGGCGGGCGGGCGGGCGCGCGGCTCGGCGGCTCTGGCGGTGCGGCTCCGCGCGCGGAGGGCGAGCCGGTTGCGCCGCGCTTCCCCCCCCCACCCCGCGCCGCCGCCGCTGCTGCTCGCGCTGCCGGGTCCCGGAGATCCGCAACAATGTGGAGCTGCCCGGGCGCCGAGTCGCGCCGCGCTCGCCGCTCTCGCTCTTTCTCTCACTCGCCGAGCTCCAGCCTCTCAGCCGCTCTCCCCGTGATGTCAGACCGAGGGGGAGGGGTTAGCGTTAACCCCTTCCTGGCTCCCGACGCGCGGCCCGCGACTGCCAAGCCCCCGCCCGGCCGCGCGCACCTTCCGGTCCCCGGCGGAGGCGGGTCCCCGGCGAGGGCCGTGGGGTCGGCCGAGGCCCACTGGCTCCAGAGGTGCCCCTTCGGTCGCCTTCCCGCCCGGGGAGGGCCGGAGGGCTAGCCGCCCTCCTCCTCGCTGACAAAGGGAGGCAGTGACCCCTAGCGGCCGGCGTGGGGGGAGAAGCTGCTCGGTGGGGGTGGAGTTAAGATGGGGCGGGGGGGGGTGGCGGTGGTGGGCCGTGGAGGAGGGAGCGTGCAGTATGGAGACTACTGGATCTGGCAAAGTCCAGCTGAAAGGGCTTCTACAGGACTTCTACTGCAACCTTGGCCCCATTTTACAGATGCGGAAACAGGCGCAGAAGAGGGAAAGGCCACCCGCTCCGGGGCACAAGGGCAGAAAGTGGCCGACTTGGACGGGAACCCCACAGCCAGAGCTCCCTTCTCCTCTGCAGCACCTGAACGCTGAATGGAGAGGCAGCTATGCCGGGACCCGACGGGAAGCTGCCAGAGAAGTCGGTGGTGCGCAACCGTGGGTGAGACGGTGCCACTGAGGTTTCTGGTCTTTTCTAATCTCCGCTCCCTTTGCAGGGTTTCCTTTCCCGAAACTGCAGCCCCCCCCCCCCCGAAACCAGCGGGAAACCGAGCTCTGCTCCCTTTGCCAGAACCTTGGTTTTGGGCGATTTGCAGGAATCCCGCGAAAGTGACCCATCCTGTCAGTGTCCGCGGCAGGGACACTCCGCCTCATCCCGTTCACCACCCACCACATCCGGGTGTGGTTGGCGTCCTGCCAAGGCGGCTGGGCCCTTCGGGGCCCTTGGCAGCCCGAAGCCTGCCCTCTGCTCCTGCCCTCTGGATCTCCTACCCTCATCTTCCACCCTGGGAGGAGGCAGACAGACAGACAGTTTCCCCTGGGGAGGAACAAGTTCTCCCCAGATGCCTGACCGGATAATGCGCCCTTTGCCCATTGCCGCCCTTCGTCCAGCTGGCAGGAGCAGAGGGGAAGTGTCAGTCTCTGATAATATATAAATTCCAATTTCTGGGTATAGGAGGAGCAGGAGGAGGATGGGCAAGGAGGGCCCCGCTTTCTCACTGTTGGGGGTCTGGCCCCGGAGCATCTCTCGTTTTCCTGCTGAAGTGGTCTAATCTGGCGCTCTCAGGGATGTGTGTAGTCACGTGCACCTCTTTCACATTTAACGAGTAGAATCGAGCTTTCTTTGTACCAAGCACCGAGCCAGGCTTGGGGATGTTGAGATACCATCATTGCTCTAAAGGCACACAGTGAAGTTGGGGGGGCAGAGAGGGAAGACAGATATAGAAACAGATGTTATAAACAAGTATTTCCTGCCCGTAGTGTGTCCAGAGGTGGGCACCCCAGATTTGGTGGGTTTCGGAGAATGTGCCCCGCTCAGCCTGGGGTGGGATGGGGATCAGGGAAGGCTTCTGGGGAGAAGGGACACAGGGGCTGGGTGAGTCCTCCAACAGACAGACATGTGCTGGAGTGGGGGAGCATTTAGGAGACTGGATTTCAGGTGGGGGGAAGTCCGTAGGAGGACAGGCACAAAGACCAGCAACAGCTGGGCGAGTAGGACACACTGGTTACAGCCTGAGCCTTGCACTGGGGGAAGGGAGAGGCCTGTGGATCCGGGATGCCTGGGAGACAGCAGGAGGGTTTTATGCTAGGGAATGTCTTATCAAATTTGATTTGTGGTGACCCAGTCCAGCGGCCAGGTACCTCCCCTCTGGCCCCTCAGTACTTTAAGGGCCACGGCTGAATTGGCTCATTGCTGCGGTCTGAGACTCCGCCTGGCACATTGTAGGAGCCGAGTGGTTGGGTTTGAGGGGGTAAATCCAGAAGCAGCAGGGCCCACTACTCCCCTGCTCCTTCTCCCACCTCTCCATCCTCAGGGAAGGCTTCTCTAATCTGCCCTCAAATGAGCTTCCAGAGAGGACATGTCTGCGGGTTGGCATGGCTGCCTGGGGATGGCTTGGATGGGGAAGAGGAAGGCAAGTAAAGGAGGTAGTATGGTCAATCACTCATCACCTTTAAACAAGCCCTAAATCATGCAAAGCACCAGCATAAGTGCCAGCTGTGTGTGTCTGTCTGTCTGTGTCTGTGTGTCCGTGTGTCCGTGTGGTGGGTTATAGCAGACAGAAAAGAGAACCAGAGAGGACACAAAGGAAAATAAGATAGAGCTTGTTTACTCAGAGAGTAAACAGATGTCTTTTTAAGTATATACTATGCTGGGTACTGAGGGTACAAAAGTGAACAACCAAGATCTTACTCAAATAACTGTATTATAGCTTGAAGGTTGATCACTGCCAAAGACAGCCCCAAAACACAGCCACTTAGAGGAAAGAGCGAGCGCTTCTCATTGTGGAGAGCAGAGAAGGCTTCTGGAAGAGGTGTCATTTGCCTGAGGCCCTGAAGGGTGGATCAGATTTGGACCAAGGGAGACTGAGGAGAGAATTTTGGTGGAGGGAACAGCTTGTACAGAACATGAAGTTGGGGGAGGTTGGGGGGCCTGAGTAGGAACAGTGGGCAGTGCAGGGCTTTTTTTGTTTGTTTGTTTTTTTTCCATTCTGGGGATGTGTAAGAGAAAGGGACAGGAAAGTGCAGCCAGAATGCAAAAGGTCTGAAAGATTTCCTTCAGTGGCGGAGGAAGCACACGACCAAGTGTCAGGAGACTAGGCTCTGGTCCCTCCTCTTAAGCTGGAAGCCGGGGAGTCATTCTTGCTTCCTCCTCAGCCACCGTCTTCCAATCCAAAAGCAAACACCGTTCATTCCGCTTCCAATATTAAGTCTACTGGCTGCTCCATTTCTACCATTAACACGCTATCCACATGCTCATAATTTCTGCCTGATCCTGGCAATACCCCCTGGCTGCAGAGCCAGTGCACACTGAGGGGAGGGAGTAACACGTCATGGTCAAGCACTTGGGACTCTGGAACTACACTGCCTGGATTTGAATCCGTGAACCCCCATTCTGCCACCCAGTAGCTGTGTGTCTTTGGACAAGTGACTTAACCTCTCTGTGTGCAGCTTCCTCATCTGTAAAATGAAGGGAAATAGTGGCCCCTACTTCATGGGGTTGTGAGGATTCAATGAGTTGAACAACATGAAGTGCTTGGGAGAGTGTCTGGTGTATATGCAGAACTGTTTAAGTGTTAGTCATCATTATAACTGTAATGTCTCTCCCCAAATCCAGTTTTGCTCTTCTCCGCCTTGGTGCCAGGGGGACATATGAATCTTTAAAACCTTTATTTTGTAGTCATGTTGGATTTACCGAAGAACCACAAGGATGGAACAGAGTTTCCGTGTGTCCTTCACCCAGCTTCCTGTGACGTCAATGTCTTCTATAACGACGGTATATTTGTCGAAACCAGGAAATTAGCATTGGTGTAATACTATTTACTGAACTACAGAATTTATCGGATTTCTCATTTTTTCTACTGATGTCTGCTCTACGTGCGGGGATCCAATCCACAACATCACATTGCATTTGGCGGTGGATCGTGTTCTATTGCAAACAAGCAGGTCCTAACACCTGAGAACCCTTCCTTGGCCTGCCAGCCTGTAAGGCCTGTGTCCAGGCCTCCTCGAAGTCTATAGGGCCTGGTCTCACCCAGTACCAGGGCTTTGAGTAGGAGTCACGGGGCTTTCCTGAGGTTCCATGAGGCCATCAAACTTGCGTCCTTGGCCATTACCCATGCTGTTCCATCTGCACCGATGCTCTTCCTCTTCCTTTTGGCCAGCCACTTATTTTTGAGGGCTCAGTTTACCTATATCGCTTCCCCAGAGTGGCCCCCTCTGCCCTTTAGACCAGGCGAGCCCCCTCCCGTATGCTCTCAGAGCTCCCTTGCTTTAACCCTTCCGTAATTGCTTGTAATACTCGATTCTTTCCTTCCCAGGCTCTCAGCCCCTCCAGGGCAGACCGTGTGGGTCTTGTCTGCTCTAACCTTAGCACCTCGAATGTGCCTAGCACTTGGTGGGCACTCAATGAAATGTGTGGATTGACTAACTCACACCCTGTGCCACTTTCTACCAATCGCTTCTCCTCTCTGGGCTTCAATCATCTCATCTTAGACTGAGGAGTGTAATCTGTTCAGCAGCTTTCCGACTGTGTTTCAAAAGCCCTGGAATTTCCTGGGTTCTCCGCTCCCTGCCTTGTTAGGAGCCATGTTTAAGAGCGCCTTGTTTTCATACTCTTTCAACATGGGGCTTTTGAGGAGGGCTCTTCTCAATGGATTCTGCTGCTTAAAAAGTCAGACTCCCCTCCCCCGACAAATCATTGCATTATATGTTCTGTACTGTGTACATAGTTGGCCCTTGATCAACACAGAGGTTAGGGGCACCAAATTCCCGCATGGCTGAAAATCTGCCTATGACTTTTGACTCCCCCAAAGTTAACAACTGATAGCCTCCTGTTGACCGGAAGCCTTACGGATAACGTAAGCAGTTGGTTAACACATGTTGTATGTTCTATGTATCCTATGCCGGAATCTTACGATCAAGTAGAGAAAAGAGAATGTTATTAAGAAAATCATAAGGAAGAAGAGATACATTTACAGCCCTGGGCTGTATTTATTGAAAAAAAAATCCATGTGTAAGTAGACCTGTGTAGTTCAAACCCGTGATTTTCAAGGGTCAACTATAGTTGCATTATTTCAGACTCTGTGATTTATTTTTTCTGCAGGCCGCAGTGAGCCATGGAAGGTCTCTGAACAGAGACGCACTTATTGGGGGCTGCTGTAACTGTGCTTTCAGGAGATGAATCTGGCAATATCGCCAGTAGGATGGACAGAGGAGGGGACTGGTCAGTGAAGGAGAAGGAGAGCGCGGAGATAGGGTTGTCATGGGAGCCAAGCGAGGAGAGAATTTCTTGCAGGAGGACGTTGCCAATAGTGTCTGATGCTGCAGAAAGCAGGTGGGAATCAGAAGGGGGCCGTTGGGGGTGCCTGGGTGGCTCAGTTGGTTAAGCGTCTGCCTTTGGCTCAGGTCATGATCCCGGGGTCCTGGGATCGAGCCCCGCATCGGGCTCCCTGCTCAGCGGGAAGTCTGCTTCTCCCTCTCCCTCCACCTGCTCGTTCTTTCTCTCTCAAATAAATAAATAAAATTAAAAAAAAAGGGGGTCTTTGGCAATAGTGGCAGAAACACCAGTGACCTGTGAGAGTGGTGTTGGCGGTAGAGTCAGGGCGGAACCCGGATCGGAGTAGCAGGAGAAGCAAATGGAAAGTGGACCGGTGGAGGCAGCTGGTGTCCACCCTGCTCTGGAGAAGTTTGGTGATAGACAGAATGAGTAGCATGGCTCAGAAGCATGGAGAGGCTGAGCATGACGGAGACCAAGGGGCTTCTTTCCCCCCTTTTTGTTGGGAAATCCGAAGCTACTGAGCATCTTGCAGGCAGCGGGAAAGCGGCTAGTGACCAGTGCGGTCTGGAGAGACAAGTGTGAGCGTGAAAGAGGGTGCCCTTCACGGAGCGGGCCCGGGGGTGGCGGGGGAGGCATGGTGTTGTTGCTGGGGTGGAGGTCAGCCTTGGAAAAGAAAGGCCTTACCTTTCTCTGAGCCTGGAGGCAAAGAAAGGCCCTACCTTTCTCTGAGGACAGCGGTGAAGATGGCACTTTTAGGGTGGAGGTCAGGGAAGTTAATGATCAGGTGCAATGAGGTAGGAGCTGACTGTTACCTGCACAGAGGTGAGTAAAGTGGCTTCAGACTTCATAAAGGAGAAGGCCAAAGGAAGCGGAAGGGAGGTGCGATTAGCAATCTTCCAAAATCTGAAGGGAAAAGGAGGAAGCCTAGTCCGTGTGCCTTCCTCGAGGAGAATCAGCACCAGTGGGCATATGTGTGGGGGAAGTAGATTTCGGTTTAGTCTGGGAGACTTGAGGGAAGCGACAATGGAATCAACTCCCTGTCTCTTTTCAGACTGAGGCCCTGGGACCATGTATGGGCGTTGCTGGCCAGGGGATTCCTGCCCAGGTGTGGAGAGTGGCCCGCAAGAATTCCACATTCCCTCCTGGCTCCGAAGCTTGATGACTGCAGGAAGGACAGCCCACTCAAAGGACAGGCACGTGGACTCACCTTTGTCACCTTCCCCACGGCTGGGGGCCGAGACCAGAGATCAGCCCCGAGGAAGGTGCCCTCCCCAGGAAACTGTCCCAGAGCCCTCCCTCGGCTTCCACAGGCTCTTTCAGAGAGGCAGCTGCTGGGTTTGGACAAGACCCAAAGTCAATACAATAATGACTTCCCCTCCCGGCCATATTCCAGGCCCCTCTGTGTCATTTAGTAATTGGCTAATAAAGCTCACTTTGATGTGAGGGGAGCCCTATTAAGAAGTCCCCAAGATCCCCCAATACCCAGAAATCTGCTGATGGAAGATTAATTGAACATATATTAGGGAATGGGGGGGTCACCCTTTCCTGTGACCCTGGTCCCCAATCGAGGGTGAATGGAGGCCGAAGGCAAGGGGAGAGGAGAGAAGGAGGAGGAACCCCCTGGAGGAAGTATGGCCAAGCCCTAGCCAGCCCCAGAGAGGACCCACTGGCATGGGTGCCCCTTTCCCCAACATGACAGGCCAACTTCACCCCAGGCAGTGGGAAACCACAGCACCTAATTACTGTTATCATCACCTTGGTAGCTGTGGTGATTATGATGGTGCCTGTGTATCCCACAGTGCTTAGCAACATTTAATTATTGTTATCCTTACAGAGATCACTGCAGAGCCTCCCCATTGGCCTGGCTGCCATTGCTCTTGGGGACGATGGATCAACTGAGCACAGCTGCGCCCCAGGCACAATGGTCCACCATGCCAGAGTGGTACCGAGGTGGCTAACAGGCAGCCACCTTCTCCCTCGCGGACCATGGCGTTCCAGGGATCTCCACGGCTCTGGGAGCGGGAGCTCTGAGCGATGATAGAACGCCCCAGTTCCACCTTGAAACAACCAATTCTCCAGAAAGAAAGGACCCAGAAGGCAAATGAGTCTACACCCTGCCTCTCTGGTCAGAAGGCGCTCAATGCATTCCTGCGAATCGCCACGTCCGAAATCCTCAGGAATTCTGGATGTGAGCAGGGACAGCATTCCTGATCTGGGAATATTAAAAGCCCAGCAGTGCTCCTGGGAAGCAGGTTCTGCTGAGGATCCGCATGGACCAGGGAGCTTAGACCAAGACACGGCAAGGGGCTGGGGAGGCTTCTGCCTGCAGCGTAGCCGTAGCCGGTGGGGAAGGCGAAAGGGCGGAGAGAGGGGAAGAAGAGCTCAGCGTCCCGCCCACACTCCCTTCCCTTCGCTGGTGCCTTCACATCGGGGGTGGGCGGGTGTTGTGGTCAGGATAATTATCAGGATGCACTACTTGTCTAGAGGAACCAGATTTTTTTTTTTTTTTTTTTTTGAGAGCCGTGTGGAAGTCAAGAAATGGAATTGATCACAGGGGAGGAATGGAGATCCAGGGTCAGCCCAAGCCTTGCTGAGAAAGCGCGTGGTGGACACTTGCCCTGGGAGCCTGGGGATGTGGCTGCATGTTCTTCTCTGGGGTGCTGTGGAGCTGTGGGTCTCGACCTCTTTGAGCCTCAGGCCTTTTCAGGATCCGACGAAAGCTGTCCCCCTCCGGCCTGCAAACAGCACACACGCACGATAGCATTCACACGGCCACCCCCGGGAGCCCAGCTGGGGCCCTGAGTTAGGAAGTCCTGCTGAGGAAGGAGTCCTTGGGGAAGGAGGCACCCCTGAGCCCAGACTCCCTGTGGTCTGGGCTCATGAGGGATGTTAGTGACGTGGCGGATCCAGAATGAGGAAAATCTAAACCGCATTTCTATACTGTGAACTAAAGAGAAGCATGAGACATACACTGCACTGCAGCTCCGTAAGACAGACGTACCTGTACAAAAGCGGGAAGGCAGCGTGGAGAAATGAAAACAATTTGCAGGTCAAGGTTTTTTTTTTTTTTTTTCTATTTTAAAATTTACTTTAACATCATTATAAAGTTACTTTAATACTTTAATACTCAATTTACTTTTTTTCTGTATTATGTAAAGTGCTTTTCCTCCAGAAATGAGCCTCTGAATTATATTTGATTTAGGTTAATATTAATGTCCTGAATTCCTTGAGTACATGCTTCCAGGAGGATGTCAAGTGACCTGGATGCGACATCCAAAGGGTAGACGGTGCCCACGCAGGTCATTGAACTTGGAGGAGCCTTAGGGGGCAGCTGAGCCGGGGGTGGGGTGTACGATTTAGAGTCAGGAGTCCCAGGTTTGTGTCCTGGATCTGCCATTTAGTAAGTGCGGACAAGAAGGGTGACCAGGTGTCTCAGTCTGCCCGGCACTGAGGGGTTTCCAGGACATGGGACTTTCGGTGCTAATGGGAACTGGGAAAGTTCTGGGCAAATTGGGGGATGGTCATCGTAGTCACGAGCCACTCTACCTCTCTGTGCCTCAGCTTTCCCATTTGTCAAATGATGTTGATGACTTCCATTTGTAAACGTGCGGGATGAGGTTTCTTCCTGAGGGATGGAGGAGGGTGGGGGAAAGGGGACAGTTCTCCTCAGCCTGGAGATCTGAGAGACCAAGAGCCCATACGGGTGCATGCTGTGATTTCACATGGAGGTCTCGAGGCAACCACTCTCCCACAAAATGCTTTAACAATGATTCATTAACAAATATTTATGGACCATGTATGGCCGGGTACCATGCAAGGGTTAGAATAAAGCCATGAACTACTAAGAAGTGCTCTCTCCCTTCCGGGGCCCAAGTCAATGGGGAAGAAAGGATCTTTAAGGAAGTGAGATCATGGGGGATTCTAGGGGCCTATGGGAATGTCAGGGTTGTGGGGACCCTTCCCTACTCCAGGGGGTCAGGAAGGGTGAGGGAAGCATTCCTGCGGAGGTGGGCTGAACCCTGAGGGGCAAAGACTGGCTAGCCAGGGATATCATATGGAGAAATCAGATGCAGGAAAGGCAGCAAAAAGGCCCAAGGGTCCAAGCGCATCGTACAACTGTCAGTAGTTGGGTCTGCCAGGTGCGATGCAGGAGGAGAGGGGGAGAAGGGGCTAGGGGGTGTATACCAGGTCATGTGGGCCTCATGCACTGCCTGAGGGAGTTTGCACTCAATCCTCAGAGCAGCGAGGAGCCCCGGTGGGGGTGTAGAGCAAGGGTGTTTCACGCCACGTGGAAGTCAACCAGTAGAATGCTAAGCCCCCGCTGGTATTACGCTAAGATGGCATTCCTGGGTCAGGCCCCGGGTTTAGATTGTTCTGTCCCCTAGACCTAAAGGTGCCCGCTCTGTCTGTCCCGCTCCCAAGGCCCCTGAGCCTGGCCCATCTGCCGAGTGCTCCTGCGGCTCCGAGTCTGGTGTAGTCAATCTGTACTTTCCCCTAGCAGGGGCCCTGCTGCCTGGCACAGACGGTAGCTCCAGAGCGCAGAGCGGTGCCCCCCTCCCAAGCGTGCTGCTGTCACCACAATGTGTGTGTGGGCTTGAAGGCTGCGTGGCAATGAGCTCAGGGCACGCGGGGGGCTCCCGTCGCCCAGGCAGCTGATAAATAACGAACAATTACACCAATCCGTCCAGGAACAGGCAAGTGGGTGTGCACCCATATGCGTGTGCATGCATACAGATGCACGCGTGCATACACTCAGATTCACTGACATTTATGCCCACGCTATCACTGAAACTCAGGCAAGCACACGGAGAGATTCCCTGCCGCCTGAGAGAGGAATAAGCCCACGTTACATTGCATTCATCCAGCACTGACACACGTACGTGGCCAGTGCTCCATGCACAGCCTCACATAGGTGCCCGCACACCTGTGCTGACCCGCACCCCTAGAGGCAGTGCTTAGCACAGGCCTGGCACACAGGATTGTTATATTATTATGTGTTAATGGGGTATTATATTAAGACACTGGGATGTGTGCCCATGTCCCCATACACTCCTAGACACCCATACATTGCCCCAGACACCCCTTTAAAGGCAGGTGCAAACACAAGAAATCCATCCTTCTGCAAAACCGGCACATACATTCTCGTGTACAAAAACAGGCTCACTCTCGTAGACGTACAGGTTTCTCTAATTTGCTCTCCCAGTTGCACCTACACAAAATCACAACAGCAATAATAATAATAATAATAATAATAATAATAATAGCAAAACCAGGTTGGGTGATCGCTTTATATTTTGCAAATTGCTTTCAGGTCTATAATCTCATTCGAGTCTCACAGCAGCCCGGTGAGGTAGGTGGGTGGAGCAGGCATTATGACCCAGGTTTATGGTTGAAGAAGCAGAAGCTGGAGAGGTGAGGGCCATCTGGGAGGCGGCCTGGAACCCAGATCTGACTTCTCTGCAGGGAGCTTCCCCGGGGCCCCTGGCCTGTTTCACAATGTCCAGCTCGCACTAGAGAAAGCAGCAAGCAGGTTATTGGCTTGCTGCTGGATTCTGGATTCCTGGTCAAAACATTTCCCCGAGTCAACCCTGCCTGAGAAGTGGGAATTGGAGGCTGATAAAGGGAAACCGCCATCATTAGGAATCCCATAAAGTCTCATTTACAACTCCAGTCAGATGAAAGGAGCAATTGACCGCGTTGGAGGGAAAAGCAAATACCGATCTCCTTTAGGACTGCCGCTTCCGACAGCTGATCCCGGAAGGGCAGGAGGTCCTGGGGTGGGGGGCGCCTGTCCCATCTGTGTGCTCCCCAACTCTGTGCACTTCCTCTCCCCTCTGTCTGGGTGGGCCTCTGGGTCCAGGATCTCTGGTTCTTGGAGAAGGGGAAGAGGAGGACAAAGAAGGGTCTCCCCCTCCCCCAGAGCTCCTCTCTCCTCCCACAGCGGAAGCCTCCCTCCGTGCTCAGTCTTGAGCCTGCAAGACACCCAGCACCCTGCTTCCTATTGGCTGGGGCAGAAGTGCGGACCCGGCTGCCAGTCCCCTAACACCTGGCCTGCCACCTCCACGGGGGCCAGGCCCTTAGGCATGAGATCCAACAACTTGGAAAGGTGACACGGACAGCTTTCTTCAAAGGCCCGTGCTCCGTGGGGAAGTGGCTTGGTGGTGAAAGGACTGCTTCTGCTGCTGCTTCCCTCTGGTTTTTTCATCCCTGGTGCCTTAGTTGCTGCATCTGCCGAATGGGGATATGAAGACCACGGTGCCATGTGAGGGCCAGAGGAGATGAGGGGTGTGAAGCCCCCCTGCACCGTGCGCTGCTGGGCTTCAGGGCAGCAGTCTCCCGAGGAGGAGGGCCTCCACGGCTAGGGCTGGAGGGCCGGCTGGCGATAGGCGCGCTCCCCCAGCCTCCTGGGTGTGCCCGCTCTGGCTGGGAGGGAGGGAGGGGCAGGGAGGGGACATCTGTTTGACACTCTTGTCAGCATCCGTTACCTGGTGTGTATTTTCCCAGGAGCTGATTACATTACAGCATGTGTTGATAAACATTTGGAGTTGGAGCGAGTGGAAACTGAGCAGAATGCTAAGCGGGCGGAGGTTTCGTCAGGAGATGCTGAGAAAGGGCTGGCTGTGAGGAACGGGCGGTGGGGATGGGGGGCCCAATCTGGTGACTTCTTAGCCTGCTCTGCCCCTTTCTCTTTCTCTCTCTCCTCCTCTACGCTCCCTGCTTTGGTTGCCAGCCGGGCATGCAGGCAGGGTCCCAGAGGCAATGCTTTATGGCAGAAGAGGTGTGGGTTTTGGACTTAGGCAACTGTGGGTTCGAATCCTAGCTCTGCCACAGGCTAGCTCTTGGCACTTTGGGCCAGTCCCTTCACCTCCCCGAGACTCGTTCTCCTCCTCTGTAAAGCGAGCTTCACATACACTCCACAGAGTGAAGCTTGAGAAGACAGCCACCATGCCTGGCACACAGAACTCAGCACTCATTGCTGAGTGAATGCTCATTGTCTTGCCAGTTTACCTGGAGGAAAAAAGCGCCCTATAGCCTCGGTTGTGCTTTGGATGTCAGGCAACTTTCTTATGTTTACTTTGGACTAAGGGGAAGTAGGCTTATATTTTTCATAATGCAACTTCCCTACCTCTACCCCTGGTTAGGGCTGGTCAGCTGACCCAGGGCGACTGGAATATTCCACCGTACATCTTTATATACCTGTGCACTTAGGACAGCTGAAGTTAGTTAATTATTTGTTGAGTTATCTGTCTGATGTCTTTTTCCCTCACTAGTCCCCAAACTCTCTGAGAGCAGGGATTGTTCCTTGCTCAGAGCCTAGCCCCGTGCCTGGCACGGGAACAATGGCTGACTCTCACCCTCCTGATTGGTTCAGAGCAGAATGGTCAAGATAACCCCTCTCAGAGGTCTGTGGTGTCTTCTTCTGTGCTTGTTCTGAATTCAGAGCACTGGCTGTACTTCTCATTTGGCTTTGGAATAACTCTTCCTCTGAGTATCTCCTGTCTCTCTGAGGTGGTGAGTTTCTCAAGGACTGGGGGGTGTAGACCTTCAAGATTCAAGAGGACACCAACTGAGTGCCGAAGAAATCCGACAGACACGCCTAAATGAGGGAGGGAGGCTGCTCCTATCTCCCTCCCCCACCTGCTTGGTCCCTGCCTAGGCACCTGCCGTCCCAGCCCACCTCCAGGTGCGCTGGTGACCTCCGAGGCTGTCGGGGCTGCCGGCAGGTTGGAGGAGCACGACTGCCCAGCGCCACCTAGCGGGCCTGGGGCCGGGGGAGAGCGCGTCCCCGTCTTCCCAGGTCTGCGGGACCGTGACGGCCCCACAGCGCAGAGTGGGGAGGGCGCCCCGGCCACCGCCCCTCTCGGTCCCTTCCTCTACGTCCAGAGAGTGTGCAGGCTCTCCGGGGAAGCGCGCTTCTCCCGGGTTCCGGGGAGCCCTGGCCCCGACGGCACCAGTCCCGGTCGTGCGCGCCCGGGTGTCCTCGAGGCGGCTTCCCTCCCCTCCCCCTGCACTTCGTGTCGTCGTTCCCCTCTTCCGCAGCCACAAAGAGGCCATTGATTGCGAAGAGTAGCCGGGCTGTGGTAGGAAAGCTGGAGGGGACGCGCGCGCGGACACACACACACACACACACACACACACAGAGGCCCCGCCTCCTGCAGCGCCCAGCACTCTTGGGGGGGGGGGCGGGGGGCGAGGCGGCTGTGGGGCTGGGCGACGTGGCCTGGGGAAAGCTCTGCGCCTCGCCCCCTCCTCCGTCTCTGCACCCCCCGCCTAATTTCTGCAACCACCATCTACCTCTGGACGAATCCGCAGCGAATGGTTCATTCCAGAGGCTGGCCTACCTCCCTCTCCCCACCACCCCCGCCCCCCCAAGTGTGCCATCCTCTCCCAGCAAAGATGTACGTGGCACTTAGGGGCCCTTTTAATACCAGGCGAAGCCAATATTGTTAGAACCGCTGTCGCAGCTGCTGCAAAGACAAATAATATGCAGTAATGCATTCCGGGCTGATAGGAAGGTTTGACTACGCTGCCGCTCGGGTTTCTCAGCACTCGGTCCTCTCTGTGGAATGGCTGAGATGGCACACAGCACCCAGAGGAAGTGTTGGGGGCCGTGCGCGATGGGGGAGGGAGATGGGGGAAGGCAGGGGCAGGAGTGGTTCTGCTAGCAGCATTCCCTGAGTCTCTCCCCTTAGCCTACTCTTAGAGGGTAGAGCTGGATTTGAGCCTTGGCTGGAGGCGGGCTCCTGACCCTTCTACAAACTCCTGCTTTATCACTTCTCCGATGATAAGGAAATCCTTACCTCTCACAGCATCCAATTCTGGGCACCCTGACCCTTTAGAGGCCAGGGCTGCCAGGACTGCCCCAGATTCCCTACCGTGCGGGCTCTTGGTCCCTGCCCCCTTTTCCTGTCTTAGAGTGTCAGAGCTGGGCAGCAGTGGAGATGGGGGGTGGGGGCCTGGCAGTTGGTGCCTGTAAATAGAGAACTGGGAATGGCAGGAAACAGGCTCCTTGAAATCCCACTGGGTGCCTCCCTCAAAGCTCCTGCTTGCCACCTGGATACCTGTGTGTACACAGAAATTGGCTGGGTGCTGGGGGAGGCGCTGGGCCCGGCTGCTGGCTTGCCTGGTTGGGAACACTCCCTCCTGGTCCCCAGAGCTGATGTGGGGAGTGTGCCCTTGTATGTGTGTCCCCATTTGTGGGCAAGGCTGTGCCCACGTGGGTGCCTAGAGATGTGGGTTTATTCACCTATTCAGTCTATCTGAGTTTGAAGGGACTTTGGAAGAGACCACCCCTCCCCCATTCTGCCACAGCTATGCCAAATGCCCATCTGGATTCTGTTTGATTGCTCCCAGGGACAGGGAGCTCACTACTTACCAAGGCAATCCAGCTCTGCTCTGTCAGTTGGAATACCGAGATGGAGACTGTGCCAGGCAGCCTAGACCATGCCCTCCCCCCCCCCCACCCCCGACTGCAGGAAAACAGGGCCAGGACAAGGTGTCAAGAAACAGCAACCCAATATAGTTACAGCCAGTATTTGCTGAGTGCTCGCTATTAGCCAGGCATTGTGCTAAGTGTGGCACAGATATCCACTCTCATGATCTTCATAAACCTCTATGAAGTCATGCCTGATGTTACCTAATTGTATTAAAGAGGAAACTGAGACACAGAGGAGTTAAGACACTTACCTGAAATCTCACGGCCAAGAAAGTGGCAAAGCCAGGTCTCAAAACCAGGAGGTCTCGTTCTGCCTGAGCTTAATCACCACATTGTAATCGCAGGCACCACCCAGAGAGACAGAGAGACAGAGACAGAGAGAAGGGGTGTGTGTGTGTGTGTGTGTGTGTGTGTGTGTGTGTCTTCACCAGCTTTTCTGGCTTAGTGGTATTAGAGGTGAGTGGGAACTCCAGACGAGAAATTAAGACATCGAGCCTAGATGGACACAGGGGACACACAGTGAAGTAGTGTAGGATAAAAATGGTGGATGGATGGATGGGAAATGAATGGGGATGATCTGTATTTATGTTACACACCAGCCAAGGGTTAGGTGGTACACGGTTCAGAGAGTTTTATGTTCAATTTTATGTCTAGACAGAGTTTGGGATGAGGTTATCACTTGTCTTCTAATTAGTGCAGGAAGGCTTCCCCAGGGGCCGCTTTCAGGAGCTCTTCTGCTGTCTTGGCTTTGCCATCTGTCCCCAAGAGTGAGGCATGGGAAGAGTAGCTGAGGGAATAAGCACTAGATTGGGAATCAGTCCACCTGGGTCTTTGGCCTTGGGTCTGCCCCCAGCTTGATGTGTGACCTTGGATAAATTACCCTGCCCTTCTGGGTGTCCAATTTCTCACTTCTAAAATGAGGGGTTGAGACTTGGGGGTCTATCAGGCCCCTTCAGTGGGTATACTCTCTGCAGTCTGTCAAACAGGGCTGCCGTGCACGGGTGGGCAGGTTGTACATTGTGCAAGGACTCTTGGCCAAGAGGTCCATGAATGGCCAGCGAATGCCAAACAGGGAGCAGTGGGCAAACGCCGGCAGGAAGCTCACCTGCAGACAGAAAGGGAGGTTGTGGGGTGGGGGTGTTGGGGGGCAGGTCTCAGCAGGCAGTGGGTGACCACATGAGATTGGCCCTTGGGTTGAAGTCAGGGTATCCCTGCGAGCGGTGGCTCTCCCTGTCCTCTTGTCCCCTGAGAGGGGGCCGTTTGTGGACATTGTTGGGCAGTGTGGTGCGTGCACTGGGTTCAGTCTGGTCCGAGGTCGCACGGTACCAGTTTGGGCCTCACTGGCTCTTGAGAAATGGGAGATCTAGTAGGGACAGGATTCTGAGGCCTCTCAGTACCCGGGGAGAATGTGGGGTGTCGCCGAGGAGGAAAATTGGGCGTAAGGAGGAAGGGGAGGCATGCAGGCTTGGGGGGATTGGGGAAGGGGAGAGCCTCACTTTCATTTGGTTGGGGGAGCAGCGGGGAATGAAGGGACGTGGGAGCGAGCCCTGAGTGGTGCTTGTTCTGTGGGGGGGACCCACTGCTGATCACAGACCAGGCCTCTGGAGACCATCCATCGGCCTCGGCCACCCTGCCGCCAATGAGGGACAAGTTTGGGATGGCAAGCCATTAGAGTGGACAGGCCTGTCCTGGTGTGTGGGATGGAACGGGCACCATTAAGCCCCAGAGCTGTCCTCTCTGCAGTGATGCCCACAGGTGTGGCCTCGTGCCCAGGCCAGGCAGGCCCACCCCACTCTCCCCGGGACCCCCCCACTGCTGTTCTTTAAAGGAAAGGGAACACAGGAAGGCCGATCATCTGTCTCTTGCTCACAGGCTGGCTGTGCCAAGAGACATTGTGTTTTGAGGATGTCCCCTACTCCCTGGTCTCCTTGCATTTACCCTCCGATATTCAGCTGAGTGTGATCCCGGCTCTGAGGGGCGAGGCTCATGCTGGAGAGGCAGCTGCCCGGGGATGGAAGGAAGCAACAGTGTGTCCTCTGCTCTGTATTAGAACAGTGGTGATGACGGCGACAATAATACTGATATGACAGAGCTGACATTGAGCTCTGACTACCTGCCAGCCACGGTTCTAAGTGCTCACACGCTAGGATGTATGAGTTTCCTGTTGCTGCTTGAACAAATGACCACAGACCTAGTGCTTTAAAGCAACGCAAACTTATCTTGTAGTTCTGTCGGTTAGAATTCTGACACAGGTCTCACGGGGCTAGAAACAAGGCGCGGGGAGGGCTGCAGTCCTTTCTGATGATTCTAGAGGTGATCCCATTTTCTTACCCCCTTTTTTTTTTTTTAGATTTTATTTATTTATTTGAGAGAGAGTGCGAGCGAGAGAGCACAAGCAGGGGAGCAGTAGAGGGAGAGGAAGAAGCAGGCTCCCCACTGAGCAGGAGCCTGCTGCGGGGCTCGATCTCAGGACCTGGGGATCATGACCCCAGCTGAAGGCAGCCGCTTAACTGGACTGAGCCATCCAGGCGCCCCCATTTTCTTACCTTTTTGAGCTTCCGTAGGTCCATGTTCCTTGGCTTGTGTCCCTTTCCTCTGTCTTCAAATCCAGCAACACTCCGTCTGCCTGGTGCTTCCTCCGCTGAGAGCTCTCTCCCTAACCCAGCCTGGAAAGGCTCTCTGCTCTTAAGGACTCCTGTGATTAGGTTGGGCCCACCTGGGTAATCCAGGATCATCTTTCCATCTCAAAGGCCTACTTTAAATACCTCCACGAAACCCCTTTGCCATGTAATGTAACATAGTCACAGGTCCCGGGGATTAGGGCGTGGACATCTTTGGGGTCCGTTATTCTGCTCCTGGAGCATATATTTTATATAACAGACCAGTGAAATAGGTAATGCTATTACCTCCATTTAAAAGATCAGGAAACTGAGGCATAAGGAAGCTAAGGAATTGCCCAAGATTACCTTGCCAGGACTACTGTATTTGGGATTCAGGCTAAGGCAGCCTGACTCCAGAGTTACACTTTAGTCGCTGTGACAAAAGCAGAACCTGAGAGCAGGAGGCAGAAGACAACCAAGTTTGACATGGGATAAGGTCAAGTCCGCCTACATCGGCCAAGCCGTGGAGCAACAGAAGTTCGTCGAGCACCTACTATGTCCCGGGCCTTGGGAGGGGCTCTCAAGAGGATGGGACAGATCTCTAGTCGGAGCCCTGGTTCTAAGCCCATTCTCTCTCCACATCCTATCGCTGTGTGTGTGAGGGGAGGGGCGCTGTCCCGCAGAGATTACCTGGGAGAAAGGCTCGTGCTCTAGTGGGCTTAGGGCCCGGGGCTCTGGGTAAAGCTGGGTGGAGGACTGGGTTGCCGTGCACCCCACAGGACCCTGCTAGATCACCCCGGAGCCCGCGGGGGCTGGCTCACCAGGCCGACTATTCCTGCCCATCCATCACGATGGGGAATGGGCCCTCAGTGAGCCTGGGACCTGCAAATCATGGAAATTAAGACCAATTAGAGGGGGAACCAGCAGCCCCTTGGCAGGGCTTCGGGCCACAGAGGCAGCTCAGGAACTTTATAGATGTTTCCCTCTATTTTGTGGTCCAGCTGGGAGGCAGAAACATGCCAGCTCAGCACAAGGCCTCATCTAGATGCTTCTGAGCAACGGGGAGGGAGGGCATCGCCTCAACAGGATCCTCGGCCCCCTCTCCCACTCCCCACAGGCCTTGCTTTCCCATCCCCAGGGACGCGAGAGCCAGCATCTGGTCAGTGGGGCCTTCCTAGCTGCACACCAGGCTCCTTTCTCTTCCTGCTGCGCTCTGTTCTCCACACGAGGCCTCTGGAGAATCAAGCCTCAGGGGGCCCAGCTGAGGGAGAGCGACAATGGCAGGTCACCATGTGGGGCGGGGCAGGGCGGACAGCAGGCTGCTAGGCCTGCCCCTGCGTGTTCCCGCCTCCTCTCCCTCCGTGCTCCCGCATCACCCAGACAGAGGCAAGGGCTTCCCACTTGCCCGCAGGGGCAACTCCTGAACAACCCTCCTGGTTTTGTCCCCAGGGGAAAAAAGACTAAGCCCTCAGAAAACGTGCAGACCAAAGTAGTAGGGACCTTATGGCGCTCCGGGGGCGGGGGGGAGCGGCAGGTTGGTGCTGTGGGCACAAAGACAAAAGCAAAAATAATTCTCCAGCTTCTTGGGTCCTTTGTGGGCTTTAATCGTTTCCCCCTTGCCCTTGTCCTTCACCCCATGCCCTGTGGGGAAGGCTGACTGGGGCCTGGGCACTGTGGAGAGAGGGCTGGCCCTGAAGGGGCCCTAGGAGGGCAGAGACTTCTCTGGAAGGGGGGGGCAGGGGTATCCAGGACAGAGGGACACTGCGAGGGGCACCCCTTGTCTCTGCTCTGCCCCGGGGTCTGGTTTATTTTTAGGATAGGCCCAGCGTGTTGGGTTGAGGTCACCTTCTGGAGAAAGCCCCAGGTGGAGAGGAGGGGCCGCCTTACTGCAAGGCTTCGGAGCCGGCCATCAGCTGCCTGCAGAGGGGGCCTGGTGACAGGGTCAAGGGCCCAGTGGCATGTGCAGCGCTGATGGGAGACAGAGCCGGACAAAGCCGTGCCCAGGCCCTGGCTCGCATAGGGGCGCCGCGGGTGGGGCGGTGGAGGGCAAGGTCCCAAGGGACGCTGAGACCCCCGGATACCTGGAGACAGGGGGGAGAGAGAGGCAGTGCGGGGAGCAGAACGAGCTCTTCCCAGGCACACGGTGGCTCCACTGTGACTCATCGTCATCCCTTCCTCTGGGTCTTCAGCCGGGGCTGCTAAGGCCTCTCCCAGCTCCACCATTCTGCAACTCTCATCCTGGCATCTCTGCCTTGGGACTCATCTAGCTGGCCTTGGGCACTCTGTACCTTAGTTCCCTGACCTATAACAGGAGATCAAGGATAGCACGTACCTCAGAGGGTCATCATGGGGGCTGAGTGATTTCAGTTTGCACTGGTACCTGCCCCCTAGTCAGCGTTCTCTAAATATTAGCTAGTACATGAATTATTATTACTCACGTCATTAAAAAGACCGTATTACGTTGTTTTAAGACTGCAGGGTCTGGAGTCAAGCAGGCCTCGGCTGGAGTCCTCGCTGTTCCACTAATCATAATGTATGAGTTCGGGAAAGTGGCTTCACCTTTGAGAGACTCAGTTTCTCGATCTACAAAATAAGTATGACAGTACTCTTGATACCGACTTCCTAGAGATGCGCGATGATTACACAAGACCGCTGAACACACTTGCGAGATGAATTGGAGAGGACCCGGTATGATACGTACAGTACGTTGCTTTGTCTTCCTGGCTGAAGATCAGATTTAGGATGGTCTCGATGGGCGAAGGGAGGCCTCCTGACAAATGGCTGTGACCTTCAGAGTGGCCAGACTATGCCAGGAAATTCCTTAGGAAGAGTGTCTGCTCTCGGCTGGCCGATGTGGGGAATCCGAGCAGGACTTGTGGTTCTGTTCCCAGGCCACCCCAGGGCCAGAAGTGGGGTGGTTGTGGGAGCAGGTGTTGGGGACTCGGCCCTGCCCGGGCTTCTCGCACGGACAGTAAGCATACACTCCTCCACAGCCAGGCCCGTGAAGGGCGCAGATGGGCTCTGACCTTGGTGGGCGCCCGCTGATGGTCAGGGGCGCCCGCAGGGTGGTCAGGCTCAGAGGGGAAGAGCGAGATAACCTCACACCTGAAGGAGCCTTCCCTGACCTGCAGACCTGTTGGGTTCCCTGTTAGATGCTCTCAGAGTTCTCTGTTCTTTGCCTTTATAGCTCTTATTATAATTTGTAAATATTCATTTTTTAAAAAAGATTTTGTTTGTTTGTTTGTTTATTTATTTACAGAGAGTGCAAGTGGGAGGAGGGACAGAGGCAGAGGGAGAGAGAGAATCTCAAGCAGACTCCGCACTGACCGTGGAGCCTAAGGCGGGGCTTGATCTCACAACCCTGAGATCATGACCTGAGCTGAAACCAAGAGTTGGACGCTCCACTGACTGAGCCACCCAGGCGCCCCCCTCTTTTTTTAGTGATTATTGAATGTCTGTCTCCCTCCCTAAAATGTAAGCTCTCTTCGAGTGGAGACCATGTCGGGATGGCTCACCATGGGATCCTAGGGTTTGCAATAGCATCTACCACACTGACAGGGCTCAATAACATTTTGATGACTCCATAAATAATAATCGCATCAAGGACTGATTTAGCTTTTATTACGTGCCTGCCATTATTCAAAGCACTTGACATCTATTAACCATTTAAACCTCACAATACTCCTATGAGGTAGTTATTAATATTCTCCCTATTTTACAGATCAGGAAACTGAGGTACAGAGAGGTTAAGTAACTTGCCCAAGGTCACACAGCCATCAGCTGGTGGAGCTGGGATTCAAGCCACCCAGTTTGGCTCCAGAGTCCATGCTCTTAGCTGCTGTGCTATACCGGCTCTCTGAAGGAATGAATGAATGAACCAGGTTACACATTTATAATGTCTACTGCATTTGGACAAAAGAGTTTTGGGGGAGGGAGTGAATAGTGTGACTCCTGGAGATTTGGCCGTATGGTCCTGATGAGCAGGACACGACTGGCCCCTGTTTATCTGCAGAGGGACAGGGGATCCCTAAAGGGCTTTTTGGAGGAAGTCCCCTTCCATCGTCTGCCCCCTCCCCAATCAGGTGCTGAAGAGTAGGGGGCGCCCGTGCACGCAGGGCCTTCTAACTTGCCATGGTTCTTGGTTCTCTCTGTCTAGGATTAAGGAATTGCAATGGGCACATGAATCCTTGAATTCCCTGCCCCAGTCTCTGCCTCCTCCCAGGCCTCCTCTGTCCCTGGAAGCCCTGCTGGCAGTGGGGGTCTGGGACTGTTTTGTCACTGCAGGGAGGAGGTGAGGAAGGTGAGGGTAGAAATATTCCTACTCATCAGCCCCAGCTGTACCCACTTCCTGCCTGATATCCCTGCACCCCGTCAGCATTTCTCTTCCCAATTGCTGGGTTCCTGGCATGTCCCTCTCTGTCTTCCGGCCACCCCTGCCCCTGCTGTAGTCATCTCCTGCCCGTGCACTAGCCTCCTGTCCCAGGAACCCTGATGAACAAACACAAGGCCTGGGACCTCTGGTGGCCTTTTGGCAGCCGGTTTCGCTCCTCCCCGGGGATTTGTGTCCTCCAGGAGGGGGCATGTTTTGGCACAGTCCTGCCAGCGCTAGCTCTGTTGATCCTGTTGGCCATGACAGAGGTGCGATAAGGACACAGAGCTGGGATAAAGGGACAGGTTTATAGGCTCCTTGGCACCAGTCTGTGCTACAGAAATATCACTAGGACAAGGCTGTAATAACTTGAGGTCCTTTCGTTCAGGGAGAGACAGCATGGGGTGGGGGGAATCCTTTGATCACTTACTATTGGTGGGGGCTAACCCCCCCACGGGACCTATGAGAGGGACCACGGATGGTCGCATTGCCTTCAAGTGCCAGTGAGGGGAGCAGGGAGGGACTCCAGTTCTCTGCAGAGCTTGGGCTTTGCTAAGTGGGACTGCAAGTTGGGGGCCAGAGCAGAATTGCTCAGGACTCTGGAAGGAGGCATGGCTCCGTCCTCCTCTGCCCTCTGCCCCGCCTACACCCTGGGGCTCAGTGTCACCTCCAGACCAGTGAGAACCAACCTTCCAAGAATTCCACTGGGAAATCCTCTGGTTCTGGCTGACGGCAGGAAGCTGAAGGCTGACGGTAGTGAAGCAGGAGACCTGCATTCTGGTCTCGTCTCCATTATTACTACACATTCCACCTCTGGGAGCGTGTGGGTATGAGGGTGCTTGGACCTCGTGACTTCTAAGGTCACTTGCAGTTTGAGGATTTCAAGAAGGTGGTGCAATTTGGGAAGCCCCTGTGGCTCTGAGACAAAACCCCACCCGTGGGGGCATGAGCCAGAGACACTGGAAAATACGAGTAAGCACTTTATGGTTGGCACAGGGCCAGGGGGTTCACGTATGTTATCTCCTTTGTTTCTCACAGGAACTCTGGTGTTTTTTTTTTTTCATATTTTGTTTTTTTTTTGTTTTTTGTTTTTTTTGAACTGAAGAAAGTAGCCCTCAGAAAGGGCTAAGTAACTCGTCCAAGGTCACACGATCTAAGAGGGAGAGGGACAATCTGAGGGTGGGTTGTGTAGCTCACGGCCTGTGTCTGGTGCTGGGAGACAGAAGCGGCAGTGGGGGGCGGGCAGGTATTTGGTGGTTGCTGTACTGAGAGCAGAAGGACTTGTCCCAGGCTGGAGACTGTCATATGCCAGGGACATTCACCCCTGGGAAGGAAGGAGGGGACTGCTGAGCAGAGGGGTGGGGTGGCGAGCGTGGGAGGTGAAGGCAGGAGAGGGCCTGAGCAGCTGCAGGGGGAGGCCGTCCAGGGGAAGGGGACACTGGGGGCCGAGAGCACCTCGGTGAGTGGTGTCCAGTCCCGTGGGCTGCTGGCTGTGGAATGCCATGGCCTGTCCTCCTGGTTGTCCCTCCAGGTCCCTGGGGCCTGCCCCCACTGCACACGTGCACAGACACGCTGTCGTCCTTTGTCACAGAGCCCATCAGACACAAACAGGCCTGAGCCCTGGCTCGCTCTGACTGGGCTTCACTTCCTGGCACTCACCTTGGCTCCTCTGTTCCCAGCCCCACCCTCATCCAGTGTGTGTGTGTGCGTGTGTGTGTGTGTGTGTGTGTCTTCCTCCTCGGCCTGCAGAGAGCTCTGCTGTCTGTTGGCTTCTCTCAGGTTTGCACAAACATACGCCCAGTGTGATAATCTCTCTGTTGTGTGTCTCCACACACACACAAACACACATACACACACCCTTCTGTCTGTCCCCCTGCTTCTCAGCTGGTCTTTCTTTCTCTCCAATCCCTACACATCTCTGGGTCCCAGAGAACCCCATTAATCTTTAACGGGTCTGGGCTCTTTCTCCTCTTGTTTTTGTCCTCACTGCTCTCTTTGCAGTCTCCCCCCAGCTGGGCTGCAGGGCTGGGCAGGCCCCCTCCTGCAAGTGGCATCCCCAGGAGCCGCTGGCTGGCCGAGGAATGGCGATGTGGGTGGGGGCAGGCAGGGCCGGGAAGGGATTTATTTGCCTTGGATTCTTTTCTGTGAACATTTTTGTCCATTTGCCATGATGTTTCATTGATTTCAGCTGATGTCATCCTGGTGCGTGGGAGAGGCTTTGACACCCACATGGCGGGGCTGAGCACTGACCCAGGAGTCAGGGAACCTTGGTGCTGGCTCCTGGGAGCCTCCTTTTCTCATCAGATGTGCGACGGGTTTGGATCTGATGATCTCTGGTTTTGTTCCAAAATGTTGAGATTCTAGGAGACTTCTGCTCTATTTAGAATCTGTCTACACCCTGATCATTTCAATTAAAATCTCTTTCAGTGAACTCATTTGTATGCACAGACATCATACATGCAAACCTGCAGGCACACACATGCACGCATCCAACGGCAGCTTAGCTACTCTATGTTTTCCGGGAACTTCTCCAACTCATCTGGGCCCCGGGGCCTTTTGCAGAGTGGGGGCTGCAAGCACAGGTGTGTGTGCAGACACACACACACACACACACACACACCCCACACCACTTTGAGGTGCGTCTCTGGGTTGAAATGTGCCTCCCAATGACAATGACCTGGGAACCCACCAGCCTCCCCATCATTCCAACACCCACTCTCCTAAGAGTCAAGATCTGAATCCCATCCTTGACTGTAAGAAGAAATGGGAGGTAGAAGCCTAAGAGGGGAACATGGGATGAACAGGGGCCCCTGGAACGTCAGCGCTGGCAGGGACCGCCCTGACTGCCGATCTAGTTGACAGGTGTTAAGACCCTTCACCTAGAGCGGGGAACCTGGGTTCTGACTGAGTCTTACCTGGGCAGGTGAACAAACAACACTGATGAAGCCAAAGGGCTCCCGTACGGTGGGTGGGGGTGGGCCCCACCTACTCAGCATCCCCCAGCCCCCACCACCACTCCCACATGGCCCTTGAGCGAGCGAGCTTGCTGCAACTCCTTGGAGCTTCAACAAATACCGCTTAAAATCCATCCATCTCCCCGCAAGCTCTCTGGTGCTGTCCCAGAAGCAGCAGCAGCACCTGCAGCCTCATTAGAAATGCAAATCCTCTGGAGGCCCCGCCCCCGTCCGGCTGAATCGGAAAGCGGAGGGTGGGGCTGCTGGTGTGTGTGTAAGCCGCCAGGTGATTCTGGTGACTGTGCCACTGTGAGAAGCTTCCTGGGCTAGTACAACCCTCTCGCCTTACAGATGAGGAACTGAGGCCCAGGGAGGGGTGTGTCTTAGCCAAGATCTCAGAAAGTGGCGTTAGGCTCAGGTTATGACTCTGGGTGACCTGTCTGTAAACATCTATATGATGCAGCTCTGGAATATTCCTGCCTATTGCCTCTCCTTCCCCTGGGCTGGCATGAATACTCAGGGACTGGCTGGCTTGGAGCCCTTTTTCTTCAGGGAGGCTGCGCTGAATGGTGGGCAGTGAGGGCAGCCCCGGGGCCTGTATGAATGAGGAGGGGGGCACATGAGAACCCCGATGAGGGCAGAAACTCTGGGTGTGGGCCACTCGTGTGGCCCATCTAGGGAGTCTTCTTGGAAGAGGTGGGCTCGGACTCCAGACGACAAGACTTCAGGAAGCAGAGGGCCAGTGTGAGGGCGTTGGGAGGAGGAGGGGACCCAGGAGGGCCCAGGCTGGGACCATGCTGGCAGGGGAGGGGCTGGCACGGAGTTGGGGGGTAGGAGGAGTGGAAGTACTCAGCTTGCCAGCCCTGCTACCAGTCCCCCCGGAAGCCTGGGGACTTCTCTGAGGAATTAGGGAACGTTTAACATCTCTGGCTAATTAGCTGCCGCTTGCTACCGAGGAAGGAGGAGAGGGGAGTCAGAGCCAGGCAGCTTTGAAAGGCAATGCTGCTCCTTGACAAAGCCGGCCTGGGGAGGTTTCAAAGACAACTTCTGAGCAGCCCGCACGTTTCATGTTCATTAGATCCTCGCTTCCCAGGCTCCAAAGACAAACAGTGGGATTTCAGGGTTTTCTTCCCTTTTTGGAGATATTTCATTCTGAGCTGTGAGCTTTCAGCTGGGGAGGAGGCAGAGCCGCCGAGCTCCCGCTCCTCCAAATCCACAGCCTAAGCAGAGCCCGGCTTCATCTAGTCTGCACTAGAAGCTTCCCCGGGGCCCCCTGAAGCTCTACACCAAACCCCTACCAAGGCTGGGTGAGCAGGTTCCGTGGGCACGGAGGGGGGTAGAGTCCAGGTGTCCCTGGACTCTCAGCTCAGTGGGGACAGGACTCAGAGTGCTCGTCTGTCACCACGATCTCCCCAGCACCCAGGTGCTCAACCAGTGTTTACTGAGCAGGTGAGTGAGTAAAAGAATGAATGAGTGTGCTGGTCATTGGCCGGTTTCTCCCAGATCCATTTCCTGCCTTTCTCTCTCTTGTTTGTGGCACAGAGAACTACACTTCCCAGACTCCCCCACCTGCCGGCGTCTGGAGAGGTCCAGCCAATCAGGGGCAGTGGAAGAAGGTGGAGGAAAAGCCAGGGTATTTCTTCCCTCTCTCTGTTTCCAGCCAGGTCTCCGCAGCATCTGTGTCTCCTCTTTGGCTGCTGCTGAACAGCCCTGGACAGGGCCAGTTCCCTCTGGCAGGCCGGCGGTGGTTCCAGCTTCTGTGTGGCGGCCCCAGCTCCTGGGCTCCTGGAACACTGCCTTCCCCTCCCAGCAGAAGACGGTGGCTTCCTGCTGTTGCTAATCTCTGGGGTGTCCTGCCTCTTCTGTTACTTTACAACCAAATCCCTGATTTAAATCCCTCTGGTCGAAAGGCCTAGAGTGGCTTCTGTTTTCTCCGTGGGCTCCATGAAATGAATGAGTAAATGTGCCGCTTTTTTGGTTCAGAAAGAAGAGTCTGTAAGAGCCCCCAGGTTTGAGCAGGCTTGATCTGCCTGGGACCTGCTGTCCTACGGAGGCGGCAGCCTTGCTCTGGGCAGGAGGCCCCACCCCACTGCTGGGACTCTTGTCGGGGGGCACGCAGGCGCGGCTGTAAGCCCAGAAGACTGCTCCTATCCCAGCGGTGCTCTTTCCCTCTGAGGGGGCTCTGCTGGGTGATGCCGACGGGTAAGGCGAGGCATAAAGGGACAGCAAGGCACCGAGGGAAAAGCCGCCTACCGCCTGTGGGACCCTGTGCAGCCCTTTCTACTCTCTGACTCCGTGGAGGCTCACGATGACCCTGCTGGGTGGACCATCTTATCCCCATCTCAGGTGGGAGAAGCCTGAGACTCTACGAGCTCATGTGGCCTCTCTCCTTTCACAGCCACACGGTCACTTAGTTCTTTGCACACTCAGTGTGGCTTTTCTCCTTCTTCTTGCCCATCTGCCCATCCTCACTGTTTATGCTCCCTTTGAACACTCAGCATCCTTCACCAGCCTCCTGGCTGGTCTGCTTGCCCCAAGCTCACCTGCTTCCACACATTCTGTGAGATCTGGTCCAGCCCCTCTCCTGCTGTGTCTCTGGTCTCCCTCCCCACGCTCACCCCCACCCATAATTCAGCCTCATGAAGCCACTTTGAGCTTCTCTAACAGAGCTGGTGGGTCACACTTCCATGCTTTTCCAGGGTAGTGCTCTCAGCTCTAGGGACCCCCACCTTCCTGCTCTTTCTTTAGGACCTGGCTGCAGTACCCCCATCCTGGGGACACTGCGCCCAGCTCCCCTGCTCCAGGAGGATGCCTCCTCCCTGCTTCCAGGCACCCAGTGTCTTCTCGGTCCTGTTGCATTTATCACACTAGATTGCAACCGTTTGTCCTCCCCTCTGTTTCCCTTCCTGGACTGCAAGTTCCTTGAGGGCGGGACACTCACTTATTTAAGAGTGCTTACCGAGCACGAGTGTTTTGCCCGGCATGATGCCAGACTCCGGGAGACTGGGTTTCTGCGGAGTAAATGGTCTAGTGGGGAGTAGTCACTCGTGCCAGTAGCACTAACGATAGAGCACCCCCCCCCCAATTCGTATGCAATTATAGCTTATGAAGGCAAAGGAAGGAGTGTGATAAGCTTGGTGTCTGGTACAAGCAGTTGTTCCATAAAGGCTCCTTTTCTACTCCAGCCTCAGTCCCAGGCACCAGGGTGTGCATTTACTGCTGTATTTGCTGCGCTGTTCCCACAGCAACGGCGCGTGAGACCCCCTGGTCTGCCAGCTCCCTGTGGGAAGGGCTCTGTCTCTTCAACCGCTGTCTCCAGGGCCTCCTGGCACATAGTAGGCATATGACAGGTGTGAGCTGAGTTAACAATGGAGTTGCATCCCTGTGTATGAGTCAGGATGGCTTTCCTGCCTGGTGGAACCCAGGCCACTGGGCAGTGGGGTCAGGGCTCTGGTAGCCCTTCCTGTCTCTGAATATGGAAAACAGGAAAAGGGGAGTCCTTTCACCTCATTTACTTCCTGGCGTGTGTGACCTTGGACAAGTCATGTAGCGTCTCTGAGCCTCATTTCCCTCACCTGTAAAATGGGGATATGTCCCGAGTTTGCTATGAAGAGGCTTCAGTGAATATGCAGAGTGTTACAGCTGCGCCCGGCATAGCGTAGATGCTGCACCGTCGTTATTATTTATTACTATTACCATTTCTACAGCAGGTTCCCAGGGAATGACTTGCTGTCTTCTGCATGCATCTCCCCCCAGTCCCACACCCGGCCCAGCCCCCTCTGGCCTGGCACGCGACTGGAGTCCCATCTTCCCTCTTGCTAGGAAGCTGTGGGTAACTGGGGCTTAATTAAGCATGCTTGACTGGGGTGTGATTAGCGGCTGCTGTGAGTCAGCGGAGGCCCAGGGAGGGGGGAGGCCAGAGGGGGGTGGAGAGAGAACGGAGCAGAAGGCTTCTGGCGCCTGGGGCTGTATTTCTAAGCTCAATCAGCCCACTTTGTTCAACAATTGAGGGGGACAGGGTGAACAATCCTCGAGTCTCTCCGATTCCTCTGGTAGCTCTCACCAGCCACCCCAGCTCTGTGGTTGTCATTACTCATTCATTCATTCATTCATTCATTCATTCAGCAAATACTGCTTGCTTCCTCTCTGCTAGCCATTGTCCTAGGTGCTGGGGATGCTGTCTTGAAGAGCATGGACATAGGTCACTGCCCTCATGTGACACACAGACCTGGGGGGAGGGCCATGGAAAAGTAAATAGAGACTAACGTTTGCCACTGTGCGGGGGTGGGGGGGCACACAGGAGACCCTGCTCCGGATCTCCTGTCCGGCATAGCCTCCCATCATATTGGAGGTGACCTGAACTCCTTACCTGTCCGTCTTGCCCACCTACTGTTGGCAACCTTAGGCCATGGATGATGTGACATTCTCTGTCCCTCCGGCTCATGGCACAGTGCTTGGAATGTAGCAGGTGCTCGAAGAATTGGTTGGTTGATTGATTGAACCCCAGCTCAGGAAGCAACCGGACGTGTGGTCCCCTAGAGCAGGGGTTGGCCAACTGTAGCCTGTGGGCCCAATGCTGCCTGCAGCCAGCCTATTTTGGAGAGCCCTCAAACTAGGAATGGTTTCCACATTTTCAAAGGGGCAGGTTGTAAAAAACTAAAAAATAATCAGAGAGTAATACGCTGCAGAGACATATGTGGCTGCAAAGCCTAAAATATTCACTCCCTGGGGTTTTACAGAAAGTCTTTGCTGACCCTTCACTTTCCTCCTCTCTGCAGCATGGGACCTGAGTTAAGATACTGCTGAAGCCACTCCTGGTGTGCAATGGTGTGATTCTGTGCTCCGCGATTCTTGCTCTGTCCCTGAGGGCCCGTGTTGCATGCATCTCCATATCACCGGCAGCCCCCTGATGCCCGCACGGAGCAGGTGCTCGGGCAGTCTCGGCTGACTGGTGTGGTGGACGGAGAGGGAGCCGGGCTCCATTCCTGCACAGCTGTGTGAGATGAGGCAATAGTTTGAGTTTCTGAGTCTCAGTTTCCTCACCTAAAAAATGGGGATAATAACTCAGCACCGACTTGCTAGGGCTGCAGCGAGAATGAAGGAGGTCAGTACACAAGCAGGTGCTTTGTGACGTCTGCAGGGCTGGGCAAATGCTGGTAACTTCTGCCACGGTTACTACTGGACATGTCATGGGGACTCAGCTATGTTACCTAGTACCACTTGGTATATTTTAACTCATAGGATGGTTTCCCTGAGAAGGATGGTTGGGTCCTTGAAGGTCAAGGCTATTCGAAAGCTGCCCGGCAGGAAGGTCCCAGGTGAGTGGTTTTGATGATGGGGTGTCTGTGGTCCTGGGGCACCCCGGGCCTGATCACTGCCGGCTCCTTTAGTTGTAAAGGCTGAGAAAGACTGTGGAAAGGGACAGTGTATTAAGACTTGGGGATGGTAAACCCCCAGAGTCTTGATCCCTGACCTTTCCCCAGGGCGGGGGAAATGGAGACAGACCGGCACAGCCATCTCAGCCCTGCCCCCGTACCCGCCGCTGTTCACCGGGACAGAGATTTGGCTCTCCTGCCTAGCCTGGCTGCCCCCTGCCTGGCCACAGGGTCTGGCTTCACCTCTTCATCACCTTGACTGACCTTTGCTTAGCATGTTCTTTTCAATGCACTCTCCCATTGATATCCACTTCGTGTTCCATAAGAACCCCACGTGGTAGGGATATTATTTCCCCCCTTTACGAATTAAGATACTGAGGTTCAGGGAGGTGAAGAGATTGCCCACGGTGAGTGTCCCCGCTGGGATGAGGTCTGGGTCTCTTACTTCCAGGGCTCTATCACACCAAATGGCCTTTCTTCACCTGCCTCAGTTTTATCAATGGACCCATCTTCTCCTGGTCCTTCTGCCACGCCTGTGCGGCCCTGGCCCAGCTGACCCACAGGCCTGGGAGAGTCCCCATCTCCACTGCTGTGCCAGTGCAGGGGCAGGTCTGCTCCCACCATGGAAACCTACCGTGACAGTGGGGCTAGAGCCCCCGTTGCCTGGTCCTGACCCCTGGGTCCTGGGGCAGAGATGGCTGGGGAAGGTGCACACTGGGGGTGCCAGGGAGATGTCAGATTCACTTACTGTGACGTGGACTATTTCTGCTGCCATGGGGCCCTGGTGTCATACTGCATTAAGTGGCATTCAGGGCCCACTCCCTCCAGCCAAGAGATCAGCTGCCTGCCCCATCTCCCTTCCTCCTGCTGGATGCCACAGTCGGTGGCATTCCTGACCGCTGGGGATACAGTTAGGGCCCCCTGGGTGCCCAGCCTTCACGGGGTGCCACTTCCTAGGGACCGAGAGTTTGACTGGCGGAAGGAAGCCTTGACCTCTTCACACATCCCTCTGGCATTCCCAGGGCTCCAGGCTCCTATTTCATGGTTTGGTGGGGAGAGTCCAGACTTTGAGGACCCATCAGTCCCTCTCTGTAAGCTCAGCTCAGAGGTGATGCCCAGCAGAAGCCTGGATACAAGAGCAGACTGCAATGGGGAAGGAACTCAGACCTTGCCTCCTGAAAGGAGAAGACCCCGGTAGTCCTATAGGGACACCCAGCAGCCCCCTGCCCATCAGCGTGGTTTCCCTGCTGCTTGGCTTGGCCTCAGGTTTGTCTCTGCAGCTCCCCCCGCTTCCCTCTGTACAGAGTGAGGCTGAGGATGGCAGGGCTGGGCAGCAAAGGGGTAGCGGAGAGGGCACATGGCCACACCCCTGCAGAAGAAAGGGGTTTTGGGGGGCACATGGCTCTGCGGGGTCCCCAGAATAAGGAGTGAAGGGAGGAGGGGCAGAGAGCATGAGCTGGGTGCCTGCTGAGCCCCAGGGAGCAGGGGCTGGCTGCATGCCCTCCTTTCCTTCCAAGACCTTCCTAACTATGCCCTCGGAGTCTGGCCTGAGCCTCCCTTTCCAGCTCCACTACCGCAGAGCTCATCATTGCTTATCCAGACTCTCGTCTGCTCTGTCTATAACCTGGACCTCCTCCTCTGCCCCACATCGTATCCACCAGGCTAATGCAGACCATGTCTCCTCCCTGCTCCTGATCCTTCCATAATCCTCCATTGCTAACAAGACCACACCTAATTTTTGAGCATGGTCCCTGTGGTCCATCAATGGTTCAGCCCTGCTTTGCCCTGCTCCCTTCTCTGAGGCTGTGCTCTGGTCGTGGGAGCCTGTCCAACCCCAGACACACCGTGTCCACTTGCATCTTGGACCCTGGCCCGTGCTGACCCTCTGCCACTTAGACGGTTACCCAACGTCATCACCTAGAAAGATGCTACTCGTCCTGGGTCTCCTCTCAAGACCAATTCCACTGTGAGGCCTCCCTTGGCCTCTCCTTCCAGGGAAATGCCACCCAGTGGGGCACACATCTTCATCGTCGCTATTATCTGCTTTTATTTTGGTTGTTCATCGATGTTTCTCCCTGACTCTTGACAGCGAGTAACTGAGGGTTGAGACAATGTCTTAATCACCTTGAGACCCTTGGCAATAGCTCTGTGTTTGACCTACATTGCTGATATTAATGGAAAATGTACCCAAAAAAATGTTTGGAAAATGCATGAATTAGTAAACCAATCAATGGACTCAAGGAGTCCTCCCCGCTCCCTCACACCTCCCTGGGGAACGGGGGGAGACAGGGCTCCGAGCCCCTAGTGCTCTACCCAAATGTCTGGCATGCAAAGCCGAATCCAGCCTCAGAGCCTGGCACACGAGGCCCATCCGAGGATCTGCATTCACCGTGGCAGTGTCAACCTCGGCCAGCTCCAAGCTAGGTCAGGCCCTGCTGCCGGCCGCCAGGTGTTGGCCAGCACCGACTGCCCCGGGGCCTGGCCACGTGGTTGCAGCTTCTGGGTAGAGAGAGCAGGCAGGGATGCTGCCGAGGAAGGAGGGTAGGAGCTGGGGTCAGCTGGGGGTTGGGGTGGGGGAGAAGGTCTGACACTGAGGCCAGGGCAGGTTGAAATGTTTCTCTTTGCTCCACACTCATGAATGAATTAGTGAATTCACCATGTATTTATTTCCTTACTGATGTATTCAACAAACTTTTATTGTACGCCTGCCTTGTGCTGGGTACGGAGCAAGGTGCTGGGGTGGGAGGAAGAGAGCTTTGTCCCAAGAGGGGAGGCAGACAGGACCAACGACAGTATGACCAGTATGATGAGCTGGAGTGACACCCAATTTGTAGAGGACAGCCTGGGCTGGCCAGGGGGCGACAACAGAGGGGGGTGGGCGGAGATCAGACAGCCACCACGGCAGTGCCAGCCTCCGCCCCACACCCTGCCACCCTCCACCCTGTCTCCGTCTGTCCTCCCACCTGTGTGGCTCCTGCCCCGGTCTGAGCCCCCTCTCGCCTTTCACCATTAAATAGGATGTCCGCTGTATTATTATTCATTTTTGGACCTTCCCTTTATCTATTTGCGGAAGTTCCTTCCTACTCTCTAGTTTGCTGAGACTTTTTATCAAGAATGAATGTTGGGATTTTTGTCAAATGCCCTTTTCTGCCTCTTTTGAGATGATCGTTATGGTTTTTCTTTTGTAGTCTATTAACACGGTGAATTATATCCATTGATTTAATCTTAAACCAACTCTCTATTTCTGAGATATGCTCCCCTTACTTTTTTAAGATTGTCTTTTTACTATATTGTTGGGATAAATTTCCTAAAATTGGTCCAGAATTTTTGGATCTATCATCCTGAGGCAGTTTTCTTATAGTGTCTCTGTCTGGTTTTGGTATCAGAGTAATGCTGGCTTCATAAAATGAGTTTTGAATGATTGCCTCCTCTTAATTGTCCGGAAGAGTTTATATAGATTTGGTAATATTGATTTCTCCAACGTTTGGTAGAATTTACCAGTGAAGCCTACTGGCCCTGTAGTTTTCTTTGTGGGAAGATTTTTAACTACAATTTCAATTTCTTTCATAGATAGAGGACCATTCAGTTTACTTCTCGAATGGGCTTTGGTAGTCTGCCATGGCTCTATTTGTAATTTTTTGCGTAGCCCTTTACATTATATGATATGTTCTGTTTTTTTCCTTCATTTTTTATTTTGCTTATGCTTTTCCCCTACAAAACTGAGCTCCAGGAGGACAGAGACTGTGATCTATTTTTGCATTTGGCAAAGCACCAGCTCAGTTAATAATTGTGGAATGAAGAGAGGTTCATTTTAATCTCCCTAAGGACGCTGTACCATGGGCATTCCCATTTTATACCTGTGAAAATTGAGGCTAAAGAGGTGAAGGAAATTGCCCAGGGACTACCACATCACCTAACGAGTGGGTCAAACATCCGATCTTGCTCCTAGAGGGTTTTCTTTCTGGGTAAGTATTCACTCAGTAGCCAAGTGGGAAAGTCATGTCTGCAGAGAAACTAGACAGTGTGTCTCATACTTCCGTGTGCATTATATTCACTGAAAGAACTTATTAAAGGGGCGGGGGAATCCGCATCTTCACCAGCTCCCCAGATGATCCTGGTGTGGGTCATCTGGACGCCACACTTTGAGAGGCACTGACCCAGCCTGTGCCAATGCAGGGGACGTGTGAGGTCTGCTCTGCTCAGAGAAGGGGGAGATGCTTGGTGTGGAGACCTGGGAGCATGGAGGGCATGGTTGTGCCTCTGAGTGTTCGGGATCCCTGTCTCGGAGGGCGGGGCGTTGGTAGATACATGCAAACCAGCCGCAAAGGTGCTAAAACCACCCCAGCAAGTGCTTTTGCAGGGCTGAGGAGCCGATTCCTTTCTCCTCCTCTCTTGTGTTTCTCAAGGGCCCAGAGATAGGGCCAGTGCTATGTCTCTGATTTTAATAAAAGGATAAACTACAGGGCCTTTCAGGCTCTTCTTGGATGAGGTCCCAGAAACCTCACTGCCCGTCTGGCCCCATTGCTCACTTCTTGCCTGGTCCACGGGGAAGGTGGGACCAGGATGTAAGGAAAGGATGACAGGGAAACAGGGAAGTTCTGGGCTACTTTCTAGGGGAAATTTAATTGCCAGCTGCCTCTCTCAGGGTTTGGGGATAGCTGTCCTCTTGGCAGATTCAGGGGAGAGCGGGAGATGGGCGAAGAGACTCTGGGCCCTAGGAATACTCCATAGGACTTGCTCCTCACCAGAAGGTCTCCTGGCTCTCTGTCAGCGTGGGTCAGGGAAGGAGTGGGGTACCTGTCGTGGGAGGGCTGCTTGGATAAGGGGGACACGGTCTGTCCTCCACCCTCCTCCCCTGGGCCGTGGGATGGCACATTCCAAAGCCTCAGCTGGGTTCCCTGTCCCCCTGCCCTCTGGTGTCACGTTGAATGAGGCTTCTGCCGCACGCAGGAAAGCAGGAGCTGCGGGCAGAGGCAGTAAGGGCTGGTGCCCCTGGGGCAGGCAGAGAGGGGGGCAGGAGGGAGAGCACAGAAGGAGGGAGGGCAGAGGGCAGGCGTCAGCACTAGGCGCCAAGGTGTTCTGTTCGGGGCCCTCCCAGAGGCGATTTATGTAACGCGTGGCTTGGCTGTCAGTTGGCTTGGGAGCGCATGGAGTCATTTGCATGCCCTTCCCGGATTCGCTGGGAGAAACAGAAGGGCACTTGTCCCCCTGGGTGGTCTCTGCCATCCTGTGTTGGCACTGGACTGGACAGATGTCATTGCCTTCATATGGGAGAACGCAGCACCTCCCTGGGGAGAGTAGTCACTTGTCTTTGTGGCCTCGTCTCAGCGACTGGGGTCAGAGGCAGGGGTCTTAAGCAATTCCCAGACAGCAGGGAGGGCAGGCCGCTTGTGCTCCGCGTGGGGGTGGGCTGCAGGTGGCGCCCTGTTACCAGGTGGTGGTGTGATGTTTTATCTGGTTAGATAGTTCTAGTCACTTTTTAAGCTGGGCAACAGACTACCAGGAACCCACCAGCTTAAAATGACATGGGGTTTTATCATCTTGCAGTTTCTGAGCCACCCTAGCTGAGCCCTTTGCTCAGGGTCTTATAAAGCTCAAATGTAAGTGTTGGCTGGTCTGCATTCCTTTCTGGAGCCTAGCATCCTCTTCCAAGTGCATTTGGCAGAATTCAGTTCCTTGTGGTTGTCAGACTGAAGTCCCATTCTCTTGCTGACTGCATTTGGCAGAATTCAGTTCCTTGTGGTTGTCAGACTGAAGTCCCATTCTCTTGCTGACTGCCATCCAAGGGACTCTCTCGACTCCCACTAGCAACTCAGTTTCTTGACACGTAGCACTCACACAGGCTCACTCACTTCACAGCGGCTGACTTCCGTAAGGTCTTTAAGAGGTCCCTCTCTCCCCAGGAAGGGCCAGTCCCTCTTTTATGTGCTTTCACCTAATTAAGTCAGGCCCACCCAGGATAGTCTTCCTTTTAATTAACTCAAAAATCAACTTATCTGAAACCTTAATTATCTTATGATATCCATGAGTCCCACTCACACTGAAGGGAATTATACAGGGGGATACACAAGGAGGCAGGAATCTCGGAGCCACTTTGGAATTCTGCCTCTTGCAATATTTAATGGGAGGAGGTGCTGAAGAGGGAGAGAGAGAGGTATTTAGATGTTCATAGATGAGAGGCAATGATGAGTACAGAACAAAGGAGTTGTAAAGAGCCCACCTGCAATTCTCTTCTGCTGTGCTCTGCTCTCCCCTTCCTTGCTTATAATGAAAACATTTGATAATTCAGAATTTTAATTATAAACAGTGGCTGTTACATGGATAGGAACCAAAAAGAGCATTTGCTGTATGTGCTCATTTCTTACAGGGAATTGGTGGGAACCAGCTCAACCAATGAGTACCACTATTGGCCATCTGCTGGGATGGGCGGATAGCTTATAGACTCAGAGAATTGCAGACTCCTGGAGCCAGAGGGGACTTCGGGGATCTTGCAATCCAACCCAGTCATTGCATAGATGATGGAACTGAAGCCCAGAGAGGGGATGTGAGCTGTGCATGGTCATGCAGCTAGTTGGTAGCAAGGTTTGCCAGGAACCAATTGATGCCCACACATTCAGGAAGCAGGTCTTGTGTGAGGGTTGAGAGAGGGCAGATGGGTCCTCGGTCATCTCATGCACTTTCCACTACACCAGTTTGCCCGTCTCATGCAGCTGGCTTCCTAGAATTCCTAATGTGTAAAATACTCAGTAGAGGTTGCCTTCCTTGTCCTGGCTGGCCATGGGGAGTAGACAGAGGGGGCTGCAGCCTGAGCACAGATGGGGTGGCAGCAGGACGAGGGGGCTCTGCAGCCTGCAGAATAGCAGTGTGTGTTTGTGTGTGTGTGTGTGTGTGTGTGTGTGTGTGTGTGTGTGTGTCCAACTGAGATGAAACCCTGAAAGCAGGCCTGCACCTTGCCTCCTCCTCCCCCTGGCATCACATCCTGCCTGTGACTGTGTCACCTCCATCCCGCCAGCAGCCTTTATCAGTGTCACAGGTACTGAGTCACAAGACACAGGTTACCAGGGAAGGTGATTAATGATGGCAGTGGTGGTCCCTCCTACACTCCCACTCTCCCTGACCTTGTCCTTCTCCTCCTCTTTCCGCTTTTTCTTGTCCCCACTGTCCTCTAAGAAATGAGATAAACATTCAAGGTATGAGAGAGGAAGGGAGGGAATTTGGGTCCTTCTGGAATAGCTGCTCCGGGTCAGGCACTGTGCCAGGCTCGTTCATTTGTTCTCATTTCACAGTGTACACAGGGAGACGCTGCGGGGTGTCCTGGGCTACAGGGGAGGGCTGTGTTCTTCCCATGTCCCCATAGAGGGCAGTGCCAGGCTGATTTCCTGTACACACACTTGCCACCCTTTGGCACATATGTTGCTCACGTTGGCTCTGATGTGTGTGTTGTCAGTATGCCAGGCTCCAGAGGACAAGTCCACGTAACCCTGGAGCCTTCAATGTCAAAGCTGTCAGGGACCTTGGCAATCACTCACGTTCCTAGAAGGGTAGGATGGAGGCCCAGAGGAAGAATGACTTGCTCAAGGTCATACAAAGCTGGCCTTTCCTGATTCCCATCCCGGAGTTTGTTCTTACATCCAGCTTTCATTCCTCCTGCTGCACTTTTCTTCTCCTCTGGAAGCTGAGACGAGGTCCCTGAACGGTTCAGAGCTGTAGGGTAAAGGGGGAAGAAGGGTCAAGGTCTTTAGTGAAGGACATTTATGGTATGAGGATGGCCTCTCCCAACACCCAGCTCTGAGCAGCTTCCCCGAGCTCCCTCCTTGGGTGATGGGTCTTGTTGTCATAGTGACTAGAATGGGTTGCCAGCCTACTGACAGGGCCTGGGATGTGACTGAGCCTCACACTGAGGCAACCTCCACACAATGTTCTGTGTCCTTAGTCCTTTCCTTTGTGACCATGTGTATACGTATGTGTGGGGGGGTTAGGGCTGCAGACTGTGTAGGGAAGGCTAGTGTACTAACACACACACACCCCAGGCCCAGTTTCTGATTTGTGGAATATGACAGTGGGTCTTCTCATCTCCTTATGTGTTGGGGAGTCCTAAGCAGTCATGTAAAGGGGTTACAGAGTACAACTCAGGAGACCCCAGGGGTGCTTTTCCTGCTTCTGTTGGTTTCCTCTGGGTCAGGCTGGGAGGTTCAGGGAGAGAGGGCTGGGCCCAGCCCCCATCTTTCTGCCCTCTGCAGCCTGGTCCTTCAGTGAACTTGGTGGAGGGGGAGATTAGATCAGAGGAGAGAGGACTGGGCACTCAGGTCTGGCAGATCTGAGAGCATGAACTAAACTCCATGGGCCCTGTGTTCTCGAGAAGTGTGGTTGGGTAGTAGAGTCAAGTGGTATTTTCCCCCTTTGGAGAAGCCAGTCTTCTCAGTGAATTCAGCACCTCGGACAGGATTCATGATGGGGCCTATGAAGGCAGGAGGGTCCTCCATGCCTTTTGGTGCCCCCACTAGGCCTGCGGGCCTGGCAGTCATGGGGATTGAACACCCACAGTTCCCAGGAAATCCAGGTCTGGGTCCCTGGGCTCCTGGGCAGACTGGCTTCCATGACTGAACCTTCAGAAGACTTGACTGCCTAGGAGTCATGGAGTTTGGGCTGTTCTTTCAGTTGGAGGTGGGGGCTGGGGGGCTAGTTGCTAGAACTGGATTTGGGGAGGTCAGTGCACGAGCACTGGTAAATTTTGCCCGTTTACTTTCTCAACTGTAAGCTCGAGGACAGGAACCAAGTAGGTCTTGTTCACTGCTGTGCCCCCAGCACCTCACACAGTGCCTGGCACACGGTAGGCACTGTTCAATGATTAGTTATTAAATGCATTTTAAGGAAACGGGCCACAGAGAGTGAATTCTGGAGTAGGAGCTTGAGAGGAACAAAGACAGGAGCTTGGCTAGGCCTCTGTTGGGAGACATCTTCCCTGCCCTGATTCATTTCTGCTGCTCTCACCAGGAAGCTCCTTCTTCAACCTCGCCAGTCTCCCCAGGGCACCCCGTTTCCCCACACCACGTATGCCTCTTCCCTCTTGATATTCTCCCACTTCTGACCTACCCTCCAGGGCTTTTCCCAAGGCCACCCCCCACCCGACCCTGACCCTTCCCTCTCACCACAGAGAGCTTTCCTCCTCCTGAACTACCAGGCTCCGATTCCCTGGACCCCCAGCACTAAGAAGGATTTTGTATTCTAAGTACGTGTGTCTTAGTTTTGCATTTGGGTGCCATTGTTTAAACAGCCTTTAAAAAATTTAATAATATATTTTATGTAACCCAATAGTATCATTTCAACACGTGTTTGATATTACAAAATTATTAATGAGATGTTTTACATTCTACTTTTCCAGTCCCACGGTGGGTTTTATGCTTTGAGCACATCTCATTTCACACCAGTTGCATTTCCAGTGCTCAGTAGTCCCAGCTACAGTGGAAGGCACATTTCAACTACTTTTGGCACTGAGGATGGGTCCCCTGGGTGCATGTGGCAGAAAGGACCAGCCCGGCCACATCGCTGGATGTCAACAGGATAGAAAGCCCCTGCAAGCCAGAATCTGGGTCCCTGCTCCATCTCTCCTGTTCTTTACTCAGCTGGGGCTGGTCCTCTGTGCTCTGTCACTTGCTCCTGTAAAAGTGGGGGATAATTTCTGCTTCCTCTCTATAGCACCAGAAGGCTATGACCTGCTATCGCAGGTTTCCCACAAATAGAAGGTGCTATATTTCCTTCTGCATGAAAGATTTCAGCCTATATGGCCCTACATCCTACTTTGTATCACCTCTTCCTCCTTCCACACCTCGTCCCGTCCCCCACAAGCTGTCCTAGAATATTGAGAAGCTCTCATTCTCATGGAATTGCCCACCTCCTGCTGGCATAGATGCCTTGAGTGGTACTGAGCTCACCATTAGTGGAGAGGTAACCAAGACGAATGCACTCTTGCAGCTGCACTGATGCAAAGGGGAATTCTGCATGAGGGAGAAGTCAAGCAGGAGAACGTCAGGGAGTCACGTCCCACTTTGAGATCCCACAATTCCATGAAATACCCGGCACTTGTGCCCTAGAGGATTGGACGGTGGGAGAGCAGAGGGGCCTGGGAATAGCATGGTGTGGAGGTGAGAGTGAGGAGGGAAGCGTAGTTGCTGACGTCCGGCTGCTGTCTGGGTCCCCCAGCGCTGCCCCCACACATTGCCTGCACCGTAGGCACCCCCACTGCCTGCCACTCTGGCATCTTCTCCTCTGGAAGCTCAGAACCCCCGTTCCTTCTCAGCTGTCTGTATGAGGGAGGCAGTGGAGGGTGGGAGTTAGAGCAAGGATTCTTGAACTCCTGGGTTCGAGTCCCAACGGCATGACGTACCTGACAGGTGATCTTGAGCAAGTTAGTTAAGCTCTCTGTGCTTCGGTTTCCTTAGCCCCACTAGCCGGCTGGAAATAGTGTCTGCACACGAGGTCGTCGTGAGACGCCAGGAGTTAGCAGCGTGCTGGGGGTATGGCGTTACAGAAGCGTTTGTAAAATTAACTACATGACAAGGCTCCCCCCATGCCCCACCTCCCGCTCTGATTGTCCTCCTGTGGAGGTGACTTGTGGTCAGTGTCTCTTCATGATGGGAGAGCAATGACAGGGCACAGAATGTCAGGAGCACAAGACCTTGACCTCCCTCCTCCTCTGACCACTGTCCTATTGGTGCAGCTCGGCCCAAGACACTTCTAGATGGTCCAGTGGCCTTGCCATGTTCTTAGCGCATCTCAAGCTGGTTTCCAGCCACACCCGGAGTCTGTTGTCCACATTCTGCTGAGAAGTGGGTTTACTCCCCCTGTACTTGTGCAGCGAACTCTGCCACGAGACACTGAAACATCCCTTTCCCGTCTATCCGCTACTGTGGGAGGTGCAAGCTACTACTGCCGCAGAGGGTCTGCGTCCCCATGCTGGACATACGGATGATGTCTTTCTGCTCAGGAGAATCTGACGCCACGGGGCTTGCCATGGTGTCCGACAAGGAGCGGCCTCTGGGATGGCATGACCCCGAGGAACCAGACCAGGCTCTAGCACCCTCCTTTCAGCCGGGGTAGTCTGACTCTTTCCTTTGCCTTTGCCCCCAAGCTTTTGCTGGAACATCACTCATGGATCTTGTCCCGGGGATGGCTGGCCCTCGGAATGTTCTCGTGAGTCTGCCTGGTCCCCTCAAGGTCTTTATGGCAGGTGCTTCCCCTGTCTGCCTGTCTGCTCTCACTCTTCCCAGCTGCTGGGCCTTGTCTCTGGGGCCAATGCCAGGGTGACCTTCCTCTTTGCTTTCTGGGTAGTTCTTGTCTCTGCCATTAAAAAGGAGGTCCCTGCGGGCAGCAGGCTGGTCCCTGTCTCTCTTCTCCCTATCACTGTGCACAGCACTGGTGACCAGCTTCGTCCTCTCTACTCAACAGATTACTGGTTATTAGCCAGTGTTTCAGAATGGTGGGTGCTCCCTTCCTCAAATCCATGCAGGGTTTCCCTACACAGGATCCTCAGCTGGAATGACGCCACTGGGGAGAGGCAGATGCCGGTGGGGGGGGGACACAGGGGAAGGCAGAGAAAGACTAAGAAATCGGCATGGTCTCACAGGCAAACCGAAGGATGGTGCACGAGACACGGAGGGTGGGGAGGTAGAGGTCGGGGATGGAGTCATGGCCCAGTGTTCTTCCTTTCCAGGCTCACAGAGTCCGGGCTGGGACAGGCCTCAGGGATCTCCTGTTGCTGTCCCCTCGCTTTGTAGGTGAAGACACAAGCTCAGCGGGGAGGTGACTCCGGTCCACGCAGCTGGATTTTCCCATTGTGCTGTCCTAAGCAAGATCCTACATGGATGGAGTTTATTTGGGGGGCCCTCCCACATGGGGCCCAGGATCCCCTCCTGCTGTCTTTCCTACAGACTTTCCAAGATGCCTTCACACTAGGGACTAGCTGGCCCCAGGGACGGCCACCCTGCAGGGCATTTCACTGCAGAGGAAGTGCACAGAGGGGACACTTCTCCCACACAAACCATAGGGGACTGCCTACCTGCTGTCTGTGAGCCCGGGCTGAGGGCGGCTGCTGTTCAGGGCTCTTGGGAAGAACATGGCCTGAACTCACAGACCAGAGGGATTGACGGTTTCACGTCCAAATCAGGAATGGTATTTCCTTCTGGGTCTGAGTGCTAGCTGTGTGATGGTGGGCCAGCCGTTCAACTTCTCTGAGCCTCAGTTTCCCATCTATCAGGCAGAGATAGTGATTCTTTCCTCCCAGGAGGGGGACAATAATGAGACAATGTCAGAGTGCTTGGGGTTTCTATGTCATTGTGGGAAAGGGGAGGAGTATTACTTCCCCCCATTCTCTCCTTCCCATTCCTTTTTTTTAAAATTTTTTTAAAAGATTTTATTTATTCATTTGACAGAGAGAGAGACAGCCAGCGAGAGAGGGAACACAAGCAGGGGGAGTGGGAGAGGAAGAAGCAGGCTCCCAGCAGAAGAGCCTGACGTGGGGCTCGATCCCAGAACTCCAGGATCACGCCCTGAGCCGAAGGCAGACGCTTAAGGACTGCGCCACCCAGGCGCCCCTCTCCTTCCCATCCCTTTGCATCGCACTGCCCCTCCGGGGCTCCCCTCTCTCTCAGTTCCGAATGATTCCTTGGCTTGGAGCTCGGTGGCTGCTCCTGCCTCTTGGGGAAGCCACTGTTCCCTTGGCTGTTTGTGGAGAGACGCCTATCTTCCCACCCTCTTCTTCATGCACTTTCTTCCTTCCTACCCTCTGTGGAGTCCCAACCAGCCCTTCTCTTGGTCCCCCACCGCCAATAGCTTTTGGGGGGCACTTTGAGCCCTCAACAGAGGGCCTCCCCAGACCAAGAGAGGGCCGCAGCCATGCACGCCACCGTCCGGCAGGCCAGCCCGGGCACAGAGGCAGCCCGGCTCTTCCCTGGCTGTTCCAGGAGCCCGGGCTCGGCTCAGTTCTGGCTGAGGAGGCAGCAGTCCTCACGCCCGGCAGGGGACCCATCCAGATGCTGACATCCGCAGGGCGCCCCGGCTGTGGAGCGCGTTTGGCCAGGGCGTGCTGGTAAGGAGCCGCTGACTTGGCGTGATTGTGGCCTGGGGTGGGGGGTGAGGCAGGAGGATGGAAGGAATGACCTGTCAAGGTGCCTCCTCAAGCGAGGCACCCCGCTGGTCGGGCCCGAATCTGCCCTGCTGGGGAGTGGAAGGTTCTGGGACAGGCGGCGGGGCCGCTTCCCGGGACAGCACGTCTGCCTGCTCCACACTGTTTGGAGGCAGGGTGACACGGATTTACGCTCTGACGCGAATTCAATAAACTGCACAGTCCCCGCGCTCCCACATGCGGGCTGCCAGATGGCTGCAGAGCCCCACAGCCTGTCTGTGGGGCTGAGGGCTCCGTTGGGGTGAATCGGGGTTCTGGAGACCCCGATGTCCCACGCATGCCTCCGCAAGGGCACACGACACTCACCTCAGTGCCAGTGGGTGTGAAGTGAGGGTGTGGGACAGTGTGGCCTCTCGATTCCTTCTACTTTGATAAGTGCCCTGGGTTCCCGAGCTCCCTGCCCATTTCCTTGTCCTCTCTGCACCCCCACAGAGCGCTCGCTGCTCCTGGTTGGGCAGGATGATGAGGCCCAAACCATCCCCAGGCAGCTCATCCTCTGGGCTCCTGTTCCAGAAGGGGACCCCGAGTGCAAGCCCTCTTTGGGGCCCAGTTGTGCCCCGGCCAGGAGTCCTTTGCTCTGGAATGAAGGGGGGAGGCTGTGGCCAGAGCCTCCGCAGCACCCATCACCACTCCTGGCCTGCTGCTCCCATGGGTGTCATTTCACACGTGGAGCCATGAAGGGCAGAGGGGGCAGGCCTTGCTGGAGGCCCTGAAGCTGTCACAGAGTGTGGTAAAAACGGCTTAAAACCCGGGCCTCCCGCAGGCACTGCCCGGCTGCCCCCTGCCTCTCCCACCCTGGAAGGGCTGCGGGGCCTGTCAGGGCGCCGTCAATGCAGCTCCGCTTCCTACCAGCACCCGGGAGTGGGGGACAGTAGGGGCGGCAGCAGTGGGCTCCCCAACTCCAGTGGGCAGGATGGGCCAGCTTCCTGGTGCCCACCACCCTCCATCCCTGTGCTGCACAGCTCTGCCGTCCCTCCCCCTGGCTTCCAGAGTTGGCCATTGTGGAGAGGCCTGCAGGGAGAGGGAAGGGGGGGCTGACGGTGGGCTTTCTGGCACAGGAATGAGCGGTGTAGAGGCAGTGCTTTGGAGGAGGGGCCTGACGCCTGGATGCTTCTGGGCCACCACGGGCTTGGGACAGCATGACATCAGGGCCCTGGCATGCTCTGGGAAGCTGCTCCCCCCCCCATTCCCCTGCCAGGCTCCCCTCTGCCAGTTTGTGGACCAGCAGCTTCAGATGCCACAGCTGCTGCCCCTCTGGGTGCCCCTCGTCCGCCACAAATGATTGCAGTGTGCGCCGTTCCATTTTTCACAGCCCCGCTCGGCCCAGGCGGCCCGAACCAATCCAGAGGCGGGCCCACTGTTGATTGCGGTGCTAAAAATACTGGCGTGGCTTCTGATGAGAGCAGGGGGCTTGGCTCTCCCATCACCCAGCACCTTGGCTGCCTTTCTGCAGAGTGCTTTGGGGGGGACCCTGGAACCTGAGGGCAGAGAAGCCCTATTACTCCCATGCCCTTTGCAAGCATCTAGACAAAAAACAGAACGGTTTTCCAGATATCTGGGGGCCAGACGGCATCTGGGGGCTTTCTGATGTTTTGAGTGGTGGGTATTTTGTGCTGTGTAGACACAGTCTCATGCTGTTTGGTGATTCTAGGTGTGTGATTTGCTGCGTCTACGCTGGGGAGGAAAGCTGGAAATTTCCCAGGCTTCTGTCCCTTTACTCCTTCTGCTTTGCTTCCTACTTCCGGTCAGTTCTGTGGGTTCCTCTTCCTGCATCATCTTTCCCATCCGCCCGCTCCTGCTCCTTTCCATCCCCACTCTCTCTCTTTGGGTCAGGGGCCCTGCCCAAGTGTTCTCCTGGCCACTAGGAGTCCCCTCTCGCCCCCTCTCGCCCCCTACACTGGGCCACATCACTCACTGCTGTCAGGAGATCTTCCTAAGTTCTCCTCTCATCAACCACTCCTCCACTCTGAAACCTAACTTCTTGGCCCACCAAGGGGCCAAGGCTCCTCCATGGTCTCACCTTGACAAGTCCCTCCAGCCTTATTTCCCTCCAAGGCACCCTTAGTACCAGTCACACTGGGCTGTCTTCTGTTCTTGGCACAAGTCCCAGGGTGATCTTGCCTGTGTTTCCCTACGGTGGTCAGGCTGTGGGAGGCTGAAACCAAACCATTTCAGGGAAATTGCAGATTAACGTAATCATAAACTTTATTGCCCCCTTTGCGGAGAAGTAGGCTTTGGAACAGAATAGTAGAGCCCGTCCTGGGAGTCTGGTCAGCTGGAATACCGTAAGGCAGCCTACTGGTGTCTTCTTGTTTTCAAACCTGTGTGAGTGATCTTACTGGAAACAACGCTATCTTCCCTGAGGACCCCTTAGACCTTGCCAGCGTATTTAAGGTTCTTGGTCATAGAGCGTGCTATCACTTCACTCCTGGACCCTGTTGGAGAGCCTGGCACTCAGCATTCACAACACATTCACAGAGAGAGAGAATGAGACTGAATCTAACCAGATGGGGCTCCCCCAGCCTGGTCCAGGGGCAGTTGCCCAGCTGGCCCAGGCAAGCTGTTTGGGAAACCACTGATCGATATCAAGCTGTGTCAAAGCTCCCCTCCCCAGGCCTCCCCTCCCCCCAGCACCTGCCACCATAGACTCTCGAATGCCCAAGCTGCTAAGTCAACCTCCCTTGTTGACAGATGGGAAACTGAGGTCCAGCAAGGGGAAGGGGATCTTCTGAGTTAATGACAGAATCAGAACTACAACCCAGGCCTGGATCCTTGTCAAGAGTCTTGCCACCACAGTCCGCTGCCTCCCTCATTCCCTCGTCCAGAATGTCCTTCTCCTACACGGAAACTCTGCTCATCTTTCCCGGGGGGCTACTCAAGGCCCCTTTCTGCATGTCACTGAATGAGCGCCCTCTAGGTAAGTCCGCCCCCGAGGACAGGGATTGGGTTGGTTTCAAGTTTAGGGCCTGGTTTCAGTTTAGGGCCTGGTATATAGCAAGGGCTCAATGAATGCGTGTTGCAGGAACTGATGAATAATTCAAAAGTCCATTCTACGAACTTGCATTTGAAGGGGGATGTGGTTACTGTTGTAGGAATTCATGTTGCTTTAAAGCCCAATGATGCAGTCTCTCGGGGCCAAGAGGAGCCCAGGACAAGTGAAGTGGTGTTCTCAGCCTGTCCACCCAGCCCCTCTCCTTCCCCTCTCCTTCCCACTGGCCGTTAGTGTCGCTGCCCAGGCCAGCGCCAACACCCGCCTACCAGGGCCCCCTTCTGTGCCAACCTGCTGCCTTTCCCTCGCACCTCTGCCCAGAGGGATCGAGAGGAAGATCATCTGCCGTGGTGTCAGACTTTGGGTTCTCATTGCCGCTGGGCACCAGCCGCAGGGAGCGTAAGGAGGAACAGAGACGACGGCATGGAAGGAAACAGCAGAGTGCCTCAGCCGAGTAAGGGTCTCGTCTTGTTTCTCAGGATTCCCCAGACTTAATGGACGTGCGTGTGAATGTGACAGCCTTGCCCACAGGCTCTTCCTCGTGGTGTTGCAATGAGGACACGGCCCCTCTCTCTCCTCCTCCACCTTCAGCTCTGAGGCAAGATTGTCTGTCTAGAAGGAAACCGTGCACGCTCGCCGCAGGAACGGGGGACTTATCCTGGGGATGCCAGGGTGCCTCACGGACCCCCGCCAGAACAGCGGGCCTCGGGAGAGCCGAGAGGCGCCCGGAACCCCGCGAACTGCCCTTCCTGCCCGGTTCCCTGCTCTGAAGCCACGCCGGGTAGCATCCCTGCTGCTCTCCCAGCTCCACTTTCCTACCTGACTCTGCAGATCAGCTTTCTTCGCTTGCTCATCAACACATGGTCCTAAAATAGCCGCTCCACCTCCCCCGGCCTGCCCGGACTGCCTGACCTCCAACTCCAGCCCCGGCCCACCTGACTCCCGGATGCTGGACCCCTTGGTGCCTGCATCTTAAGAGGGAGTATCTGATTGGCTGTTGGTCAGCCAATGACTTGTGTTCTGCTGGGTCAGGTGTCCACTCTGACCCAGTTGTACGAGGCCAGCAGGCAGGGGTCGGTGGTACCGGCGCTGCCTGCTCAGGGTGGTAAGCAGGCCAGGTTGTTAGAAGGGGAAGCTGGCCAAGCAGCCCTCACCTTTACCACCTGCGTTTTGCCCCACGGCCAGCCAGGCTCCAGTGAAAGGCAGCTTCTTTTCCAGACCCATGACCGTTGTCAAGGGTGTACCCAGCCCCGTTCCTGTAACTCCAGCATGGTGGGGCTGGAGCCCTCCTCCCCCTGAGCTGCAGGCGGGGTAGCCTGGGGTAGGCCGGGGTAGCTCAGGGTCGGGGGTGTACCGCACCCCAATCTCTCCTTATCCCATGTGCTCAGGCTTCAGCGTAGGCAGCCCCCACCACAATCTGGCAGACCTGTCCTTCCTTCAACTCAGCTGCTGCCCCAGGCACCCACTCCCCTCGATCCACAGGAGCCCAAGCCCTTGTGTGGTGAGGGTGGGAGCTGGGGCCTCTGACTGGGGTGAGGGGGACTCTCTGGTGTTGCTGGGGGGCCTCTAGCATGCTGGGCCTGACCTGTAGGTTGTCTCCTGGGTCTGTTCTGAGCACATCGTGTCTGGCTGAGGGTCTTTCTTCCTTTGTGGTGGCTTCAAATGTGTTACCTGTAACCACATGAAGAGAACTAGAGTCAGAACCACCCCACCAAGCTTCTCTCAAACTCCTGACCCACACAAACTGTAATGTAATACATATTTCTGGGTTTACACCACTGAGTTTGGGGATTATTTGTTACACGGCATGGATAACTGATGCCTGCCTGTGTTTGTCTTCCTCAGATGTTTGACATGTTGCAGGAAGAACTGTAATTCATCTTCCCATTTCTGCTAATGGGAAGAACCAAAGGCCAGTGTCACTCTTGGGAAGACAACCATTCATCTGCTGTATTAGGACCCCCCACCTGGGAGTCTGGGAGGAGGGCCTGGTGTCACTATCTTGCCTCCAGCGGGTGTTATCTTCCTCCTCTCTACTCCTGTGAGCCCCCCTCCCAAACATCTTTGGGGGGATATTCTTTGTCTTAAACCCAGTACCAGCTGCAGCCTCACCCCCGTCTCCCAGGCTTGTGCGTTGTCCGAGGACCTTCAGCTGTGTCCCCCCACACCCTTCAAAGTCTCTGAAGTTCCTTGGGCTGCTAGGGCACATGCTGGACCCAGTGGGTCCCAGGAGGCAGGGATTTGCCCAGCAAAGCAGAAATCCGGTGGGGGGCAGAAATTCAGGCCCGAAGTCAGGAGGTTTTAATTCTGGTTTTGCATATGCATGAAGTCCTGTGTTGCGCAACTTCTTTTACCCTTTTGGGGATCTGTTATCCCATCTGTAAAATGGGGCAAAAAGTGTTTGTCCTGATTGTTATAAGGAAGAAATGAGATGATACATGGGAAAGTGTTTCCTACACAGTAAAACCCTTTACAAATGTGAAGATTAAAATGTGAGGATTTATCCAGAAGATGAGCTATCATTTTCTGAATATTTACCTTATTTAATCCCGAGGTTGGTAGTCTTGTCCCCATTTTGGGGTCAGGAAAGCGACGCTCTTCTTTGCCGGAGAGAGGGGACCGGGCTGGCCGGAAGTCCACTCACCCACCGTCTCGGCTGCTGCCGCTCCTAACGTGGACCCTGATGTGAGTCCACACTGAGGAACCCGGAGAAATGGTGAGATCCGCAAAGAGCCCTGGCTCTGGCCCCTGCGTTCCTCTGGCTGCCTCGATCAGCTGCTCAGCTGCCCCTCAAGGGCTCTGACAGCTCAGAAGGTCAAGATCCTCATGGCTTCCTTTATGACGTGACCCTGCCTCAGGTGCTTTTTCTTGGGTATATGCTAGGGGGATGGGGGCCAGGGGTCCTGGGGGCAAGCCGACTCAGAGGCTCTCAGGAGCAAGAAACGATTCCCTGCGTGAAGGAGAAAAGGTTATAGGACCGCAGGGGGAGATTTGGTCAGTGAGAAGTTAAAAGCCAGAGTCGCTATAGCTAAGCTCTGGGTGATGACCCCGGAGGGAGGTCCGCATCCATTAGCACTTGTGGTCCTGTAAGGCCTTCAGACCATTTCCCCATTAGGCTGAAAGCCTGCCCCCCCCCCCCCCAGCCCCTAGGTTTCTTATTTAGGGACAGGGGAATTACTTCAGTGAGCCAGGCCACACAGTCCAGAGCCAAGAGGCCATGCTGCCTCCGTGAGCCCCTTACACACACCGCCCGCCCTTAAAGGAGCCCTCCCCTGTTGACCACCTGCTCCCGCGTCCACCCTCTTTCCCCTGTGTGGGCCTGACTTCCACATGCATAACAAAACAGGATTTCTGAGAATATCTCCCAGGCATCCTTGAGTCAGGACCGCAGCGCCCCTGCCTCCAGCCTCATCCTAGTGCTCGGGGCTGAGTCCATGTTCCTCTGGCCTTTTGAGAAGGAAGGTTCCTTTGCTTCTGTGCTGTTCTTTTGGACGAAAACCGTGCACACTCCTGGGCACTCTTCTCTCCCAGCCTCAGAGCTGCACACAGCCCCTGGGATGGGGTAAGGACAGCCACAATTTGAGGGCTTGGGGACAAGGGGGCAGTGGCAGAGACTCTGGGGCGGGGAGGGGTGGGTAACATGTGTTCTCTCGGAGCCTGAGAAAGCTCTCTTGTTGTTGCTCGTGGGCCAAAGCAAAATGTTTTCCCTGGCTCTGGGAGTACCTAATGGCCACCCCCTGCTCACTGGGGCTGGAGCATTTGTCCCCACACAAAGGAAGGTCAAGAAGCTGCTGACTTGCATTTCACTCTCTCCTTGTCATGTGTCTCTGAAGATGAGTCATTCTCTTTCCTCTCCCGCCTTCCCGCCTCCCTCCCTTCCCTACCCCAGTCGGTCATCGGATCTGGGCTGGAAATGCCGCCCAGCCTAGCTGCCTGGGCCTCTCCGTCAGGGGTGGGCTCCCAGGTTCCTCAGGAGGGCATGAGAGCCCCGTCCAAGGCCTGTGGGCCTTGGGGCTCAGCCTCCTTTATTTAATATTCTCAAATATCTGTGGAGCAGCTTCGATGGGTCGGGTACTGTGCTAGGTGCACAGGAGGCGAGGGGCATGGTTTCCGTATCCACAGGCCTAAAGGTGAGTGGAGGGGAGGAACATTACACAGAAAATCATGCAATAATCATGTGTAAATAACACTGTGGTATGGGTCACGAGGGAAAAAGCACAGAGGGCTTTGAGAAGGCATGGGGAACACCACATATAGTTGCGGTGGGGGGGCGGCTAGGAAGGCTCCCCGAGGAATGAAACTTGAGATGAGACTAGAAGAATGGAGTGGGAAAAGAATTTCAGGGAGAGGAACCAGCACATACAAAGGTCCTGTGGTCAAAAAAAGGTACTGTAAAGAAAGAGCAAGAAAGACTGAGGTTGACATGCAGTGCGCACAGGTGAAGGGAGGGAAGATGAGGCTGCAAAGGAGGGACCAGAGCATGTAGGGCCTTGAAGGTCAGGCTGAGAAGCTCAAAATGTATCCTAAGGGCCAGTTTGGCAGTTTCTTATAATATTAACAGTGTACTTACCATAGTCAGTAATTCTGCTCCAATTGATATATTTACTTAAAAGAAATAAAAATAGACGTGGACAACAAGACTTGCATACAATATTCCTATTTACCTATAAGAACCTCCAAACGGGAAACAGCCCAAACGCTCATTAGCTGGTGTTCGGATAAAACGAACAGTGATGTCTGTTTAATGGTATACTACAGAACCGTGAAAAAGATCGGCTGCTGAAAGATGCGCGTATGACGTAGGTAGCGATGGGGCTGAGTTCCAAAACTGTTGTTCTGGGTGAAAGAAGCCAGACTTCAAAGAGTACATACTGCCTGATGCCATTTATGTGAAATTCTAGAAAAGGCTCAACTAATTTACAGTGATAGAAATCAGATCAGGGATTGCTCGGGTAGGGGACGGGAGTGCAGGGTGTTGACTGGGTAGGGGTGCGAGGGAACTCTCTGGGATGATGCGCTGAGGGCTACACAGGTGTATATATTTGTCAAAATTCATTATCTTGACACTTAAGATGAGTGCATTTTGTTTTATTGTAAATCGTGTCAATGAGGTTGATTTTTGAAGAAAGCGCTTTCTGTCCTGAAAGGAGTATGGTTTCTATTACCCAAATAAAGGAACGCACCACTTGCGCAAACAAAACAAGACAAAAATGGGTTATGATGATTAGATTTGAGTGTTTTGAAAGCCCTCCAGCTTCTGTAAGAACTGGGAGGGAGCAGGCGTGGGAGTGGGGAATTACTGCCTGGTTCAGGCAAGCCCGGATGTCGGTGCTGGGGGGACGGGAGCAGCAGGAGACAGGGGCAGACTGTGCACCCCCTAGGCTGGGCCATGGGGCTTCCTCCCCAAGGTCGATGGTCTGTGTCTGCTTGTCACGGGGCATGGCCCCGGGGTGGAGACGCTGGTCCCTGGTGAGAGGACCCCCTTGCCCTTGTGTGCCTGCCAGCCGGGACAGCTCACAGACGCTTGGGTCCCCAGGTTTTTCCTGTTGCCACACTCGTGAACTCACATTCGGACTCACACACACAGACTCAAGCCCCATGCATACCTCAGGCCGTGTACCCCAGAGCTTTTGCCGCCTGGGGGATGTGGGTTTGAATCCTGCTTCCCTCACTTGTCAGGGGCAGTGGCAGTCCCTGGGGGCTCGTTGTCCTCATCGGTGAGGTGACAATGACAGCGAAAGTGGCTGCTTTCGAGAAGGCTGTGAAGGCCAGCCCAGCCGAAGGACGGAAGGCAGCCCGCACTGTCCCTGCACGTCCTAAAAGCTCCGCAATGATGAGTCGTATTTCGCGTTCACACTCACTTCCATTCACACTCCAAAATTAGCAGAAGGTGCGGCAGGAAAGGGTAATTCATTTCTCCATGGAATCATTCACTTGCCTCCTGCACCCCCTTCCTGTCCTGAGGTCCCTACATCTGCACCAGCCCTGCTGCCCCTTCCGACAGCTGCCCTGGACCTGCCCCCCAGTCCAAGCTCACCTTGCTCAAGTGGGCATCAGCCGGTCCTCCACCCTGAGCCGGGCCAGGTGGGCAGGCCTAGGGGTGTAGAGCGCAGCCTTCTCTGCCTCGGGCCTGGCTCCCTCTCAGCCCATCCTGCAGCCTCACACCTGGTCCCCAGGAGTCAGGCCTGCTTGCGGTCCTCCTGGGGGGCTGAGGTAATTGGCTCAACGAATCAGCTCCATTAGCACCTTCTGGGTGAGTGGATCAGCTCGAGTCCCACCCAGTGTCTCTCAAGGGGGCTTGGCCTGGGCTAGCTCTGTGCTGGGCACAACGGCAGTGGCAGAGGGGACCTGGGTGTCTTGTGCCTCCTTGGAGAGGCCCTGAGGGAGGAAGGGGGAGCAGAGGGCTGGGGAAAGGGAGGAAGGGGGCTAATGCTCTGGCTTTCATCCTTGTCTCAAACTCCATTCCTTTGCTAAGGAACAATCTAAGAGGGTTTTGAGTAAGATCATTGTGGTGGGTTTGAACGGGGGGCCCCCAAAAGATACATCCGTGTCCTAAGCACCAGCACCTACGAATGTGACCTTGTTCAGAAGAAGCGTCTTGCAGATGTGGTTAAGGCAAATGCTCTCAAGGTGAAATCGTCCTGGATTATCTGGGAGGGCCCTAAATCCAAAGACAAGTGTCCTTATAAGAGACGCACCAAGGACGGGCGTGCAGAAGGCTCTGTGAAGGCAGAGGTGGGGACTGGAGTCACATTGCCCCAAGCCAAGGACAGCTTGCAGCCGCAGAAGCAGGAAGAAGCAGGAAGGGCTCTCCTAGAGCCTCAGGGGGAAGTGTGGGTCTGCTGACACCCTGAGTTTGGATTTCCGCGCTCAGGAACCATGAGGGAATGCATTTCCATCATAAGCCACCTAGTTCGTGGCAATTTGTTATGGGTAGACAGCGAACAGAATCATCTTTTATTTATTTATTTAAAATATTTTTATTTATTTATTTGAGAGAGAGAGAGAGAGCACGAGGGAGGTGAGGAGGGGCAGAGAGAGAAGCAGACTCCCCACGGAGCAGGGAGCCCGATGCGGGGCTCGATCCCGGGACTCCAGATCATGACCTGAGCCAGAGGCAGATGCTTAAGCAACTGAGCCACCCAGATGCCCCTATTTTTTTTTTAAGAGTTTCAATACTAAAAAACAGTTTAAAAGTGACCTATTTGGTCCAAACAGACTCAGAGGGATGACTTGGTCACCACAGGGACCAGAGCCTGCCTTGCCCCAAAGCTGCCACACCCAGTACTGATACGGCCAGCAGCCCCCTCCGAGGGTGGGCTGGGGGTCTTTATTCCTTTCCCTCCAGGAGGGGGCCAACGTATCCAAGTGTGGCTGGCTGAGGAAGGGGCTGGGAGGCCCTACTCGGAATCCTGACTGGGCCACTGCTGTAGCTGGGCCCAGGCCCCAGGACGCAGGTGCCGTCAGGAAGGCCTCCTTGGGCCTGACTCAGGCTGTCCCTCTGGTGTCTGTCCCCTTCCCGGGGCTGTTGGAGATGGGCCAGGGCTGGGAGAGAAGCTTGGGGCCTTGGGGGATGGCAGGGGGTACGTGAGAGATGTGCCTGGCCTCTGAAACCCTTTCTGCTTCCTGGCACCTCCTCAGAGCCCCTGGCTCAGGGGCTGTGTTCTCAGAGCCCCTCATCAGCCCGTGTGGTGTGAGCGCCTACCCCACCCCGCAGGCATCTGCAGGCACCCCTGCCTCCTTGGAGCCCTGCCCATGGCTCCTGTGTAGGGAGAATTGGGAGGCCTGGCTATGTTTCTGAATTGGAGGGTGGTCTGAGGGCAGGAGGAGGGGGACCAGGACCCCATCCCTCAGTGTGCCTTTGGGGTGGAGACACCCGTGTCCTCCTGTTGTAGTTCCCGATTCGTTCTGTCTTCTCCCAAAAGCCTCTCTTTGGGTGGTCTTCTGGTTAGGAAAAATCCAGGGTTTCCGGGGAAGTGAGTGAGGAGCTAGTCGTGTACCCTTGGGTGGGGTCAAGATGGCAGCTAGCTCTGAGTAGGACAGAACACTGGGCCAGGAGCAGGGCCCTGGTCTCAGCCATCAGATGCTATCCTGGGCAAGACTCTGATCCCCTAGGAGCCTCAGTCTCCTCCTCTGTCAAATAAAGAGAGGGACAAGGACTGAGTAGTCTCTGAGGTCCCTCTCCACTTCACTTTCTATGGTTTAGACCAGGAAAGATGGAAAAGGACTCTTGGGGGCCAGCCTGCTTCTGAGACGCTCCCCCCCCCCGATGTCTGTGGTCTCTGGGGGTTGGGCGGATTTCCCATTCCTCACGTTGGGCCTTGCTGGAGGAAGCTGGGCGGGCGGGAGGACAAGGTCCAGCGTTGATGGGGGGTTTGCCTGGGCTGAATGACATGTCCCAGCCTCTCTGAAGGCTTTTGTCCCTGCAGCTCTGGTTCTCCATGCTGGGGCGCCTGGCGGGAAACACGTTCTGCTTTCTCTCCCCTGAGATTTACGACAACAGTGTAATAGTAATAACCATTCACGGAGTGTCTGGGGGGGGTGTTTCGGGTTCTTTATGTGCACTCTCTGTAATTCTTATAACAACAAAACAGGTGATCATGACACCTCCATTGCATTCGTGGATAAGGAAATGGGCAAGGAGGGGTGCTGGTGGAGAGCAGGCTGGTGGTTGGGATGTCCCAGACCCAGGTGGAAGCTGCCAGGGTCTCTGGTCAGCCCTGTGCACCGAGGGCTGCCTCCCCCGGGTGGGCTGCTCACTGGGCAGGCTGAAGAGGGGCACGGAGAAAGGGGGAGCCAGGGCCCTTGTCTGGTGCAAAGGGGGAGAACCAGGGGGTACAGAAGATACTTCAGGGTGCCTCACCTGGGAAGGTTTCAGCCTGGGGGCCCCCCCACCACAGTCACATTTGAGGAAGACCTGCTCTTCCTTCTGAGCATGGTGCCCCGGATGGGAAGTCAGCAGACGCTGACTCTGGTCGCCTCTCTCTCTGGTGCCAGTTTTCCCCCCTCAGAAGCCTGGATGACCTCTCAGCCCCTAGCTCATGACAGGTACCTCACTGCACAGATCAGCTGGGCTGTCCGAAGGTGCAGGCCTTGGTCCCCAACTCTCCCCACTCCTTGGCCCCATCTTCCCTTTTCCAGAAGAGGGCTCAGGACCCCGGACTTGTGGCGAGGCTGTGCCCACGGCCCCAAGGCCTGGGCAGGTGTGGCACAGGCAGCGGGGTGGGGTGGGGGGACGCAGACAGCTCCCGAGTGAGAGCCAGTGTCGGAGGGCTGTGCAGTAACAGGGGCCAGGAGACCCCGTCCCCTGGGACACCCAGAGGCATGGTCCGGATGTGTCTCTTCTCTCCAGGATGTGTCCTCCACCCTCAAATTGCCGACACTTCCCGATCTTCCGAGATCTGTTCAAGCATTTGGCTCCAGAAGCCACGCGGCAGGCAGTGCTGGCTACTGCTGCTTCTTTTCTTTCTTTTTCTGGGGGGTGGTAGCGGTGGGGCTGGTTTGGGTGAGTTATTTTTCATCTCTGGTGTCCCCAGGGCCCCGGTGGTGCCCAGGTGCCGGTGGGATATTTACGGCTTCGTCAGTGGCAGAGGGGGCCAGGCTGAGCTCACGGGGGCCGGGGAGCAGGGGACAGGAGGGGCCTGCGCAGAGCCCCGTTTCCTGACGGACCGCCTGACAAACTGGAGCGATAGCATCTCTGCCAGCCCCCCCCCTCCCCCCGGGGCCTGCTTACAGAGGCGTCCAGCCCCAGTCTTCTCTGCCGTCAGCCGCACTCTCTGTCCTGGGGAGATAAACCCGTCACTCTCCTCGGCAGGCTGGGAGGGCTGGCGGGGCGGGCGTGAGGGCGGGCACAGCCCCACAGGCGTGTGCCCACTTCTTGGCCCTGCTCCCACGCCTGGTGGCTGGCAGGGTGGAGGTCTTACCAGGAGGCCCTCCTTCTCCTCTGCCGTTCATGAAAGGCCTGCAGGAGGGCTGGTGGGGGAGCTCCAGGCTCCCTGGAGGGCTGAGTATGTGAGGGTGTGTAGGGGGAGTAGGAAGACGGGGAGAGGCCGTCACTCCAGAAAGGCCGAGAGAAGCGGGGACCAGATCAGCTCTGTGTGAGTCCACTGGGCAAGCCACTGGCCTTCTCCGTACCCCTAGCTGAGGATCTCAGCCTGTCCCCAGGATCGAGAGGTGACCTTTTGCAGGGTTCTACTTCCCTCAAGCACAAAGTGAACCAATAATGTAGGATAGCAGTTCTTAGCTTTTTTGGGGTCATAGATCTTTTGGAAATCTGATAAAGGTAGCAGACCCTCTCCCTCTCCAAAGGCATGTGTGTGCGCACATGTACACATTTGCTTACATTTGCGGGAATTCACAGACTTCCCGGAAGGGTTGCCGTGGTCTCCAGATTCACAAGTCCTAGACTCGATGGCGTCTGGTCTCGTCACACAGGTGGGTACCGTGTGTGCAGCAAAGCAGAGCTGCGGCCTGAGCCCTGAGCATCCAGGAGTCTGGGGCTGGGGGGCATCTTGGGCAACTCCCGCCCAGCCCTGCTTTTGCTGAGGTCATCCATGTGACCGGGGGCCGCGCTGGCCTGACTCTACGGGGCCCCGGCATCTGCCACCAAGGCTGCCCTCTCTTTACAGCTATGCCTCCCTCCAGCCCCTCACGCTCACTCCTAGGGCCCCACCAAATGTCCTATAGGCCACATGGTGTGCATTTGCGGGGCGAAGGCAAGCAGAGGCCTGCTGGAACCCTTTGCTCTGTGTGCTTTGCGAGGAGGGGCTCTCTGCGGGAGCTGGAACAGTGTGGTGTGGGGACTGTCACTGTCCTAGGTATGTCCCAGGTCTTGGAGACAGAGCTTATCCGGGCTTCTCCTGTCCTGCCCTGACTTAGAGGATGGCAGTGCCTGGACAGACTGGACATTTTGAAAAAAACGAAAAAACCCCAAAAAACCCTCCTGATGTCTTGAGCTGAAATCTGCCACTGTTTGCATCATCTTCTGAATCCTTTACAAAGGGGCCATAATGAAAGTAGCCGTTACTGAAGGCTCGCTGGGCTCCAGGATCTCATTTAATTCTTGTACCAATGCTCTGAGGTGGCTCCTGCCAGTGTCCCGGAGACAGACGAGGAGCCCAAGCCCAGGATGCAGGGATGGACCCCAGATCTCACAGCTAGAAGCTGTTGGGCAAAGGAGACCCAGGCTTTCTGCTCTCCCTTAGTCACACCCTGTCCTAAGAGTCTGTGTGTGGACACCAGGGAATCACTGAGGCCACACCTGGTCACCTCACAAGCTAGCGCCCTCACGCGGATTCTGACAGGTCAGTAGAAAGACGGGATCTGGCTTCAGTCAGAAGGCGGAGCTCACTGTGTGCGTGTGCGTGCGTGCACAGGCATGTGTCCGTGTCTGCAAATGTGTATTGTGAGTGTACAATTCTCTTGAAGACCGAAAGAGGTTCTGAGTAGATTCCTTACCATATGTGGTGCTTCGGCTTTGCCCTGTGCAGAGAGGGAGGGAGGGGGATCCAGGGAGGCTTCCTGGAGGAGGCAGCGCTTCACCAGGATCCCCAGGAATTGAAGACAATTGCCGTACCCGGGGCTGCAGCGGAGTAGTGCACATTTTTGAGTGCATGACACAAAGGCGCGTCTTGCACAGCCCTGCTCTGGGCCCTGCTTGATTTCTCTTCCAGCTCTGGTTCCTTGTTTGTCTAATCCAGATCCTCCTCTTCCTTGGCACTGTGTGTGTGCACATGTGGGAAGGAGCTGGGCTTAGGACAGACACATGTGTGGGAACTGTGGCTTCCAAGTTCATGGGGGTTCCCACCCTTGGGTTGCTCAAGGACATATGTGTGGACGGCAGTTGAAGCCCCCTGCTCGGTCCCCCAGCCTTCTGACAGCCAGAATCTGGATGTCTCCCACCGGGGCGGCGGCAGGGGGGGCGGGTGGGAAGTGTGGTGCATGGAGCTCTAGATTGCAGGCCACTGTCCTAACATCGGCTCAACTCACCCCCTTGGGCACCCTTGATCCCCAGCAGGGCCCACCCCTGTTCCCTGGGCAGCGACCAGCTTCCTGCTCTGGGGGAGTTGATGGGCTGTGTGTGCACGCGCGTGTGCTTGCAAAAGGGAGAGGGAAATGGGAAGGGTGTGGGGACGCGCCAGGAGAAAGCATCCTGGATGCAAGCAGTGGCCAACATAGATGCTGGGGCAGCACCCCTGTTTTCCCTGTCCCTTGCCCTGGTCTGGACTGGGTGGGTTTGGGACCCTGCTTGGCTGCACTCCCAGGTTCAGCCTGGCCCTGAGAAGCTAACTCACGGCCCCAGCCACCAGCAGGACCTCTCTTTAATCATCCCCCAGTGGTCAAAAATCCACCAGATGCCCCCACTCCCCCTGCCTACTGAGGGATGCTAATCCTTCTAGATGCACACGTGGCAAACGGAGGGGGCAGAACGCTGGCCTAAACCCCACATGTCACAGCCAGGGACGGCCTTTCCCTGCAGGCTCTAGGGCCCCAGAAGGAGGAGCAAGAGTGTGGGTCTCCTGCCTCCCAGGCCCCCTGGGTCTGCACTGGAGACTGGGGCTGGGATGGCTTCCCAGCTCAGTGGGTGGCTAGGAGTTACTCATCCTTATAAGCAAGAGCAAACAGCAGTGGCTCAGCGGGGCGGGTGGAGGGGGCCCGGCCCACCCTGGGCTTGTGTTGCCAAATTTGTTTGTGTTTATTTTGGTTCCTCTGCACAACATGGAAACAAATGTGCTTGATCCCGCTGCTCTGTCTCTGCTCTTCATGGGGCGGCGACATGGGGGGTGGGAACATGGGGTGGTGACGTGGGGGGTGGGGGGTTGGCTCAGGCCTGCCCCTTCCTTCGTGGAGAGCTTCCCCCTCTCCTGCCCCGGTGCAGGAAAGGTCAGGGGCTGGGGTGCAGGCTGGAGGGGTGGGCAGGGGTGAGAAGCCATGCAGGTGGGCAGAGAAGGAGGGGACCTGGTGACCTGGGTCTCCTGCTAGCCTGTTGTCATCTTGAATAACAGGGCTAGCAGGTCATGAGCACCTACTAAGTACTTCTGTTCTTCCACTTCAAAGATACCTTTACTATCAAAAGTACCTCTTCTAAAGTGATAATCGTATAACATGATAGGAGTGCCGATTATCCTTACGATGGCAATCATGTTACAATATATAAATATATCAAATTAACATGCTATACTACGTAAATCTATGTAGTGTTATATGCCAAATATATTTCAATTAAAAAAATACCCACTCTCATGCTTGGCACTGGGGGCACCGCAGGAACAGCAAAGAAAAATCCTCGTCCCCGTGGAGCGTACCTTCTGTTGGCCCTATGACGTACGTATTCCTTCCTCATTTTACAGATGAGGGAGTGAGGCTCAGAATGTGTCCGTGCTTTGCCTGGGATCCCTTCACTTGCTCAGCAGGTCCCATACCCTCGTTGGCCTCTATAAAGATGAGGAGTCAGATTAGAGGCTCCCCAAGCCCTTCCATCTCTGGTGGTCTAGGCCGAGGGCATGGGATTGGGGCGGAGAACTTCCCTGGGGTACACACACGCGCCCAGTGCTTGGTCTGATTTGAAGTGGGCATGGGAGGGGCCGTCGGGAGCAGCAGCGTTTTGAGTCTGGGACACGGCTCAGTGGCTTGCCCTTGGGGGGTCGGGCTCTGCAGCTCAGAGGATGTGCTGTCATCCTTGGGGTGACAACAGAGTGCTCCAGGAGAAGAAGCAGACTATATTGGATCCTGGATACTGTATCACCGATCAGCCATGAGGGTCCAGACCCCAACTTTTAAGGCTCTAGGCCCAGAAGGATGAGCAATCTTCAGGATGTGGTCTGCCTGGGTCATCTCCGCTTCCCACTCCCAGCCTCAGCCCCAGCCCCCAAGTCCACTTTCCAGGGCGCCTTCTACCTGAATTCACCTGGCACGAGCGAGAGGGAAGTGAGGGAGACACCTTGCTTGGAAGCCCCGGAAGGTGGAGTCTTCCCTGATGAGTGCCTCAAGATCAGAGCAGGGGAGGTGGTTTGAGGCAACAGTAGCAAGGTTAGACCAGAGAAAGGACTTCCTAACTCAAATGCTTGTTGTGGCCGAACTGGGTGCTGCTATTTCTGGAAGGAAGACTGCCTAACCTCTCAGTTCGTGCAGTGGCAGCTCAACCAGGGGCCGGGGGCTGGAATCCAGGACCTCCCCCTCCCGCTCCCCCAGGGTCCTATCTATCCCCCAGGTCCTAGGACCTCAGCCTGCCTGAGATCAGGCAGGATCCGTGTTGGGGAGATATTCCTGTAGTGATGGGGTATGCCGGCCCTTCCTGACCCCCTCCTGTGGAGGGCCATCCCCATACCCTTCCCACCTCTGCCTTCCCTGCCCTCCCACACAGCCCAACCTTATCTCAGCCCCTGTCCCGTCAGGTCTTGCGTGGGAAGTTCTTCTTCAGGTCTGCCCTGCAGCATGCACTGACTGGTGGGGAGTCCCCTGGTAATGGCCTGCCCCCCGCCCTCGGGGACCTGGGGAAATGTATTGCTCGTGGCAGCGTGTCAGTAGGCTCCGCGTGGTGTGGCCGGGCAGGGCTAACAGCGGAAATTGGAAGCTGGCTGCTGTTTGACAGGTATATTATTCCCCCTGCCCTCGATTTATTTACCAAACAGCATGCAGAGCCCCAGAAAGCTCCCAGAAAGAGGGAGGGAGTGTAAGTTAAGGGGGCTCAGAAGGGGTGAGGTGGCCTCTGTGCACTGACATTGGTGCTGTTTGGGAAGGGGAGTAGGGAGCCAGGCTGGTGTTGGGGACAGGGAGGGGCCGGTGGGTGTTGGGGCCAACTGTGGGAACTTCCCTCAGGGCCCCAGCAAGAGGGGCTTCCTCAGCATCCTGGGGCCAGGGCCAATGGTTTGGGGTCAAAGTCAAGGGAGGAATTGTGTCTCAGAGGTGGTTTGGGGAGGGGGCCCTGCCTTGCCTAGGGCGCAGGGGAAAGAGAGGGCTGTGTTGAAGAGCGGGACCCCTTAGGAGGTGGGGGGCAGAGCAGGGCTGCCCACTGTGGTTGTCCAGGTCCCAGCAGCACACAGGCACCCAGCCAGGGGGTGAGTGAGGTCTGACCTTGAGCCCTTGCCTGGCTGCCAGATCGGACACCCTGCCCCAGGCTCTGTCTTCCCGGATGGGTACCTTTTCCTAGTTCGCTAAAGGTGTCCAGTAGGCTAGTACCAAGTCTATGAAGAGAAGCCGAATATTTGGAATCAGACAGGCTGGGACCCAGGCCCATCTGGGCTACTCGCAACCCATGCAATCTCCTAGCAAACCCAGCTCCTTGCTATCGCCTAGCCAACAGTAACAACAACAATAATAATGCCACTTCTCGGGGCTGTGGTGAGGAAGAAGTAAGGTGATCTACATGAATGCTTTGGAGGCAGGAAACCATGGACGTGGTTTTTCAGGGTTTCTAAAAGAATAGAGGGAAACAGCAGAGCGAGCCTTCCCTTGTGCGTCCCAAATGAGGAGTGGTGTGAGTCACGGGGATGGGGAATTCTGCAGCGCGTTCAGGGGGTGGGGAGGATGTCGGAATGTGGGTGGGACTGTGTTGGCTCGGAGCAGATTTGTGCTGAATAAGAAGAGGAGGCTCATCAGAGGAGCCCTTGGCTGTTGCCGAGAGTCTGGGAGCGCGTGCTCCGTGTCTGAGTGTGACGGCATGCTGGCGTGCACCTGCGTGCCAGGTAGGGTGTGAGGATATATGTGTGACTTTGTGAAAGGGCTTTTGAGATTCTGACTGAGCTCTGTGGGGTTGCACGGAGTGTGTCTGTGCGTGAGAGTTAAGGTGCCGGGGTCCGTGTGTGCAGGAGCGTGCACAACTTGGTGTACGTACACACACACACACACACGCACACACACGCACGCACGCCCCTCCGCACAACATGAAAGCAGTCTTGCAGTGTCTGCTATACATCTCCTGCCTCGGAACCTGATGCAAAATTCATGAAGCATCAGTTTCTAGAAAGGTGGAGATGGAGAGGGGATTATGTCCCATCCTGCGTGGTGAGTCACAGAACAGAGCGGGGCTGGAGGTACAATTCTGTCCTCCTTGGGGTACAGTGTGGGGGGGAGAATAGACGTCTATCTATTTTTTTCTGGGGACTTGCTTGGCTTCTGATAGTGACTGTCCCGCCCCCCATCACCCAGCACACTGACCGTGGTCCCAGAGGCAGAGCTGATGGACTGGCCCAGAGGGTTGCAGGTGCAGGCAGGAGACAGAGAAGTGCTGGGGTCCTAATTCATGTGAGCCTCCCGTGCCCCATCAGACCAGGCATCTCTGGAATAGTGGATAGCTCATGATCTCGGGACCACTGGGGGTAACTGGGAAGCAGCCTCCCTGAGGTGAGCAGTCTCCGGAAACCCCAGTCAAGCCTCTAGGTTGGTCCAGCTCCTTCTTCTCCAAGGTCATCGGATGGGAACAGAGACTCTGTAGCAGGTGCAGTCACACCTGTGCTTTGCCCCTTTCATACCCACGAGGGGGAGGGGCTCCCGGGCTGGGTCGGGGGGCAAGGATTTCAAGCTCCTTGCTCTGGACCTGGGGTGAAGGGGGGTTGGGAGGGCTGCAGAGCACCCCATCCTTGCTCCTGTGCTGGCACCCAGTTTTTGCTGATGAATATGGCTGGGATGTGGGGCGGGCTGGAAGGACACCAAGATGAGCCCGGCGTGCTGAGCCCTTTGGAGGGAAGTGCTGTGACGGCTGGCAGGGGTGCAAGCACACCAGATGGGAACGAGACAGGAAGCCCAGAGGGGCAGGGGCCTCGTCATGTCCATTTAGGCTTTGTGTACTGGAACTCGGCCCTCTGGGGAAGGGGGAGTGTGGGCAGGGGGAGGCAATGCCAGAGAGGCTGGGGGGCCATCTGTCCCCCAGTCCAGGCCAGGACGTGCTCATTGCCCACGGCCCCATGATGCTGTTCCCCCCGGGTCCCAGGCCCCACCGTTTCCTGTCCCGACCGTTTGCTGCCTGGTCGCATCGGGCCCCTGCTCTGTCCTCCCGAGGAGCGCACGTTTGCGCCTCTGCCCCTGGCCTCTCCCTCTGTCTCTGCTCCTCAGCGATCCTACCCTTCCTTTCTCGCTCCTTGTCTTATCTCTTTTCTGAGCCCGGAGGGCTTTTACCCGAGCTCCCATTCTCTGTCTTCTCTTTGGATGCCCTTGTAAATACAGAAAGAGGAGGTTGGGCTGGAGAGAGGCCAGGCCCAGGAGCCTCACATGCCCTCTCCCCCGCTGTCCCCAGATGGGTGTCACCACCCCAGAGAGGAGGGCCTCCTTTGCCACATGCCATCGTGCACACACATGTGCGTATGCTCACGCACGTGCACGCACACGCATACGCGAGCACACACACATGGCTCATACCCAGCTCCATGCCTTCATGGGGAGAGGAAGGAGGCCTTTAAGTGGGAAAGAAAAGAGGTCGCAGTGACATTGGTGCTTCATGTTTGTTGGCACAAAGGCTCTTAAAGGGGAGTCAGGAAATGAGGGGAAGCGGGCAAGAGACATACACGCTGGCCTCAGCTTCTCAGGACCTTTCCCTCCAGGCCTGCAGGCTGCCGCCCGGGACCCATCAGGGCATGTGACCACATAGGTCTCTCTCGGGGGCTCTGAGCTGATCCTGTGGCCACCAGCCTGAGTGTAGTGCTGGGATCCTAGAAGACCCCAGGTGTTGGGAACTGCCCCAAACCCAGACTCTTCGGCTGAGGACTCCGGACCCTTTACAGCTGTCCCTGCCTTTCTAGTTACCTACCCCCCGCCCCCTCCGCTCTGTGTGCCTTCTCGTCAGCTCCCTGGCACAGGATACAGCACAAAAAACCCCAACAATACACACAAACGAACAACCACAAAAACCCCAACTGAAAAGAGCTTGGAAGTTGGACAATCAGATTGGCCCCTGGATGGGCTGTCCCATCTCGCTGTTTCTGGTGGCCCCACCATCTTGTCTGCTTCAGGTGGTCAAATGTCTGGTTTTTCCTATTCCCAGTTTTTTCTCAGCCACGTTAGCTTGACAGCTCATATGACCCTGGCCATAAGGATGGGTCTGGAGATGGGGAAGTCAGACTTAGGACGTTTTTTGGTAATTCTGGAAGGTGTCCTCTTTCCCCTGGCATGGCTAAGCGGATAGAAGTGTACCCAAACCTGCTTTGTGCTTGGGGAGACTCTTGGAGAATTAAGCCCACACAGGACAGCAGAGTGAAGTGACAGAGAAAACAGATACTTAATAACCTTGATCGAGTGCCTGGATACAGCCACACCTGAAACACTGAAACCGTAACTATTCCCAGACAGTTCACTTCCACCAGCCAGTTGCTTTTTTTGCTGAAGCCGGTTTGACTTGGGTTTCTGTCTCTTGCAGAGTAAGGAGTTGACTAACAGAGAGAGGTGACATAACCTCCTTGAACTTGAGTCTCCTTGTCTGTGAAATGACATTCTTAGGAGTCCTGAAAGGATCCGTACTGGAGGGTAATGCCCAGCAGGCCCGCCATGAGGAGCAGCAAGGATCTTGGTACCAAACCTCTCGACATTGTTATCTCGCTTGATCCTTTTGAGAACTCTGGGAGGTTCTTAGGACTGTCATGATCACACCCCACGTTGTGGGGAACAGTCTCAGAGTCAGGGATGGAACAGGTACCAGATAGCTTTCCTGTGCTCTGCCCCCAGCTCACTCTCCACCCTCTGTCCCTCTTCTCTGCTCCAGGGAGGCTGATCCCGGGCTTCTGGATTCCCCTGGTTCTGCCAGTGGGGAGTTCTGGCAGGGCATCGGCAAGACCGATTGGGGAGCAGTCAGGTCTTTATTCCTGTCTCCGTCCCGAGGTGTGGCGGGGTGGTGACCTTGGGCTGGCCATGTCCCTTGACTGAAGGTCTGTGCTCCTCATGTCATTCCAGAAACCACTCACTCCCTTTGCACCTTGAGGTGGGTAGTGCCTCTGCTCCCCCCTACACCCTGCCAACACATTTATAAAATGTCCCTTTATTCAGCCCATCCCAGTTTGTTTGGCCATTGTTATCCCATGGAAACTGACGTTGGTTTACCCAACCTCACCAACCACTTGAATTCAGCTATGTGAGTTCTGCATCGGGTATGTGCTTTCTGTACTGCTCGGTGGTCCCACTGTCCCAGGACCTGTCACAGTCCCCTCCAAGGCCCAGGTGAGTCACGCCGTCTCCCAGGAGCTTTCCCAAATCCCCACCTTTCCACCTGCCCCATCAGAGCTATCCTCCCCCTTCCGTTTCGCTCTGCCCACTGCTTGCTTCTCTGTCTGTTGGGTATTGGTGCCTTTTGGGCACCTGTCTCATTTTCCCCCAGGGCACAGGGACCTGAAACGACTCCACTTGTCTCTCAGGTGCCCTCCAGCCTCTCAGCCTCTGCCCCGGACCTGGCGCGTAGTAGATATTCGGTAGCTGTTGGTTGAACTCAGTGATGGAGCCGGAGGTGGACCCCTAGGATGTGGCCTCAGGAGCCTCTGCACAAGCTGTGGCCTCTTTCTGGAATGCCCTTCCCTCTGCAGCTGCATGGAGAACCTTTTCTCATCCTTCCAGACCCAGCTCAAACATCACCTCCTCCAGGAAGCCTTCTCTCACCCGGTGGTCCGGCTCTTATGGTGCCTCACATGTACCCCAGCAGCTCTTACCTGGCTCTGTCCATGTGGCCAGGAGCCCCCAGAGCAGGACTAACCCACATCAGTGCTTCTCCCTCCGGGCCAAACCCCGCGCTCCGTGCATGCTGGATTCTCAGTACATGGCCCCGAAGCGGACAGCAGCGGCTGGGACTTTATTTAAAAATACCCCCCTCCATTGTTGTATGTGGCAGCCTCTAAGGCAGTGTGGGGGTGGCCCCTGTCGGAATACTGGGGTCATTGGCAGGGGGTCTGATAGGATAATGTTGCCTTCGAGGACTGGCAGCCTTTTCCCCAAAAGCAGGAGGATGCCGCTGTTGTGAGTCACCCAGAGAAGAGGAGGGTCCTCGGACAGGTAATCAGAAGAAGGAGGTCCTCCTTGAACAGGGAAGTGCCCCCCAGGCGCTAGGGACAACTGGCAGGGATCAGCGGGAGCTTGGGTGTCTGGGAAGCATTCCTGGGCAGCAGGGGTTAAGGGGGGCCGGTGAGATGCAGAGAAGAACAAAGACCATCAGAAGTCGAGTGTGTATTATGGGCCCAGGCCCGTGCTTGGGGTTTCACTCTCACTGTACCTCTATAAACACGTATTTGTCCTCCCATTGCTCAGATGAAGAGCCCAGTGTTGGGGGGAGAAGCAGCTTTCTCAGATCACGGGGTCAGGAAGAGCCCGGGGTTCCAACTCAAGCCTGGGTCTAAAGCTTGTGACTGTGGGGGGGGAACAGAGGGAGGGACCTTGTCGCGGCCCCCACCTTGACAATGAGCTGCAATGTGCCACGTGAGCCCGATGACCTGGCTTCCTGTGATTTGGGATGCGAGGTTTTTCAGGCTATGCCTGCACCATTGGGCCCCCGTGTGACCGAACCATAGGCACCTAAGGGGAGGGTCACATGGCCAGGCTTGGGTCGGCGTGACAGGACACAGGCCTGGCCTGAAGCCTGACTATGGGTCAGCCGGAGACCCCAAGGGGAAAGGGAAGCCTGGGCAGAGAGTGAGGGTCTCTGGCCCAGTGTCAGCTGGGCACTGGAGTCCACGGGGCCCCCTTTTCCCCCTGCCATCCCAGAGCCTGACACAGCGCTGGGCTGGGATAGGACCACACCGAGCACTGGGGTGCACTGTCACCAGGACCCAACTGTCAGGACCCAACTGTCAGGACCCGACTTTTCAGTGCTCTCATCACAGAACTACCTGTCGGCTAAGCTTCCCAGGGGAGGTTTCCCTTCCCAGGGCTTGGGTGCCAGCACCCTCCCAGCCTCCCACCCTCACAGAGTGGAGGAAATGCACGCACAGGCCCCTGAGCCAGCTGAATGAAGGCGAGGGGTCTGTCTGCTGCTCCCAGACCCACGTCAGCCTACAGAATTATAAACTGGACGGAAATTCATTTCTAAATTTTCTGCTGTTTTAGCTCTTCCGTTCCACGTTGAGCTGCAAGCTGGTTCTGGAGGAAGAACAAGAGAGCCCAGGGCTCCCCAGAAGCAGAGGCTGAGACTGAGCCTGGGGTCCCTCCCTCCCTGCCTAGGGCCCTGCAAAGACTCTGGGTCATGCAGGAGCAGCTCCCTCTCCCTCCCTCTCTCTCTCTCTCTCTCTCTCCGGGTAGCCCAAGGGAGAGACTCTGGATCCCAGTGGGCGATGCAGTATCGACGACTTGCTTTCTGACTTCTCGATAACCAGCTCAGTGCACAACAGATCAATTTGCAATCATAGCTGCTTTCCAGCCCCGGCACCGCCACCAGCGCTCGCTCACGGGCTGGTGCTGGGATGGCCACCACCTGCTTTCCTTCCTGCCTCCCACAATAGAGCTCCAGGTGGGGGATGGAGCAGGCGGGTGCCTGGGACCCTGGAGTCAACGGGCCTCAGGCCTGCTGGGCCACACCCCCTGTGCGGGGCCCTCTGCCAGGGGCAGGGGGTGGTCCAGATGTGGAGGGAGCTTTGGCTCTCTCTGAGTGGCAGGGACCCCAGAGGCCACCCAGGCTGGTTCTTGACCGCTGCAGCACACAGATGAGGGCGACACCATCCTGCAGCTCACACATCCAGCTCTTTCCACATCACATGCACCCTCTCTCCAGCTCCCGTTGTACAAGTGGGGTGATGCTTTGTGGGTATAGAGAGCAGAAGCTTCAGCAACCCCCTGGGGCCGCCCAGGGTGCGGTGGCTCCCGTGTCCTTGCTGGACTTCCCATAATAGAAGTCCGATCAATATTTGTTGAATGAAAACCCACATGCTTTAAAAAAATGCAGGTGACCTGGCCTCACCCCAGAGCTACCGACTCGGAATCTGAGTGGGGCCGTGGTATTGGATTGTTTACAGAGCTTCCAGGTGGTTCTAACGAGGTGCCCAGGACGAATCCGGGGGTAGAAGCACCTTGTCCAGGCCCCTGAGCTGAGTGGTGAGATCAGAAGCCCGGCCTCCAAGACCGAGGGGTGGGTGGTGGGCGTTAGGTGGGCTCGGGCTCCCTGGACGCGGTACACCTGAGCAGGGTTGCAGGTAGGGAAGAGAGGAGGCCTGCTGGAGAGAGAGGGCTTGCAATGGAACTGAGCGCATTCATTCCTTTCTAGAGAGGGACTGGGCCTGTGGAGAGAGAGGTGCTCTGGTGCCCCCCTCAGTTTGTGCTCTAGGGAGGGGCTGTCCCCCTTCGGCAAGTCCAAGAAGGCTTCCTTGAAAAGGAGAACGTTGGATTTCGGTGGCAGCCCAGCCCAGGAGAGGCCACGTGGGCATGGACGTGGCATAAGAGCGTCAGGGGTCGGCAGGCCTAGCCTGGAGTCCCGGCTCTGCCAGCTCCTTCCCCACACCATGCCTCAGTTTCCTCTCTTGCCCCCTGATTAAAACATGGGGATAAGACCACCAACTCACGCACAGTGTGAGTGTAAAGAGAAAAGAAGAGCATGTGGGTAAAATCACTCTTCGACTGGGATTTGCCATCCAAACAGGAGGAGCTTGGGGCCGGAGTTTCCCTGACAAGGGTCTGGGTCTGGTTCTGCCGCTTCCTCGCTGTGCACCCGGCAGACAAGTTACTTAAGTGTCGTCATCTGTAAAATGAGGGTAATGAACCTTTACATCACAAGATAAATACGAGTTGTCAGCGAGGGAACGTGTCCCTGGCACACAGCAGCTCAATGAACCTCACTGTTCCTTTGCTAGGGGAGCGGGGTGGCCTGGTGGAAAAGGGACATTCGGGTCTGGCCCCTCCTCTGCTCCAGCAGCCTGACCTCTCCTTACCTCGGTGAGCCTCAGTTTCTGCATCCAGGGAAGTGGCACGAACCTCCCTGGAGTGCAGGGAGAAGGAAAAACTCCGAGCAGAGGACAAACGTACTGGCGGTGTGCGATAAAGGACAGGGACCGCTGTCAGCCAGAATGACCAGAGAAAACCAGCCGTGAATCCACGGGCCACAGAGCAAGAGGGAGAGAGCGCTGCGGAATAGCAGGGTTGAAGATGAGCCGGGTAGTAAGGATCACAAGTAGCAACAGCCCAGCCCCACCTCACAGCCCCAGAGCAGCTCCTGGTGCGCTGGGGTCCAGCCGGGCAAGGCCCCGGGCCGCTCTTCCACCCACCCCACCTGGCATTGATGGATGCCGGGGCCGCAGCTGCGGGCCGCAGCCGGATCGATTCTCTAATCAACACCGCACAGAACCGCCAGCGCTTTTCCCCACCCCAAACTCGGGAGGGGCATTGGGGGTGGCTGAGAAGGGGGAGAGATTAACTTCAACGCTGAGAACTCACTCTATGAATAATTGAATCAGTGGGAGAGGCGGAGGGTCGGGCAGGGGAGACAACACAGCCAGAGCCACAGAGAAGCCACGATGGCTACAGGTGGGGGGCTGGAGGCGGGGGCCTCCCGGGCTGTCCTGGCCAGGGGAAGGGATTCGGGACAAGGGTGCGGGCTCAGAGGGGGGCGGCATTGTCACCTCCTGCTTTGCAAGCCTTCCGCCGCATGCCCCCACCCCTGTGATACACCAGCTTATTCTCCTCATCCTGACCCCTTCTCCTTTCAAGCCTCATGCCAGGCCCTGGATCTGGGGCTCCCACACAGACTCCAGAGCTGCTTGTTCTTCCGCACCGCCCTGGACTGTGAGCTTCGGTGGTTCTGGGCCGGGCCACGGCCAGGGGCTCCTGTCTGCATTCCCTTCTGCGTGAGCCCCCGGGTCTCCCTCCACCCAAGGACCAGAACCTTTTGTCCCGGAGCCCAGTGCTTGTTCCTGGCCTCACGCGGAGTGAGGTGGCTGAGTCCTGCTAGCTCGTCTGCCACCGTGCTTTTGTCCACTTGCTTCCTGGGTGCCAGGCCTTGCTCTGCCGAATGACCAGTACAGTGGTGAGTGCCGGGGATGAGCTAAGGTCTTTGCTGTCCCCGGCCCCTGGTGCCCTGCCCCACTGCCTCTCTGGAGCCAGCCTCTATTGCCAAACCAGGGCTTGTGCACCCCACTGCCCTCCAGAGATGAGGTGTGGGCATCTCCCCCCGCCCCCTAGTGCTGAGAGCCTTGCAATTCCAGTATCTGAGCCCCATGGGGGAAAGACTGGCTCCTGCTTATAGCTCTGCCGGGGTTTAGCTGCGTGACCTTAACGAGTCACTTCAGGTCACTGAGCCCCATTGCACTCAGTTATACAAGGAGGACAATCATCTCTGCCCTCCTGGCCCTACGAGGTTTCGGAGGGGAGAGAACGCTGTAATGCTTCCTAATGGCCCAGGAAGGCTCAGCCAGGAAGGGGCAGGACGGGGCTCCAGCCAAGGCTGCTGACTCCACGCCTCGTGATATCAATCCACTAAAACCCACCGTCTCCTGGCGGGGAAATAGTATAGGCATGCAAGAACTGGATGCATGTGGGTAGAATTTGTGAGAAGTTGGGGGATCAAGGACAGGACCCCACACTTCATCTTTTGTCATCTGTCTCCATTTCTTGCGTAGCAATCTCAGGTGTCTATGTAAGTGTGTGCTCAGGGTCAGGGCTCAGGGAGAAGGAAATGTGACCACAAAGCCTGGCTGAACCAGGGTCGGTCTATGGTCAGCAATACTGTCCCTGGCCAGCCCCCTCTATTCCTCTCCCCAACAACCTAGAATGTCACAGTTAGGAGAGACCTTACAGGCAAGATCCCCTGAATTGACTCCAGGGCCATTGCTCTTGACATTAAGATCAGTGGTTTGCAAACTGGGTTCCTCCGGGAACCTCAGGCCTGTGGAGATGCCCTGAAGGGGCCATGATGGAGAGGCAATGGGAGTGCTGGGTGAAAAGTGCCTTGCCCCCCCCCCCTTCCATCTCCATTTTAGTTAGAGCTACTCCCTCCTCTTTGATCTGTGTTTCATTTCCGCCAAATGTATTTTAACCCTGTGAAATTGCCGCCCTGCCCTCCACCCAGCGTCAGTCTCCTGCGCCCCGATCACGCCCCCCTCAGCCCCTCCCCTGCAGACTGTCCTCACAGGGCCCTGGAGGGCTCTGCGCTCTTCTTCCAGACCACATCCCTCTTCACCTTTAAAATCAAAGCCAGTCGTCTAACGAACCAACCCCAGGGGCCGATCTCTGCTAAAAAGACAGCGGCAGAGCCCTCCCACATATCCATGTGTATTTCAGCCGGGGTCTCCCGGAGGTGGTGCCTCAAGTTGCTTTAAAGGTTTTGGGGTAAGCCAGCCGGGGAGATGCTTCTAGTCAAGGAGGCCTTTCGGGGCATCCTCCCCCATGGTGACCCCACATGCCAGCTCGGCTGCCCGGACCAGCCAGGGCGCTATGCCTTCCCCAGGCACAAAGCTGAATCTTGCTGCTGGACTGGGCAGCCAGGGGGAGCGGCAGAGTCTGTGGGGGGGGGGGGTGGACGGAAGGAGCACAGGCTCTGGAGTCTTCTAAGCCTGGCTTGGCTCTGACTTCAGACAAGCACCGTGCTTCAGTTCTCTGCTTGGCAATGGGGGTGATGGCCAGGGCACTGTCTCCGAGGGTGGGCACGACGATGCCCTAGAACAGTGCTGGGCTCAGAGTGCCCTCTGAGCTTGTGTTCACTGTTATTGGTAGGGTTGGGGGGGGGGGGCAGAGCAGACATAACCACCCTGCAGGGGATTCACGCCTCAGAAGTCCCTCCATGCTCTCCACTCCAGATGTAACCCCCACCATCTACCAGCATCCCCATTTTGCAGGAAAAATGGAGGCCCAGAGCAGATCTGTAAACCTTCCCCAGAGCCCCACATTGTTAAGGGGCTGACTCCCAACCCATCTGCCTCCCTGCATTGCGCCTAAGCTGCTGAGGGCTGCCTGCGCCTGCCCGTTCCCATGTCAGATTCCCATCAGGGCTCCCTGCAGTGAGCCCCTGCGGCTTACCTGAGACTGCCGCCCTGCCCAGACAGCCACACCTGCCCGGTCCCCTCTCCATCTCTGCTCACCTCTTCTTCCAAGACTTGGTCTGCTGAGCCACCGCATCCCTCCATCTGTTCGGTTCCTCCTCACTTTGGCTCGAGGGCCTGACCTAGTTGAGGGGTGGCTGGCCAGGGAAGAGTGTGTGTGTGTGTGTGCCTGCAAGTGCATGTGTGTGCATATGCATGTGTATACATGAGAGCACTTCTGGGAGCGTGTGAAACAGAGGCAGCCTGCAGTGGGGAGTAAAGTGCACCGGACTGGGGTGGTGAGGGAGCTGGGGCACTTCGGGGGGCTTTGCCGAGTGCCGGCCACGGTTCTCCCACTAGCACAGTATCTGCTAGGGGATAGGCACTTAATCGAGGCCCACCAAAGGGACTCATGTGCCCCCAGCGCAGACCCCAGAGGGCAGCATCCTGAGCAGGGCTGTAGTGTGGCTTTTCTCTTCCCAGGGAGCAGTGTCTGTCGTCTGTTGGTGGCTGCCGTCTGTGGACTGGATGTGTGGGGAGGGACTCCAGCTCCCCTGTTCAGTGTCCAGGGTGGAGATTCCATCCTGGACCTAGAAGCTTCCTCCCCTTGCCCCTGCCATGTGCTGTGGAAGCCAAAGTGGAAACAGGTCAGGGAACAAGTGGGACCTTGGGGACCAGTCCTGCAGGGAAGGGCCCTTGTCAATGCCGTGAGACTGTGGGCGGGTGTCTAATCCCTCTGAGCCTTTCTTCCTCTGAAGTGAAAGGAGGTCATCCTCTGCTCTGATGGTCTCCCGGGGTTAAGAGGATGCAAGGGGCCAGTAAGGGCCTTCTCACGTGAGGACTAGTCTAGTCTGTGAGATGGGGATAGGGCCTCTATGTCACGGGGCCAGCGTGCAGGGTTCTTGAGATGGCTCTCGTGAAGCTCCTTGCCCAGTGCGTGGCGTGCCGTCGGAGCGCGACAGAAGCAGCTGCTTCTGGTAAGTAAGTGGCCAGCTCTCCTCCCAGGCGGGCCAACCCCGTGCTTGCCTCTTTCCCCAGCAGACCACCCTCTGCAGCCCCGAAGCCCAGGAGCTCTCTGGGCGGTTCCTCTTCCAGGGTTTCTTTGCCCCAAGCAAACAAAGCACTGATGAACTTCCCTTGGGAGTGATGTCTCCCTGCCACTGGGACAAAGCAGTCCCTAGCCCTGTGGTCTGGGGGGCCTGGTGGGGCCCTGTGCCCGGGCTGGGAGAGGGACTATGTGACATTTGGCTCTGGGGGTTTAAAGTCAGCCCTGGCATGGGGAAGAGGAGGCAGGGGTCTGTGGCCAAGAGGCCTGGTGGGAAGCGCATGCCTTGCTTGGCTACTGGTTGGGAAGGGAGGAAAGCCTGGGAGAGCCCCATCTTATTCTTATCCTGGCATCACGGACTGGAGCCCCAGGGTGGGGGCGGGCTGTGAGTCAGGACACCCGAGCTCCACCCCTGACCTTTCCAGTGTCCACAGGCAAGGCACGAGGTCAGTCTGGGCAGGGGTTTCCCCACCCGTGAACTGGGGTGCCCTGCAGCACTCCTTCCAGCATCATCGAGGGGCTGATAAGACATCGGAGACAGCAGACCTCTCTGAGAATGACAAGTGCCACCTCGTGTGTCCTCTGGGCAGGCTTCCATCCCTCTTGCCTGCCACCCTCCTTCCTTCGTCCTGTCTGGACAGGGGCGAGTGGCCCATGGGCCGAGCCCCTCCCAGAGCTGCCCGTGGCCCGGTGCCGGTCCCACTGAGAGCACACTTCTGCTCCATGAGGCGGCCGTGAAATGTGTTCGAAGGTTCCTGATGGGAACAGAAGCTGCCACCACATAAAACATGCAGAAAACGAAACGCTCCTTTTCTTCCTGGACCTGGTGCTGGCCGGTAGGCTCTGTACGACCAGCCCTTGGAACATGGCTGGAAAGAAGCAGGATGCCGGCTCCCCTCCCCGCCCTGGAGAAAAAACCCGCTCGTGGCAAATAAAATGGGAAAGTTGAAATACAGTCGTAGTTTAGTTCAAGTTGGGTATTAATAGCTTCAGGGGCAGGCTCAGAAAGAAAGAGGGGAGGGCAAGGGGAAGGAGAGGAGGAAGCTGCGAACACCATTACCATCCAATTTCCTCAGAGACTCAGGAACCCTTCGAGGCTCTGGTCTGGGGCTGAGGGGTGGTGAGGTGCCGCTGTCAGAGTGCTGACCTTGCAGCTTCGGGGGAGCAGCTCCCGCTGGGGGGGGGGTGAGGGGGGCCGGGTCGGGGCCCAGATGCTCCCCACCGCAGCTGCTCTGGATGCCTGGATGCCGAGGTCTGGGCCCTGTGGGGGTCCTCACTGGCCTGGACACCTGTCCCCAGCCCCCGCTGCCCCTTCCCCTGTCTGCTGTGTGCATTGCTGTCTGGCCGGCCCACACATACCCCGGGGCCGTGGTCTCTCACATCTCCCGTCAACCAGGGGGCCAAGGCCACACCAGTGGGGACGTGTTGTGACCTGCCCATCCCTGGTGGCGTGAGTGTGGGCAGCTGATGGCTCACAGCTGCCTCTTCTGCAGAGAACTGCCCTCTACCTGGAAGAGTTACTTTCAGCCGCTCCTCGGGGCAGCTACCAGCCAAACTTTGACCAGCTGACCCAGGGAACGAGGGGCTGAGCCCCTTGCCAGGAGCGGGGGTGATTTTCTTGGCTGACTTATGCTCCAGAGTGACCCATGCATCAGGCCCAGTGTTGACTTGCCCCAAGACCCCACCCTTCCTCATGCCCTTCCCTCTGCAGCTTCCCTGAGTCCTTCATGGGTTTTGGCTGGAGAGTGCTCCCTCAAGGAGTCATGAACCACGAACGCCTGTCTCAGGCTCTGCGGCTAAGGAACCCAAACCTAAGACCAGCCGGGTGGCCTGGAGCAAGGCATCTGACAACGTGCACCTCAGTGCCCTCAACCACGGAGCGGGGAACAGCATCTGCTCATGCGCTTTGCTGCGACAACCACGGGAGGCCTCGTAGGTGGACTCCATGCCCTCTGCTGGGTCACTTTCAAATTTAGTGGCTTAAAACAACATTGATGATCTCTTAGTTCTCGGGGGCAGAAGTCCAACTTGGGTCTCATGGGGCTAAAATTCAGGTGTTGGCAGGGTTGCATTCCTTTCTGGAGGCCCAGGAGAGAATATGTTCTCTTGCCTCCACATTTTCTTGGCTTTGCAGCCCCTCCTCCCCATCTTCAAGGCCAGGAACGGCCAGGGAAGTCTCCCTTGTGCTGTGTCACTCTGAGTTTGACTCTCCTGCCCCCTCTTTTACTGATAAGGACCCTTGTGATCACACCCCCCAGATAATCCAGGATAATCTCTCCATCTCAAGATCCTTAACCACATCTATGAAGTCTTTTTTGCCATGGAAAGGAGCGTATTCAGGGCTCCGGGAATAAGAGGGTAGACACTTGGGGGGCATTATTTTGTCTCTTGCAGACCCAGTGGGTCTCACTCAATACCTACTTATTTCCTCTCTTTAGGCATGTTATCTCACCCCTTTGAGACTATTCCTACCTTGTTAATTTAAAGATCACAGTGGGGATTAAAGGGGATAATGGGTGTGAGGGGGCTTGCCAACGGGCGTGGGGAAGTAGAGGTTACCTGCCAATTTCTTAATCTCCCCTCATGGTACCTCCTTCAGATTCCATGCCCTTCTGAAGCCCTTTTCTCTGCCCTCCTGTGTCCAAAGTTTTCTGGGGATCCCTCTGTAGGAGAAGAACCCCAAACTACTCTTGAGAATGGGGTGGTGGGATCAGGGATTCCGAGGCTGTTGTGGACAGGGGTGAGGGGCGCTCAGCCCATTTCTCACCCACCGCTTGCCCAGAGTATGCGTTCTTAGTGTGAATTTTCAGGAAGGGATGGACATCAAGACGGAGAGGGAGGAACGGCTGCAAATGAGTTGGGTTCTGGGAGACAAGCAGGCACGTGTGGTGGAGTTATCAGTCATGGCAGGAGCAGAGATTTGGCCCGTGGGAGTCAGACGGCCGGTAGTTTTCTTTTTTGATGCTTTTCCACTTCCAGCTAAGTTCCTCCTGAAAAGGCACCTGTGTCAGCTGTGTTGAGGAGAAGAAAAGGAAGGGGTCGGGTTTGGGGAATACTTGGGCCAGGGACAGGGGCAGCAGGGGAAGAGGACAAAGCAGTGGGGCAGCAGAGTGGAAGTGGGGGCCTCCACGGGGAGGCAAAACCATTCAGGGGCATCCCCTCCTCCAGGGAGTCTGGCCCAGGCTGTGTTGAGCGTGCCCTACTTGTCTTGCTGTTCCACTGAAATGATCTGGGTAGGAGTCCATACACCCCGCTGGACTGAGCTCCTGGGGGACGGGGTTCTGCCTTGCTTCTCCTGCACCCCAGGATCCCACTCTTAGCCACCACTCACTGAGGCAAGGGACCAAGGCAGGAGCAAAGGACCACCCACACCCCATCATGTCTGCCCTGTTGGCAAGTCTGTTGTGACAGTGGAGCCTGGTCCAGACTAAGGCCAAGTCTCCCTAACTCTCTGCAGACCAAGTCCAGCCTTCCTGTGGCCAATTATACACTAAAAATAGAAGCTTCTTGAAATTTTTCACTTGGCTTGGAAACCATGGTGTGAGTTCTGGCCAGGAAGACAGATTTGAGATCAAGACCCTAGTGGGTTAGAATTCTCAGACGGACCTTGGGCAAGTCACTTCCCTCTTTTGGCTTTCCTTCTCTTTTCTCCTTCTCAGTTTCTCGAGGGGTAATTAACAAGTAAAATCGCAAGATATTTAAAGGGTACATCATGATGGTTTGATATATGTATACATTGTGCAAGGATCCCCCCTCCTAGTTAATTATCACATATTTATCTTTTTTCTTAAAATGTGAGAACTTCTACTCGCTTAGCAAATTTCAATTATGCAATACAGAGCTATCGACTGCTGTCACCATGTCATATATTAGATCTTCACACCTCACTCATCTTATAGCTGGAAGTTTGTATCCTTTTACCAACTTCTCCCTAGTCCTCTCCAGCCTCAGCCGCTACTCTTTACTTCCATGAATTTGATATCTTTTTATTTAAAGAGTCCACATATGTATGTAAATGCAACTGATTTTTCTTTATATATTGATTTTGCATCCTGAAAATTTACTGAATTTCTTTATTTTTCCTTCCTCCTCCCCACCCCCTTCTCTTCCTCCTCCTCCTTCTTTTGCAGTTTTATTGAGGTATAATTGACGGACAGTAAACGGCATATACTTAACCTGTTCAAATGGATACGTTTTGACATATGTATTCAATTGTGGACCGTTGCCACAATTGAGCTACTGAACATTGAAGGGGGTAGAGAACATACCACTTCAAAATATACTGCTTTTGCTTGTTGATTATTTTGAGCTGGAGGCATTTGAGAAACCGTAGATGCAGAAAGGGCTCTGTGATCTCCCCTTTCTACCTAAAAGCAGATCACAACATCTCCCAGGAGAAAGATGCCCTCCCTGTACCAGGCGGAGGAGACACTCTTAGCACCCGAAACTGAGAGTCAACAGTGAGATGCTTCTGTGCAGGCAGACCTACCAAAGTGGTAGGTAGACCTGACCTTCCAGTACTTTCCCCATGTCTCCTCGTCGCTGGGCCACAGCTTACTGGCCCTGGTCTAAGCCAGTCTGGCTCATCACACCCCCACAATATAGCATGCTTTCTTTAAAAAGGATACAAACATCGGAGTTTAATGGTTTCTTTGGGTCTTCATTTTCTTTCTGAAGAGCCTTGTGTACAAGCAAAAATGTTAAATCAAGTGTGTATGCTTTTTCCCCATTTTCTCATGTCTCATGTCAATTTAATTATTAGGCCCAGTCATGGAAACTTAAGGGGACAGAAGGAAGTTTTTCCTCCTCTGCAACATATCCATCACCCCCCGAGTTTCTTCCTGTCCACTGGGAATCTCTTCTGCCTGCTCCTTCCCTCTTCAAAGCCTATGGCTCTAAATTGAGTCGATGGCTTCCGTTCCGATGGCAGGAATGAGGGTTTACGAATTGAGAGGGTTCCCTTCTCAGACTTGGGAGAGGAGGTGTGCACAGCTAGGTAGTTGGGGTGGGTGGTGGTGGTGGCGTTTGGGGAGAGGATGCTTAATTGGCAAAGCTGGGAATGAGGTCGGGTGATAATGTTATGTGTGTTAATAAAGATGAAAATTATCTCATGCGCTAGAGAGCCCCCCTCTTGCCCATCACCCATGTGCACAGAGCTGGAGGACAAAGAATGGAAGAAAAAAGGAGGGATTGGTGCTGAGCCCCGTGGAACAAAGACAAAGAGGCTTGAGAAGAGGAGGAGGGTGTATCCAGGAGAGACAGGGAACAATAGGGTTTTGTGGAGGCAAGGGCAGGCCTGGGCAGACTAGGAAGCAGAATTCTCCTGGCAAAGGTGGGGGCTCTCAGCTTTGGTTCCTTCTTTTCAGTTTTTTTAAACCATATATTAAGCACCTACTATGTTCCAGGCACCGTACTAAGCATGGAGAAATACGGTCTCGTGTAGGAGACGGTGCGTACAGAGATGTACACATTCTGTCTGTGCTAGAAATAGTCATGGAAGAGCTGGGGCACCGTGAGGCATAAGCAGCCACAGCCTGGAAGTTCTGTGAAGATTTCCTTATTGTGAGTCCTGTGCCTGCATAAATATTGGAACCAAAGATGGCTGAAGAGTAGCTCCTTGATGACAAGCACCCCTGCCCGAGAGTCTCATGGGGAGGGGGAGGGGGACAGGAAACCTTGGAAGCTGGGACCAAATCCATGACACCTGGGGCAGGCAGGTGAAAGCATCTAGTGCAGGGAGTTCAAGCACCCTGAGATCATGACCTGAGCTGAAGTCAGACATTTAGCTGACTGAGCCACCCAGGCGCCCCCATTCTTGTCACTTTTGTTCCACGTAATATTGGAATCCTAGCCAGAGCAATTAGGTAAACAACAACAACAACAACAAAAACGAAAACAAACCCAAAAACAAACAAACATCCCAATTGGAAAGGAAGAAGTGAAACTATCACTATTTGCAGACGACCTGATGTTATGTATAGAAAACCCTAAAGACTCCACCAGAAAACTGTTAAAACTAGTAAATTAATTCAGTAAAGTTGCAGGATACAAAACCAACACACAAAAATCTGTTGTATTTCTTTATACTAATAGTGAACTATCAGAGAAATTAAGAAAGCAATCACATTTACAATTACATCAAAAAGAATAAAATGCCTAGAAATACATTTAACCAAGGAGGTGAAAGACCTGGACCCTGAAACCTGCAAGACATTAATGAAGGAAATTGAAGAAGACCTAAATAATTGGAACGATATTCCATGCTCATGGATTGGATGAATTAATATTGTTAAGATGTCCCTATTACTCAAAGCAATCCACAGAGTCAATTCAATCCCTGTAAAAATTCCAGTGGTATTTTTTACAGAAATAGGAACCAACAATCCTAAAATGTGTATGGAACCACAGAAGACCCGGAAAGGCCACAGCAATCTTGAGAAAGAACAAAGCTAGAAGCATCATGTTCCCTGATTTCAAAGTATATTACAAAGCCACAGTAATTGAGACAGTATGGTATTGGCATAAAAACAAACACGCTGAACAATGGAACAGAATAAAAAGCCTAGAGATAAACCCATGCATATATGGTTAATTAATTTACAGAACAAGAGACAAGAACATACTATGGGGAAAGGACACTCTCTTCAATAAATGGTGCTGGCAAAGTTGGACAGCCACACTCAGAAGAATGAAATGGGACCATTTTCTTACACCATGCACAAACATTTATTCAAAATGGATTGAAGACTTGAATGTTGGACCTGAAGCAATAAAGCTCCTAGAAGAAAACACAGATGACAAAGTCCTTGACATGGGTCTTAGCACTGATTTTTAAAATCTGACCCCAAAAGAGCAACAAAAGCAAAAAATAAACAAGTGGGACCACATCAAACTAAAAAAGTTTCTGTACCATCAACAAAACAAAAAGGCCACCTATGGAATGACAGAAAATAATTGCAAATCATCTATCTGATAAAAGGCTAATATCCAAAAAAATGTAAGGAACTTACACAGCTTAATGGCAAAACCCCAAAGAATCCAATTAGAAAATCTGCAGAAGATCTGAATAGACATTTTCCCAAAGAAGATGAACAGGTGGCCAGCAGGTACATGAAAAGATGCCCAACGTCACTCATTATCAGGGAAATGCAAATTAAAACCACGATGAGATACCACCTCACACCTGTTAGAGTGGCTATTCTCAAAAGGCAAGAAATAACAGGTGTTGCCAAGGATGTGGAGAAAAGGGAACCCTGGTGCACGGTTGGTGGGAATGTAAATTGGTGCAACCACTGTGGAAAACAGTACAGAGATTCTTCAATAAATTACAAATAGAACTGCCATATGATCAAGCAGTCCACTTCTGAGTATCTGTCTGAGGGAACCAACAACAGCAAGACCTCCCCACCCCAATTTGGAAAGGTAACATCTCCATGTTCACTGTAGCCTTATTTACAATAACCAACATAGGGAAACAACTCAGTGCCTGTCGATGGGTAAGTGGGGAAGGAAATTGTGTGTGTGTGTGTGTGTGTATATATATATATATATATATATATATATATATATATGAATATTATTCAGCCATAAAAAAGAATGAAATCTTGCTATTTTCGACAACATGGATGGACCTGGAAGGTATAATGCTAAGTGAAATAAGTCAGAGAACAACAAATACCATACGATTTCTCTTACACGTATAATCCAAAAAGTAATAAACCACAACATCAAAAAACCCAAACTTGTAGATACAGAGAGCAGATTGGTGTGGTGGTTGCAAGAGGTAGGAGGTGGGGGGGGGTGGGAGAAATAGGTGAACTGTTTTTAAATAAATCGAATAAAAAATTTTTAGAAAGCCGATTTGGAACACATTCACCTCTCAGTCACTCCATTCTTTACCCACTGATTCGGAATTTTAGGCCACGAGTGATTCTAGAATCCAAACTTAGTAAGTATCAAGATGTCTCTTTTTTAAAAGTTTTTTTTTTTTTTGAGAGAGCGAGAGAGAAGGGGGGGGGGCAGAGGGAGAGGAAGAGAGAATCTCAAGCTGACCTTGGAGGCTGATGCAGGGCTTGATCTCATGACCCTGAGATCATGACCTGAGCTGAAATCATGAGACAGTTGCTTAACCGACTGAGCCTCCCAGGTGCCCCTAGAAGTCTCTTCTTTAATGTAAACTTTTTAAAAAAAGGATTTTATTTATTTATTTGAGAGAGAGAGCATGAGCCAGGGCAGAGGGAGAGGGAGAATCAGACTCCCCACAGAGCAGGGAGCCTCACACAGGGCTTGACCTCAGGACTCCGGGACCATGACCTGAGCCGAAGGCAGACACATAACTGACTGAGCCACCCAGGCGTCCCTCTAATGTAAACTTTTAATTAAGAATACATACATAAATACGTCAAGTCATCAATGTGCACCTTGATGAATTCTCACAGGGTGAACACACCATGTCTAGAAACAGAACATCACCAGCCCCTAGAAGTGCCCCTTGCCCTCTTCCAGCCTCCCTCCTCCCTCCGCCAAGGGGAACCCCCAGTCTGGCTTCTAACACCATAAATTAATTTCGCCCTTAACTTTCCTTACCTTTATGTAAATGAAATCATAAATACGTACTCATTTGTGTCTGGCAAATTTCCCTGAGCAGTAGGTGAATCTGGGTAAAGGCTTCCTTCCCTCTGCACGATTTTAGTGATTTATTTACTTTGTACGTGGCTGTAGTTTCTCATTCTTATTGATGTATAGTATTCCTCTGTATGATTTTACACAATTTATTTCGCCATTGAGACTTGATGGGTATTTGGACTGCTTTCCGTTGTGCTGTTGTGAATCGTGCTGCTGGGAACATTCTGGCCCGGTATTCTGGTGCACGTATGCACACGTTTCTGTGGGAGTGCAACTGCTAGGTCAGAGGATATGTTTGTGCCCACTTTCTGGGGACACTGCCCGTGCCAGCAGCCTCTATGATGGCTCCACTGATCCCTGCGTCTTGGTCTTCACCCTTGTTATGGACCAAATGTTTGTGTCCTGCCCCAATCCATACGCTCCAAGGTTAGGGCTTCCCAGTGATGCTGTGTTTGCAGATAGGGCCTCCGTGGAAGTAATGAAGGTTAACTAAGGTCATACAAGTAAGGTCCTGATCTGATAGGATTGGTGTCCTTATAAGAAGAGATTGGGGAGCTAGCCTGCTCTCTCTCATTTGCTTTTATCATTTGTCCTCTCTTACCACAGTGCTCCCCTCCACACACACACACACACACACACAGCACACTTCTCTGAACCATTTGAAAGTGAGTTGCATACATGATGACCCTTTACCCCGAAATAATTCCGTCTGTATCTCGTAGGAATATTCCCTTACATGGACACCCCCCGGCTGCCAACTTCAGTCAATTTCGCATTGCTCTACTTCTATCTACCTCACTATCCGTGTTTCAATTTTTGAAGTCGATCTAATAATGCCCTTTGTAGCATTTCCCCCTCTTCCCATACAGAATCCTGTCTAGAATCAGGCATTGTGCTTAGTTGTCATATCTCTTCAGTTCCCTTCAATCAGGAACATTTCCATGGCCTTTCTTTGTCTTTTATGACATTGACATTTTGAAGAATACAGTCCCTCCCCCTCTTCCCTTTGAAATAGAACGTTCCTCATTTTGTTTGTCTGATATTTTCTTATGATTAGAGGATATACTGCTTTGCCGGCTGGCACCTGCAGGAGTGGCCGTGTGTCCTTCTCCAGGGCTCACAACTACAGCCTCTGCTCCTCATGAATGATGCTAATTTTCATCACCTGGTCAAGGTGGTGTCCAGTTATGACATTTTTTTTTCTTTAAAATTGATAAGCAACCTGGGGGGATATACTTGGAGACCCAGCAAATATCCCGCTTCTCATAAAAATTTCCCCTAGATTTAGCAGCCGCTGATGATTCTTGTCTGTACCAATCTTTACAATAATGGTAACAAAGGATGACCTTCCACCTGCAGCTCTCCCCCAACCTCTCCCAGCCAGCCGCTGGCATTATCCTGTGAGCAGGAACCCTCCCTTTGAAGGTAGCTTAATTCAATGTAGTCTAACTTACCGGCTTTTTCCTTTGTAGTGAATGTCTTTGTGTCCAGTTAAAAAAAAATTTTTTTTTTTGCCTACCTTAACCTCTAAAGATATTCTTCTATTTTCTTCTAAAAGTTTTATTATTATTAGACCTCCGACATCTAGATCTGTGATCCATCTGGAATTGAGTTTTTGTGTCTATTGTAAGCGAGGGGTCAAGATATGGAAATCCAATTAACCCAGATGTTTTTATTAATTATTTTCACTTACACAAGAAATGTATGAATACGTTCCCCCTTGAAGAATTCCAAGACATTACATATAACACTAAGGTCCTCTCCGACCCACGCTCCCTTAATCTTCCCCCTTCTCCAGAGCCGGGATCGTGGAAGTAACCATTGTTATCACTGTATCATATCCTCCTGGACTTTTTTGCACCAAGATGTTACATACATCCCCGTTACATACTGTTTTCTTCTTTCCTCCCAGAGCTCACCTTGTAGGAATCATTCTGCACCTTGCTTTTTTCACTCTGCAACGTATCTTGGACGCATTTCCTGTCAACACATCTAGGTCTCCACCATTCTTTTCAACTGCAGCACTGGATTACATCTATGTGTGACATCTATCTGACATGTCACAAACTGTCAAGTACAGCCTGTTTACGTCATTGGATTGTTTAGTTGTGGCTTTTTAAGTGGTTGCTAATTTTTTGGTTGGCTACCACGGCGTTTTTGTTCATACTATGTTTGAATATAGTACGAACTCCTAGTGGGTTCCAAGTACACGACAAAGTCACTGGGTACCACTGCTGTGAAAATTGAGGCATCTCAAAAGAGAGCTGTTGTCCAAAACCCCTGAGAAGTTGATGAGGATAACACCAGGTCTGGAAGGCACTGGGCTTGTCCTCGATTCAGGTCAAGCAGAAGAGCTCAGGGTCTGGTGACTCGCCCAGGCTCATTACCGCCAGTGAGCAGCAAAAATGACAGTGACACCAATGTCTCGGGAAGCCAAGCCCAGCACACAGCAGAGCCCCCCGGCCTGCTCCTGAGACTGCCCTGTTCTCTCCCTGCTTCTCCTCCTTTGAAAGCCAGACTCCGATATGGGATACCATGGGGTCTGCTCCCTGCCTCTTCCTTCCCACTGGGGAGAGGGTACCCAGCTTTAGCTAATGCCCTGTGGTCTCCCTTGGCAGAGCCAAGCCTACATCTGGGTTCTAGAGCCTGGCCTCTTCTGAATGTCCATTTGTTGAAAATCCTCTGCCTTCTGAGATGTCCCTGCGGGACAGGCAAGAACCAATTTGAATCGAGAGAAGCTGCAGCCCTTAAATCACATGTTGGGTAAAATAATCAAAGAATCTTCCCCAAATTTGTCAACGGTGGCGCTGGGCCTAGCGGTTCAGTAATGACTCGCACTTGATGACAGATCTCGAGAAAATGCGTTTTGGAAGCAATCAGTATATGCTGAACAGAATCCTATTTTACAAGCATTTTATCTACTCTTAAGGACATGGGAGATGAGGAAAACAGATAAGCCTCTCTATTAATATTGATTAGACCATTATATATCTGAAAAAGAGATTTTAGTCAGAGATGATTGCACCTTACCAGTGCAGCCTTCCTTCTTGAATTGAATCGTTTAATCTGCTGCTCAGCGCTGGGGGGGTCGGGAGGGAGGGGCACGCGAGCTCGGCTCCTCCACGCTGGGCAGCAGAGGCAGGAGAGAGGCGTCCGTAAGAGGGCCGGGAGGGCACTCGCTTGCTTTGTTGCCAATCCCACAAGGGCCCAATAAGAGGAAGATAAAAACATTTAGCGGCAGGAAGGATGGAGGTCAGACTTCAGAAACAACTGTTGTTTTTTTCCCCCTCTTTTCTAGAAGAGTCCAGAAGTTGAGGCTAGAACACCTTTTCTGGAATAGCTTTAAGAATGAAGCCACTACTCACGGTTATAAATAGGCTCTTTTATTATTCACTACAAAAGAAGACTGATAAACATGAAAAAAGGTTTGACCTTACTAGGCATCAGATTTAAACGATGAAATATTATTTTTTGCCTTCATGTTAGCCAAGATTTATTTCTTTCTTTCTTTCTTTCTTTCTTTCTTTCTTTCTTTCTTTCTTTTTTTTAAAGCATCATTCCCAGTGTCAGGGAGGATGCGGCAACCTGCACTTTCTTGCATTCCTGGTGGAAACGTAGGTGAGCACAACCTTTGCGGAGGCCAATGTGATGATATTTATAGAGACCTACTTTCTGTTAAGCACTAGGTTAGGAACTGGGTATATAGTACTTAGTGAAATTAAGTCCTTGCCCTCACAGAGCACACCATTTAGTGCAGAGAAACTGAAAATTAACAAGTGAAAATACAATTAAATATTCACACATGTGAAGGACCTTGAAGGAAATCAAAAGAGAGCTGGAGGAGGGAGGAGGGGAAGTAGTGAAGGCTTTTCCAAGGGGGCAGAGTTGGCCTGAGACATGGGTGATAAAAAGGAATGAGCCGCAGGAAGAGAAACAGCACATGCAAAGGGCCTGTGGTAGGAGACATCTTTGATGAACTGAGAGGAGACCAGAGAGGACACAGTGGAAGAAGGCAGCATGGTGGGAAGTACAGCTGGGGGAGGGATGCCCGCAAAGTGTAAGAGGAGCCCTGCTGGGGTTTCAGAGAGATGATATCACCTGTTGTTACTGTTTTATGAAGAGGTTCCAGGTGCTGTAACAGTGGGCTGGGTTGGGTAAGAGGAAGCAGGAAGGACAGTTGGGAGCCTAGGGAAGCAGTGCAGGTGGGAGAGGATGGTGCTTACACGGGGTCCTGGCAGGGAGATGGGGACCAAACCTCACAAAGTTTAAACCCTTGGGACCAGCAAGGCCATGGTGGGAATTTATCCCAAAGAAATAATCAGACGCACACCGGGATTTACATACAAATAAGTTCATTATGATTTTAATCATAAAGACAAGAAACTGGAAACAACACAAATGTTCGCTGTGAGAGGTTAAGTGATGGTACATCTAGACAAGGGCTGCCATACAGTTACGAAAGTCATTGTTTGAGAAAAACAATGTGAAAAAAAATCAGGATACAAAACAATGTAGATTAAGATGTTGGTTTTAAAAAAGTAGCATCTATCTGTCTTTCTATCTAAATTAAGTATCAAAATGTTACAGGTAACTCTCTGGGTGACCTATGGGTGAGTTTAATTTTTTTTTTTTTACATTTCAGTGTAATGTTTTCCCGTAAGCATGTACTTTTGTAGCTTAAAAAATAGCAAAAATATTTTGATATAAAACGGTAAATCTCTTTAAAAGAGGCAAAAGGCTGATGTGTGGGTACGAAAGGGAGGTGTTCGGTGGGGGGGAACTAAGCTCAGCATAAGTGCAGGGTGAGTGCAAACCCAAGTGACCAGTGCAGAGTTCAGCCAGTCCCCCCTGCTCACCCACGACCCTCCTATCCCTATAGACGCCTCCTGGAGCCTGCTCAGCTCTTCTGCTATCCGCCTCTTTGCTGCTTTCCTGAGGGATTCGCTAGGATGGTCAAAATGCATAGCCCGAACAAGGTCAGGTCCTCTGGGTGCTGAAGAATGCAGGGGACTGGGCTCCCACTCTGACAGTTTCCATCCTGAGGCTCTCCTCGCCCTGACCCCCAGTCTTCTCCATAGAGGCTGCGAGCATGTCTGCCAGGAGTGTGGACTCTGGGTTGGAATCCTGGCTCTAGCATTTCCCAGCTTGGCTCCGTGCCTCCACTGTAAATGGGAATTATAGTGCCTACATCACAGAGTTGAGGAGATGGAATGAGTGAAAATGTGTCTAACCGTCAGAAGAGTGCCTATCGCACAGTTGGGACCATAGAAGTGGTAGCTGGTATCATCTTTCCAGTTACTCAGGCCAAAAACCCAAGAATCACTCTGGATTCCTCCTTCCCCTCATCTTAGCATCTGAGCCACCAGCAAATGCAGAGTTCGTCTGTTTCTCACCCCTGAGCCCCTGCCCCAGCCCAGGAGTGCATCATGCCCTGCTGGGACGGCTGCGGTGGCTTCCGTGTGGTCTCTCTGCCTCCAGCCCAGCACCCTCACACCAGCCCGCCAGACTTCTAGGAATGAAACTCTGATGATATGACTCCTCTGCTGGGGTTTAGAATAAAACCCAAACTCCTTACCACAGACTACAAGGCCCTATGGAATTTTCCATTAGAAAGGAAATGGAAATTTAAATAATAAAAAAATATATTTTTTGGCTATTAGATTAGAAAAGATTTTAAAAATAAGAACGCATGTGTGAGGATGGAGGGAATCTGTACTGTAGCCTGGAAACCTCCTGCTGGTCCGGCATTCTGAGGGAAGAGAGTGTTTCAAGAAGGAAGGTGGTCTTTTGGGTCAAAGGCTACAGAGGGATCAAATAAAATGAAGACCAAGAGCTGATTATGGCTTTGGCCGGAGTGGTTCCAGGGGAGAGATGGGGAGGGAAGCCATATTGCAAAAGGCAGCAGAGAGAGAATCCCATGAGTGTCGATAGCAGAGAGAGAGGGGTGGCGGAGAGAGAGGGAGAGAGAGCGAGAGAGTGAGGGAGAGAGAACAGTGAGGAGACACCAGCCTAAGGAAAGTTCTGGAAGAAGAGAGCTCTGGGGTGGGAGGGGCGCTGGCTGAGGGGGAGGGTCCGAGAGCCCAGCCAAGGAGCCAGTAGGCAGCAGGGAAGTGGGAGGAAAGGAACTTTGGGAAGCCTGGTATTTGCTAAATGTCCCAAGGGGATGGGGCCCAGTTTAAAACTCATTAGAAAAAAAAAAAAAAAAAACCAAAGGAAAGTGCCCGAGTTTGATGAGTTTGGTTCTCCTTGGCAATTCCTGCTGGAGTCTTCTTAATTTCCTTGGTTGAGTCAGATCGCTGCCTTGGAGGAAACATAATTCTGATAAGGGATGTCTGGTTGTGTATCTGTGTGGGGATTCTCCACAGGAAAAGTGAGCTGTTGTTGCAAGGGCCCACAAAGAACACGAAGACAAACACCGTGTGTGCACATGTGCGTGCGCGCGTGCGGGGGTGCGTGCGTGCGTGTGCGCGTGTCCTTTTCCAGTTCAAGTTGGGAAGGTAGGGAGGGGAGCTTAGGCATCTGTCTCTGAGTCTGTTTGTTTTTCCAGTTCAAGTTGGGAAGGTAGGGAGGGGAGCTTAGGCATTTGTCTCTGAGTCTGTTTGAGTCACCCAGGATACCTGGGTGAGGGTAGGGTTGGGACTATTTGGGGCTCAAAGCACAAATACTTTTTGAGTTTTGCTGTTTCAAAGTATGTGGGGAGCAATATATAAGAAAACCCCTCTTTCTGCCAATCTTGTTCCCCTTTTCCTTCCAAATCCTGCTTATAGTCTGCTGTCCCCGGAAAGCCTTCTCTCTCAGCTCCACTTTGGGTGTGACCGGTCCCTGCTTTGAGCCAGATTCGCATCACTGGACCAAGAGTAGATGTTCCCACTCCAGCACCTAGAGCAACCTCACCTCTCCGGGCTTCGGTTCCATGATCGTTACATCAGAGAGGATGAGGGGAAGCCTGGCTCTTGGAGTCTCTCATCCTAAGTGTCCACAGGGAGCATAAAGGAGCATAAAGGAAAACACCCCTGATATCCACAATGTTTGTTATGGACAGGATGTTACAATCTGCCCTTTTCACGCATGGCCTTGTTCAGTTTCACAACAGTGCTGTAAGTCAGGAACTACTACTATCTCGATTTTGTCAGAGGAGGAAATAGAAGCTTCCAGAAGTCAAATGAGTGGCCCAAAGTTGGTGTGGCAGGCAGTGGCAGAGCTGAGTTTGAGACCACCGCCTAACCTGGGCAGGGGGTCTGGCCAGGAATCTGGGGAGGGGCCGGGCGGAGCAGCGGTCATTCTCCAGGGGCGTCAGCAGGGACTCTGAGAGGTCACCTTGCCTCACTGATCTCTTGCTCCACCGACCCTGTGTTCTCTATTTCTCCTAGCCTTGGAAACTCCTGGGGGTCAGAATTACATACGATCTTTTCTCTAGGTCAAGGGCTGAAAAGTTAAATTGCGGAGGGCCAGGCAGTCATCACGCGAAGTGGGACATGGCACAGCGAGTGCAAATGTTTGTTGCCTAAGAGGTGGCAACTGCAGCTCTCAAGGGAGAGCACTCGCTTCTCAGGAGCTCCTCAGCTCCTCAGCTCCCCGCGACCGTTACCTCCCGGCATCAGGACGCAGGGTCGTCAGAATCTCCGATCCTTCAAGAGAAGCTAAAACTTCTTGACTTCTAAAAGTTGGTTCATATTAGTTCTAAGCAGTATTTTAAAACAGTCAATAAACAGACACAATACGATTAAGGGTGGAATGCGGCCTGTCACGTGGCAGGTGTGCAACCTCTGAAGTCTGATCTCACCCCGTCTTGCCCCCTGCAAGCTCAGCTGAGAGCCCCTCCCTCTCTGGGCACTCAGGAAATGGAGCCCATGCCTTTGGGGCCATCATGGTTAGGGAGTTTTCCATGTGGTATAGAAATCTCTCAGAATATTCTCCTCCCTTACACCATCCCCAGCCCCTTCACCCCAGCACACATCAGCACATTCCAAGAGTGGAACAGACGGTGACAGCAGGGAGTCCCAGTTCCAACTCTCTTTGAGCAGTTGAAACTCTAACTGGGCTTTGAATAATAATGTGAGGGGCACCATGCTTAATGCCCTTCATTCTCAAGTTTCTCTGAGAAGCCTGGAGACACAGTAACTGGGGCAAAATGCATGTCCATCAGATGTTCAAAGATGACCAACACACAGGGAAATAAGACACCATGACTGAGAACCAGGAGGAACAAGAGACAACAGCAGTAGAGTCACACAGACTCCAGGTATTGGAAGTATTAACATCGACTATAAGACAACTGTACTTACGATGTTCAAAGAAATAAAAATCCAGCTTGAACACTTCAGCAGAGAGTTGGAAACTATAAAACACACAACAGTTTGGGAAAAGGAATTCTAGAATGACAAATGCAACAGCTAAAATTAAGAACTTGATGGATGGGTTTAATAACGGATTCAACAGAGCTAAAAAGAGAATGACTCAATTGGAATTTAAGTCAGAGGAAACTGTTTAGAATATAGCACCAAGAGACTGAAAGATGGAGGTACAGAAAGGAAGGTCAGACAAAAGGGGGACAAAGTGAGAAGTTATTATTATTATTATTATTTTTGCCCAGCGTGGAGCCCAACACGGGGCTTGAACTCCTGACCCTGAGATCAAGACCTGAACTGAGATCAAGAGTCAGACACTTAACTGACAGATACATCCAGGTGCCCCCAAAGGGATGAGTTCTAATATATGTCTCTTTGGTGTCTCAGAAGGAAATGGGGAAGAGGAGAGAGGGGAAAGGCAGAAGTGCTCAGATTTTCCATTGCTGAGGAAAGACATCAGCCTATAGATTCAAGAAGCCTCCAGAGGTGAGTTGATCTGGACCAGAACAGGAGGGCTCAGTCACTCACTGGTTTGGAGGGTCAGAAACTAGCATTTAGCAACCCCCCGAGCCTAGATGGGAATGGGGCCTGAGGTCCCTGCTCATGGAGGAAGGAGGCGCCACAGCCCCATGGAGGCCAGGCATTGTGGCAGCAGTGGGCGTGAGTAGGGGTCGGCCACGTACCCCTTCCAGGGGCAAGCCAGGACTTTTTGAACAGCTCTCCCATCTGGAGGTTTGGGAAGGTTGACAACACTTGAGCCACATGCAGACTTGAGCATTGGCTCCCTCTATGGCTTTTTAACTCTCTGGGGGTCACAGGCCACTTTGCGAATATGACAAAGCGCAGTCCCAGAAAAGTGTGCCCTACAAACATCGTGCCCTGTGCAGACGCAGGGGATTCATGGATCCTACTCTGAAAACCTTTGGTCTATCCACTTCTTCATTGGAATTTGGGGAAACTGGGGTCTACGTCAGGGAAGAGATTTGTCCAAATTGACACAGGTAGTGGTAGAACTAGGACTCTATCCCAAGTGTCTGGACCCTTGGTCTGGTGCTGGTCCCCACTCACCACCCCCCAACAGCCTCCAGCTGTCCAGGGTGAGGTGGTGGCTCTGTCCGTGTATGGGGACAGCTCTTTCTCCGGGTATTGCGTTGGGGATGGCGAGCTCCTCTGGTTGCTTGGGGTGGAAGCAGTTTCGTGAGATGTATTTGGGGAACTATCAGTGGGTGGAGGGCCCACGAAGGGAGCCTCTTCTGGAAGAAGGGACCCTTCTCCTGAGGGGCCTGGGAGGTCAATACTAGCTGCTTTTTAACCCAAAAGGCAAAGGCTTTTGGCAAAGGAGAGCAGCAAAGCCTCGTGAATAGAATGACGTGGTGATTTCATGCCACTGGAGGAAATGATTCCTGCAGTCCATTCTCTCCTCTCTCCTATCAAACAGTCTCTGGAGCGACCCAGAGCTCTGGAGACAGCACTGAACTCCCAGTGTGACTGCTGCCTGGGCTCCTCCTTCCTGGAATCCAGCAGAACACCGCTTGGAGCCTGACTCCAGCCTCATGGGGCTAATTCCCTTCTGGTTTTCTCTCCTCCTTCTTCTGCATTTCCCTTCCTCTTGCCTTCTTCCCCCTCTGCTGCAGGGACAGAGGAGGGAGAGTACACGCACCACGCACCAAACTCTCATTTTCTTTCAAGAAAAAATTATGATTATTAAAGATTTAATCTTTGAGTCTAAAAATACCTGAATGTAAATGCCTCCGTTCCCCTAGTCCTCTTCCCTCCCCTCCCATTCTCGCTCCTTTTCGTAATCGGGCCCCCTGAGAGTTCCACTGGGGGCAGGTGTGGACGCTACTGGTCTCTCTGCAGTACAGCTGAGAAGTGGGGGGCCTGCAGGGTTGTGGGGGAGATGCGGTCAAGGCCAGTGCGGCTGCAGGAGAGGGGTGCTGGGGTCTGTGACGTTCACTGCTTGCATTAGCCCATGTGCTCTGTGGGTGGGGCAGGGGACCAGCTTCAGCCCTCTCGCTTCTGAATTGCTGAGCGGTTTGCAAGCACACTCACTGTAGCTGCAGGCAGACGTCTTCCTCTTCCCAGCAAATGTGTGATTTGGAGTTTATTGATTCCATTTGCCGGAGTATTTTCCTTAAATATTTTTTGAGTCTAATGCACACCGTACGCGCACCCGTAATGGCTCTAGCTAGCCTTGTTTTTCTGTGGAACCAATAAAGCAATTTGGACGAGCTGAAATTGAACTCGGAGGCATCAGGAGAGGGGTGGTTGGAGATGTGGGCTGGGAGGGAGGAATGGGCTTGAGATGGAAGAGCCAGGAGGTGGAGAGGCATGAAGATATGGATGGAGGGGAAAGAATGGAAAAGAGGAAGGAAAGTAGATAAGGAAGGGAATAGGGAAACATGGAAAGGTTAGAGAGAGAGAAAGGAAGGGAAAGATGAAAAATATATTACAGCCAGCTTGCAATTTTGTGTGATCTTGGGGATTGGGTGAATCAACTCTATGGATTACTCAAATTACTTTGGAGGTTTTAATTCTAATCTCTTCCTACTCTCACCTGACCTTTCATGATAAAAGCAAAATCGACATGTGCTGGACAACACTATCTGCTCCTCCAGCATCCAGTCGCCCCTCTCTCACTGTGTAGAGCCTGTTACTTGAGTAGGACTGAACTCCTGAGTTGGTCCCTAACTGACTTAAGCCATCCATGGGTATTCCCAGCCCCCTGGATCCAGGATTGGTTGAGGAATAGGCAGGGGACCCAGGACCAAGCCAATCAATGCATAGCATTCTCCTGGCCCCGGGGATTGATTCAAGGGCTACCTTGTCATCAGAGTCGGTCCAATCAGAGAGAAAGTTGGGATTTTTGTTAAAAGGTGGGGTAAGACAAGTCCTTTATCTCTTCCTGGTTATGAAGAAGGGAGCGTGGTGTCCCAGGGCTGCTGGCAACCATTTCATTACTATGAAGGGATTCAGTCTGGGAATGGAGCTGCTCTATTAGGAGGGCAGAGTGGAGGAAATCAAAAACAAATGGAGCCAAGTCCTACGGGACATCATAAACCTCTGGATCAAACTCGTCCTGAAGCCAATTTTTCCTCTGGACACTCCAATTAAATGAGCCAGTAGATCCTTACTGTTTAAGTGACTTTGAGCTGGATTGTCTGTTACATATTGTTGAAAGTATACTAATTAATATAACATCTGAATTTGGCCCCTTCTATTCTTCCAACTATAAGCTTCGTGAAAGCTCTGGCAGAGTGCATCCACACGTCACTCTGGGCTGGGCAGGGTTTCAGGGCAGGGCAGGGCTTCCCCTACCAGACAGACTACCCTCCCAGAAGCTTAGCTCCATCCTCAGGAGCAGGGCTGTGGCTGGTGGGGTGAGGGAAGGAAGGAGGAGTAGAAGTATGGAGAATCCACATCCTGGATATCAGGCCCTTCCTGCTCAGCAGGGTAAACACATTCTCCCCCTATCAGCCCAAGACAGCCTTCACAGCAGCTTTTAGCTCCAAGTACAAATTCCCCCAGGCTCATCTCCTACTGCTCCTCTCTGTGTATCCCACTGCCAGCCGGACTCAGCCCCTTGCCTTTCTCTGAGCGTGCCCATAGCTCTCCTTGCCTGCACACATGCTTTGAGGGCCTCCCTTTGCTTAGAACAGTCTCTCACTCTTATCTGTTTGGATTTCACCCATTTTTCCAGTCCTGTTTCCATGCCACCCGGAGAGCCTCCCCTGACTTTAATAAACCATTGAACACCTTCCTGCTAGGGCTTCATCAGAATCTACATGAAGCAGGGGTGGGAGGTGGCCAGGGAGAATGTGTAGTGTGAAAAATCATAATCCACGTGTCTATTGGCTGAGTGTCAAGATGACAAACCATTCTTGACTGGTGGAATGATACAGTAGGTAGCAAGAGAAAGCATTGTCAGGGTCATGGCTTAGAACATACGTTGGGAACGGGCACTCTAATTGATGAGTCTTCTTCCTCGGTTGACCTTCCAAGGGCCTTCGGACCTCTCTCATGGCCTTTTCCAGGTCCCATCTTAGGCCACGGTTATTTGTATATTGACCTCGTTCCCTTGCTGGGTCGTAGAACCATCGGCCGCCAGGACCCTGGGAGACGGTGGGCTGCAGAGAATCGCCACCTGTTCTCCGTGGAGAGGCGCACGAGCCACGGTGTTCACCTTTACAGTGCGCTCCTGAGGTTATGTTGAAAACCTGGGTTGGAGAGCTGTCGCCCCTCATCTTTCTTCTATACACGAGAAAACACAGAAGAAAGGGAATGACTTGGAACAAAGAGGTCGTTGCTTGGCTTTTTGAAGGCCTTCGTGAACCGTGGTCCTGACAGCCTCATTTGTAGAGATAAAATGCTCTTCGCATTTCCAAAGCAACTCTTTACATTTTAAGACCAGAGCTTGGAGGTCTGAAGGAGCAGAGTGTTTAAGGTGGGGTGGGGTGAGGAGACACAGGAGAGGGAAGGAGAGGAGAAGGAATGCTGTCTGGGCTCTGTAGGAGAGGGGAAGGGGGGGGCCCTGGATACCCTGCATTCTCCGTGTCACCCTCTCTGCCGTCAAATCCAGAGTAGGCTGCGTGAGAGAGACATGTTCACGAGAGGCTGAGGGGAGCCTGAAAGTACTGGGGCTCGGGCCTTACTCTCCAGGGGAGCCTGAGGCGAGGACCCCCTCCCAGAGTTCAGCTGCAGCTTTGAGGGACGGAGGTGTCCAGGGTGGGTTTGAGTCTGTGTTCCCGGTCGCATGTCCCGCATCCAGCTCACAGAGGGTCTCAGAGCAGAGGGTTGCAGAAGTGCCGAAAGGCCCGAGGTCAGAATGAGGCGTCCACATGATTGGAGGTCATGGCTGCAGCCTTGGACTTCATCTGGGAGAGCACCTGGGATGTCAGGAAAGATCAGGTGGGGCCAGAGGACACCTGGTTGAAACGAAGGACAGGTGGCCTGGGGGATTGTATCTCAGGAGGCTGACAATAACCCAGAGGGCAGCAGGCCTGTGCCAGGGGCCCCTGCCCCAAAGCTGTGTAAGGAAGGAGGATGGACCACAGAGGCTCTTTGAGGCGAAAGAAATTGTACCGAAAGGGGCTTTGGTTCTTGACTATGTAAAAAGAGAAAGTTTTAAGCATAGTTACGACTTCCTGGCCTGTTGATCTCTTCTACCATTTCCCTCCCTTCCCAAGACCTCACTTACCAGTGAGACTGGAGAACCTGGATCAGGGAGCACCTGGGGGTGGGAAATAAAGTTACTTGGTCTTGCTCATTGAGCTGTTATCATAAACACCACCCTTCACTATAGAGATTATGGTTTGGGGGAGTGATACGCAAGATAAACTCGGAGGCTCGTGGAATGTGCGTTGGGATATCTGACCTAGTTTGGGACATCAGAGAGGGCTGCCTGGAGGAGGTGATGTTTAACTGAAACTCTGGGAGATGGTAGGAGTTCATGGGATGCAAAAAGAGGGCAGTGAGCCAAGAGGTGGGTGTTCCTTGCTTCTTCACCCCATGTGAGGGTTCCATCAGAGTCCCCTGGGGTCAGCTGCCCTGGCCAATTGGCCCCATCTCCTGGCTACGGCCGGGAGCAACGAGGTGTCTCTCAGAGACCCAGGGGCCTGCTTGCAGGCCCTTTGCCAGGTAGGCATGGAGGTGAAGAGAGCCTAGGTCTGAGCCTCTGGCCAGGCAGACTGACTGCTTGCTCTCCTGGGGAGTTTGGCCCTGGCATCTCAGCCAGCCACAGCCCCCAGCACCTCGAGTGGGCTCCCTGTGCCCTTGCTTTCTGAGCGGGGAGCTTTCTAAGCTCCACGCCTCCTGCCAGTCCATATGCTGGGCGGCTCATCCAGGAGCCATGCATGGTGTTGGCTGCTCCATTTAATGGTCTGGAAATCATGTCCCCACCTGTGCTTGTGTGGAGGTGGCCCGTTAGTGGCCACTGCTCAGTGCCAGTTAGCCTGAGCAGGACCGAAAGGCAGGAGACAGAGTGGAGCTGAGGCTTCCCTTTGAGGGTCTTGGAGGGGGGGATAGCAATTTGGGGGACCTGTGAGGGGAGACAAACAGAAAGGCAGTTTTCTCAGCTTTCTCCTTGCTCCTGGTTTGAAGGGAAATGTTCTAGATCGGAATCAAAACCACAGGACGGGAAGTTCTCTCTCACTGAAAGCATCTGGACCAAGGCTGAGAGTAAATGGGCTCTCATTAAAGTGGATAGAGGAGGGCTTACCGGGAAGCTGATTCTCAGAACGGCAGAGTAGGGGTGGGGTGGGGTGGCAAGAGGGTGGAGGCCCGGACTGACCTCAAGCTTTCAGGGGGCAGCTGCTTGTGAGCGTGGCTGGGAGAGTAGGGGAGAGGGAGCTCTGGAATCAAGTGTGCGGTTGCTTCACGTAGGGTGAGAGCTGAGGCCATGGCCCAGGGTTTCCTGGAAGAACAGAGACCCCTAAGCAGACCTTCCAGAGCTCTGTGGAAGGGTTAGAAGCAGCAAGGGGACCATTTCCCCCTGGATCAGCCTCCTTTTCTGGATGCCTACCCCTCATAGAAGGTCAGCGAGAGGGCCGCCAGACAAAACATAGGATGCCTACCTGGTTATATGTGCATTTCAGATAAGCAATAAGTAATACTTAATATAAGTCTATCCCAGCAGTATTTGGGACATACTTAAACTAAACAATTATCCATCATTTATCTGAAATTCAAATCGAACTGGGTGTTCTGTGTTTTTTATTTGCCAGATCTGGCAGACTTTTCAGGGTTTTTTTCCTACTTCTAGGGAAGCAGCCAACAGTATCTGGACTCCCAGCCCACTACCCGGGCCCATCCTGGGGCCGTGTGGACGGTGGGACGTGACCTAGGACCCTGGCTATGGTCAGTGTGGGGAAATGGCTTCATCAGCTGTGCGTTCTAAGCTCAGACTGGCAAAGGAGGTTTGGGAAGAGGAGGCAGTGAAGGTGGGGATAGGGGAGAGGCCCAGGCCCTTTCCCAGCCTAGCAGAATGGGGGGCAGAGCCTCCTTCGGATTCCTCCGGCTCCTTGCTGGGCGTCTCTCCCTTCCATTAGCTGGTCTGGCCTCCCTCCGTTGGAGCGATGGCAGGTATTTTTCCCAATCAGACTCCCTTTTACTCTGATGAGGGGAACACTCTTACAAGCCGCAGTGGCGTTGGCCTTCCTGGCATGGGGGCCCAAGCCTCCAGCCTCTCAATCTTACTTCCTGGAAGCCCGGGGCCATGAAAGCAGGAGGGAGGCCGGATAAAAGGAAGCGTCCATATGCCAGGACTCAGCCCCCCATATATTTAAAATGGGGGAACCGAGTGTTTCTGGGGTTTCCGGCCGGGCCACTCTGCTGACTTGTTCTTTTTCATTTGTAGCCTTGAGCTTGGCCTCCCCCCTCCCTAGGGCCCAAGATGAGTCAGGCAAGGGCTGAAATTCACGAAAATAGGTCTCGGGGCTGGCGACAAGGGGCCGGAGCGGGGCGGCTCTCCCAGCAGGCCTCTGGAGGAGACCCTCACATGAGGGCTGCTGGAGCCGGGAAATCGCCCCTACAGAGCTCATTACACACCCCGCCGGGCTCTGCCCCAGACGCACTCAAACACATGTCTCTCCCCGGGGCCGCTCCCCACGATCATGCTCTGGGCTCTGGCCCATCTGGTTTTAAATGAACAAAACGACAGGACCACCGCATCTTTCTTACAAGAAGGTTCCCGAGGCCAACTGCCCTCAGCAGGAGAGGTTTGCTCCTGACCGCCAGCAGTCACTTTTTGTGATTTTTTTTTTGGCTGCTTCCTATCTTTCCCTGTCCCCAACCTGAATAAGCCTCAGCCGCCTCTGGGCCAACTCATAATCCCCAATTTCCTCAAAACTGCTAAAAATGGATGTCCTGTTGCAACTGTTTGGGATCAGCTCCGCTCGGCTCCGAGGCCGCAGGAACCTTCCGCACCACCTCCCGCTGCCCTGTGACCCCGGTGTGTACGTTTGTCCCCGACTATGAATGCTCCCCGGAACAGACCATCTCCTTCCTTCCTTTTCCCTTTGTGCTCACGACGCAGCGGTTCCTGTCTCCGAAGACGTCTGCTGTTCCTATGAGATGTCTTATTTTCTTTTGATTTGCGACTCTTTCGTAAGTGCATGTCCTTAGCGCCACTTTCTGTCCACGTCCACATCCTCACTCAGATGGCCAGATTGCTTCAGGCATCCCAGAGGGATCATCGTTCGCTCATCACTGACACACGCCGTCCGAGAATTAGCTATTAGAATGAAGGGATCCTAGGGTTTATCGGACACGCAGGGGATCTCTGAGAAAGCTGGAACTGGATGGAACAGAGAGGTCAAGTTCTAGCGGCCACCCCCACCCTTGTGTTATTGATCCTGGGGCGTCGGTCTAAGTCGGGTGCGGAAATATCACTGGAAATGGGACAGGCTACAGAGAGCTGTATTGACCTGCCAAGTGCTCCCCGTGGGGAGTGGAAGTGATGGCCCGGTGGGATCCACTGAGCATCTGCTTGGGGTCCTGGGGGAGACCTCGCAGGGGCATGTTTGAATAGCAACAGCTGACTGGTCCCTCGGTCACCTTTTGGGGAGGACGCCCGATTAGCTGCTGGCTCCTGGCTTTGCTCTGTGGGCGTGGAATGTGCATCTGGGGCAGGAGCTGGAGGGGAGGCCAGGCCATGCCTCGGCCTCAGCTCTTAGCTCCTCCCCCATGCTGCTCATGACCTTACCTCTAAGTGCATGTGGAGTACATTTTAGTTTGACTGAGTGACAAATGACGACTGTCTGGGGCGGCGGCGTGTGTCTGTAAATCTCTGGGGAGTCCAGTGCCACTCCCTTGCTGTCTCGGGAGCCAGGCTTCCAGAGAAAATCATCTTTGGCCTGGACACCCTCACCCACCTACTCCACCCAGACATGTCCCCCACATCCCTCCGTCCCAGCCAGCCCCATCGGCCCCCAAGAGCCACCTGCCACCCCTGCTCTGGTCTGGCCAGGTCCTTGTAACCCTCTCTTGTTAAGGGCAGTGGGTGCCCTGGGGCCCTCAAGAGGTCTTTCTGGCAGCACGTGATGCTGTGGTCTGTCTGTCCGCTTCAAACCCCTCTTTTCTCTTGACTCATTCAATAAAGGTGTCTTTTGATTCTCTTCGTTCTTCTGTGGCTAGACTGTTTTCTGGAAACTGTCTCTCTAGGGAATTACACGGTCTCAGCACCAGACATCACTTTATACCAATTGACTCATTTATTTATTTATTCATTTGGCAGATAACTGTGGGTCGCTGGCTATGGGCAGGTGCTCGTCTAGGGCCCAGGGTGTAATGGTGAACAGATCCTGGCTCTCACGGAGCTGACGTCTAGTGCGTGTGTGCATGGAGGAGCGTGGGCGGTGTGCAATGAGCAAACTGATGAACAAGAAAAACACTGATAGCAAATAGCATTAAAATGCAGCCGGGTGGGGCGCCTGGGGGGCGCAGTCGGTTAAGCATCTGACTCTTGATTTCAGCTCAGGTTGTGATCTCAGGGTCGTGAGATCAAGCCCTGCATCGGGCTCTGTGCTGGGCATAGAGTCTGCTTACGATTCTCTCTCCCTCTGCCCCCCCCACCTCTGTCTCTAAAAAAAATAAAATAAAAATGCAGCAGTGTGATAGGGTGCTGAGTGGCTGCTGTCAGAGGTGCTCAGGGAGGCCTGTCCACCGAGTGACGCTTTCATGGAGAGCCACAGGCCAAGAAGGCGAAACCTGGGGTGGCTGGTGGGGGGGGGGAGCAGGAGGATCTGAGAGCAGAGAACACCAAGCTCTAAGGCTCTGAGTGGGGAGCTGGGGAGGCTGTCAGAGGAGCAGAGCAAGGGGGCAGCAGAGAGTAAGGGTAAGGGTAGGGAGGGGTAAGGAGGTGACCCACAGAGCTTTGCAAGCCAGACAAGGGGTTGGCATTTGGTTTTGGAGGTAAGGAGGAGCCACTGGAGGGTTTGATGCTCTGTGGAGGTGGGATCTGGTCACTGCTGGGAGGGCAACGTGCTGGGGGAAGCGGGCAGCTGGCCAGAGCGGGAAGGAGGCCGGTAGGGCTGTTGCGCTGTCCCGGTGAGAGAGGGAAGGGGCTCTGAGCAGGTGGAGGGAGCAGGACACCGGGCCCACCTGCGGTTGGGGCACATGGGTTGAATCAATGGCTGGGAGGTGGTGAAGGAGAAGAAACATTCAGGAATGTGTCCGGGGCTTGTCTTCAGCCACAGGACAAAAGGCCAGGCCACGCATGAGCCCAGAGGATGGAGGGGGAGGGCATGGCCTCCGTCTTTATCTTCACCCTAAAACCTGGATGCACCTCAAGCCTGTCGCTCCGTCCTTGCCAAGCTCCAGACCTTTGCATTCACTTCTCCGTCTTCAAATGCACTTTTCACGAGGCCGTCAAGTTCAACATCCAACGGCCGAGCAGAAAATCCCTTTGGGATTCACCTTCACTTCCTCCTGCTGATCCGCCTGTCCGCACCCAGGGAGCCCCCGCGTCCAAGTGCTCCTGGGCTTTGAGCCCAGCCCCCAGCTGCGCCCACTCCCACCAGTTCCCCTGCCGCTCTGCAGGCTAAGGGATTTCTTTTTTCAGAGCACATGTCCCACCGCATCATTTTCTTTCTCCAAACTCCTAGATGACCCCCCTTGACCTTCAGGACAAAGTCCAAACCCTTCGGCTTCTTTGCCCCCTGCCTGGCTCTCCAGCCTCACCTCCCACCTCATTTGTGGCCCACCCTGCTCCCACCAAGCCCAGCTCCACAAGTTCCCTAAGTGAGCTCCTTTAAGCCTCCAGGACTTTGCCCGGGGCCGTGGCCCTTCCCCAGAGTCCCCCTCAGCTGTATGGCTCCCTCACCTTCCCATCCTATTTGCAGAACAAGCTCAATTAGGACCCTTCTTAGAAGCCTTCCTGAAACTCCTCTTTACCCTGTCCTAGGGAGAACCCAGCCCTGGGAAAAGCTGGACGCGCCTCAAATCACGGAACCTGCCGGAAGGGCTCTGGCTCCTATGTCACCAACCTGAGGTCATGGTGGAGGTAGAAGTCCCTTCCTTCTCTTCAGCCTCCCGAGTCTGTCCACCTTTCATCCGGCCAGCGAGTCTGGCTAATTCTGACTCTTAGGTTATGTTCCAGGAGCTTCTGTTTCTGCTTTACAGATGAAGAAACTCGTCCTGCACAAAAACATTTTCCACGGGTACACCTTCCCGAGGGTCATAACGTGATGATTGGTGACGTTTAAAGATGTCTGTCTCCCTTTCTCGACTGAGGGATCAGGAGAGCATGGCTGTGTCTGCCCCGGATGCCCTGTGTCTCCGGGACCCAGGAGCACCTGAACGTGTGTGCACACGTGTGTGTGTGTGTGTGTGTGTGTGTGTGTGTGTGTGTATAAGCATTCCGTGTTTCCGGGATGAGCACGCAGCCTTGCTGTGCCTTTAAGTCCTCTAATGCTGGGCTCCCTCTTGTCTTCCCCGCCCCCCACCCGTCCCCTGGTGACCTGTCTCTCACCCTTCAGCTTCCTCCCAAATGCCCCCTCCTCCGGGCTGTCCTCCTTGACTTTCAGGTTAGGTCAGCTCTGCTGATACGCTCCACAGCACTGTATAATTTTCTGTTCTTGTGCTTACCCGAGTGGACTGTAAACACACGCTTCTCTGATTGTTTGCTCACGTCTGTCTTCACTAGGCTGTGAGCTTCATGAGTCCAGGCACTGTGAGTTTTTGGTCACCCTACGCTCCCCATGCCTGGCGCAGTGCCTGGAGCACGACAGGTGCTGAATAAATATTTGGTGAGCAAGTGGACATTCCGGAATCATGGATGAGGAAGGGCTTTGCACACCGTAAAGTTCTACCGGTGGTTCCCCAACCTTTTGTAATGTTGGCCCTCTGCGGGGGTGATTCTTAAATGTTGTGGGGATGGGAAGGGGGAGGTGGCAGGCTCTTGGTGGGCATGTGTCATTTAGACGTGACCCGAAGTCAATCTGATACCTTCCCTTCCCTTGTGCACGCGCGCACACACACACACGTGTGCACGCGCACACACGTGTTCTCTCTCTGTCACACCAGGGGCACGGACTTGCTCCAGTGTGTGTGGTGCCGTGTGACAGCGTGTTCTGTGCAAGTGTGTTACTTCCCGCAGGTGGATCTTAGGTTGTGTCCTCCCCTCCTCCCCGAGAGAAGGAAACAGCGCCTACGGGAGTCTCTGGACGGCTGTGAGCACTTGAAGGAAGTAGACACGAATCTGTGCCCAGCTAGTAAATCGCATTTGAAGCCTTTTTCCATGGAAGGCAGGCAGGGAGAGTATGGATGTTACCTTGGGAGCGACGGGGCAAGTGTTCAAGGACTTCTGTCTCCAGACGGATCACTCCAGGAAGGCTGGATGGAGGAGGTGCGTGTCCTCGGCACTCCCGACCTTGGCTCTGTGTGCGGGATGAGTGCAGACGCTGGTGCTGGTGTCCCCTGCTTCCCGAAGTCCTGCTGTTGGATCATCCCTCTGCACTGTGGCTTGGTTTCCCTTTCGGAGCTATAACTCTTCCGGCAGCCTCCCTGGCAGATTTCACACCGCAGAAAGGGCCTTGAACACCGAGGCAGTTATCCAGCACAGCTTGAACCCTTCCAGAGACGGGGAGCTCACTCCTTTGTGGGGCAGCCCCTCTCACTGCTGGTAGCTCATGCTCATTTCTTCCTTTTCCGGAACCAGCCGTGCCTCCTTGCCACCAGCACGTCTCTCTGAGAACCTGCATCCATCTCCCTCTTGCAGGAAGAAGAGGGTTAATCAGCAGGGGGGACCAGGGGTTGCAGGTCATGGGCGGGGGGGGGGGTGATGGCGGTGGAGGGAGAGTGACGTCTCCCTCACCACCCTCCACCCCCACAGCAGGGGGCTTCCTCCTGCGAGCTCCCTCAGGCCCCGGGATCCGTCACCCAGCTATGACTTACCTAAATGTGGTAAATGCGTCACTCGGGGGACGGGTACATTGGATTGCTGGGGAACACGACTTTTTCTCTTATGCCTTTCAAAAAGTAAGTCATGATTGCTCTAAAAATAGCCTGTGGAAATCAGAAGAAACAAACACACACACACACAAAATGATACTAAAAATCCAGAGTACCTAATTATAGGAGAAAGGAAATGGCTTGGCAGTGATGTTTTCATATTTTCTCTGAATCAAACATTGTGCAGGGAAAGTGAAAGACATGAGGCATTGTTAATAAATTTTCCTACCCAGAGACTCAAACACCCCTCTGTCAAGCTGTTTACAACCTCCACGGGCATTCCTGAGTGTGTGGTATTTAGACTTGCTCCCCTCGCTGCTTTTTTCCTCAGGCAGCCTCTGCTTACCACCATAAACCTCACAACACGCATAATCAATCAGGCAGCCTGTCACGGTTGCTCAGTCCAGACACTGAGCAAGCACCTTGGGTGAAGAAAGCTCTGTAGAGGACACTGAGCAAAAATGATGGACTGGATGTTTCTGGAGTCCATAGTGGGGTGGGGGGGGGGAGAAAGGAGAGATCACTAGGAATCATCCTGGGTTCACCAAGCACAAGTCCAGCCAAAACGACCTCCTTTCTCGGGCGGAGAGGTTCTCTAGACCGGTAGCTATGTGGTGTGCTACGGCCATCGCATATGTAGATGTCAGCAGGGCGTTTTGTAAAGACTTTGATGTAATCCTCGGAGACAAGATGGAGAACTGTGGATTAGCCAGTAACAGAGTTAGATGGATTAGCAGGCAAAGTGCAGTGTGAGCCAACAGTGGGGGAAGCTGCCAGGAGACCTAATGCAATCTCGGACTATACTAATGGAAGCACGGAGCCCAGAAGAGGGGAGATCATGGTATGTCCCTCTGTACTTGGCAGTGGCCAGGCCACATCTGGAGCCTTGCATTTCATCCTGGGAGCCACAGTTGAGCAAGGACGTTGACAAATGGGATGGCATTTGGAGGAGGGGGATTGGGATGCCCTGGGGTCTTCATTCCACGCCACGTGAGCTGTGGTGAAGGGAGCTGGGGACCTGAAGCCTGGAAGAGAAAACATCTAAGTGGATCCTGACAGCTGTTTTCAAATATTTAAAGGTCTGCCGTGGAAGGCAGAGCGGAAATATTGGATGCGGTGTCAGAAACACAGCACTTGTCGGCAAGCTGGATTTGGGTTTGGTCCGTGGCACACCATGCGAAGGGCGGAGCTCCGAGCCCTGCAAGGGGGCTTTCTGCCCTCACCCCCGGCGTGCATTGACTTCCTTGGAGCAAGACTGAAATGTGGGGCTTGGCCAGGGTCTACGATTCTTCATTTTCCTGGCTCACCAAAAACACACCAAGCCCAGCGCTGAGCCTGGAGGAGGATGGACGGACACAGAGGTGCATAGGACATTGTCCTGGTCCTCAAGGGCTTATGTTCGAGTCCGGGAGAAACACACAAACAGCTACTGTTGTTCTGAGGATTTCCCCGCAGAGCGCAGCAGGAAGAGAAGGGGATTGCTGCTTCCCACTCAGCTGCTAGCTGGCTGTGTGACCTGGGGCAGAGGAGTCTATGTCTCTGTGCCTCAGATGTCAAGTGGATTCTAGGGCTGGCCCTCCACCTTTGCAGGGCACACCAAGCAGCAGGGATATTTGCTTAAAATGCAGCCTTCTGCCCCACTGCGTCAGTGGTCCCCGGGGCAGGGTGGCCGAGAGATTCTCAGGCTGGGGGCACACGGATCACTGACAAATACTGGAGTTAAGCAATCATGGCGCTTCCAAAAGAAGGGTCCGTTTTCTGTTGAGAGCAAGGAGGGTGGGCTGGAGGGGAGACCACCCTGTGAATAGAGGCTGTGGCTCTGAGCTGGGGAAGAAGGAAGGCCAGCCAGACTTAGGGGAGGGGGAGCCAGGACGGGTCTCAGTGGAGACACAGAAGTGGCCCGTCTTGACACATGGGAGGAGGATGGAAGCATGTGAACGCGATTCTCCGGGACAAAGCTTTACAGTTGCTTGGCAGTTGGCTCTCCTTGAGGATGGGGATGGTGGCCGCAGTCTCTGGATCGTCGACTCTGACCATTGGTCCGGCAACCTGAGGGTCCCTGCTGGCAAGCTCCCTGGAAGAGGGGTAGGTTCTCGGCCCACCGAGAACAGAATGGGAACGGATCCTAGCCAGCAGGTCCTGGCCCACGGCAGCTCCAGGTGATCCCCACCCCTCTCACTCCTCTCTCCCTCTCTCCCTTCCGTTCCTTCTTCCCCTTCCTCCTCCAGGCAGCAGCGCCAGGGAAATAATGAGGTTGCCCAACTGGCAACGTGCGTGCCATCAGGGTGTAGAATGAAGACGGATGACTGTAGCGAAGAGACAATTTGAAAAGGGATAAATACAGGCAACAAGTTATTCACCACAGCAATTTGTAAAGAGCATTAAAAACCTGCAGATGGGTTGTTTCACATCATCTCCTTTTCCATTTGCAGCCTGACAGGCCCCGGTAAACGACAGTGATGGATGGCCTGGGGCCGGGCCCCTTCATCTACAGCTCTGCCATTGATTAGTTTGGCTCGCGCTGCACCCCAGGGTGGCGGACGTGACCTGTCTCCTAGAATTGAGAGACTGAGCTGGGCCTGTGGGACTTGGAGGGGCCTCCGTGGGAAAAGGGAGCGGGGCTGGCCCCAGAGGAATGGGGTGTGGGTGGGGAGCAGGGAGACCCCCAAGGGCTTGCCGCTGGAGGCCTGGAGGTGGGCAGAGAGCAGCGGGAAGTTTCTGCAGCAGACAGTTGACTTGAGGCCAAGACAGGGGGTAGAGGGACAAGCAGAGGTCAGGAACCTGGAGTTCAGTCCTCCAGCCCAGCCTCCGTCAGAGGCTCTGTCCCACCACCACGTCCCCCTTGTGCTGCCTAGCACTGACCGGCAATGAGCCCTTAAGGGCTCTTTTGTGGATTGTTTTTAGACTGTATCCCAAGTGCCTAATTAAGTGCCTCTCTGTGAATGAATCAGCAGGTAATATTCCCCCCCCAACCCCGCACCGCTTGTTATAAGTGGGAGGCTGGAGATCCCACGGATGAGGGGGTCATAATCATCTCGGGGGGCCCAAGGTGGGCTGATCCCAGGCTGAGTTAGGATGTCCAACAGAGTGTAGGCAGCAAGACCCTCGAGATGGTACAGAGGCAGCAAGGGCGCAGGCAGGCAGGCTGCTGCAGATGGGATCAAAAGATTACTAGGCATCAAAGCCTACAAATTTAGGGCAAGGTGAGAATGCACAACTCCCTGCCGTGCCTAAGACGTTAGGGAAAGAAGAAAGATTTGAGGAAGAGCTATGGTACCGTATTGGAAAAAGCATTAGGGTAGGATTTGGGGGACTTTGGTCTTGCCTCTGCTCCCCCATATGGCTCACTGTAGGGTGCTGGGCAATGGCGGGAACTTCCCTGGGCTTCTGCATTCTGAATTTAAAAAGGGATGTGTGGAAAATAGTAGCAGCTCACACTTGCAGGGTGCTTTGCCGTGTGCAGAAGTGTTCTTGCAATCACGATCCCATTTGATCCTCTTAACAACCAAGAGAGAGGGAGGAAGGCAAGTTTCGTTGTCCTCATTTTAAAGTCGAACAGATAGAGGCTCAGAGAGGTTGAGTAACTTGGCCAAGGCCACACAGCTTATACGTGTGAACTCAGGCTCGAGTCTCTGCCCTGGAGACACCGCGTGACTCCATGGCCAGTGGGACTTGGGCACTTAGAGAGAAGCAGGGCCACTGAAGAGCAGATCGGTCAGATTTTAAACAAACCCTCACCCGAGTTTGAATCTTTAGAACAAAATATGTTTTTCTAAAAACTGGAGAATCCGTGCCTGCTGGGCCATGAGTCTGAGTCCCCCTGAGATCCCTCAGTCTTGCTGGAAGGATGATGAGAATACATATCAGGACCGGTTTCCTTAGAAACTGACTGACCTCGGAATGAGATGACCAGTTCTGGGGGTTGGCATCCTTCTTGTCTGCTCCCAATCCAAAGCCCCACCATTTGTGCAACTCTGGGTCAGGGCCCACCTCCTCCCTGAAGACCCCCCTGATAGCCACTCCACAATGAGGACTCTGTCTGCTGGGTGCTCAGGGCCCTTGATCCCATACTGCCTTTGTATCACCAGTCGGGGAGGGAGATGCTTAGTAAATGTGGTGACCTTGTGGTTCTGTCGGAGACAGTTGGAATCGAAGAACTTCTACAGCCCCCTGCCTCCCAGGCGATGACCCCGAGTGAGTCAGGATCAGGTAGTTGAGTCCTGTCTGGGCAGCTAAGTACCTGTCTGCCCTTGGACAGGCCACTTTGCCCGACATGGGTCTGTGGTTCTTGCCTCTAAATTAAGAGGCGACAGTGATATAGAAAGACGACCAAGGTCAGGGCCTCTCAGCCCAGGCTGTCCATCCAACAGAAGTTGTGGAACTTCTGAAATCACAGGGATCTGGGGCTGCTCTCGGCTCTGCTGAATCGAAATCTCTGGGGAAGTGGCCTAGGCACCCGGCCCTTTTCTTCCCAAGTTTCTTGGCTGGGTTTGCTCTTCTGCCAGGGCTGGGAAGCAATGACCTCCGAGAAGAATGAGAGCAGCGTCATGACTGTTATGACCAGATGCCTCACCGTAGGTCAGGCGCCATGCTAAGCCCCGCACTTACCTTACCACGTGTAACCCTCCCCAGCTTGGCCACTCTCTCAGGTCCCTGGGGAGCAGATTATGAGGCAGGTTGTGCTCTGGAGACTTTCTGGGGTGCACTCCCAGAGAACAACGCCCAGAAGGGAGTGAGGGAAGCAGGATGGGGCAGGAGAAGGGGGCCAGGATGTGGGCTCAGCCAAGCACCGTGCTGAAGCTCAGACAGTCCTTCAGAGTCACCTCGAGCGCAGGGAAGGGGGTTGCCGCTCTGTACCCCACATGGACCCATCGTTGGTTGCTGGCTACGTCTGGGGAAGGTGCCTAACCTTGGGGAGAGAAGCTCCTTTGTGCCCAGGACATTCCCGGCGAGGGACTCAGATGCAGCCAACAGCAGGCTGTGCTCAGGCGTCAGGGGACCTGAAGGCCTGTCCTGGCAGGTGGGGCCTGGGTGGCATCACCCATTTGTGCAAACAGAGACTCTGAGATTGCCTTGTCTCAGGCCACAGTCCCGGTACGGGATCCTCGGTCAACTCCAAATCTCACATATTCCTTCCACATGGCTCAAAGCTACGTGGTTCTGTTGGAGAGTATTTGCATAAAATTTGGAACCCTAGCTGGACACCCCATCCCCCAGCCAAACACACACACATGCACACACATGCACACACAGCACATCGTAGGGAAGGCAGAGGGGCTCGGCCTAATGTCCCGGGAATAGAGTCCGTAGAGATTAAATGAGACAGTGACAGCAATATTAAAACAAGCCAAGTCTGTGAAACTCCAAAGATTTGTTCCAATATTACATGTATCTTAATCAAAAATATTTATCATTGCTGCCTAAATTCATACGCCAAAGGATTATTTATTTATATTTTTCAGAATAACGTGCTTTAATGATTGGGTAATTGTTAGGCCATCTCCTGGGTGTCTGAAGGACCCTGCCGGAGGCCGAGAGCTCCTTTGTCCCCACCTGACTGGGGGGCACAGGGCCTGCTGCTTTCTTTCAGGGACCCCCTCCCCAGGCCCTGGTATGAGGGGCAGCTGCTCCAGGCCAGCACATCTGGGAACTAACTCGGGTGCCTTTATTCGGCCATCATGGGGGCTGCTTGGCACCCACGTGCTTCCCCGCGAGCAGGCCTGACTTGGCTGGGTCTCAGCCCAAGATGGTGGTGATGGGGGCGGCACTGTGCGTTCCTGCTTGATTCCAGGCCTCCGAAGGCAGAATGGGAAAGGCAGCAGCTGTGAGCAGAGGGAGGCGTCAGCCTGTGTGGTGCAGAAACACCAAAATAGACGCGGTGGTGGAGGCAAGGGCGGAGGAGGCAGTCTGAACACTCACCTTGTGGAGAGCCAGCTCCCAGAGAGCCTGGGGAGGACGAGCTGGACTGGGGAGGGAACAGAGGGGTGAGGAATCCCTCCGTCCAGGGAAGCACTGTTGGGACCAACAGCCTGTGTATCTGTGCATTTTCTAGTCACCTGTTTACCCGCTCACTCTCTCTCCATTTGCTCATGTACCCCTCACTGATGCACTGCTTTGTTTCTTCAGACTGAGGGTTTGTGAGCTTGGGGACCAGTCTGCTTATGGTCCTAGGTCCCCTCGTCGCTCAGCACAGTGTCTGGCACACAGCCCTGAGTGTTTGTTCAATGACTGACTTTCCTCCTTTATTCCTTCATTTTCATTGATTCAACCACATGCTCATTCACTCTCTGTGACGTGTTGGAGCCTTCCCAGGGCACGCAGAGAGCCCCCAACGGCATTTAGAGTGTGAATATTGGCTTCTTGGAGGTCATAACCTAGTTGGGGAGTCAAGAGTCGCACCCATGAGGGAGTTAGAGGTTGCATGAATGGTCTGGCCAGCCCGGGAGTTGGGGCAGGGGAGAGACCGCCATGGGCTGGCCTGGGAAATTCTCCCTCAAGAAGCCGGACCCTGCAGCAGGGAGGATTCAGGGAGGGTGAGGGAGATGGAGTAGAGGAGGAGTCAGGGCTGAGCGAGAGAGGAGGTAGACCAGGTGACTGGAGCGGTGGGGGCGTGACAGGGGCCACAAAGGGAGGAGGTGCTGTCCTCTCTGGCCTTCTGGAACAGACGGCAGGGCCTTGGAAGCTTGGAAAGCTCCATTTGGGTGTGGGCTAGAGCTGGGCATGGCCACTTCCTGAGAAATGACCCAGAAACTGATTTTGAGGAATATGCAAGCCAGGAATGAATGGGTTCATGATGAGTCGGGGTGTCCCCCAGGCTCACCAGCAGCCGATCATCACACTGTGGGCCGTGGCATTGCCTAGGATGACTTTCTGGCCACAGATGAGAAGGCAACTTTGGACCAGATAAAAACGACCTTCTCCCTAAGTGGAAAAGAAACCAGCCGGTGCCTTGGATTCCTTCTCTGTCCTGGCCTGTCAGTCATGCTCAGTTCCTCACGTTTGCTCAGCATCTATTAAGCGGGTCCTATGAGAGCCGGCCTAGACCTCTAGGGCCCCTCTAGCTACCCCCTGCGGGACTCCGGCCAGCCTCCTATGTCTCCTGCAGGAGGCTCCTGCTGGAGCTCACCTGTGTCTCAGCCAGTCTCAAGGCACGAGTGAATCCTGACACCGCACAGGTGAGGGGCTCAGGGGTTCACATGCTCTCCCTTCCTGCTCACATCCCTTGCACCTTCTCAGGAGGAGGGAACCCTTCTCGGAGCATGGGAAGAGTGTGGGGATTCAGACACTGATGCCCCCTCTATTCAGAGGCCCTCAAAAACGGGCAGCTTCCTCCATTGGCTTCTGGGGAAGTGAGTACTTGTCCTCAGTAGGAAGGAGAAATAACCAGGCCAGGAGCTTCGAGCTCTTAGGTACAGGTGTGCAAAGGGCGGACCTGTCCCTGGGCCTGTCTGGGCCTCACCAGGATGCACGGGCGAGGTGGCCCGGGGAGAGAGGAAGCCTGAAATTCTCAGAGCCACCTGCTCTGGAAGCCCCACTCCGGGGGTGGGGGGTGGGGGTGTCACTCTCTCTCCACCATAGCCAACCCCTCCCCATTGCTATTTCCCTTCCCTCAACCCCACCCGCTGGCTGAGACTGCAGTTTCTACCTAGGGCTGAGGTCATCTGGTCACCGGAGGAGCGGGCGTCATTGCGTGTCTGTGTTTCTTCCATAGGAGGTCTTGCCATTGGGCACCCACCCCAGAGGACCCCCTGGACCCTTAGCCCGAGGGGAGAGGCAGAGAATGTCATCACCAGAGGAAAGCCCCCGCCCCCTTGGCGGGAGGGGAGGGAAGGGGAAAGGTTTCTGGGACATGCCATTCCGAACAGCTTTGGCAGTTTTGAAGGTCACTTTTTTTCCCCTTCCACGAAAGAATTTAATTAGGCTTCCATAAAGCAGTTAGATTTAGGAGCGGAACATTTTTAGCTCCCCTGCTAGGAGTGCTCATGAATATTAAAGACTGGGGAAGGAGGCAAGAGGCAGGAGCTGGGCCAGCTCCTACCCCTACCTGGCTCCCCCGGGGACTGCAGCAGGCACGTGGGCACAGGATAAAGGGTAGCTGGGTTCCTCTGTGGAGGGCGCTGGGCGAGGGTGGGGGTGTCACTGACTTGTCACTAAGAGTTGAAGTCATCACTTCCTCCACTCAGGCAGGTGGGGGCAGGCGGGGAATGTCCTGCAGTGCAGCGTGGGCAGGTGAAGGGAGGGTTGCGCTGGTCTGGGGGGGGCAGGCTGTGGCAGAGGGGAGCAGGCCCAGGAATGGCGCCAAGGACCCACTCCAGGCCACCTTCCATCGCTCTTCCTGCTCCTGGGGAGAGGACCAGTTGCCCAAGCCGTCGGCTGCCGGCGGAGGGGGGGGGGTTTCTGGGGCAAAGGTCAGCCCCCTCTCCAGATGGGGCACAGCTAGGTCACGTCAGAGAGCAGGGGTAGATAGGGTCCCTGTGTGCTTGGCAGAGACAGACGAAAACTGCCCTGCAGGGGTTTCCAGGGGAGCCAGGAGACAAGACAGCTCCCCAGAGCTGTCCGAATACGCAAGTGGACAGGCCCAAACGTGCTGGAGACAATGGGTGGGTTCTCAGTTCTAAGGAATGTGGGTGGGTGGAAAACCGTTCTCGTGTGCGTAGCTGGGCACTGCCGGGGCGGCTCCTGCAGCTCCCTGAGGAGCCCCCTCCAGCTCTGCCGCTGATACCCACCGGGCCTCACCTTCTCGTACCTTCTGATAGGGTGCTGTGCTTTCCCCTCGTCCCACGGGAGCCCTACTCCCTGGACCCCTGAGAAAGGCAGAGTGGTCGCTCCTGTATCCCTCCATTTCACAGATAGAGAGACTGGGTTTTCGCAGAGCACGCCAGCCCAGCACATTTCTGCTCACAGTCAAGGTTCAAGACTTGGTGATATGGCTCTGGGGTATGTCGGGAGGAATTTGGGGGGGATCCCATTGCCCGTCTGTCTTGGTCTGCTTGGGGTGCCGTGTCAAAGTACCACAGACCAGGTCCTTAACAAACAAACATTTATTTCTCACAGTTCTGGAAACTGGAATTCCAAGATCAAGGTGCCGGCAGGTTCCGTTTCTGGTGGGAGCCCACTTCCTGGTTTGCAGACTGACACCTTCTTGCCGTGTCCTTACCTGGCAGAGAGGTGAGGTGGAGAGAGGGAGCGCCTATCTCTTCTTACAAGGACACAAATCCCATCATGAGAGCTCCACCCTTAGGACTCACTTAAACCTAACCACCTCCCGAATGCCCCACTTCCAAATACTATCACCCCGGGAGGGCTTCAACATAAGAGATTTGGGGGTACACAATCCCTACAAGATCCCGCATCTTGTTATAGACAGAGCCGAGGGCAGAGCAAGGCTCAGAGAGGGGCAGCCTGATTCGTACACGCATCGAACTCCATTTATCCAGCAAACCCTGAGCACCCAGTAAGGGCCAGCAGCGTTAGCTGGTGGTGGAACAGGAAGCTCAAACAGCATGGAATAGCTGCGCAGAGCCCCCCGTGAGCCTGGAGAAGGGAGAGTTTCCTAAAGGGGCCACCGTCTAGCTCTTGGTTTTGGGGTGCCCAAAGCTCAGGCCCAGCACTGGCGGGTGAGGCCCTGGGAAGGGAAAGGGGGCAGCTCGTTTCTGGGCTCAGAGTTGGAGCTGTCTCCCTGGGCGGCAGCCTCCCCATCCCGATCTTGTTCCTTTGCCCGGAGACACCCTGCTGGTCCCCATCCTGACACGGCACGGCAGGAGCCCGTGGCTGGAGCCCTGGTCCGGGGCTCTCTGAGCTCCCGAGAAGTCGAGAAGACTGTGGGCTTGCTGGGGTGCCATTTGTTTTTCTGGTTCTCGGGAAGCTGGGGGCAGGAAGTGATCTGTCCTTCTGCGGGGGCACGGCTTTGAGCCACAGGGTGGTGGCCCTTGCGCCCGCCCAGCTGCTGGAGCTCAGTACGGCACAGCCGTTAGCCAATGAGTTCTACGGGTTTTGTGTTTGTCTTGGTTGAAATTGAGGCCTCACCAAAGTCTCGGGATGCCGGAGCCTACTATATTATTCTCTTGGTTTCACTGCTGACTTGCTTTGTGACCTTGAGCTGGCTTCCTAACCTCCCTGGGCATGTTTTCTCTTAATGACAGGACGATGACGAGCGCCCCAGGGACACCTGCTTCCAAGTGCGTGGAAGTGTTCTGCGGAGTCTCCGTGTCCGTGAGGACTTGCTGCTAGGGCAGCCCTGCCATTTGGGTTCGAGCACAGGGAGGCTCAGAGCTCCACCCAGGTCTATACTGACAATCATCTCTGCTCCCCTGGGTGCTTTGTGACCCTAAGCAGGAGGCTTGCCCTTCAGGGTTTCTTCCGGCTCCCCTGTCTGGTGGTGGATGGGCTGGGGCCGCATCTGTGGCTGTCCACATCTCTCCAGGTGGTGTGGGGAGAGGCCCACAGCTTGGGTTTGCCGAGCGCACAGACCTCCAGGGCTCAGAGCCCCCTTGGCCTGCTCAGAAGCCTCCCCCGAACCCCCCCCCCCGGCGCCCCGTTCGGCCCCTCTGCTCTCCGCCTGCTACTGCTCACCAGCTGGGCTCCCTGGCCACCCATCCGTCTTGCCTATCGGAGAGCCCACGGCACACGCTCCCAACCTTGTCAGCTTGAAATTAAAGACTTGCTCCACGGAGCCAGGTCCTCTCCAGAGACGCTGCACTTTGATTATCCCCTCGGAAGGAGCAGCTGATTTGGTTTCTGCTGTGGTGCTCCCGGGACTGGTGGAGTGGTGTCGGGTGGGCAAGGGAGGAGGCGAGGGAGAGGGGAGAAGGGTGGAGAAGCTTGTGTCTCTGGAGCAGAGCACCTGGCAGAGCCGAGGGCTCTAAAGGCGGCTGCCTGGCCTCCTGTCACCGGGAGAAAAGCGACCTCATGTTTCCATGGCCATGGTGCCAGCTTGGACTGGATATTGCCAGAGAAGGCGTCATGACGCTCCTGGAGAGTCCATCATGAGGATGGACCTGCTGGAGGGGCCCAAGGAAAGAGGGGGTGCTTGGCACACACGAATTTGCCAAGGGGCCAGCCTCCTTTCTTTGCCCCGATCTTCCCTGTGTTTGACGTTTCTCTGTAGAGAAAATGCAGCTCAGTCAGGAGCCATCCCGTCTCCCCAGAGTGCTGCTCCCAGCCCCATGAGGGGGGCCCCCCTCTGCAGTGCACTGTCAAGAGGGGTGCCTGTGGGTGCTTCTGTGTGAGGGAGGCACGCAGGTGTCAGCGGGGACCTCCCTGCACTTGGAGATCCGTGACGCTGGCTTAGACCCCGGTGCCCAGCCTATAAAGGTAGTGTTCTCTCCCAAGACTTCTAAGAGTTTCCAGAGGTGAGTCTGACTCTCCCTGAGTACCTCGAACTCAGATTTCTGCTGAATTCGCTTAGTTTATGGATATGCCTCCTGTCCCACCTGCACTGTCCCAGTTCTGGGGTTTCCGCTCAGATGCGGGATTCAGTTCCTGCCCTCAAATTCTCCCCCCAGACCCCTCGCACGAGCCTTTCCACCTGCACCAGCCTTGACTGAGGTGTGGGGAGATGGGAAAACGTGTTTTGGGGGAGTCAGTATCTGTTGAAAGGTAGAGGAAGTTAAGACATCTAAAAGCAAGAGAGACCAGAAAACTTGGATCAAATTGGTATAAATGACTTTTAAAACATTTCAACAGCTTACTGAGGCGTAATTAACACACAATAAACTACACATATTTAAGCGTTCCGTTTGTTAAGTCTTGACATCATCACCACAGTGAAGATAGTAAACGAGCCCCCTCCCACCTTGACATTTCCTCCTCCCTGAGCCCCGGGGAACCACTCATCTGCTTCCTGTCCTTATGGATTGGTTTGCACTTCCTAGAGTTTTATAGAAATGGAATCATGTAGTATGTCCTCTTTTTTGAGACAGAGAGATTTTATATTCCAGAAATGCAAACAGCTTCGTGTTGAATATTTGACATATGTATTCTTTTTTTTTTTTTTAAGATTTTATTTATTTATTTGACAGAGAGAGAGACAGCCAGTGAGAGAGGGAACACAAGCAGGGGGAGTGGGAGAGGAAGAAGCAGGCTCATAGCAGAGGAGCCTGATGTGGGGCTCGATCCCACAACGCCGGGATCACGCCCTGAGCCGACGGCAGACGCTCAACCGCTGTGCCACCCAGGCGCCCCCGACATATGTATTCTTAAAACACGCTCTGCCCACTCCGGAGCACTGGGCTGTTGGATTTTCTGCTGCCCCTGAATTTTGCCTCAATTTTAATGCAGAGCTGTTCAGCTCTCTTTTTGTTTCCTTGACTTCCATTAATCCATATCCTTAGAGACTTATCAAGGTAATTTCCTGAACAAAAGAGACTTCCCTCCCTAAGATCGAGTCCAGTACCAGCTGTTAGGATAAATTTTTCTAGCCTCTTATGCCTTGAGTGTGAGTGTGCACTGTGTGTGGGAGTGTGTGTGTGTGTGTGTGTGTGTACATTTGGGAGGAGAAGCATGAGTAGGGCAGAGGGGGCTATTTATTTTTTAAAGTAGATTTCATGCCCAGCATGGAGCCCAACATGGGGCTTGAACTCACCACCCTGAGATCAAGACCTGAGCTGAGATCAAGAGTTAGACACTTAACCAACTAAGCCACCCAGGTGCCCCAGGGCTATTTTTTTTTTTTTAAACACTGATGCCTTCCTTTACTGGACATTAGGATAGAGGTGTTCATACCTGATCGAATTTAGTCCTTACAGCAAATATGGGACATAGGGATAGAATTCACTTTGGTGGGAAACGGAGACCTAAAGAGGCTAAATAAATTGTCCACAAAAGCGAAGCTAAGCCCCAAGTCTCTCGGACTCCAAGCTTGGGGCTCATGTCTGCACGGGGCGCAGTGATGAGGAAGTTGACTCAGTGCCGTCACTGGCTGAGTGTGGATAGCTGCTTGGAGGCCTGTGTTGAGAAAGACAACACAGCTGAGTCTGGGCTCCGCAGCGAGATTGGCACAATTGATTAGTAATGTCAGCATGGCTGTGGGTGGGGAGGTGGGGTCTGAATGTCGTCTGGCTTTATACCATGCTTCTTCGGTCCTTCCTGTAATGCAGAATTGCATTACTCTTTGGCAACAGGTGATTCAAGCCCTGATCTCTGGAGGAGCACCCCCGGGGTGTCCTCACTTGATTGGCCCTGTTTGATGGCCTCTCTCCAGCATGGTTCCTTTCCTGCCCATTCCTTTCCTGCCTGTGGTCTTCACACTGGATTTGCCATTCAGGGGCTGCTGCTGTGAATTCTTCTCACATTCTGTCTCCAGCCCTTCCTCTGTAGGATCCCCAGGTCCCCCAAGACCGCCATCTTCCTTGCTCCCAAGCATCAGAATTCCCTGGCTAGGCAGCCAGGGCTCAGAGCCAGGGTTGGGACAGCGCTCAGAACTTGAGTTGACTCCTTGGCTTCGCCTCTCCTTCTCACCCCACTTTTGATTTCCTCTTTCGGCTCCACTGCTGTTCCTAGTCTCAGTGGCACCAGCTCTCATCAGGACTGTAGCAGGCGCCTCTGCTCTGGCCTCGGGACAGCCCATTCTCCCCAAGGAAGCAGGAGGGATCCTTCTAAGATGTCCATGGGATCATGCCATGTGCCCCATCTCAGCCCCTTCGTGGCTTCCATCCTGCTAAGTTTAGACTCTGACTCCTCCCCGTGGAGGCCTCTGAGGGGGCCCTGCCCTGCTCGCATTGTTCCCTCCACTGGAGCAGCCCCGGCCTTCTCTGCGCTCACTCAAGTTTGCCTCCGGCCTTTGCACCTGCTTAAATGCCATGTCCTTAGGGCAGGCTTCCCTGACCACCTCTCCCAGTCCCGCACCCTGCAGTAATGACCACTTACCCCCACTTCCTGCAGGGCACTTAGCACAAGATTCTAATATGCCCGATCACAAGCTCCATGGGAGCAGGGGGTCTATCTTTCTTTGTTTCCCCCTCAGTCTAGGACAATACCAGGCACCCAGAGAGCACCAGATACCTGTAGAAAAACATAAATCCAAAGCACTTTAGTATGAGGATACATTTATTACAAGCCCCCTCCAGTTGTTTATGAAATTGGAGGGAAATAGTAATAATAAATAGGAAAGGCCTGAATGTCTGGGGGACCTTAGGGAGGCCATGTCACCAGCTTGGACTGTAGTGGCTTCACTTACAAAAAGGGCCTGCGGCTGGTCTTCTCACCTGCACAGGGCCGAGTGTGCCGGCGACGAGGCATGGGAAGCAGTGTACCCAGGGCCAGATCACCATTAGGCGTCTCAGGAATTTGCCTGGGCTCGAGCTGTGCTTGGTCTCAAGCGCTGCTGCTTTGGGCCTCCGAGGCCCCTCTGTCTTTCCCCAGAACCCGAGACTGGCCTGGCCTCCCCCAGCCCCAGCTTCAATCTCAACCTCTCTCTCTCTCCCCGCTCTACCACCCTCTTTCCTGTCCAATTCCCAGATCTGCCTCCTTCAGGGACAAGAGGCCCTCCTGGGCTGGGTGGGGGGGATTCCTTCTCTTGCCAGCGTCACCTCCGTGCATGCCCCCCACTGACCTGCACCCCCACCGTGCCCATCACCTCCTTCCTCCTCCACCTGCAGGAGGAGATGGGGCCTACATCATCGGGAAACTGCAGACACCACTCAGTTCAGGAAGAAAGTGAGAGGGCTGGGGATGGCTTGCTTTGGGGGACATTTCCAGATGCTAATGGTTTCTTCTTAGGTGGCCCCATTTTTAAAAAAGATTTTATTTATTTATTTGACAGAGAGAGGGAGAGAGGGAGAGCACAAACAGGGGGAGCAGCAGGTAGAGGGAGATGGAGAAGCAGCTTCCCTGCTGCGCAGGGAGCCTGATGCGGGGCTCGATCCCAGGACCCTGAGATCATGACCTGAGTCAAAGGCAAACGCTTAATGACTGAGCCACCCAGGCGCCCCCATATGACCCCATCTTTGAGCAGTGGCTGCTTGGTGTGGGAGGGGCCTCCAGAAAGTCGTCGTGGGGCTCAGGGAGCGTGGCCCGCATTTCAGTCCTGCTGATGGAGTCTCTGACAGTGGCCCTGCCTCTGCCGGCCTTGGTTTATCTGCCCCTGTATTGGGCTGAAGCTGCCTGGGGCTAAGTGGTAATGGACCTGGCTTCCACTGGTGGGCGGGGTGACCTCAGGCAAGTCGCTGCCCTCTGTCTGCTGGAAAACGAGGGGTAGAGCTAGAGGTCTGGGGATGATATTTTCTCTAAGAGACTCCACCCCCATCCAGGGCTAAGGCGTGATCAACCGTTCCTTGTTTCATGCAGGTGAGCTGCTTTTTGTGCAGAATTCCTGGCTTCTTAAACCCCTCCGGTTCTCAGTGCTGGCAAGGCACACTCCAGCTTAGTAGCCACCTCGTCTCTCTGTCTGCTACTCTGGGTCAGAAAACCACCATTGGTTAGCTGTTTCCATGCCTTGCCTCACTCCTCTATGCAGTAGCTAACACTTGCTTTTCAGAGGGTGAAATTGAGATCCTGAGACTTGAATAAGGTGGGGAGTGATCAAGCCAGGATTTTCCCTACTGCCAGGGCCCCGCTCAACCTACAATGCCAGGCCGCACGCTTGGCCCCTCCGGCCTCCTGCCAGTGGGCAGGTCAGCTGCATGAATACCCACAGGGGTGAACACAAGAGGGAGGGGGTTGCCCTTCCCCCGACACCTCGGGAAACAGGGCGGGCAGCTCCCTCTGCCTCTCCCAGAACATTTGGCCGAGGACTCGAGTGTTTGCAGAGATACTAGTGCTGTGATGGAAAATGTTATCAAGGGACGGACTTTCTGCCAGCCGAGCCGTGTTCCTTGGAAGAGCAAAGGGCTAGCGAGACAAGCATGATCCAGAGACAGCCGCAGGGACGGGCCTGAGCAAGGATAAACAACACGCCGGTTGGTGCAGGGAAAGCAAAGAAACCGGGACGAGTAAATAAGGAGACAGATGCTGAGCACAGTGCCAGGGGAATGAGCGTGCAGGAGGGCGCTGGGGCCAGAGAAGCCTGCTTGTGCACGACGGAAGTATTTGATAGACGAGGACAGGTACGGAAGGGGGGGGATGAGCTTTGTACTGCTTTCTCTCTGCTTGGAGACGAAGGGAGATGGGGTCTCTGAAGCTTGTTGGTACCATTTTTTTGCCCCCTAGAGCTTCCAGCTCCTTGTTTCTGAAAAGCCCGAGAACCTGAACTAGCCCGTGCTTCTCTTGCAAGCAGAGGTGGGGTCTCGGGGCATCCAGATGTCCCCGACTCCCACCCCAGGAGGACTGTCCCACACCAGACACACGCTGTCAATACTTAGAGGCAGAGGGATAAAGAAGGTAATAGCAAATCAGAAGGTGATAAGCCAGTCAATGGTTTCTTTCTCAGGCAGCTTTATAAATAAGAATACAATATGCCCATCTAAAAACCAGGCTTCTTGATCTGCACCCCCGCCGGAGAGCAGGAGGGGGTCACGGCAGTGATGTGGGCCTTGGCGGCCTGGTGGAGGCTATGGAAACCTAGCAGCATGCCAGGGTGTGAGCCCCAGGGCCAGCCCGTTCTGTAGCCTTCAAGTTCGGTACCGTGCTAAGGGACAAGATGCCCCTCCCCAAGACCACCCTTAGGGCTCCAGCTAGAAACCGGGGAAGCCAGGGCAGAGTGGCTATATCCTCTTCAAGATGGCCCCAGAGCTCTCGAGACAGGGGTGCTGCCCCTCTGGGGAGTGCAGGCTGATGTCCGCAGGCGCGGGCATCCACGTGCCGTCAGCTGTGGCTCTTGAGAAGACACAACCATCTGATAGCCCGGCTGGTTCATTTGTATCCATTTGGTGTCCTCCTTGGGTGCTGGGATTTATCTTCATTAAGGAGGGAAAGGGACATTTTCTGATGAGGTCTGAGAGACGGCTTCACCTTCCTCCTGTCTCACCCCAAAGCTGGGGCAGGGGGCAGGGTGTTTTTCTGAGGTCTCAGGGAGAGATGGGACCTTGTCCCTCTCCAAGAAGAAAGTGTCTCTGGGCAAAGGGAGGCCCTGGCAGAGGGTCTCTGGCTTTGTGCCCACCTCAGGGCCTTTCCTGCTTTCTGGGGAAGAAACCAAAGACGATCCATCCCTCAGCCTGAGGGCTCTGTGTAAGAGGCTCTGAACACATTAATGCCCTTTGTTCTGAGGAGGACAGACATATTAGTTATCTATTGCTGTGCAATAAATCACTCCAAAACTTAGTGACTGAAAATGACACTAATCATTTGTTATCTCTCCCGGGGTCTGGTGCTCAGGAGCAGCTTGGTTGGGTGGTTCAGGGTGTCTTATGAGGTTGTAGTTGGGATGATCCTAGAGCCGCAGTCTTCCGAAGGTTGGACTGGGGCGGCGGGGGGGGGCATCTAAGATGGCCTCTCACATGGCTGGCAAGTCGCTTCCTTTCCTGCAGGCTCTCCACGGGGCTCCCGAGTACCCTCCTAGCATGGTGGCTGCTTCCCCCAGAGCAAGCAATCCAAGAGACCGAGGCAGAAGTTGTGGTGCCCTTCATGACCTAACCTTGAAAGTCCCATGCTCCCACTGTGTTCCATTGGACACATAGCACAGGCCTGCTTCAGTGTGGGAGGGGTCTACACCAGGACCCAAGTCCAAGAGCATCAGTGGGGCCAGCTAGGAATCTGGGCATCACAGCAAGGATGAGAAGTGGCTTAGGGTCGGCAATGGCCTCAGGATGAAGCCTTGTCCCAGGACTGGGAGCCTAGGGAATGGAGATGATATAAAGAGCACTGACTTCAGAGTCAGAAAGATCTGGGATTGAATCCCAACTGAGTCACCTGCTAGCTATGTGACTTTGGGCAGATAACCTTGCCCCCTTAGCCTCAGTGTCCTTATCTGCTAAAGAGAGTGAGTATCCTGCCTTATGCTCTGCCCTTGATGAGAGTAGGGGACATGTAGTCAGGCTCAGGAAAAGATCATTCCTTCACAGTGTCTTGTCCTCCCAATGCCATGACGAACCCCACAAGCTTTCTGACCACCTACCATCCATCTTCCAGGGACCACTGACCAGGACAACTCCTGGAGCTCACTGCACAAGAGTCTGAGGGCTGGGAGCAGAGGAGGTATGTCTTCTATCTCTCCTGGTCTGGTTGAGATGCTCTAAGATGGTTCATGGACCCCAAATTCTGCCTCCTTTGTCTGCCAGGTGAACCCTTGCCTGGGGCGATCACAAGCCCACTCTCCATAATGCTGCACTCCTTAATGCCTGGAATGCTAATGCTTGCTAGAAACAGCTGCTTAAATAGCACCAGGAAGGAGCTGCTGAACAGCCAGCCCTAAGTGGGGTGGTAGGGAATGGCAGGAGAAGTGGAAGGAGGTGGGCCGACTCCAGGCTCCGAGGTCCCGAGCTCGTGCCAGGCAGGAGACAGGGGGGAAGTTCATGGCTTTGACTTCAGGGACTCTGGGTCTGAGTCCTTCTCACCCCTTCCCTTTAGCTTATCCACTCGGCACTCCACGGCCAAGGTCCTGGGGAAGTTGCTTAGTGTTCAGCATTGACCATACACTGCTTCTGGCTCTAGGGCCCAGACAGAGACATTATCCCCCTGCGGAGAATGCTGGTTGGTTCCTGGGGCACCTCTGCACCAGGGCGCCTTGATGCGTGCCCACACCCCGGGACAGATTCAGCTAAGTCCCCATGGTCTGCATCTGTGCCTCAGCAAACTTAGCGCCTGCCGGAACTGCTGCCATTTCCGGACCCACCTCCCTGGCAAGGTATTTGCAATGACCCAAAAGACGTCATTCGGTTCTACTCAACATACTTCTCTTGAGTACCTGCTAGAGGAACAAGACCCGGCTTGTTCCCGCAGAGCCAGGGAGGCAAAGAGCTATTATTTTGAAACAAATAATTGTAGGAGCCCAGTGGAGAGAAGACTTAAGTCTACCTCAAGATGGGGGTTGCCAGGGATGGCCTCTGAGAAAGGATAATGTGTGAGTTGGACCTCGAACGACGAATTGGATTTTTCCAGGTGAAAAATAGAGTGAGAGTTGGGGAAGGGAAAAAATGGAGGGGGAGAACAGCATGAGCAAAGGCCCAGGGGTAGAAGGGAATAGTAAGGAGCCAGGGTGATGTGTCTGGAGTGTAAAGTTTGCGGTTCTGAGAGATGGGGCTGGGAACGCAGGTTGGAGTGAGGCCATGAAGGTCTTCATGGCCAGCTAAGCATCATATCGTTTGTGCAGGGGTCCAGGGGAGCTCCTGCAGGTTTCTGAGCAGGGGAGAGCAGCATGGCCCGAGTGCTGCCTTAGAACAACCAGCATCAGGAGGGCCAGCTCCGCTTTCTTCTCTGCCCCTTCTGTCATTATTCACCTGCTCCCGGCCACCCCCCCAGACCCAGTGCATCAGAGAAAGAGGGGCTGACAGAGCCACACTACCAAGTTAATACAAAACCCTGGCTCCAGTGCCATGCCAGCCCAGGAGGGAGGCAGCCGTAACAAGAGAGGAAATTACAGATAAGAGAGGAGAAATGGCCACAGCAAGATGAAGGGAAGGCAGGAGCTGGCAGAAAACAAACCAAGGTGTCAAGACAGAATCAATAACCATCACCGCGAAGAGAAGAAGATAGGATTCATTACAGAGAGGGTAAAACAGACATTACCCAGCCTGCCCACGCTGCTCGCTGCACAAGTGGAAGAACTTTCGACACGGCAAGTGCTGACGGTGGGAATACTTGACAACGCAGCAGCAAGGGAAAGAGAGAAGGGAGAGGGGGGAGACAGGAGCAGAGAAGGAGACACACGCAGGGTCTGGGAGACACAGCCAGGTGCGCAGGGGACCATGGGTCAGTTTGGTGCAGGTGCAGAGGGATGAATTTGCAGTGGCCTCGGATTGATTTTGTGCCCTGGTTCTTGAGCCAGGGGTGTGGAGGGACAGGGACCTCTGACGCCATGGGGAGCTGGGACAGACCTAACACTGTCAGAGTGAAAGCAAGCAAAGGTACGCAGAACAACACAGACCAGTATGTCCAGAGGCCCCTTGGCGGACAACCCACATCTTCCTGGATGAGGGGCTGAGAGCTGACCATGTTCACATCCGCCACATTCTCTCGTGCAAGGAGAACAGGAATCTGACCCCTGGGGTAGAAACGTGTGCAAAGGAGAGGAGGCTCTGTCTGTGTCCCGGGCCAGGACGGGGGTCCTCCTCCCCCTCCTTCCTGGAGGCAGCCAGGGCAGAGCCTTTCCCCCATGCAGGCGGGGAAAAGCCGAGTTTTCAGGTCACCCGAACTGTAAAGGCAGAGATGCTGCCAGGTCCCAGGACAGACAGATTCCAGGGCAGCATCCTGTGCAGCTGGACCAGGCAGAGGGGCAAGGTTGGGGTTCGGGCCAGGCTGCCCCTGGGCTGGGAAAGAGGCCGCGTGTCAGAGCTAGCTGCAGGAGCTCAGCCGGGAAGAGGGGCATCTTCAAGCCAGTGATCATGGTCATGACTACTGTGGATCTAAGACCCAAGATGGAGAAGCTGGTGCCTTGCTGGGTGGGCGGAATGATGGAAGGGACATCAGCCTCAGGGTGGTCTGGGGCTGGCAGCAGCATCCTAGCCCTGGGGAGGAGGTGTGAGACTAACCGAGCGGAGGACCAGACCTGGAGAGACCAGAGTCTCAGGAAGCCTAGCAACATAGGGCCTGGAACACCAGACCGTGTGTTATCTGTCCCAGAGCCCTGCAGACCAGCACTGGGCACCGTGCTGGTGTAGCCCCGAACGTCAGGCCAGAACCGCTAGGATCTAGCAGTCCTACAGCTGGACCTGGGCTTGGGGCAGAAGGAAGGGAAGAGGGAAGGTGCAGTGAGAAATCCCAGCCTCGGGAAGAGGAGGGCTGCAGAGGTCAGGACCCGGGCAGGTCCAGGGACCCAAGGCCCCAGCCCAGGCCTGCCTGGATCTTCTCCACCCTGGGTTGCTAAGACGGGCAGGTTGAGAGCTTACAGAACAACGCGCAGGGCAGCTGTGGCCAGGGGCGTCGGCATGCCAGAGGACAAAGGACCCACGAGGAAACTCTGGCTGGACCCTCCACCCCCTAGGCATTGTGCATCCAAAAGGTGGACACCTAATATGGCTTTCCTGGAAGGTGCTGGAAGCAGCACTGGGCACTGGTGTTTAAAGAGTATACTTATCAGGGCCATTCTGGAGAGTGAGCAAGATGGAAGCTAGGGGAGCCTCCAGGCCCCAGTGCACTCACACCAAGAGAGGACAGGCCCTCAGCCACACAGTCCCTGCTTAGACACTGTTCTCCCAGGCAGGGAGCCCAGAGAGTAATAATAGTGCCAACAAGCAGCTACTACGGTAGAGTCACTACGTGCCCGTCCCCGTGCTCAGTGCTGGATCTGCTTTACCTCGTCTGAACCACACAACCAAGAGTGTACCCCTTTCAAAGAGGAGGGAACAGGTTCAGAGAAGTGATGGAACTGGCCCAAGAAGTGATGGAACATGGCCTTGAAGGGGTAGAACCAGGATATGAACCCAGATGGCGTTGCTCCAGAACTCAAACCCTTACCCCATTAGGTTGTCTTCGTCCGAGGGCAGTCCCTAAGCTCTTGAGATATCTCCTTCTCAAAGATGTCTTCAGCTGGCCCTCTGAGCTGGCCCCCATCCTACCAAGGCTTCACAATCCCAAATCTTCAGGCTTCTTGGTGTCGGCAGGCAGCTGCCCCTCAGCACTGAAGGTCTACCTCACTCCTGGGCATTCCGCATTTCCTGGAAGGAGGGTTCTGGGCTCCATGTGCCAGAGGGGGTGAGGACCAGCTGGGTTTCAGGACCCCTCTCTGTCTCCCCATCTGCATCCTACCTCTCCGGTGGGTTCCTTCATCCCTCCTGTCTTCGTCTCTCCCCCTGCGTCCTGGCTCTCTTTCCTTTCTGTCGATCTTTCTATTTGTCTCTGTTTTCCTCGCAACATCTGCACCCCCCTCTCTGTCATTACGTCCTGCATCCTAGCTAATGTCTTGCCTCTGTCTTCCTATATTCTTTTTGTGTGCTTTCTACATGCCTGGATTTGCCTCCACCTCCCCTGTCTGTCATTCTCGAGCACCTTGCAGAAAAGCCCTGACCGTCTGGGGTGATGTGCTTGAGAGATATCCCTTAGGCTCTCCCCCATGCCCAGGACCAATTTCCTTCCCTCTCCCGGAGCCCGGCTCAGAGCGGGCTATGCGAGCAGGAGCAGGCCAGCCAGAGCAGGCAGAGTCCTGGGCTTAGCAGAGGAGATCTCAGGAGAGCGAGGGGCTTTGATCACGGGCAGTCAGCATGGAGACAGCATCCTTGGCCTTTGGGGGAAAGAGTGATGGGCTGGAGTGGAATAGGGGGTAGTTGAGTTGAAAGCACATGGGTACCAACAAAACTCTGGTTAGAACAATGACCTGGTGAGATATAATGATTACTGCTCCCTCTGAGCTCGGGGTGCTACGGATGTGCCCTGTCCTGCCCCACAATAAAGGATGCGCAGGCCCAGCCCCCACCCCGTGCCTGCCATGAGAGGAGCAAATCCAGACAAGCTCCTCCCCGGGGGCCCCAGGCCTAATGACTACTTGCAGGGCCAGAGCCAGACTCCCTGGCACCTCAGGGACGCAGTACTGGCCCTTCACCTGCCTGGACCGCTCCTGCCCCAGAAGTTTGCGTGGCCTGCAACCCACATCCCAAAAGGATCTTGCTGGGATGTTCCCCTGTCAGCCAGGCCTTCTCTGAAAACCCCATTTAAAATTGCCCCTGCCTCACCATCCCTCTCCCCTCCCCGGCGGCAATGTGCTTACCTTCTTCCACCTGTTTCTTTCGGTTACTCTGTACTCTCTCCCGCCTGCATGTAACCTCCTCCCATCTCTTCGACTTACTGCCTCCCCAGAACCTTCCTTAGAGCCCGGTACATAGTGGGTACTTGACGAATACTTGTTAAATAAGTGGGTACTCTGTATCCCTGGGTTAGAAAATTTTGCTGTACCATGGGGATGGTTTGGCAATCTTTATGCATTTTTAAACATTTTTGTCCATTTTTTTTTTTTTAGAATCTGAGCTATTTCCTTTTGTGTTTTTTTAATTTCTAATTCACATTCAGCCTATTCATACTACTCCATACTGTTTAGACAATATAAACGGTCATAAAAAGTTAGCAATAACCCAAATACCCAATAACGGAGATTAGTTGGAAACCTATTTAGTATTACAAAACAGAATATATGATAAGATTCTATTTTTGCAAACTAAATCTGTGGATATAGAGATATTTATCTCTCATTATTTGGCAAAATGTTTTCTCAGAAACACAAGTAAGGATATTAATAGCTGCCAGATGAAAAGGAGACTCTAGAGTCAAAGAGTTTAGGGAACAACAAAGTTAAACAGATTTCTTAGCTGGGGATCTCTCCAGAGCTTTAAATTCATTTATGATGAATATCACAATGAATATTCATTACAACGAATATTACAAGCTCCGAGAAGGAAATAGAATACGTGACACTTTTCAAACTTTGACCAGGTTTATCGTTGCTGTTAATATTCCTCTTTTACAGCATGGAGGGACTGAAATTCTGGAACTTTCTTTGGGAAGAGGGAAAATGTACACACACACACACACACACACACACACACACACACGGAGAAAAGAATCCAAGGTGTGTAGACCAAGATATTCCCGTGGTTGTGACTGAATGGGTGGGCTTATAATTGCTTGTTGTATTGCTTTTGCTTGTTTGTATTTCCCATCATGAGTATTTTTCGTAATAAGGTAAAAAGAAGCATAAACAAGAAATAAAACCAACAAAGACGCTATTAAGGGAAGACCTCTGGAATGTTTCCATTTGGGGGTCTCCTCCTTCTTTTTAAACATTTCTGATTTGTGTTCAACCTGCCGTGCTCTTCTTTTTATGCTTGCAATGTATTTATAATTTTTATCTTGGAAATTAGTTGAAAATGGATGTTTCCAATCAACAGCCCATTATTTTTTGTGACCCGTGCATCATCTTGACCCAATAGTCATCTCTGGACCCAATCAGGCAAGGAGATGGGAGAAGGGGCTTGGAGGGGGAGGCAGTGAGAGATGAGGTGTAGACAGGTGGGAAAAGAGAGTGGGGAGGGGCAGCAAGCTGGGAAGGAGTGGGAGGAGAGAGGACTCAGAAATGGTGGAATGAACAGCCATCAGCATTCCCAGGAGTGTTGTCACGTGCTGAGCAAGGGGGTGGGGAATGGCGCACGGGACATTTGCCCTCAGTGAGACCACAGCACTACGTAGAGGCGTAGAGGCGATGGGTCACAAACCACTTCCAGAGAGTGTTTTGTGTCCCGATGCAGGAAGCCCAGGGGCCCAGAGAGGCCCCTGTCAGCACAGCCCTGCAGGTGGGGCTCCTGAGGGCGATGGCGCTGCCCACCTGAGCTGCCCTTTCTCCCAGAGGACAGAAGCAGGGTCCCTGAGCTCCCAGCCAGCGTCTCCACGGAGGGGCTGCCAGACAGCCCCCTTAATCCAGCTGGGTGGGGGTGGGAAGGGCTGGGCCACCGTCTCAAAGCCGCACATGCAGCGTGCATGCTGTTTTTACAGAGACTGTTTGTTATAAATGGACAAAAATAGATTTTTTTTTTAGAATCGCTCTTATTCACATGCTTTACATAAGATTGAGAAATGTCAATTGCCCACACCAGAGAACACATATTATTATGATGATGTGGAGACCGGAGGGTTAAAGCTGCCCCTGTGCCCAGCCCAGGGCACGGCCTGTGTCAGGAACTGGTGCGGTCATGTCCTGCTCCAAACCAGGAATGGGGCAGAAATGGCCTCTGGAGGCCCCTTTCCAGCCTGCCAGTCCCTGAATCAGCTGCACCCCCTCCAGCCCCCAGGCTTGCCCTGGCCCTCATCATAATTACTAGGTCACATTCCTGGGGGGAGGACCAACAGCCAGCGCGAATCCCCCCCACCCCACACTCATATTTCATGTTTCTGATGGAGGGCTCCGGGGTACAAGTGTGAAGGGAGAGGAGGACAGGCTCCAGGGACCCAAACTTAGTGTCAGAAAGGGGGAGCAGGACTGGGCCCTAGAGCCGCCCCGGCACCACCTACCTTCCTGGCAGGAGCTCCATTCCAGGACTCTCTCCGACCTCTTGGATTTTAGAGCTCAGCAGGAAAGGCAGTCATGTCAGTGAATATAGATATGACCGGTCCCAGCGGTGTCCCAGGAAGGGAGGCATGACGGTGGGAGCAGGTGAGCAGGGGAGGGGCAGGGCCAGAGCCCGGGCCTGGAGGATGCTCTGTGGCCATGGAGAGCATGGAGGGTGAGCCAGGCAGGGCCTAGGGCTGGGAGGCTGAGAGGGCACTGGGAGTGGCTGGAAGGAAAGAGGAGAGTGTGTGAATGCGTGCATGCATGTGCGAGTATGTGCGTGTGTGCACATGTGTGCGTGTATGTGCGTGTGCGCGCGTGTGCGCGCGTGTGCGCGCGTGTGTGCGTGTATGTGCGCGTGTGCGTGTGCGTGTGTGTCTCCTCCATCCACCTGCCACCCTGGGCAGGCAGTAGGCCCGGGCTCCAGAACCAGACTCCTCACTTGGGATCCTGACTGTATCTGCCCTTGATTCGACCTTGGCCAAGTTCCTTTCCCCTAACTTGGGGCCTCAGCCTCTTCCTCTGCAAAATGACAGTAACGGCACCTACCCGGCAGGGCTCTCAGTGAGGATTCTGTGAGGTTCTCCAGGTAAAGCGCTGAGACGAGAACTGACACATGACAGGTCCTCAGCACATGCTAATAGTAATACTCTCATCGACATTGTTTTATCTGTCAGAGGGAGGACCGGACTTGCCCTAGGAACGCAAAGCTTGAGAGACACACTCCCCCAGCCAGCCCCACCCTTTTCTGCTTTGGGCAGGTTTTCAGCAGCACCCACCCCCCTTGGCATCAGAAAGGACAATGGAAGCATCCGATGCTCCAGGGAATGGCGTGGGATAGAGGGGGCTAAGGCCCAGCCCCCACTTCCCCATCCCACCTGAAGAAGCCCCGCAAGCAACCGGTGACAGATGGCAGTGCTTTGAGTGACTACTTCCATTTTAACTCTTTTCGATAACCCAGCGCCAGAAAGCCACATACTTTAAAACTGTCCCTGGATCATAGATCAGCCCAAAGAGACTAAGTCCAGTTCAGTTAATAACCTCTGGAAACCCCATCAATCACTGGGGGCAGCCCCTCTTTAGTGCGCTCCATATTGACTCCTGGCAGAGATGAATGGACCATGACTCTTGGCAGCCCCTCTTGGGTGTTTGCAGCTCGCCTTCCTCCAACCGCAACTTGGACTCTTCTGAGCTGAGCCCAGGGTGGCCATGGGAGCAAGGGAGTGACTGTCTCTTAGAGAGAGGAAGTTGACATCTCGCCCTGACCGCCTTTCCGGGCACTCCCCTCCTTCCTGACCTCTCATGGGCTGGGCCTCTGCTTGGCCTCCCAGTGACTGGGTAGAGCCCCAGATGGCCTCCATCTCTCCTGCAGAAAACCTCTAAGACTCTGCTCACCGGGAGTGACTGCACAGGGGAGAGCCTGGGTCCCGTGAACATGGCATGCTCCCCATTGGGTAGGAGCCCCATCTGTAGCCAGCGGAGCTAGGACTGCTCTGTTCTGCAGAAGCTGGGCCCTTTTCTGGAAGCTGTCTGGCCGGCGATGACATCCCCTCTGATGGAGACACCTGAGGCCTATGGGCTCTTCCCCATCTTTCATACCCAGCCCTGCTGCCACTTGAGGACCTGTCCATACACCTGCCTCTGAAAATGTCACCCTTACTGGCCTCGTGTCAGTCCTCCTGCACACCCTGGTGGAGGCCTGTTTGAAGTTTAGACACCATCCTGAGCACATTTCTCCTGTGTGCAAAGTCCATTTCCAATGTCTCTCCACTACCTAGGGAATAAGGTCCAAGCTCCTCTGCCTGGCGTTCGAGCCCAAACTGACTCTGCCAGTCGGCCAGATACTTACTCATTGGCCTGACCCCTTGGCTCAGGCCAGATGAGTCATTCCTTCCTTGCCCACCGCCGTCTGCTACATTTCAGCATTCACTCCTAACACTCACGAAACCTCTTCTCTGCCCTCTCCACCTGCCCAATCCTTCCCATTCCTTAAGTCCCAGTTCAAGCTTCACTTCCTCCAGGAAGTCTTCCTTGACCGCCCCAATCCCCACTTCCGGCACTCTAGTGGCACGCATGTGCCTGCCACAGCCCTGGGCATGTGGCACGGGCAACTCAGTATTGTAGCCCAGCCTGCAGAATCTTTGTCTTGCATCTCTTACCCAGATCGATCTCTACATATCCAGCCGTCTCCCAGGCTTCACCGCAACCTCCTCTGGGACCCACTGGCTCTTTGGAGGGTGATGGGACCTGATGGGAAGCCCAGGAGGCAGGAACTATGTTGTCTTTTCACCCCCGTGTTCTCAGTACCTAGCCCCGAACCTATCACATATGTGACCAAAGATATGGCTCAGTTAGATTGCCTGGAAATTCAACGGCACAGAGTGCCTTCTGCCTTACACGGCAAATTATATTCTCACTCTCGTTCTGTAGCCTACTCACCACGTGGTTTCCCCAGCAGTATCAGCAAAGCGCTTTGCTGCAAATGCCAAGCACTTGGACGAACCCCTGGATGACGTCTCCCACAGGCGTCCTTGGAAGTCCTCTGTGACCTGTGGTAACCTAGATGCACGCGGCAGGTGCCCTGTTTAGGGGTCCGATGTGCCACCTAGGCTTGGTTAAACAGCCCCCTGTCCCAGGGCACGCATAAACCGCGTCTTCTTTGCCCATTCATCCCTCGATGGCCACTTGGGTTGTTCCCACATTCTGGCTATTGTGAATAGCCCAGCCAACCTACTGCTGTGATGGAATATTATTTTTCTTCTTCTTCTTCTTCTTCTTTTTTTTTAGATTTTATTTATTTATATGAGAGAGAGAGAGCAGGAGCAGGGGGAGGAGGTAGGGGCAGAGGGAGAGGGAGACAGAAAAGCAGACTCCCTGCTGAGCAGGGAGCCCAACGAGGGGCTCAGTCCCAGGACCCCGAGATCATGACCTGAGCCGAAGGCAGATGCTTCACCGACTGAGCCACCCACGTGCCCCCAGAATATTATTTTCTTCTTAAAAAAGAAGAAAACCTTATCATATGTGACAAGATGGATGAAACCTGAGGACATTGGGTTAAGTGAAATAAGCCAGTCACAGAAGGACATACACTGCGTGATTTCACTTATAGGAAGTCTCTAAAGCATAGATGCAGAAAGTAGAATGGTGATTGCCGGGGGCTGGGAGGACGTGGGAACGGGGACTCGCTGTTCCATGTGTATAAAGCTTCAGTTCCACAAGATGAAAAAGTTCTAGAGATCTGCCGTAACCATCGTGCTCATAGTGAACGAGAACATACTGTGTACTTAAAATTTTAAGGGGGTAAATCTCACGTTGTGTGTTTCTTTTCCCCACAATAAAAAAAAGAAAAAGGAGGAAAAATGTTTAGACGAATGAGAGCAGTAAATCTGTTAAAAACAAAACAAACCAGAACAAAGCAGCCCGTCAGCCCCCCGCCCCACCATGCCCCTCCTGGGCCAGCAGCCCTCTTCCTGCTCCGTCCTGCCCGGGACCAGCGGCAGACACGCAGCGCTGTGTTCTGCAAAGAGCTCTGAGCTGAGACTGGCAAGATTTGGGTTTCTCTTTTTTTTTTTTTAAGATTTTATTTATTTATTTGACAGAGATAGAGACAGCCAGTGAGAGAGGGAACACAAGCAAGGGGAGTGGGAGAGGAAGAAGCAGGCTCATAGCGGAGGAGCCTGATGTGGGACTCGATCCCACGACGCCGGGATCATGCCCTGAGCCGAAGGCAGACGCTTAACCGCTGTGCCACCCAGGCGCCCCAAGATTTGGGTTTCTTGACTCTGCTCCTTATTGACGGTGTGGCGTGTGCCACAGAGTTAAACTCCTGTCACTGAGTTTTCTTCTCTTGGAAAGCGGGGAGCATAGACATAACCAGTCCCGGCTACCTCACACTGTGTCTGTGCGACTCTAATGAGCTCATGTTTGAGAAAGCACATTGTAAATAATAAAGCATTATACAGGTTGCTATTATCATTCCAGTGAAGTTTCTGGCCAGATGGAGGCTGGGGGTCAGAAGCAGTAGCTCCTCTTTCTGTTCATTTGAATTGGGAGCAGTCAAGATTGAATAGACTATGACCCTGGAGCCTGAGCTGCCGGAGGGGCTGTGCTCCAGGTGGGACTGGATTCGGCTACAAGTGAATAGGGGCTCACATCCGGTAGGAGTCTACTCTTCTCTCACATGAAAATCTGGAGGCAGCCAGGGAATGGCAGGGATGGAAACTTTGGTCCATATATCCCTCAGGACCCCCACGGTCCTTCCCACTTTCTCCTCTGCCCCAGCCCCCCTACAGAGCAGCCTTTGTCCTCATTATTCAAGATGGCCCTCGTCACAGCCATGGTCCAGACGGCTTCATGGACAAGTATGGAAGGGGCAGAGGGCATGCACGCCAGCTATAATTTAGGGAAGATTCTCGGAAGCTGCCAGACGACACCATTGTCTTCGGGCAGAACTTAGATGCACAGTCACACTTCGCTGGGAGGGAGGACGGGTTATGTAGTCTTCATCTGGGTGGTATGTGCCGAGGAAAATTCTACTGCTTTGAAATAAGAGGAAAATGAATGTTGGGAGGAAAGCCAGCATCTTTGCTGTGGGATGGAGGGTGGACGGCAGGGGACGAGAGGCTGGTCAAAATCCATGTTTTCCTGTTGGACTCGGAGGCCTTTTATTACCGCGTTTCTCTGCGCCAAAGACCTAAAGAGAAGGGAACAGTGTGGACTCTGGTATTTGCCCCGTCAGGCCGTTCCCTCCATTCCCACGGACCAAGCAGCCATCTGGATATTCCAGATTTCAGGACCCATAGTTTAGAAATGTGCCTCAGAGGCAAAGGTGCCTAAATCACTTTTCCTGACAAAGTAGGAAGCAGGCTAGGTGATAAATGTGGTCTAGGCCTCCTATCTCTAGCTGTCCGTCTGTCTGTCCATATATTACAACAGATAGACCAGCACATGAAGCTGTCTCAGCACTAACTTGTGAGCCGTGGAACAGCTGCCTGGAAAATAATGGCCCCGAGCACTTCCCCATACGCTATCACAGCCGTTTCACGGAAGAAGAAACCAAGGCACCGGGAGGTTCAGTAACTTGCCCCAAATCACACAACTTGGTAGTAAACTGAGCCAGGTGTGAACTTAGCGTCTTGCCTTCAGAATTCATGTTCTTACCACGGCACTGGACTCTTCCTCCATCCGTGTGCCCGTGTGTCTGTCTCGTCAAGACAGGGTCCCCCGTACCTTCCCTCTGCCTCTCCGGAAGGCCCCAAACCAGCCCTTTTCCTGGATCAAGAGGTCCTTTCCCAAACCCTGCGTTCTTCTCCATTCTTCTTAAATATCACTTGCTCCAGAGAGGCTCCCTTTAATAACCCACGTGGTCTGGTCATGTCGACCCCCATCCTCCCCCTCAGCGTCATATCTATCTCTTTGTCCAGCAGCCGCCGGCTGGGCCCTAGTTCATGGGCCCCTGTCAGAGGCGGCCTGTGTTCCTGTCCTGTCTGCTGACCCTGATGGGAGTCAGTGGGCTCCAGCCAGAGTGAGGGCTCTGGGGCCTATTCTCTGTCCTACGCAGACCCCTCCTCTACTTCGTGAATCTGGCCCCCTCCCTCCAGCCCCGGAAACTACACTCCTTCCACCAGCCCCTCTCCACATAGAGCCCACCTCAGCCTCCCCTCTGGCCCCTCCCCTGAGCCCATAAAGATGCTCAGTTCGTCCCACGTGGTAAACGAAACTCCTGGCCACCAGGATGCCTTTCCGGTTGCTGTTCGTCCTCCTTCCCTTCTCAGCCAAGTGTCTTGAAAGAATAGTCTATACTTGACGCTTCTTTTTTTCTTACTTCCCCTATCTCCTCAACCGACGGTAGCCTGGCTGCTGCCTCTGCATGACATTGACCTTGTCTGGCCAAGGTCACATATGACTTCATATTGCATATGGATGGGCCCTTCTCAGCCCTTATCGTTCCATTTCTCTCCCTGGAATTTGATGCTGTTAACGGCTCCCTCCTTCTGGAAACCTTATCTGGCCAAGTTAGATTTGGGAGGTCTAACCCGACTGAGGACGGGGCACAGGTACTTGGATTGGCAAGTGTGGAGTTCAGAGAGGACTTGGGGCTGGAGGTGTGGAAAATCTTTTCCCTGTGGAAAGCCCTCTAGTGGCTCCTCTTTGCCCTAAGGCCAGAGTCTAGCCTGGGAAGGGCAGGAACAGGGGCCCTCTCAGCCCAGGCTGGGAAAGTTGGAAAAGTCAGGGGATCCAGCCAAGCCTGGGGCCAAGTAGGAAGCCAAGTCCAAACCCGAAGAAAGGAGGTTCACATAGGTTATCAACATCCAAGGGGCCAAGAGCAAGGGGGACATTAATCCTTATCTGTCCAGTGGTTCTCAGCTTGGTTTATAGTACTTCTGGAAAATCTTTCCCACCTCTCTGAGTAGTTAGTCTCTCTGTTACAAGCCTCTATAGCACCAGGCAGGTAGCGCCCCCTCATAGCACTGCTCCTAATTGACACTCGATATTTACATTTCATATTTGTAATTATAAAAATCACATGGATATTTGTGATCTATGCTTATGGTTTCGATTGTTAGATCGATGTTTGCCTCTTAGAGTAAAACCTGCATGAGGGCAAGAGTGCTTCCTGTCCCACTTTCTGCCGTGATGAGAAAGTAGAGGGATCGATGAGTGTCCACAGGAATCCGGAGGTGGAGGAAGAAGAGCACGGAATGTTCGAGGTCAGGAGCATTTGCCTGGAACGTGCGTTGTCTCAGACTGTCTTTTGCGGGTTAGCGGCCGTGGGGCATGGGGGTGGGGCCAGGGTGTGCTGCTACAGGTTGTTCATTCGGGATCCTTCCTCGCCTGGCTCCTTCCTGCTGTGGAGTCTCGCCTCTCCCAACCTTCTCCATCTCTGCCTCCCTCTTTACAATTCCAAGACACCTTTTGGAGCTCCCATGGTTTTGCAATTTCACACCCTCAACCTTTCTTTGTTCATGCTCTTTCCTCCTAATCTTCTGTTCTTACCCATGGCAAATTATTGTTTATCTTCCAAAACTAAACTCAGATGTCTTCTTCTCCAGACAGGCTTTCAGAACCTCCCAGATTTTCACACTTGCTCCTGTTCCACACTATTCGGGGTCATTCTGTGTAAATGAACCGGCAGCTCTGTGAAGGCAGGAGCCATGTCCCACTATGCCCCCCAGCACCTAGCACACAGTAAGCGCTTAATAAGTGAGAGAATGTGTGAGTGAATGAATGGCAACCTAACCCAGATTTTTGGAAACAGTACTGAGTTCAAACAGCCTGTCTCATCACTCCTTACACGTATTCATAGTTGTCACACCGTAGGTCCTGATTTTTCTCCTGAAAATTGAGGTTGCTGTAAAAATCGCACAGTATTTCCCAACCCAAGGTCTTTGGACCCCCAGGGAAAGTCATAATAAAAGGTTCTGAGAGCTTCTGTCAATGTCTCAAATAGCCCAACAGAAATCATACTGTTATCTGCACTCGGGCCGCAAGGCTTACCTGAAACATCGGCTTTCTGTGCTTTTAACTGGGATTGTGTCAATTCCTGCACTAACAGTGGTTATCTCATGCTCCTTGGGAGCTGTGATTGGCTAGGGATGACATCATAGGAGTCCCTGGGGTCTGTGGAAGGAAAAAACAATAAAAGAGATCCTGGGAAGTTGAAAGGTCGGCACCACGGCAGGGGTGGGCTCAGAATTAGGAGACAGGAGAGCTGACCATGGCTCTGGTTGAACACCCATCTTCTCTGCACCCCCCATCTCCCCATCTGGAGAGTGGGGACACTCATATCTGCCTTGAAGGTCAAATAAGGGCAAAGGGCTAATGGAGGAGCAGATCCTGCCCACCCTACGAGGTCCCCAGGAGAGTGCAGGCAGAGGGGGCTGGAGAAGCTCTTCCTTGACGTTGGAGCACAAGGTGCAGAGAGGGGTGGGGTGGGTGTCGTGCCAGGCGAGGGGGTCAGGTAGGTGTCAGATTGTAAAGGGTGGTGAAAGCACGCTAAGGGGTATGGACTATACCGTCCTTCATAGAAAAATCCAAAATCCGTACTGGCCCTCCATGAGGATGGACGATGTGGGTCCCAGCACTTCCCTCAGAGCTTCTCAGGGAGTAATTTGGACTCAGCATCCAATCCAAACCCTTCTTGCAGTGTTGGTTTCAGCCGGAAGCTCTGAAGGTTTCAACCCAGCTCTGGCTCCCGACACGTGGGGTCCCGGGTGCTGGGTGCTGGGGAGCACGAGTGTTTCCTGCAGAGGTGCTCATGGCAACCGGCCAGGTCACTGGGACCAGATACTGGCACCATGGCAACGAGGGCCGGAGCCAGCGGAAGCCCCAGAGGATGATGGGGGGCTTTGGCGGGAGGTGCGCCTGTGCCCCGGCTGAGCTCTTCTGTACAGAGCAGGGCAGAGGGGATACTCTCTGCGTGGAAGAGGTGCCACTTCCACCCCCTCCCTCCTCCCCCCTCCTCAGGTGTCTTCTGAAAACCCTTCGTTCCTGGAGACCAAAGAAAATGCTGTCTTCTGGGGTGAAACGCCACCTTCCCTGGGTCCCAACTCAGAGTGAATCCGCTCTCTTTCGGTGCCCGTACAACGCCTTTCGGACGCCTCTCCTTGCTGCTTACTTTGCTCTGCCTCCTGTTTGGATGATTCCCTTTCTTGCCTGTCTCCCCTCCAGACTGAGCAGCATCGCACCTCGCCTGCTCCTGTATCTCCAGCCCCGAATGCTGAGCCCGGCAGCTAGGGCAGGGACCCAATAAATGGGCTTGACCGTGGGAGAAAAGGTCTTTTGTGGTCACCTCAGATGCCCGATTTGATCCTGGCCTGGAAGTACCATGTGTGCACCAAGCACCATTACCCCTCTCCCGGGCCCCGTTCTTCCTTCGTGTTTTCTCTGTGTCTGCAGTGAGAGAAGTTGAAACAGTGCCCAGAGGGCTCCTTGGAGAAGGTTTCCATGAAAACGTCAAAAGATATCTCCAGTGAGGACAACACAAAAGCCACCCCAGAGAAACTCATGGTCTACCGCTCAAATTTCCCCAAAAGGCGATGATGTCAGTGCTACCCTGCGGCCCCGTGTTGTACCTAGCAGATTTTTGGAAACACAAGATCCTTCTGGAAGTCCCCCTCCTTCTCTCTGAGCCCATTTTCTACTAGGAGCCCCCAAATTTTTATCCCCTCTCCACCTGGATTGGAGGGAAGCCCGCAGAAACCTAGCAGCTGCCTTGGCAGGAGTCGGAGCCACTGAGGGAGTGTGTCTGCCGGTGGGCTCAGCAGGTGGGGACCTGCTTCGGGCCTGTGTGATGGTGGCAGCCCCACACTCCTCTTTAGGGACAACGGAGCATCTGAGAGCAGCTTTTCCTCCAAGTTCCCTCCAAGTCACTACACTGGAAAAACACTTGCCTCTGTCACTAGACTGCACCTGTAAATAAATCGGAAGATAAAAGAGGCCTTTCTGCTTTTCAAACGGTGACAGGTGCCTCCCGGTAAATTGCCTTCATGCTTTTTTAATAGAAGTAAAAAGGTTTGGGTGGATCGCGTCGCCTAATACAGAAGCACTTTTCTCTCATTTGAGCGGCCGCAGATGGGATAATGAACACATTTTTATCTGTGTCTCTAAACAGAATGCAAAGAACCCGGAGTTAGACAAACTTTCCTTTATGGCATTTCGAGGAAAAAGCTGGGAGTGGGTGGAAACCTCTTGGTGACAAAACCCGCAGGAACTGGGAGCTAAAGTTGAGGGATTTGCTCCCCCAAAGAGCAGGCAGCCTTCTCCTGGGCTGGAAGTGTGTTTCCTTCCAGCACGCAGAGACCACTTCTATATTTCAACCTCCGTTTATTGATCTGCACAATGAAAGTCGGGTTCCCGATTTCTAGATTTGTGGGGGAAGCAGCGGCCCAGTTCAGCCACGTGGAGGGGTTCAGTTAGGGCCAGTGAAAGCCCATCTGGTTTAGTAGCAGGATGTCTACACAGCCCGGGCACACGTTCCTCCCAAGAAGCAGCTGTTCAAGGGCACCCCATCCATATGGAAGAAGGCTGGGTGAGTGGTCTCTACAGGCCTGCTGGATGCCACCCATGCAATCTGGCCACTGGGGGTCCCCCCACGTCCCTGCAGCCCCTCCTAGACTTTCTGGAAGCTCCCTCCATCAACCCCTCCTCTGCGCCATTGCTTTGCACGTCCCGTACTGCTGTGCCACGCTTTACCTAGACGTTGGCCTTTCCTCCAAGAGTGGGAGCGAGCAAGCCTCATGCTGCGGGTGCTCTTATGGTCAGCCGGGCCTGACCTACAGCTTGTCGGGGACTGAATGTTTGCGTCCCCCAAACTCCTAGGTTGGAGCCCTAACTGTCCACGTGGTGGTATTTGGAGGTGAGGTTTGGGGGAAGACGATAGGGTTAGATGAGGTAATGAGGGTGGACCCCATGTGGGATTTCCCCCACCGCCCCGTCACCTGAACACACAGTAAGATGGCAGCCGCCTACAAGCCAGAGAAGAGACCTCAGAATGAAACTATCTCACTGGTACCTTCGTCTTGGACTTCCTGGCCCTCAGAACGTTGAGAATTTCTTTTGTTCAGGCTGTTCAGTGTATGGTGTTGCTTAGGGCAGCCTGAGCTATGCTCATGGCATGTTTGTGGGTGATGAATGAGTGGCCCCAAGAAGTTCGGCCTTCACACACTTGGGGTGAGTATTCAAGCCGACTGAGGTGCCTGGGAAGCAGGATGTGGCCGAGGCTCCGAAGCTGAGACCTCTGTCTGCCCCTGTGCCCTCCCCACCACCCAGGGCGTGTGACCCTTAGCTTCTCACCCGTCTCAAGGATATAAAAACAGGTTGCAGAGGGATCAGCGAGACTGTTAGGAGGCTTTCTCTGAAGGGAGCTGTCAGTGGTTTGTGTCCCTCCATCCCCCATGGGAGAGGGAAGGCGGCTGCTTCCCTCCCACCTACCCAAATGAGGGGACACCGACAGAGCCGCTTAAGAGCTTGGCTAAGGCCTAAGAAGGTCTAAAGGTGAGAGGCTGTGGCTGGCCGGGGCCTGTGGATGCTGGGCAGAGAGGGACATGGTGGCCTCAAACTGTGGTCCTCCCAGAGTCTGGCAGGACACCGAGAGAGCCTCCTTCCTCTGGGCTGGTGTTGGCCTTGCAGACGGATGCTGGGGATTTTGAAGGCTTCGCGCCGGCACCAGAGGCTGGGCTGTGCCCTTGGCTGTGGGACTGGAGGAGGTGGGGGAGGGGGTCATAAGCCTCCAGGAGAAGAGATGGCAGCGCATCAAAGGAATCACGGGTGAGGGAACACACATGAGCGCCTGACAAGGGAAAGACTTGGCATTTGGAATCTGCCATGTCCAGAGGGTACGGAGGCCATATTACCATCCTACAAGTCAAGTAAGACCTGCCTGGCCTTTCCCCTCCCCCACTGCCCTATCTCCACCCTATCTGACCTTGGCGGGGGGTGGGGGGTCCCAACAACGGACATGAGTGAGGAAGAGTAGAGTAAGAACATAGTGATAAAACCGGCCATCCCTGTGTCCCCTCTTTAGGCTTCCATGTGTGCAGGGCAAGCTGGGGAATGGGAGTTCCAGGCAGGATTCGAACTAGAGGCTCTGATGTTAGAAGGACCAGGCCTTTTTTTTTTTTTTTTTTAAACTGAGAGTCACTCCAGAAGCTATGAGGTTTCTCTAAGTGGTCCTCCAGTGGTCAGGGAAGAATGTGCTCGAAGGGGCTGTAACACAATGACAGAATGAAGCTGCTTTCTGCTTGTACCCTAGCAAGCCCAGCTCCCCCAGCAGACGGATGATACCGTGTCCTGCCTGGGTGCTGGGGGAGGCCCAGGAACGCTACCCAGAGGGGCAGACGTCAGGGAGAGCGCTCGCAGCAACTCCGGGGAGTGTGTGCCAGTCGCCTACCGCAGTGTTCAGCAAGAGAGGGAAGGGGGACTTCAAGATTTTCTGCCTAATCAAGACCCAGCACATTTTTAACCTCATTAGAGGATAAGTCAGGCGCTAAGAGAGTTTAGAGGGAGCGAGGGTACATTCATTTAGGCTGTTTCTTTACAGGATTCTTTGCCTGGGGTCCCCTCCCAGCATGAAGCGGGTTCAAATAAGGGCAAAGAAAGGACTGTTGGGAGATTAGCCTTTGAGTGGCGACTTTATTATTTTATTTTTTTAATTCTCAATGTTCATTGCAATTTTTTTTTCAATGCCCAGCATCCCTGGACAATCCAGACACATGATTACCTTTCCATTTCCATATGGAAAGACCCCCATCTCAGTCAAAACTCAAAAGAAATTATCTTCGAATTAACCATAGTTTCCAAGTTATACACGTTTCTTGAATTTGCTCCAGAAACTGAGAATCTGCAGTATGTATTTACTGGGTCAGCTTAACCCCTTCCAGGCCACCTCTTCCTTTAATTCTTCCCTGTGATGAGGACACTCTTGGACAGGGGAGGAAAATAAACACAGAGAGAGCTCTGGCAGCAGGCTGGCTGGGCAGTGAAATGGAAATGTGTTTACAGGGTGAGGGAAAAAAACGATTTTGGGCAGTGAAGTTGGCAAAAAGAGATAAAAGGGATTTGGTTAGAAGCGAGAGTTAAATGATAGTAAAGGTCTAGAGGAGCTGTGATCAATAAATATAAAGTTCAACCTCATTGCTTTTTTTGCAGCTGAGAAGGGCCGAGCCCCTCCTGCCTCCTGCCCCCAGGCCTCCGGCTGCAGACTGTGCTGGTGGATTGAGTTGATGAGGCCGTCCGACTCTGAACTTGAAATTCACTGAATCTGGCCAGAGGTCTTGCTAAAGCAAAGAAGAGCGGACACTGTGTTCCTGCCATTCTGGCTGGGGTACGTACAGGAGGGGTACATCTGCCGTGTTCTGGGGCTGCCCTGAACCACCGCAGGGCTTCCTATGAGGGATACTATCCAGAGAATCCAAAGTGCCATTGGACACACTGTTTTTAATACAGAATAGTTTGGCCCAAAGTAAAGACTTGTTTGTTGTCAATATAAAATTCAGAGCCCCTATCCATACACCCTATGAGCCATGAGTGTATGCTTTGGAGAAAAATACGTAAGGGATTCTCAGAAATGGTCTTCAGCCTATGAGAGTCAAGCAGGGCCAGATGCCCACCCATGTCCCACCATTTGATGAGTCCAAGATCATATATGCAGGGATAAAAGTGTTGGTGTCTGTCTAGACCTCCGAGAAAGGATTTTGAAGCTGGGTGCATGGCTGCCTAGGGTTCCCCATAGGTGCTCTTTGGGAGTGCCCCCAAGTCTCTTACTGAGAAAATTGTGCATTTGAACATTTCCCTGAACTTTGCCATTTTCTTTCAACCCTCAAATGGGCTTGGGTTCCCCAAAAGGAGAAAACCACTGGTCTACCAAGTTCTATAATATCTGTGAAGATACTCGGTTATATACGACTGTACAGACCAACAGAGATAGGAATGTTGAGGAAGCGAGAAGTAGGAGGGCGTTTTGTTACATTGCTTCTTAAAAACGGGGGAGGATGCTCTGGGAGGCTTTCCTTCCATCCGTCTGTCCATCCATCCATCCGCCATTAATGAGTGTCTAATGCGTGCCAACACTGTGTTAAGTATAGAGGTTTTAGACACATGGCACAATGTGGTGGGGTAGATAGGTATATGCCTTAAAATGAAATACTATCTGAAGTAAGTTCTTGAATTGATGCCTTTTGGGGGACAAGTGGAGGTACACTCCAGGGAAAGAAAGAAGGGGGTCTGGTGAGCTTCATAGAGGCTATGATGCTTGAGCCAGGTCTGAAAGGATAAGTAAAGGCAATAGAATCTTTTTTTGTGGGTGTCTTTAAAGTAAAGGTGCCCTCCTGGCCAAAGGCCGGGGCCGGAGAGCGAGACTGTGGAACAGTGGACTGTGCAGGGGAGGCCTGGGGATGTGTGCATGCTTGTTTGCACACACTCTCAGCTGTGTGTTTTGGGTGGCTCGTGGGGAGCAGGCAGGGGAGGAGGGATGGAGGAAATGGAGGGGCTCTGTGCTCAGGATTCTCTGGCTTCCTGTTTCTCTTGGTCCCAGGCAGAGACAGAGCAGAGCATGGGGCTCACTGGTGATTGACATGTCTTTTGGAGGAGAGAGACAGGCTAATAAATGGAGAGCAGAACAGTGGGGGACCATCTGGGCCGGACACTGCTTCCTCATCTCCAGCCCCGGCTGCATCTTGAGAGACAGTGGACGGTGACCAGGCTGGCCAATAGATTGGGAGAGGCCAGAGTGATTTTCCTCTCTCTCCCTCTCTATCCGCCCTCCCAGCAGGACCGGGAGTGGAGGAGGGGGCCTCTGGGTAGTTCGCTCATCCCCTAGGAGCAGGTGTGAATGAAGGTCCAGATCAGACGAGGAGTGGGGGGCAAAGCATTACTAAACATCTGCTCTTTTGGTTTGGTTTGGAAGACCTTTCCCAGCTGGCTTCTAGGAAGCCCACCCCGTGCTAATAAAAGATAGAGGGGGGAAAGACAACCAACCCCTAGCAGGCTTGGGGCCAGGGGAATGCGGGCTGCCCGGAGGCGGGCAGTCTTAGCGCTTGCTAACAGGTGTGTGGATGAGAATCCCAGAGACAAAGACTTACAGAGATTAGCCAGGGGCCCCCGCCCCCCAGGGTCCAGCTCTGGTGAGCCCAGATAGAGGGCGAGAAGGCAGGGGAGGGACGTAAGACCCAGCTCCGTTCCTCCTGCTGATGGAGGGGAGACAACAGGTGTTTGGAAAGAACAGACAACCCCTACACCTGGAGTTAGACTCCTATTTTCACACTTAGAAATATCGTTTAATGCCCGGTAGTCTCCACGTCCCTTTGCTCCCCCCGGAGTCCCACGAGGCAGGTGTTCACATTAGTTAGCCCTCTTTCCAGACAGAAACACGGAGGCACAGAGAGTGCCTTGACTTCAGTTGCAGAGCTAGCTAGAAGGGCAGACACAATTCAGACTTCGAAGCTTTCTGGCTGCAAACCCCATGGGCTTTGCAACCAAACCTCCCGGCCCTTCGGAGCTTCTGGGAATTCACAGCTTGACCCCCCCGTTCCCTGGAAGCCCCAGTACAGAGAGGCTGGAAACCCGTCGTTCCTTCATCTGAGGGGTAGAAAGGTCAGCCAGAACGTGCATATAGCATACCCTCAGCAAACGCAGAGGAACAATGAAAGGCTCACCTTTCTTTTTAATTATGCAGTGAAATATGTAGTTACATTTAAAAGTCCACGCAGTGCGGATACAGCCTAAGTGCCCCTTCCACCCCCACCCCTACCCCCAGGTCTTCTCTAGTGGCAACTGGGGGATTGGCGTGCATCTTGACGGACAGGTGACTGTCTGTTTTACATATATGCACAACTGGAAACATATGGGGGCTTTGTGTCCTACGTAAGTGGTACAATGTGGTATTACAGCTTTCAGTTCACTCTTCTCACTTTTTTGCTTAACCATATGACTTGGAGAGATTTCAATTTCACTGCCTATAGAACTACCTCATTTTTTCACAGCTAAATAGTATTACATTATATATGTATATATGTATACTTCACATGTAAATATACACGTGTATATTGTTTGACCATTTTCCTCTCTTGGACATTTGGGTCCCGTGTTTTTCCGCTGTTAGAAACAACGTAACAACAACAACGAAACACATCACAAAGGACATCTTTGTCCTCGCTCTTTCATACCATAATTGAGGAATTCTCTAGGGGAGACACCCAGAAGTAAAATTCCTGGTAGAAAGGTAAGTGCATATTTAATTGGAAAACTCTGCCAATTTACACTCTGAACAGCAGTGTTTCAGACTTCCCAGTTCCCCACACCCTCTTGAACACGACAGATTATTCATATTATACTTCTTCGCCAAAATAAAATATTTGATTTGATTTGAATTTCCCTGATTTCTGATAAACATTTTTCATATGTTCATTGTTTATTTATCTTTCCTTTCTATGAATTACTTGTTCCTATTTTTTGCTTATTCTTATCATTTTTGTGGAAGCTCTTCATACATGCTGGATATTAATTCACATCTGTTACGCACGTTTCATGTATTTCTCCCAGTCTGTCAATTACCTTTTAACTTTGTTTATAGGTTTTTTTTGTCAGACAGAAACAATTAGTTTTGACATAGTCAGTTTATCAATTTTTTTCTTTTATGGCTTTGGTTTTATTATGTGTTCCCTAAGAAGATCTTCGCTACTCCGAGGTTATATTTTTTATAATATTCTTCTAATATTTGCATAGTGTTCCCCTTGCTTATGAATCTTAGTCAACTTGAAATGTATTGTTTTGTTATGGTGGAAAGTGGGCTCTGTTTTTTCCAAATTGATAGCTTCTATGGCCATTATTGGTGGCCCACCAATAATAGTGTTGATTTCCACTTTCCCTAGATTTTCATTTAGACATTCACCCCTTCCCTGTCTATCCCCTGGGCTTTGGGGAGGGGCGTCTTGAGGTTAGGGGTGATCCCATACACCTTGCCTAAACATCAGAGCAGGACACCATGTCGGTCTTGGTGATTAGTCCGGGATCATCGGTATGAACGGTTCAGGTGAGGGGAAGTTCACAGAGTGCACCTGGGTGAAATACTGTGCTCACTTCTAAAAAGATAGCATTGGGAGGGGGGAAAAAGCACTGGGATTGGATCACAAACAAACAAACAAACAAACACTTTCTTCCTTTGAACATCATGGTTTGTGGCTCTGGATCCAGGAGCTGCTATGGCTCTTTTGAGAGGGCAGCCTGAAGATGGGGCCACCTGCAGAGATGGGCATGGCTATGAACAAAGCCTCGAGAATGGAGTCAGAGCCACTGGGTTGGGCCAACCTTGAGGTTTGTCACCACATTATTTACCTCTGGGCTTCCTTATGCAAGCAATGTATTTCCTTATCGTTGAAAACGAGTTGAGTCAAGACCTTTGCAGTCAGTTGATACAATGAGCAGTTGTCCCAGTGCCACCTGTGACCCATCAGTCCATCCCCCATCATTGGTTAGAAATGCTATCGTGCCCCCATATACACCTGCACAAGCACGAACTCTGCACTATCTGTCCATCCTCAGGCTGACAACCTGTCGTTCTCAGGACCGTGGCTGATGTAATTACACTACCTTTCATACCGCGAGGGTAGCTCCCTCCTGCTCATACTCCTTTTTCAACGATTGCTTGGCTATTCTTGTTCTTCTTCTCTTCCAGATGAATTGAAATTAAGTTGATCAGGATTCGGTTGGGATTTTGACCAGAAGGGCCTTTGAATTTGGGGACCCAAGGCTGAGACTCCCCAGCCAGGAACGTGAGAGGCCTCCCCATTTCTGCAGATCATCTTCTGCGATCCTCAGCAAACTTTTATAGTTTTTTCCATAAAAACCTTGTTCATATCTCACTGGGCTCATTCCTTGGGACCTTAGAGGCCTTTGGTGTGGTCGTGTGTTTTGGGTTTCTATTTTGCATATCTACTTTTTCAAGTGGTGCCATGGAGGAAAGCTTTGGGTTTGAGTGAGTTTTCTGATACTCAACCATTGCGCTGGAATCTTGTTATCTAACAGTGTGTCATTTCATTCTTTTTGATTTCCTACGTAGATAATCATATTATCTGAAATAACACTTCCCTCATTCATCCTTCTTTTATTTGTACTCCATCCTTCTTTTTCCTCCCTCAATGCAACCTCCAGAATCTTGTTGGAACAAAATGGGTGCCCGTATATTGTTTCCAGGCAGAATGGAGATGCTTCTAATGTTGTTTGGAAGTTCTGAAATTAAGGAAACTTAATTTTCTTCCTGCATTGTTGGAAGAAATTTTTTTTTAATGAGGAAAATATACAGAATTTTATCAAATGCTTTTTTGGTGTGTACTGAGACAACCACATAGCATTTTCCTTTATCATGCAGTGAACTATACTAACACATTTTATGATGTTGAATCAGCCTATATTAGTAGGATAAACCCAAATTGCTTATGAGGTATAGTTCTTCCTGCATTGCTCAATTTGATTGGCTAATATTTTATTTTGGATTGGGGCAGCAATATTCAAAAGTGAGATGAATCCTTAGTTTTTCCTTCTGGCTTATTGTGTTCTCCTTATCTGGTTCTAATACGTCACCGGACACTGCTTCTCAGTCCCTTCGGCCGGACCCTAACCTGGCATGCTCCGGGACTCAGGCTTTGGTCTGCCTCCCTTCTCCCTCCACACCTACTCCCGGGTCATCTCCCCCAGACCTGTGGCTTTAGTACCATCTATATCCTGGCAGCTCCCAGGTGTATAACTCCGGCCCAGTCTTGCCCTTTTCCAGACTCCTAGAAGGAGCATTCATATCCACTTAACATGTCCAGAGCAGAATCCCTTATTTCCCCTCTGAAAGAGGCTCCACCCACAACCCTTCCCAACCGCAAATGGCAATACCATCCTCCGGTTGCTCAGTCAAGAGCACTGGAATCAGTCTTGACTTCTCTTTGTCTTTCATACCTCACATCCGATCCATCAACAATCCCTTTGGTTTTCCCAAGACCTGACTGCTCCCCGTTGCCTCCAGCCAGCCCAAACTCTCATCTCATGTGGATCATTGCAATAGCTTCTAAGCGTCCTCCCTGCTTCCACTCTTGCTGTCCTTCGGTCCATGACACGGCATGGTGCTCCCTAACCCCTCCATCCTGGTCACTCTTCTATCCAAGTTGGCCTCCATGTTTTTTCTCCATCATGCCCCGAATGCTTCAGCCCCAGGGCTTTTTTTTTTTTAAAGATTTTATTTATTTATTTGACAGAGAGACAGCCAGTGAGAGAGGGAACAGAAGCAAGGGGAGTGGGAGAGGAAGAAGCAGGCTCCCAGCAGAGGAGCCCGATGCAGGGCTCGATCCCAGAACGCTGGGATCACGCCCTGAGCCAAAGGCAGACACTTAACGACTGCGCTACCCAGGCACCCCAGCCCCAGGGCTTTTGCACCTGCTGCTGCTTCTCCCTGGATTACCACATGTCTTTCTTCCTTACTTCCTGCAGGCCTCTGATCAAATGATTCCTTATCTTGAGGACTTCCACAACCACCCTCCAGGTCATCACGACCCTCTCTTCCGCACTCCCTACATGCCTCGCCCTGCTTCTTTTTGCCCCATAGCGCTTACCTCCATTTGACATACTATGTACTCATTTGTTTGTTCATTGTCTGTCTCCCCCAAAGAGGATGTCACCTCTGTGAAGGCAGAGACTTGCCTGTTCTGTTTGCTGCTCTATCTCCAGCACCAGGAATAATGCCTGCACATAATAGGATGTCTCATAAGCATCTGTTGAAGTGAAGAATGTTTTTTCTTTTGCATTTGTGGCTTGACTCTAATGCCAGAGAATTTTACATGTATATCTCACTTTTATCCTTGAAACACATTTGCAATGGAAACGGGGACAGAATCATAGAATCAAGCTTTTCTTTTCTTTTCTTTTCTTTTCTTTTTTCTTTTCTTTCTTTCTTTTTTTTCTTCCCCTCACAGATGTGAAAGCTGAAGCCCAGAGATCCTCAAGGATTTCTCAAGGTCAGGAGCCAGCTGATGGTCGTGTTGGGGTTGACTCTGTACCTGGTGTAGACCTGAGGGACTCCCAGGGTATCAGGGGCTGGGGAGCTGTCGGGAGCTGGAAGCACGGATCAGGTGAGATGAGAAAACTCTGTGATCCGTCCTCCCTCACCTGCTGTCCTACTTTCTTAGAGATAAGACATTAGACAAGCCACTGGAGAGAGCATGGGTGGAGGCTCTGGCTTTGTAATCAGTTGTTGACTCTGGGCACTTGTAAACCAGGATGTTCCTATCTTATGTGTGCTGACCACCTGCTGTTGGCCTCTCCGGGTGCCTCTCCACCCTTTCACACCCTGCGCTGGCCCGTCCCACCCCCAGGCTCGCCCACTTGCACGGAGTCACCGAGCTTCCTTGCTCTCTGGCCACGGATTGCTGTCTGGCAGGCGGCAACAGCACAATATCGGAGGACAGAAGAACAGTAAGGTCACAGATTTATTCCCCTAACTCTTTCCTCGCAGGATCCCCACAAGTCGGCTGTGTCCCTCGACCAACGGCCACATCTCCTATCAGGCAGCCCCCTCCCCAGCGCCCTGAAAGTTTCTGTCTCCCCGCACCAGTAATTTCTCCTTCTGTCGTCCCTTCAGGCCCAGGGAAGGCAAGGGACCCTGCTGTTGCCAGTCTAGGGATGCTGCTCTGGCCTTGGTTAGTTTCCTTAACCCCGCCCACACCGCTGTAAACAGTTGTCAACTCTCTTCATGGGATGGAGATTGAGTGTGTCACCTCTCCCCCAGGGTCCCCAGTGGACATTATGGTTCTAAGGACTCCACAAGGTAATGGAAGTGCCGGAGACAGCCCTTGGCACAAAGCAGAGGCTCTCCAAATGATCGTTCTTCCTCTTCTCTTCTGGGAGAGCTGAAGGGGATGGTCAAAAGGCAGGACATGGGGGACGAGGTGGCAGGAGGGAGACCCGGGCTCTGCAGCATGGTGTAAGCACCGCAGAAGAGAGATGACTGCTCCCAGTGCAGCGTGAGAGGAGCTCGGGTCCCCTCTTCCTCCTCGCCTGTGTCCTGCAGTCGGGCCGACTCCGTGGTTGGTTTCAGGGCGGTTGGTGCAAGGTGAAGAAGGCAGGTGGGGACAGGGGAGGGTGGAGGCAACTTTTCGTAAACCCACTCTTCTGCCATCTCATAGCAATTTACAGCTCCTTGGTCCCCCTGGGCTCCCCCAGGCCACCAGCCGGCTGAGACACAGCTGCCCATCCCCAGCCCGCCCTGCTCCGAGCAGCAGCCTGGCAGCCTCCGTCCATGCCCCAGCCTGGCGGCGGGAGACAGGACTGTCAGAATGCATCACATCAGCGCTTGAGCTGGAACTCCAGCTGGGCCAAGTGACCTTATAGGTTTTGAGGAGCATGGGCGGCAGGGAAGGAGATAGATAGCCTGGCTGGATGTACAGCATCTTTCCAGCCAGAGGGAGGTGGGAGCCGGCCCTCCCTTGAATATCAGCCCCCTCCCCACCATCTTGCAATCACTCTTTGAGATCTATGCCTTCAGGGGCCTTGCAGCAGGTGGAGTCAGGCTAGACTTCAGGGGGACCATTCTGATTCTCGAGGAGACAAAGAAATCATTAACAAGGAAAGGAGATGTTTCTTATTCAGGGTAAGGAACGTTCACCTCCTCTTGGAGCCCACATTCTCCGATGAGTGGTTGAATTACCGCAATTCACTTCTGCCAAGCACTTTGGTGTTTTAAATGCATGATCTCTCTTGAGCTTCTCAACACCCCCACAAGGCAGGAATATTTAGCTGTATTTACTACAGTGGAGGAACCAGAAGCCCAGAGAAAGTTAAATGAACTGTCCAAGAGGCAGAGAGGAGACTCAAAGCCAACTTGGCGGGCTCCATAGCCAGATGAAGACTTTCCCTGCAGGTTATTTTAAGTGATGAGATCATTCCTTTGCCTTTCTCTTCCTCCTCCCTCCAGCTCATTGACTGTGGGTAGCATGGAAACCAAAGTTAAGTCAAGATTTTGATTTAATCTCATCTAGATCAACTTCCTGGAAGAGGTGATGGGAAGGAGGTACAATTGAGAATAATGCTCTCTGTAGATTGGGGATCTTGAAAAGAAACAGCCATTCTGAGTCTCGAAGGCCTGCCCCGGAGAGATCATCCCAAAGGAGCTGTTCTCCAGCTCGCTTCTCCCTTGGCACGGGCATCGTTTTCCTTCCCCCTCTCTTTGGTGTCTTGGCAACAGAAGGGATTTCAATTAGACTTTGGGAAGGACTTCCTTATTCTCCCATTGAGAACCATTTTGTGCTGTTTTATGTCATTCCAGGGAGATCACGGTGTGGATCAGGTTGCCATTATTTGCCATTGTAGTTGGGTTGAGCCTGTTCTAATCCTTTTGTCTTTTGTTTTTGCTCTTTCCCCCCTAGTTGTCTCTAGGCTTCCCTGATGCAGAGCAATCACCCCATGGAGCATGGCCCCGAAGCTGAGGGGTGGAGTGGAAGCTGTGTTTGGGGGTGACGGTGACATAATCTTGAAAAAGCTCCATCTGTCATCTCTGGCCTTTTACTGTTGTAACAGCACTTATGGTCCCCGCCAACTGCTGAGGAATCTGTCTGTGGTTTAATTAGCCTATAACTCTAGCCTCCCCCACCATGCAAGAAAGCAATAAACAGCTTCCATCCTCTGAGTGGGGCTGGGCAGCCACAGCAGGGGGAGCCACATGACGCTCGGGGCCAATGAGGTCTTCGAGGGCAAATGAAGGACTCAGGGACCTGCAGGGAATGACTCTTGACTCCTGCCTCCCCTCCCTGCTCCGGCCATGGGAGACCAGTTGGTGCATTCAAAGGAAACATAACAACGACAACGGAACAATCCCTCACGTATCTCCAGTGTTTTCCATTCAGCAAGAGCTTTCTCTGACACTTTCTCATTAGGTACCACCTGGACCCCAGTTTCTTCTATGAAACAAGGGCATTGGGCTCAATGACTCCTGGAGTCTTTTCCCCATCTGGACTTTCTGTGGGTTCCGTTATCCTAACAAAACCACAAGGATGAGACTGGAGCTGGTGTCAGTAGGCTCATTTTATAGTTGAGGGTACCGAGGAGCAGAGAAGGGAAGTGATTTGCCCTATGTCGCTCAGAGAACCCTGCCAGAGCCGGGCCTGGCACACGGTGAGATGGAAAGAGGAAGGAGACACACCTTGACTTCTTAGCTCAAGGAAAGAGGAGGCCGAGGTGTGCTTGGAGGCCTTGAAGCTGTTCCTGGACCATTTTGAGGAGGGGCCTGCCCTACGACCCCGCAAGGGAGTGTGGCTGGGGAGCTCTGGCTGGTGCGGTACATAGGCAGGGATTTGTGCCTGAGAGCCTCCTTTAGAATGCCCGCTCCGCCTTCTATCCCGTTCACTGCCACATCGCTCCAGCCTGGAAGAGTGCCTGGATGTAGAGGGTGCTCCAAAAATGCCGCCCAGTGAATGTCTGAGCGGATGGGCCCGGCCCCTGGGATCTCGGGGCCCCCGCTCACAGGGTCCCGTTCTCCTTGCACAGGGCCCGGACCCCGGAGAGTGTACCGTCAGAAGATACTGGGCCGTGGAGGGTTCTGAGAGTAGACGAAATTCCCACCTTTTTTTCTGGCTGCCTGTGAGCACCCCCGACTTCCCGCTCCCCTCACTTTGCCCAAGCCCCTGAGTGTGTGATGGATGCTGTGCCAGGGACGAAGGGTTCGATCTGGGTTTCCAATCTCCTCTGGATGCACCACCGCGAAAATACAATACACAATTACGGGGACACGATACATCAGTGATCACCGAGGGAAAGAAACCCCATTTGGACGGCAGAGCTAACAGCTGGTATCGAAACTTACGACTGGAGTCCGCTCCGAGACCCTCCGGTTCTGCGGCAGGAAGCCAGCTGTCCCCACCGGGAACAACCCAGCGTTCCTGCACAAACCCCAGCCACGCCCCGTCCCTCCTTCCAGTCCCCAGAGCCTCCACTCCTTCCCTTTCCCCTCTCGTGTGACTGCGGCCACTCTGTCCCTCGGGCTTCTCTGCCCTCCAGCCCGCCTGCTGCAGACACACAATCTTCCCCGTGGCCCCTCTTTGCTCCTTCCAGAGCCAGAACAAAAGCCCCTTTGCTTCCAGGGGATCATCTGCTGGGCTGTTTGGAGAACGCAGTGGAGGTGACCAAGATCCTACCAGACAAGAGGCAATCGTGCGGACACCCACACAGATCTGAGGACCACGGTTCCTGGCCTCTACCCTGCCGGCCACTGGCTTCTCTTTGGCCCAGAGACCCCGAGGCCTGAAATCACAACCAGGGGAGCCCACTCCAGAGCCCGCGTGTCTCAGGGGCTGAGCAGCTTCTGGATGGCCTCCTGCCCAGGCCGCACCTGCCTCCGTGCGGTACACCCAGGATCAGCCCAACAGAGCAGGTCATCTCCTCAACATCCCCTCCTCTTTGGAGTTTGAGACCTGGGGTACATGGTCAGGGTGTGTGAACCCTTAAAAGTACCACAACTTGGGTGTGTGTGTATGTCTGTATTTTTCTGGGAAGAGTTTTCATAGCCTTCATCAGTTTCCCCCAGCCCTGCAGTGCAAAATGCTGTCCATGCCGGTGAAGGTGAGCAGGAAAACAGAGCAACCTTTAATAGTGAGGAGGAGTTTTGAAGTTCATTTTATTGCCTTGAGCCTTGAATTACATTTTCTCGGCATGTGGATGGGTCCTCTTTTCTGGTTTGATAAACAGGCTGGTCATTCGCACCCAGGTGCACACACAGAACTAACCTGCCCCAGAGCCTGGGTCACGATTCAGCCCTGGAACAAGGAGGACATCAGCTAAACAGCTTCAAAGTGGAACCCAAGCCCCATTGCGGCCCACCCAGCCCGAGGACCCAGCACGCAGTTGATAACAGACTGGACGCCCACTGGGGTGACCGCCATCCCAGGCCAGGGCTCCCGGAGCACACCCTCTTTCCCCAAACCTGCGGGCTTTCGGGGAGACCTCGCTGAGCCCCACTGCTGGGCAGCCCGTGAGGACCGTAGGCATATCTGCTCCTTTGTTTATGATGAGGCCTTGAGCCTCTAGGTATTCCAGGAAGACAGCGCTGAGCTCACTTGTCTTGCTGAGAAAACAGAAAGGCCTGGAGACCAAGAAGCATCGTTGAGGTCTGTTGATAAATACCACAGCTTTTCAGCCTGCTGAGACCGTGTGATCTTTGTTGAATCACCTAATCCACTCGGCTAATTATGCCCATTTTCCCTCCTCTCTCTCTCTCCTACTCTCCCTTCCTCGTCACAATGTGGCACTTCAGAAACGCTCCCAGAGGAATTTCAAGGAGCCGGCTGGGTCTCTGTGGAGTACCCCGCATTATCTCATTACCATCTCGCCTGGTGATCGGATTCCGTTAGCTGACTCTCTTTATTAGCAGGCAAAGGCAAACTTATGAAATACCTTTAAACCTGGATTTCCTTAACAATATATCATTGGGGAACTGACAGCCCTCGCTCGCTTCCCTCTGCCAGAAAAAATTAAGATTGTTCCCAATTTAATCTCTCTTCCGCATCGGATATTTGTTGTTTTAGCAATAAACTTGGAGTAGAGGTTCTGGGCGAGGAGGCTTTGGGTTGTCACAGAATAGCTTTGATAGGTGTGCCGTTATGCGGACGGGGCTGGCCCTGGCTTCAAGGAGCCTGGGCAGAGGGCCCCGGTTCTAGCCTTGATGGGAATGGCTACCGTCTTTGTAGTTCCAGGGACAGGGGTTGGGGAGATGGCTGGGCTGTCGTGCACGCTGCTCACTGTAACACACTGTAGTTCCTTGGCCTTCTGGCTTTCTGGAAGTCAGAGTCACCAGGCTGGCTCTTGATGGGGTTCTGGCTGAGCGGAGCCCTGGCTCTGTTCCCAGGGATATGGTGCAGGGGTGCTGTTGGTGCCCTGCTTAGATCCCCATGCCTGGACTGGTGCACTCACCGCCGCCCCCCCAGCTGAGCGTTGGCTGCTAAAGTTCACAGCTGTCCCCCTTTTCTAGAGAATGAGCCTTAGACGAATGGGAGGCACCTGACCCCAGAGGGTAGCAACACCCTGCCCTAGTCACCTTGCCTTAAGCCATTAGCCTATGACTGACTGAGACAGGGGCATAAAAGACCAGCCCCCTTGCCTCAAGGCGAGTCTGATTTTGCGGTATAACCCATGCTCCCGGGGTCCCCGTGGGACCAGGCTGAAGCTGATGTCAGCCCAGACCTCATCCCCTCACCTGCTTCTCTTCGGCTTCCCCGGTAACTCACATTCCCTAGGCTCAGCCTCTAGGAGAGGGTTGCATTTGGGCTGTTTGGGTTTCTGGGCTCTGAGGGGCCTCCTCTGGAGTCGGACTTGGTGTGCATGGCAGGGAGCCGCCACGGATGGTCAAGGCTGGCAGGACCGGGCAGTCAAGCCATGAGTAGTCACTGAGGCCCCATGGGCACTTCCCGAGCATCCTCCCCCCAGAATGGACAGGTGTGGCTGGGAGTGCCTGGACCCATAGGCTGCCTGGCAGGGGCGGCCTAGGATGCTGGCCTCCCTACCTCCCTGCCCTCCCCCCCACCCCCGCCACCTGCTCGTGGAGCACATAAGCCGCCCTTCGAGGCAGCTCTGAACCATGGCCTCTTAGATCTGCACGGCCTCCACCGGAGCCGCGGAGCCTGACCAGGGCGCACCCTGCCAAGCACATCACATCCCTCCAGGCACTCTGCATGGAGATGCGGAAGGCTGCGGAGGAGAAGGGGGAAGAACTGTGTTGGAAAATCCTATTATCTAGCCAGGCCCCCATTGATAGCCCATGCATGAAACCAATTTACAAAGTGTTGAGTCAAAGCCTCTTGGACCGCCTGTTCTCACGGGAGCCCGGCAATCACCCTGCCCACGGCCTCCGCACACAGAATGCCAGGCCGCCCTCCGTCCACGCTGGCTCGCTCTAGAGCTGTCAGTCAGTGCCCTGGGCCGGCCGGCCCCCTGGCTCCTGCTAATGTCGGGAGAATTTATGACGGTGACAGGAGAGAGACACTTTGAGGAAAGCATGATAATTTTCTGATCTCCACTTTGCTGGTGGCTTGAGCGAGCCCAAAGCGAGATTCTTGGGGCTGTGAGCGTTTTCAGAAGGTCAGCCTGTCTGTCCATCTTCTGTCACCAGATGCAGGCAATGCCATGGAGGCTCGGGTGGCCCTTGTGACCCGGGACAAGACACTTAACCTCCCTGAGCCTTGGCTTCCTTCTCTGGAAAAGGGAATGCCCTTCCCAGCTGGGGTCAGGACCGTACAAGATGGGCCTGGCGCATAGTAGGTCCTCAGATACACTTTTATTATTATTATTTTTCACCTCAGCCGGAACAGCTCATACAGTGGGCCAGGGAAGGAGGGGCTACTGCGTTTCCTCGTAGAATATGCTGGTAGGTCTTACATGTGTTAACAGGCAAGGAGCTCATTGATTTAGCCGCGGTGTCTCCTGCTGGAAATTATTCCGGTCTTGGAAGAGACTGTACTCCCATAGCTCCTGCCAGCCTGGTCCTGACTGTGTGCCGGGCACCGCTCTGAATGTTCTGCACACACAGCTACCTCAGCCTCACCGCGAGCCTGCGTGCTGGGTACTGCTATTACCCTAATTTACAGGTGCGGAAAATGAAGACGAGCGATTGTCCAAAGTCACAGACTGTAAGACGCGGATCCTCCATTCGTGTAGCTGATCCATGAGCTTCTCCCCTTTTATGGGCTCAGGGTGGGAGAGTCTCTGCTCCGCTTCGCCTTGAAAGTGGACTCACCATCCCCTCAAGATGCTGCTTCCCTCCACAGCCCATGTCAGATTTGAACAGAAATTGGGCTGCCTCATCTTTGGCATTAACCCCTTCCTAAAATTTCCTGGCGGACTGGGGAGGGCCTCAGAGACGAGGGCTGGGCTGGGCCTATAAATCTCCCCTCCCTGCTCCACACTGGGGCTCTGTCCGCTAGGCCAGACTTCACCCGACCGTCAATAATGCTCCTCTTCCCCCATCTCCCACTCCAGGGGTCCTCCTCCTCGGTGGAGTGTACCCATCCCCCAGGGGGAGGGGCTCTGGTACCTTCCCCAGGCAGTAAGAGTGTGCATCTGGTCTTAGTGCTGTGAATTCTGGAGCTGAGACCGAAGAACCACCGATGTAACATGCAGGCTCTTGATGCAAGTCAAAGCCAGGGCCTTGAGTTCCCCATCTGTAAAATGGGCATGAGAAAATAATAGCGCTATTGGGGGTGGTGGTGGGAGGATTTCATGTGTCAAACGCAGTATCCAGAACACAGGTTAAATAAAGCTTGGCCATTACAGCAGCCAGACTCAAGATCACAAACCGCCCTTGCTCCACGGTTCAGGTCATCCAATTCATCCAGAGGAAAGTTCACTTTTTTTGTTCAAAACAGCCATAAAATTCAGTGCCTCTAAATCAGTGTGAGGCCTTTTTCTCCCAGCTTGGTCTACAACTCAATGCCAAGTGAAAGGGGAGAGTGGAAGGGAGGAGGGATCTGGAGGGAGTGGGCAGGCCTCGGTACAGACAGGGGAGATGTCCTCAGAGCTCAGATGTTTAGCGGGCTCCACATGAGTCTGTGGAGACCAGAGCTTGTTAGAAGCCTTTGCCATCTGGCAGCAAGCCAGGTCCCATTAGCTAACTAGGCCATCTCTGATGGGGCTTCCGGGGGTGGCCCTGCCCAGTCCGAGTGAATGACATCCTCTAGACACAGCTACACAAGTCTTGTCTTAGGTGGCAGTTTGCAGACCGTCGGTGCAGGACCCCTCCCGGCCCTCCAGCCTCCCTCAGCTGCCTGGGACGGAGCAGGAGTGGAGAGCCCCAGGGACAGAAGAAGGAGCATGGCTGGCTGCAAGTTCCCAGCCCCGTGCCCCTGCTCCGTGATCTGCAGAGCCCGAGCTAGCCTGGACAAGTGCCGTCTTCATGGAACTCAGAGGACCGCCTCACGGAGGGAGAACAGATTCTCCCAAAGGGGAGCCCGCTTCCCTTCTGTGACAGGCGAGGTCCCATCAGCCTCTCCGCCTGGTGCTCCACCCCCAGAGCTGGACACCAGCCTGTTCTTTCTGTCACAAGGGTCCTCAGAATGGACCCCCGACTCTGTGTCGCGAGAGGTTGCTGACCTGGACGGACGCCGTGGGCCTCCTTGTAAATAAGCCGGGCAGGCCTGGGGGCCTCCAGGGGCCACCAAGGGGCGTCCAAACCGTGTGAGATGCCCATCTGCTTTGAAAGGAGTTTTTCAGCCACACAGACAAGAGGGCACCTGGGCCTGTGGAGAGCAGGTAGCCAAAATGAAAGGCTCCCTCGACAGCTGGCATGAGTGCTGCCTGCCTCCTGGCCTTGGCTTTGAGGGGTGAGAAAAGGCAAAGGAGAAGCCGCAGGGCCCATCCCCCCTCGGAGAGCGTCGTGGCTCTTGGTGAGCTGAATTTAGAGCCAGCGGATCAGAAAGAACTTCAGAGTTTCTCTCTACGCGAGCGGGGCCCCCGGGTGCCCTCGTGCTCTCACGGTCGGCCTGCACCTACTGCCTAGACCCTCGTTGGAATCACCTGGGGGCTTTAAAAAACACTGATGTCTGGTCCCCACCCAGAAAGTCTCATTTTAATTAGAATGAGGTGTGGCCTGGGCTCCGAGATTGTTAAAGCTGCCTGGCCACCTTCAACGTACCGCCAAGTCTGAGGACCTCTGGGGTCTACACACACATAAAGACAGGGAGGGTTCTGGATTCTGGCTTTGTAACCGAGTACCTACCTCGTCTCAAAAGTTGTCCTCCACTTCCCCAAAGAATGTCAGTATACCTTACCTAACAAGGAAATATTTTGTATGACATTATTTTGCAGGATATTGAGAAATTAAGCAAAGAAGGAATGCTTTTCATTAATAATAGAGAATTAATTGTATAGTAATGAAGTATATAATTAACTGGACTCAACAGACAACATCTGTGGATTGCTGATAACCAGAGGGTGGGGTTCCACATCAGGAGACAGGGGGTCTGAAGCAAATTACAAGCGCACATCCTTAAGGCCTTGGAAAAAACAAGAGGGTTTTATTTGTATTTATTTATTTATTTATTTATTTATTTATTTATTTATTTAAGGCAAGAGAGTTTTATTTGTATTTATTTATTTATTTACTTATTTATTGAGAAAGAGAGCAAGAGCGGGGGGGGGGGGCTCAGAGGGAGAGGAAGAGAAACTCAAGCAGACTCCCTGCCGAGCACGGAGCCATGGCCCTGAGATCATGACCTGAGCCAAAATCAAGAGTTGGACACTTAACTGCCTGAGCCACCCAGGTACCCCAAAACAAGAGAATTTTTTAAAAATGCTTTTTACTTTGAATAAATTATGGATATAAAATATCCATATAAAATCTAGGAAATTCACATTGATGAAATCCACAGACCTTATTAAAATCACAGACTTGGCTGGACCTTTCATTCCTGGGTTTCTTCACTCCTTCAAAACTCTGATCGAGGCACCGGCACGGTTGTATCACAGCGCCGACCGTGGGTCACAGACACCAGATTCACCTGGGAAGCTCGTGAGAAATGCAAATTCCCAGACCCCAGGCTCAGATCTACCGATTCGGGTGGTGCGGGAGTAGAACTGGAAAGTCAGCCTTTTTAGCAGGTTTCCCAAGTAGTTCTTAGAGACACAAAAGTTGGAAAGCCTCTAACCTGCTCTGTGGCAGGCAGTGGGCTTAGCACAGGAGAGACACTGTGGAAAGACTAGTTGTTGCCCTCCCAGGACAGAGGAGACAGGTCCTAACAGCAATGACCAGGGCTGAAAGAGAGCCATGGAATCTAGCCACACGTTGTAAGAACATAGGGGAAATATCTCTTTGGGGGGGATGGGCAGGATTTGGGTAGGTTGGGCATATTTAAGTTGGGTTTTGACAGATGTGTAGGAGTTTGATAGTCGGACAAGATTATTAAATCTCAACCATAGCTTTGGCATGTTGTCCCCCTTTGCCTTTGAAGCTGATTTCCTGCCATGAGGGCTCCTTCGCAGCGGGGAGGTGTGTTGACCATCTGTGTATCCCCGATGCCTGGCACACTGAAGGTGCTCAATAAATGATGAATCCAAGCATGAAAGCTCTGGCTGGCTGGATAAACCGAGCGCGGGAGGATGGCGGGTTACCGAGTGGATGGCTGGGTGGACGGGTGGGGGGTGGCTGGGTCCTTGCGTGAGCAGCGAGAGCACAGCGGCATGAGGCTGTGTCCTGGTCTCAAAGGCTCAGCGGTGCTGGCCCCTGAAGCCCTAAGGGGCGGAGCCAGCAACCATGTGAGGAATGCAACAGGGCTCATCCCCTAGAGCTAAGCCCCGCACCCCCCAAGACCCCAGGGAGACAGCTGACTTTGAATGTGAGCTAAGTGGCCTTCACCCCGGGGAAAAAAAATAGAAAGACATTTACCCTGAAAGCACTCTCCTGCTCCTTAATAAGTATATTAATTTTAAATGCCAGAGGCAGACTCGTAAACTGTTTCTTGGAGGATTATGGCCACAGCCCTGCCTGCTGCAGAGAGCTGAGAGCCGGCCACTCTCGCTGCTGTTAGCAGAGAGAGCAGGAATCCACGGTTTTACAGGCAGGCTTGCAAAGGTCATCCCTGCCGTGTGTTGGACGAGGAAGGAGCAGAGGAGCTCTGCTGCCTCTTTCTTTTCCTCACGTCTCTTGCTGGGCCTAGGAAGTTGTGAAGGAGTGCCTCTGGGTGCCAGCACGGAATCAGAGGATCCTGGGAGGAGATAGGGCCCGTCTGACTGGAGGCAGAAGAATGAACGACTGGGAGGAGCTCTCTATTCCAAGGAACCCAAAGTATGATGCTTTGGCACCTGCCCCTCAGCCACCGAGGATGCTTCTAGAAGACGCAGACGTCCAGCCCTCATCGGCAGTGCTCCTGGATCAGACTCCTGGGTGGTGGGCACCCCAAAACTGTTTTTCAAGTAAATCACAGGCACGCTGAAGTTGGAGAACTTGGCCGTGGGGACTCCTTCTCCCCAAGGCTCTATCTAAACAGCCCTCTTTTTACAGATTCTGTTCTGTGGGTTATCTATGAGAACTTAGGGACTGCAGGCCAACTGTGTCCTGCTTGACCCCAAGCTGCCCACTGGACATTTGTCATTAAGCATGTTGTCTTACTTAATGATCTCATGTGCTTGGTCTAGGAGGGCCCTTGTCCCCTACCAGTAAGGAATGTGAGAAGCTTTGTTGAAAAGTAAAAAACCGAGGTGCTTCCTCAATGAGGTCCCTGCAGGGAAGGAGGGAGAAAGATTTCAACAGTTATTCTCGTCGAAAGTGCATGAGGCATCGTAAGAGTGTGTGTTGCTAAGTTTTCGAGACAGGTTTATTGCATAACATATTGGGGAACGTTATCAAGGTGGTTTATTTACTTCCTTCTTGTGCCCATCCCATCACTGGGTGGAGGACACTTGTCAGAGGAACTCCCCAGAATGCTTTCTCAGCACCGAGAGGCTCACGGGGTTGGATGCCTTGTAATTCATGACCTTTTTTTATTTTTATTTTTCCCTGAGGAAATCTGAACACAGAGAACTTGAAGCTGTGGGGTGGGGGGTGGAGGGGAGACTTCTGATTTATCCTGGGACATAGAGACATTCAGACTCAATGGGGCCAGGAGGATCGGGTAAGTGACAAGGAGAGACTGTGCTTAGTTCCCATTGATGAAATGCCCAGCTCAGTCGAATCTCATATTTTAGAGACTTGCAGAGCTATTCGGTAATAATAAAGTCAGGTTTCAGAAGCGATTCACAGACTTGGGTGAACATCAGGCATGATTTTAGGTTTCCGTGTCATCCTTCGGGGTCCAACGTCAGGACATTCTGAAATGTCATAGCCTGTCACAGTGGCTCCACAGTATCTCCAGAATTGTGTCCCCGAATGTGTGACCCGGAGGCCCATCTTTGGACAATGGCAAGTTCTAGGGAAGCATCTTCTTAAACGAAGAGGCAGAAACGAACGCATTCCACCATTCTTCTAAGAGTTTCAGGCATTAAAAAACAATATTCTCAGCCACTTGATCAAAACTGATCGATGACCCGCACCAGGCCCATAACCGTGCACTTCGATAGGAATAAAATTAATTAAATGGGGTGTGCGTTTTTTCACCCTTCGACATTTGTATTGCTGCTAAAAAATCTATACTTTTAAATATACTTCATTGTTATTCATTAAACCCGCGTGCAGTCTGTAGTTACAGAGCTTCAATCACACAGGCCATCACGGAAAAAGTCCGGTAGCTCAGGCTAACGTGCTTCCAGCAAGCAGCTTGCTGTGTTCCCCAGCTGAGCCGCATTCAGCTCGAGGAGACGGGAGAGTCATAAGGCTGGGCCGAGCCGGCTCTTTCATAAACCTGGCAGCACACGATCCACGGACCCCGGAGGACTCACTGTTAAACTGGGGCTGCAATAAAATGGTGGGTGTAAATCAGTGCCAGGGATTTAGAGAGGTCACTTTCATATCCTGTGATGGGCCATCGTTCCCTGCTCCCTCCCTGGCCTGCAGCTGCCCCTGCTCTCCAGCCCGCTGTGGGATTCTCAGGACTGTGTTGTTCCTTGGCTCTTGCTTCCCGGGGGGGGGGGCCCTCCCGTCCCACATCTCGGGTCCCCATTGTTCTCCAGGTCTGGCCCCCTCTCCCCTGGCCTGCCTCCTCCAGCCTCCGCTGGCTTCCTCCCTCCTCGGCTCCTAGTTACTTCCAGGATGTTCGCTGTCTGGGGGGAAGTGTCCTTTGATGCCCATAGTTTTCTACGATTCTATCAAAGACAAGAAAGATGGACCAAATGCCTGTGGTCGCAATCAGAAGGGAAGTTCACGGGCAAAGTGTGCCCCAAAGAAGCAAAGCCTAGAATGATCCATCTCAGGCAATGGAGTGATGTCCACGCTTGTTCTGTGCAGCATGTCAAGGAGAGAGAGCGTTCCCCTGCGCCGTGCTTGGCGGTTCAGCGGAGGCACGCCCCATGACAGGGAAGCAGGAAGCAGGACCCAGAGATCTGGGGTGATAGCCGAAGAGCTGCTGGCGTTACAAAGAGTTGCTTTGATGTTTCCTATTTTGCCTTTACAATTCATTAAAATGATACGTGTGTCTCCAGAATGTCTTTGTTTAATATAGTCCTTTTCTCTAAAATCTTTGGGTAAAATTGATGCTTGAGGAAAATATACACCGCCCACCATGTCACCCTGTAGGCCCACGGTCCGAGCCCCCGGTTTGAGAAACATAGACGTTCATTATCACAATTAATTTTCACCCCTAATTCAGTCATGCCCATGAGGCGAGTGAGGGACTGAGACTCATGAAGGTTAAGTGACTTTCTCCTGGGGTCATCCAGGGCTCGGATTAGCAACGTCGTCCCAAATCCTGATGCCTACCCACTCCCATTCTATTGCGATACTTTGCCTTCCCGTCGGGCAGGCCGCCCTTGTCGCTTGAAGAAGCAGCCTAAAACTTCCAACTGCTCAGGACATCCAGTTTTCAGAGAGTGTGGAGGGTGCCCCCCAACCCCCTGCTTCCCATGTCCCTACAACCACAGTGACAGCACGCAGCTGACTTGTCCCTTAAGAGCAGCAGCTGGAAGTTCAGAGGGAGCGGAGTGTCTGTATAATTGGATGGTGGATGCAGCTGTTGCCTCCAGGAATGACAATGGTCAGAGTCATCGGGGGCTGGGTAAGTTGGGTGCCCTCAGCAGAGAGTGGATGGCTGAAAGCCCTGAAGGCTCCCCTGTGGAGGCTCCACCGGCCCCCAATAGCCTGGACCGAAGCACAGTGTCTGTTTGGCCAGCAGAAGCCAGGTGATGGCTGGGGCCCTTTCTCCTTCAGGCATCAGCCCAGGCAGGGCCAGCTTGGGGGGTGAGGCAGGTGGTGGTGGCAGTGGAGATGATAGCCTGCGGCCCGTAGGACTCACTCCCTGGCCGCGGTCTGATATCCGGCAGCCAGGAGGGAAGCAGTGTCGGCTCTGGGGTTCTCCCCACACAGCCTCTTGGGCTGCAGCGTCTGTTGCCTCAGTCAAAGTCTTGATAAAGTTCAGGAGGACCGTTTGATGACCTAGACTCCTGGTCACCCTTTGATGGATCCCCCTGCCCACCAGGATGCAGTCCAGATACCTTCATCCAGTGTGTTGACTTCCTCTCCGGCTCATTGCCCACCCTTCCTCCCCTCACTGACCCTTAGCTGCCCCAAAGCTGCCACTCTCTCGTGTTGCCCTTGTCAGTGCTGGTTCACTGCGTTCCCACTGTGACTGCCTGGCTAAGCCCCACTCACTGGGCAAGATTCAGCTTGAGTGCTGCCTCTTCCAGGAGGGCCTCCCTGACCATCCCAGCCAGGGTCAGGCAGTGGGACACTGTGCACCCACAGCCTTCACCCCGTGTCACAGCTGTTAGCTCCCCTCCTGTCTCTAGCACTGGACTTTGAGCTCCTCGAGACATCTTTTTCTCCAGTGCCATGTGGGAGGTGCTGAGTAAATAGTTTTTGGGTAAATAAACTTGCTACTGCATGGGATTTGGCCAACAAGGAACCATGAGAGCGTGCCAACAATGGCCGTAATGGCTGCCATTTACTGACTGCAAACCGCACATCAGGCACTGTGATAGGCAGGTGACACACATCAGCTCCTTATCCTCAGTCCAGCCCCATGAGATTTGTCATTCCCATTTTCCAAGTCAGGAAACTGAGCCTTAGTCTGCCTGAGGTCATGAGGCAAGGGGGCAGCAAAGCCGAGATTTCAACAGAAGTCTGTCCGATGGAAAAGTCTATGCTCTGAGCCAGCATCAAACGTCGGCAGGTGCCCAGTGGCCCTGGGTTTCCCATACCGCAGCCTGCAGTGTGGGCTTGACTCGCACAACCCCTTGCAGACAGCTGGGGCAGCGCCTGGGACCCCAGGAGGCCTGCGGACATCTTCCCTGGGGAGCTGCCGTAGCAACGGTGTCTCTGTGATGGAGTTGCCTGGTGTCTCTGCTCCCCCTTGTAGCCTGTGTCCTCACAAGCCCCCAGCCCTGCCCCCCCTTACTGCGGAAGCAGAGAAGTGTTAATATTGTATGATCCACGATGGTTTGTGTGACAAGGAGTCCATGCGTCTCTGAGTAGACTCGTCCCAGCCCAAGTGACGCCGGGCCTTGTCCTGTCTGTGGGAGCCCTGACGTTGATGAATGAGTCTTTCAAAGTCAGTCCCCACTTGCAGGAGAAGCCACCTCTCCCGAGGAGTGTGGTGGCCAGCATGGATCCACAGCCCTGCTGGCAAGGCCGTGCCACCTGGGCTGGACACCCCCGGAAGCAGTCCTCAGAGAAACAGATGAGGGAGAGGACACGGTGGGCCTCGTCCCCATGTCCCTAAAGTCAAATGGCAATGCTGTCTCGCCTTGGGCATCACGGGCCCAACTGCCTCCTTTCCACTCCTAACCACAGCTCCTCAGCCAGCAAACGTGGGCCGGCCCTTAATGGCGTGACCCCAAAAGTCTGCAACAGCAGATCGCACAAACTCAGTCCGTGTCCTCTTTGCACTGTGTTTACTCGGGTTGCAGGTTGCGTCTGGACACTGACTGCCTTGGTGTTGACAGAGCTCAGAATGAAGCCGCTCTTTGCAGAAGATGAGAGCTGCCATCTCTGCTCCCAGACCTAACCACTCCTGCTTTGCAGTCCATACTGGGGAGTGGCCACCACAGGGGGAGTGGGGACGAGCTGAGGAAGACAATGCACCATGGGTTATTGGTTGACAAATGGGACTTTTCGCTATAGCCTCACTGAGGCTTCAAGCTGAGGACGGTGGGTGACAAGTTCCTGTTCACCGTAAGGACACGGGAGTGTGCCGGATATTCCCCCCCAGTGTATCCCTGGAGCACAGTTCTCCATGCTGGTCCTGCCTGGCTGACCTCTACAGACAGCATCGACTGGCCTCCTTTGCTCTGGGGTTTCGGGCTGAGCTCAGCCAAGGGGAGACACCTGCAGGAGAGCCGAGGGCAAGAGGACAGAGGGCTCGGTATTTATTTCTCCAGTTCCTCTCTGCTTGGTCATGTTTTGAGAATGGCTGGATCCTTCACGTAAAGGCTGTGCACCTCTGTGACAGTCCTAGATCTTCTAAGGTTCCAGAAACATCTCCCTCCCTTGGCCCCTCACACTCAAGACGTTTCTCAATCCCTTGTAGTTCCCTGAACCCTGCCCACACCTTTATAAACAATCTCTTCAATTCCCTTCAGTTGCCTCTCTAAGCATGCCATCTGTTTCCTGCCAGGACCTGGCCCTGGAGACGCATGGCCAGACATAGCCACAGCCTTACCAAGAGAGGGGGAAACAGGCTCTGCAGCCCTCAACCCATCAGCCACCCTTCTTGCAGAGGGAAGAAAGTCTGAGACTAAGAATTGGGAAGGGGAACTGGTACTGTGAGTTTCCCTTCCTCTGTCTATCCCAAGTCAAGTAAAGGAAGCTTCCAGAAAATCACATGTAGAAAGATTTTGTCTCTAAGCAGGAAGAGTGGCACCTACCCCACCCTACCCCCACTTGCTGACTGCTTACACGGTAGAAACTCAGAGACCTGTCCCCAATTCTCCTGGAGCAGAGCTCAGACAAGCAGCAGGAAGTTGCCTGTGTGGACAGAGTTTGGAGGTGCAAGGTTACCTCCTGAAGGCCAGATGGATCATTACAGGTTGGCCCGGCTTGAGCTGTCTTGAAGGGTGCTACAGTGAACACTGGCTGGAAGGGGAGACCAGGCAGGCTGTGTGGGGGCAGCCCTGAGTTGCAGATGATGGGGAGTCATGAGAGATCAGTGGGGAGCCCACTGCCTCTGTCAGGGAAACGTCTTATGCAGAAACTGTCTTGTTTCCCAGACAATATCTCAAAGGACCCACAAAATCCACCCACCAGAGACAAAGCTTGCATTTGGACATCTACCGGGTCCTTTGGCAGCCAGAGAGCCAACAACAGGTTAAACCATGTAGAAAGATCACGGTCTCCCCACCCTGACCATGGAGGAGCCAGAGGCAGCGAGAGCTGGGGAGGAGGAAGAGAAGGGCCAGGAGGCGAGACAAGCAGCTAGTTACTTCCCTTCCCCACTGCAGAGACTGCTGTTTTTATTTGGGTTGAAATGGACTTTTTTAACACGTGAAAATAGACAATACTGCATTGAAAACTTACAGGATCATTTGGTAGTTCGAGTTTTAATTTTTGGAGGAACCACTATACTGCCTTCCATGGTAGCTATCCCGTTTACACCCGCACCAGCAGCATACAAAGGCTCCCTTTTCTCCCTGTCCTCACCAACACTTCTTATCTCTTGTTTTTTTGGTGATAGCCATCCCAGCAGGGGTGAGGTGATACACTGTGGTTTTGATCTGCCTTTCCCTGCTGATGAGCACCTTTCCATATACCTACTGGCCATTTGTATGTCTGCTTGGAAAAATATCTCTTCAGAGTCTTGTTTACTTTTTAATTGGATTATTTGCCTTTTTTTTTTTTTTTTTTGCTATTGAGTTGTATGAGTTTGCTATATATTTTGGATATTACTCTTTCTGTATGTTGCATGAATATCTTCTCCCATTCCATATGTTGCCTTTCCAATTTACTGATTGTTTCCTTTGCTTGGCAAAAGCTCTTCAGTTTCATGGGAATATATCTGAAGGAAATGAAATCAGTATCGTGAGGACATATCTGTACACCCGTGTTCATTGCAGCACTAATCACGACAGTCAACCAATGGAAGCAACCTAAGTGTCCTCAGTGCATAGGCCGCCTGGGTGGCTCAGTTGGTTGAGCGTCCGAGTCTTGATCTCAGGGTCGTGAGTTCAAACCCCATGTTGAACCCCATGTTGGGCTCTATGCTTGGCATGGAGTCTACTTTAAAAAAAAAAGTCCATCAGTGGATGACTGGACAAAGAAAATGTGAAATACATGTATAATACAATATTATTCAGCCACGAGAAGGAAGGGAATTCTACCAGTTGTGACAACATGGATGAATCCAGAGGGCATTATGCTGAGTAAAGTAAGCCAGAAAGAGAAAGAAAAATACTGCATGGTATCACTTATATATGGAATCTTTTTTAAAAAGCCAATTTCCTAGAAACAGAGAATAGAATGGTGGTTACTAAGGGCCGGAGGGGAGGAAGACAGGAGGTGCTACAGGTCAAAGGGTACAAATTTTCAGTTATAAGAAGGATAAGTTTGGAGGATCTAGTATACGGCACGTGACTGTAGTTAATAACGTGGTATCACATCCTTGGAAGTTGCTGAGAGTAGATCTTAGTATTTTTACCCGACACGCACATACGCACACGCGGAGAGTTAATTACGTTAAGCAGGGAAGGTGACGGATGTGTTAATTACCTTGATCTTGGCAATCATTCTACAATGTACATGTATATCAAATCATCACATTGTATACTTTAAATACATACAATTATATTTGTCACAAGAAAAGAAAATTTCTAGGATCTGCTTCCTGTAGTGTGGGTGGGTGTGTGGGCAGAGAGGACAACTGAGAGAGCAGGTCTGAAGGCGGTAGAGAGGGGGAGAGGCTGTGTCCTGATTTTCCCACCCAGCCCGGTTGTTCGAGAAATTGGCTTTAAAGTCATTAAAGTCTTCGGGATTGTAAGGACTAAATAAGAATATAAAAGGAGGTAGTTCTCCAACACAGGACAGAAACAAACCGAGCACGTGGTGATGTTAATACAAAGTTGAAGGGCGAGTGACAGGTCACCACCTGTAGCCCAGGTCCCACCTGAGGACAACTGCAGGTCGAATCTGCATTCATCAACATAGTTCTTATACCTCGTACTGAGCAGGGGCTCTGCTGGGCGTTACTGGGGCACATGTGCGCCTCGACAGAGACGCGGACATGAATGCCATCCCGGCCTCTGGGAGCTTCCGGTCCGGTGGGATATTTGATTAATCTGATCCTTTATTGTTCTGTAATTGTTCCCTTTGTTTCCCCCAAAGCAGTCAACTCCTGAGAACAGAATCCACAGCAGACGATCACTTACACATTCACTGAACATCTACCACAGGCCAAGCTCTGTACTGACCACCGGGGGAACCAGCATGCCCTAAGTCATGTGACTCTGAGCCCATGCCGGGCTCATGGCAGACATGCAATCGAAACTTCAATTTCCCTGCATAGATATGATGGACAGCAAGCAAACCCCTCTGGGCAGGGGTGTGCAGGGTCTCTGAGTCCCTGGTTTGCTCTGGGCTGGCTTCATGAACCGTTCTGGATGTTTCTTTTTCAAGCATTGCTCGAATTCCTATTGTATACTAGGTACAGGAGAACACAGGCATGGATAAGACCCGGTGCCTGCCTTCTGAGAACTCGGTGCCCAGCAAGAGAGATGATAAGTAAGAGCAACACACGTGAGGCGCCGTGTACAAGAAGCTTGGGCTTCGGGGCAGTGTGGAGAGGGCAGGGGTGGTTGGACCGGGTCGAGGGAGGTCAGGAGAGGCTTCATATGGAGGCGATGTTTAAGCTGAAAAGCAAAGGAAGGGAAGAGAACTCTGGGCAGAAGGAGCAGCTGGGGGAAATCCCAGAGTGCACTGGGGAAAGGGTGGGTGCGGGGAGCTGGGCGAGGGGCATACCTGGAGCATGGATGATCGTGCTTCACTTACAGCCCATGCTAGGGGTTTGGATGTCCCTCTTTTGGAAGCTACCTGTAAGTTTTAATTTAGGGAGGCGCTGGAATCAAATTTGCATTTGGAAAGATAGCCTCTCGTGGCTGAGTGGAGCATGGGGTGTCAGGGAGGACGGAAAGTAGGAAAACTGGTTAGGAAGCTGGAAGCTGTGGTAACCACCCATCGGGACACAGGACGCAGAGGTGAGGCCAGAGGCCAGAACTTTCCAGACAAAGAATTGACCAGAACTAGCAGAAGAGCTGGGGGACATGGAGGGGAGGCCACATGGCTGGCAGACAGGTGGAGAGGCCTCATTCTAGCTGGTTCTGATCTGGCCACACTCCTGGCCAGTAATCAACCCCAGGGCCTCGGTAGGGAAGGCTTGGACCCCACTCATGTGCTCAGCATCAGCCGGGCCAAGCCCCCGGGGCGCCCAGGACAGGCATCTGTGCCCTAAGCAGGCGTCCTACAGGTCCTCTGCCGGCCCAGCTCTGTGTCGGCCTAGAGGCTGCAGCAATGCTCCACAGAATTACATTTTCCTCTTTGAAGGCGGCCTCTGCAAGCAGAGCATTACTTAATCGAGCAGATATTTAGATCCGTGTATCTCTTGTAAGGTACACGGCTCCCCATGGTGACATCTTAATGGCCAGGGGCATGGAGAGGAAGGTAAATAATCTTTACCTTTGCTGCGGCCTGGGAATTCTCCTCGTTTGTCAGATATGATTAGCTGTTACCCTTCTGGTCCCCGCTTGTCACCGTCACACCCCTTTGGATGCTCACGCCTTGCTTTCTCTCCAGCTCTCTCTCCCTCTGGTGGCACCCTGACTGGCTAGTAATTTATGTATGACAATATGAGACTAATTCGGTTATTATGTCAAAGGGAAATTGAATCTAGGGTTTTAGTGCCGCATCTGGGAGAAATCTTCAAATGAATCTGGAGTGGAGAAAAAAGCCTCTGAGTTCGATTCATCTGCTTGTCACCCTGTCGGCAAGATTAAGTCATTATAGAGGGCTAAGCCAGGGCCAGAAATGGGAAAGGAGAGGAAGGAGATAAAGGGAATGGGAAGGGGGTGGGGGAGCCGAACACAGTGCTGGGAGGAGGAGGAGGCAGGAGCTCGGCTGGGCTGTGGGAGCGGAAGCCTGGAGGCGGCGGGCCTGGGAGGAGGAGGAAGGCTTCCTGCCTCTCTGGGGACTCCCTTATTTACCCACAAAGGCGGTCCTAGCTGTGTGAGAGCCAGGGGACAGATGGACAGGGAGGAGGTTCAGTGGGAGGGCATTTATGCAAACATTAGCTTGTCTCTGCTCCCGGGTGTCTTAAACATTGTCTGAGTTAAAAGCTGCCTCTCCTGCCTTCCGGGATTAGAACGCATTGCTCGGAGGCAAAGGGGGATGGTAGCATTTCTGGAAGCACCTAAGCTCTGCCGAGGGCTGAGGAGTTCCCCAGGTTCCGCGCAGCGGTGGGGCCCAGGCGCAGAGGAGCAGGTGTGCACCAGGGCTCGAACGACTTTCAGCCTGGCGAGCGAAGAAAAGGCGGATGGGGCAGGTGCCTGGGAGCCTGGGTTGGAATAGTGGGGAATGAGGACTAGTCAGTGTACCTGTGACCTGAGTATAAAGGGATCTGATTCTTGGGAAGGATGAGAATATTTTATAAAGGTGTTCTGCCCTCCAAAACACTCAAACCCTGCTTACATTGGTCCAGTTGTTAGACTTATTTTCGCTGCCATGACAGTATTCTCCAGTCTTGAGCTTGCGGGAATGTTTAGGCTCACTCTCCCTGGTGGGTACCTTTCATTTCTCTCTCCCATACTATGGCTCTCCCACTCTTGGTGAACTTGGGTCTCTAAGAAGCTTCTAACTGTTGGTCCTTCTTTCCCCAAGGGAAGATCATGGGGGTATTTGGCAAAGGGAGCCACCTTCACACCAAGAACATGAGTTGCCATGTTGGTTTCCGGTGGAAATTTGGGTGCCCAGATTTGAGTGTCTCCCTCACCTGTGGATTCTGACTCTCATACACCGGGAGCACCTACTCCCATGGGGAAACTGAATCACATGGTTACCATGACGACAGGTCTCCCCTCCAGCCTCAAAGGTGTCATTCTTGCCTCTTAGACTCTCCCTCCCAGCCAGGATTCCCCAGAAAAGGGTGCCAAAAGGTCCTCTGGATCATGCCACTCCCTCTGGCAGGATTTTGGGGGAACGACCAGGCCAGGAACGAATCAAGGCTCATTCCTACATTTGTCCTTCTTTACCAGCCTTCTTCTTTCCCCTTTCCTGGCCTCTCCGCAGAGAAACAACTTTTTCCCCCCAAGAAAAAGGAGGAAGCTCAAATTAAAAAAGAAAGAAAGAATTCAAAATAACCCTCAGTTCTTAACTCACGTCAATTTGACTGTTTCTTCCACCACCCACACATCGGCTTCGACCAGACACCCACCTACCAGTACTTATGCAAAAGATATTGGCAGCTGCTACTAACCCGAGAAATGTCTCGGCTCTCAGTGGCTTTGTTACCATCCCTCTCTGGGGTCTTTGTGCATTGGGGGCCTTTTTCCATTCTAATGGAGGGTCCCAGTGCCCTCAGAAGGACCCTGGGCTGCTGCAATCTTGCACTCTCGCCTCCTGAGCAAGCAAGATGTGTGAACGTCTGCCCCATCTCCGACACCCACCACCACGCTGTCTATACCAAGCTTCTGTTAATTGGACTGTGTGATCTCAGGGAAGGTTATTCGTTAACAGATAATTCAGAGCCCTGGACAAGTTCATCATTACACCCCGAGGTTCTGAGAGAGGCCAAGTGTCAGAGGCGGGATCTGTCTGAATTCTAGGCAGACCCTACCTTGTGTGTGGTGGAGACCAAAAACCCTTCCTAATTCTCGGAGGGAAGCTGCCTCTATCCATATTAAAGCAAGCTGTCCGCGTGGTAGGCCTGCCCAACTCCATGGAGGGGCAGGTGTCTCCTTAAGTTCATGGACATCCCAGGAGCCCTCAAATACGCATTCCCGATGTTCTTAGAAGGGCAAGTTCTAGGGGAGAGTAGGCTTGTGGCAACCACAGCACTGTGTTCCAGTCTGATGGGTCCTGGCATGGGCTTGTCATCAGGGGGCGTTTCATTCATTCGCCTGCTTCCCGGCCCAGCTACAGATAAAATAGTATGACTAACGAGTTGGGGGGTGGGGGGAGGGCAGGAGCTCTCCTCCTTCTAGAGTCTTCTTGGGGAAAGAGATGACACGGCTCCCTACAGTCATGCACAACAATGTTGGCAGACCCACTCCTGAACTCCTCTCCAAAGCCTCATCCTGCAGATTTAGCCAGAAGAACCAGATGGTCAGAGTAGTCCGAGCAGACAGGTAGGGGGTGGCGATGCCCATTCGAGGGACATCCTGCTGACTGCCCCCCCACCCCTGCCTCCCACCCCGGCTGCTCACTAGCTCTGCTCCCAGAATGTCCCTCACGGGAGACTGAAACCAACACCCAAAGCACCTGTCAGTGTAGACCCTCCTGAGCCCATGCAGGTCCTTGGAGAGTCCATTCAGGCTACTTGCTCCAGGGCAAGGGGGGCAAGCATGGCATTTCTGGAGACCCCAGCAGAACAACATGTGCCTTTCTCACTGTTGCTGGAATGGGGCCACCAGTTTCGGCTACCAGTCAGGGCTCTTATACCAGTGGGGCCAGTGGGAGATATAGCCCCAGAAGCAGGGCCCAAACTGGGCAGCAAAAGCTGAGGGGACAAGAGGAGGGGCACTTGGAAGAGCCCAGGTCTGCCATAAGGATAGGACCCCAGGGTCACTGGCTGTGGGACACAGTTCTAAGACAGAACCCGGGACCCAAGACATCTGCCTCTCCCTGCTGGCTTTCGGGGGCTGGGTCGAGGCTGGTGGGGGAGGCTGGGCTTGCAGGTGAAACCAAGAGCCTTCATCCGAGGAGGGAGAAGGGGCTCTGGGAGGCAATGAAGAGCCACATAGGCCATTTCTGAGGAGGACTGATGCCCGGCCGGAGAAAAACCCAAATAAAGCAAGGCTGGATTTAGGGATGAACTGGTTTACCTTTTGTTAGTGGGTCATTCTCTCCAGCTTTGCTTTCCTTAGGAATGTATTTAATTTTTAATTTTACAAGTAATACGTGAATACATTCTTGTAAAAATTCAAAGAATACAAGGGAAGCAAAAGTCCCCATTCCCTCCCTCCAGCCCTCTCTCCTCCTTGAAGGAAATCCCCATTTTCAGCTGACTGTTCAGATAGATGGGTAGGTAGGTAGCTAATGGCTAGAGATAGGGAGATAGATGGGTCGATGTTTGTGCGGCTTGCCTTTTTCACTCGACAATTTCCTTAGTGTGATTTCCATGCCAGTGAAGAGATCCCCCTCATTCACTTAATTGCTGCATGGTGTTCCACCAGTAAGTGGTACCCACGTTTCTCTGTGACCCTATTGATGGATATTTACTTTGTCGTTGTTGTTCTCTTATTATTTACAATAAGCATCCTTTTACACGGCTATGGAGAATTTTAAGATGGGTTTAGGAGTGCCTGGTGGGGATAGGAGGCCCTTGGGATCCCTGGGGGTCCTGGGGCGTGGAGAAATCGGGCTGGGTTTGAAGCAGACCACTGAGCAAGTCTCCAGACCACTCCGGTGCCTTGGCCAACTTCTCAGAGCAGCTGCTTCCTGTGGGGGCCTGGGCAGCTCTTGGGGTTGAGTCCCAGTGCTGTCCCTCAATGGCAGACCCAGACTGTAGCTGGTACAAGAGGCCACGTTCCACCGTGCCTGTCTTGCAGGACACATGCCAACTCTGCAGTCCAGCCTGCTCCGGGCAGGTTAGAGTTCGAGCTGGACCCTGGCGTGAGAGCCAGAGAATCATCTCGCACTGCACCGATTTCCAATACACTCGCTCTTTCTCGAAAAGGATCACAAACCATATTCCTGCAGCGGCCCCAGCTGAGGGACAGGTGCTATTTTGAGCTGTTTTCAGTAATTGGTTAATGCAGGGATGAGTGGGAAGGAAGGTACAAGGGCCTTTCTGGATGCCGGACTGACGTCATGGGTGAGTTTACAGAGACGTGATTTCCTGCGTGGCTTTGGGAACATTTTTTCCCCCTGATCACGTGTCTCTGGGACAGTTGGGGAGGAGGTGACTTCTTTGTTCTCAACCCTTTCATGCAGCCTCAGGCCACTTTGGCCTTTGGTGTGGGTGGGCCATCTTAGAGTCAGGTGGAAGACACAGGCAGCCTGCCAGGGGCCCAGAGAAGAGCAGTGAAGGGCAGGGGGTCTCCTCGTTCGCGGGCTATGGCATCTGCTGCGCACCCTTGTCTTTCTCCTGCTGATGGATGGACCTCCTCCTGTGGCCAGGGCCTAGGGCAAGAAGCTTTCCGTGCTGCTGGCTGACCTTGGAGAGGAAGGTCATGGTACCTGGTAAGAGCAAGGGCTCTGGAGTCCCGCATCAACTGAGTTTACATCTCGTCTCACATTCTTGACACCTAACCTCTCTGTGCCTTGATGTTTCCATCTGAAAAATGGGCACAATCATTAACAAACTTCCCCCCAGAGGGTTATAGTCCAGGCTTGGCGAGAAGGAGCAAATGCGTCCGTGAGCACTGTGCCTGGCAGATGGCAAGTGCGTAAGGGGCTGGCATGGTAACTGTTTACTGCGGTGTGTTGTAATGCTCTCTTTAGCTTTCTGTTTCTTCCACCAGATTTTGAGTCCTTTCCAGAGATCAGAATCATCTTCCTTGTCTCCTCAACACAGGTCCTCAAAATAGGTTTAACGAAAGGAAGTGCAGTGGGGGAAAATGGCCTCACTTTCTTTGCAGTTCCTCCCACCGAGGGTCTCCTTCCCTGCCCCTCATCTGGGCCGGCCATGCCAGCTGCTTTGATCAGTAGGATTCAGCAGGAGGGATGCCACCTGACCTTTGAGCCCTGACCTTAGGAGTACTTGCAGCTTCTATGCCTTGGCTCTTGTGGCCCTGTGGTTACCATGTAAGGAAGCCTGCTAGAGGGTGTGAGACAGGTGGGGACAGAGACCAGGCCACCATCCCAACCATCCTCGCTGTCCTGCTAGCCTCCAGGCATGTGAGCAAGTGAGGTGCCTAGAAGAAGCCTGGCCCCCAGCCATGCCTCCGATGGCAGCCGCGAAGGTGAGCCCCAGTGAGACCAGCAGAAGCCCGGTCCAAACTGCAGAATCATAAGCAAATAGATACTTGCCATTTTAAATCACTGAGTACTGGGGTAGGTTGGTTTTTTTTTTTTTTAATGTAGTAATAGATCAATGATATGGGAAGCTTGGGGCAAAGCCTTCCTAGAGTTCATAAGCGATGAGAGGGAGCGCTAGGCAGTCAGAATGGACCATAGAATTTCGGAAGGTGCAGTCGCCTGGGTTCAGAGAACACAGTGTCGGTCCCATGGGCAGAGGCTTTACAAGGGAAGGTGGCTTGGGAGGGCTGAGAGGCTCTGAAACACTGAGTTCGGACGCTGTGATCACTATTGAGGTTGATGGGGAAAAGGGAGGCACCATATAGGGCAATGCCCTGGTCCAGGAGGAGCTCTGTGGTGAGCTCGGCCGTAACGGGGGGAGGGGGGACATTTTCCAAAACTGGGGGGAGTGGGGAGGGAGGAGGGTCTGCACCCCAGGCAACCAGGAGCTGCGGGAAGGGTACCAGTGACACCATAGTCCCGGGTGGCCTGGGACAGTGGGTACATTAAAGATTTTTGAAGCCATTACAAGTGAATGAGCCCCATTCTTTAGGGAGGTTATTATAACATTGAGAGAGACCCGAGTGAAACCACATTCCCACCCTGCTCGTGTCCTATCAAGGAAAGCATTCCTCGCCTGTGTTGCAGGGAGCCCTGATAGAGGCGGCGGACCCCTGGAGCAGTGAGTGGCGCCGCCACGCTCCTTCCCAGGGAACTGCACTCAGCCTCTCGGCCTCCGGCCGCCATAGTTTTGAACTGTCTCTGAGCATCTGGGCTTCATCTCAATTTCTTTTGTACATCCATTAGCAAGATGTGTCCTAAGGTATCAGAAAAGCCTAACAGGTTATTTTGGGGGGTCTGGGAACACCTAAACGTTTTTCCATATAAACGAGTGGTAATGGCCTCTCCACTTTGCACCACTTGGGCTTACAAAAGGTTTCATAGGAACTCTGCTTTCGGATAGCACAGGAAACCTGTATTTGCTTGGGATTTTTATTTCTGGGCTAAAGTGTGTTTCATCTCAATGCTCCGGAAGAGCTTCACGCAGGATGGACACGTCGTCATCATCTCAGGGTGGTCGATCTGCTGACATCAGAATCCACCTGGACACTCTCATCGAGAGCAGATTTCTGCCCACAGCCTTCCCTCACCCGGCCTGAATCATCAGTCTCTAAGGTTGGGGACTGGTGACATTTATTTATTTAGCCAACGCGCATACCACTTACTGGCACTATTCTAAACAATTTATACATACCTCTCCTTTAATCATTGTAACGATTCCACGTGGGAGATCCTCTCATTACTTCTATTTTAGAGATAAGAAAGCAGAGGCCTGGAGAGACTGAGTCATGGGAAGTGACAGAGCGCAGATTTGAGCATGGGCAATCTGGCTCCTGAATCCCCCATGCTGTGAACCACTATGCCACGCAACCACTTGTAGATTTGAAACACCCTCTACAGGTACCCCCCTGGCACACTTACATTTGCAAACCACTGCTCTAAAGGATCCTGGGATTAGAAGAGGTAAATGGTGACCCATTTACTTCAAAAATGGGAGGGAGAGGAAGATCCCAGAGACTGTCATCCTGGGTAAAACTCTAGCATTGGTTTTTAAATAATAGATGGTTTATTTGGACACGAAGGGAAATGGTGAACACCAGGAACCAACAAGAGCTCACGAAGCAAGAGCCAAGCCAAAATCATCTCATTTATTTCTCAAGAGCATGGCTGGACTAGAGGGTTGGAATGTAGTGAACATATCCTGACATCAATTCCACCCCCGGATGACTGGTTCGGTTTGAGGCAGACCTACCAGAACTGAGCCAAGGAGACATGAAGACAGACTTTGGAGAAGAGAATCCAGGTTCTCTCTCTGGATGGAAACAAGGCATGTTGCTCCGATTTCTCTAACAGCCACCTTTTGAGCGTGAGAGTAATCAGACTTGAAGAAGCTAATGCCGTGTGTCTCTTCCACAAATGGTGCTGGGAAAACTGGACAGCAGCGTGCAGAAGAATGAAACTGGACCACATTCTTACACCAGACACAAACATAAACTCAAAATGCATTAAAGACCTACACGTGAGACCTGAAATCATAAATGTCCTAGAAGAGAACCCAGGCAATAACTTCTTTGACATCGCCCGTAGCAACTTCTTCCTAGATATTCCTCCTTGAGGCAAGGGAAACAAAGGCAAAAATAAACTACCGGGACTACATCAAAGTAAAAAGCTTCTACACAGCGAAGGAAACAATCAACAAAACGAAAAGTCAACCTACTGAATGGGAGAAGATATTTGCAAATGACGTATCTGATAGTGGGTTAGTATCCAAAATATAGAAAGAACATATAAGACTCAACACCTCAAAACCAAATAATCTAATTAGAAAATGGGCAGAAGACATGAATAGACATTTAAAAAAAAAAAAGACGTCCAGATGGCCAACAGACACATGAGAAAGTGCTCATCATCACTCATCCTTGGGGAAATGCAGATCAGAACTACAGTGGGATGTCACCTCACACCTGTCAGAATGGCTAAAATCAAAAACACAAGAAACAACAGGTGTTGGCAAGGATGTGGGAAGAAAGGAACCCTTGTGCACTGTTGGTGGGAATGCAAACTGGTGCAGCCACTCTGGAAAAGAGTATGGAGGTTCCTCAGAAAGTTAAAAATAGAACTACCCTACGATCCAGCAGTCACACTACTGGGTATTTACCCAAAGAAGACACAAACACTAATTCAAAGGGATACATGCACCCCTATGCTTATAGCAGCATTATCTGTGATAGACAACTTATGGAAACAGTCCCAGTGTCTATCAATTAATGAATGGATAAAGAAGATGTGAGATATTCCACATATAATGGAATATTACTCGGCCATAAAAAAGAATGAAATCTTGCCATTTGCAATGATATGGATGGAAATAGAGAGTATCATGCTAAGCGAAAGAAGTCAGTCAGAGAAACAAATACCATATGATTTCATGCACATGTGGAATTTAAGAAACAAACAAACAAGCAAAAGGGAAAAAAAGAGAGGGGGGGCAAACCAAAAAACAGATTCTTAACTATAGAGAGCAAACTGCTGGTGACCAGACGGGAGGTGGGTGGGGGAGGGGTGAACTAGGTGATGGGGATGAAGGAGGACACTTGTTGTGATGAGCACCGGGTCATGTATGGAAGTGTTGAATCACTATATTTGTACACCTGGAACTAATATCACACTGTCTATTAACTAACTGGAATTTAAATTAAAACAAACAAAACCAAAACGAACAAACGAAAAGGTAACGCTATGGACGGCGGGCAAGATGGCTAGAATCTGAGTCTCTGGGGACATCACCAAGCTACCACATCAACCAATCCCGAAGCTGCATCCGTCTCTGGGCTTCTTGTTACGTGAGACCAGCAGTCTCCTTACTGTTTAAACCAATTTGATTTAGGGTTTCTATGACCTGCAGGGAAAAAAACATCCTAACTGATATAAGGGGAATGAATGCCTTACATATGAAACACTTCAATTTTAGAAAGTTATTGACCACAGTTTTCATCCTTATGGGCAAAATGGAGAAACAAGGGTTAAATAATCTCATCAAGAAGATTCCCGACCAGTAGATCTAAAGTTGACCAGAGGCCAGTAGAGCAAGGCAGGTGGTACCTTTAAAGACAGCCAGGTGCACACTCAGAAACCATATCTGTGCCTTTAAAAGGAGCCCCAGGCAGCAGGACTCAATCTTCTGGAATTCATTTGGACATTGCCTAAAATGGCTCGTTTGTGTCTGCGTAGTCCTAAGCTTGGTGCATGCCTCAAACTCTAGCTTTGGTATACACTCCCCTGAGCTACGGACGTTTCCAGACCTGATGCCATGACCCGGCACCCTTGCCTCCCGGACAGGTGTGATTTTTACCGAGTTTGGCATGCCTCCCTTGACCTTACCCTTTCCTTCTGGATTGGAATTGACCTTTGCCCTCCACTTATCCCAAAGCGACCCCTGGCATATCTCTAGTCTTAGCCCAAACACAAAGCTGTAACTGGCATTTGACATCAGAACCCGGGAAATGTTTCGGAGATCCGTGTCACCTGGTAGGCAGTCCCTAGTAGACAGTATGAGATGCAGCCCTTGCATCTTGGCCTGGCTTTGATCAACGACTTGGCATAGAAACTCAGCTTAGCCAATTTGCAAACAGCTCCAAGCTGCAAGGCTAACGTATCACCTGACAAACTCTACTTCAAAACGATCTTAACTGTAGCGGGAACAGTAAGCTGAAAGCATTTTTGTTGGTTTTTTAATCTCAACTACAGAAGTAGCTGATGGTAGTTTATGTAAAATAAAATCAGCTAACTAACTAAAGTCGAATAAACCCCGGCAGTTTGCTTAAAACAGCCAGTGATGTGATGCTGCTGTCCGAAAAGCCCGTGGTATCTTACGGATGCACCCTCCAAGTAAGGCGTCCAAACGATGGAGGTGATGCCCCACAGAAGACAGAATTCCGTGGGAGGCCTGAATTTGGAAAAGGGCATCCAGAGGGCATCAAAGGAGAGGGACGAGTGTGGACAGAAAGGAGGCACAGGGGGGCAGGTGGGAGCCTCCGCAGAGATCAGATCTGGGGATCAGTTACAGGAAAGCAGAGTTTGGTTCGTTCTGAGCAACGATTTCCTACATAATATAACTTAAGGCAAGTGAGTGTGACTTGACAGGGCAAGGACTATGCAGTCAGACAGCCCCAGGTTCAAATCCCAGCTCTGCCCCTCCCGAGATGCGTCACCTCAGACAAGTCAGTTCTTGTGAGGCTCAGTCTAAGCTCCCACGAGACAGAGATAAGAATGCCGGCCTCGCTGGCTCACCTGCCACGGTCTACCTCACGTGTAGCCCCGGGCCCACGCTCAGCTCTCCATAAATGATAGTTCTTCTTAATAACAACAATCGGACGGGGTTCCAAGTTGGGTAATAGGTTCTCCATCATCGCGGTGTGAAGCAGAGGCTATGCGTCCACACGTCAGAATGTCAGAGAGGATTTTTATGCTCTAGGTTGGAGGTTGAAAGAGCTGATTTGTAAGGCCCCTCCGAACTATAATTCTGTGATTTTAAGTCATTACGAGAGCCCAGACTTCTGTCGGGTCAGGGACAGTAATCTATGAGTGGGATGGAAATCCCCCGGTGGCCCAAGGGCAGAGAAGTTTCACCGTGTGAATTACTGTTCAAACGTGTCCTGCGCGGGTGTGCATTTACGCAGGTAGCTACGTGCGTCTGGGTCTTCGTCCGCACGGGAGCGTGTGCGCACCTGTGTTTGCGTGGGGGCGTGCAGCACGCCCGCCGACACCCACGCATCGTGTGTGACAACACGCTACTTGATGGCATAATAAAAGTAGATTCTGCTGTGACCCGGTGGCGTGTTCCTCTCCGCGCCTCTGCCGAATCTGCTGGCAGGAGACGTGTCCCTCTGCTGATTTCTGGGATGTTTGTTCTTGGAGGGGAAGTTTATCAATAAGGGCTGTAACACCATTGATTCTTTCCAGCCACCGAGGCTCAGGCCTGTGAGCTGGGACCTGATAGCTTGGGGTTGGTCCTTCTGAAAACATTCTTCAAGCATCTGGACTTTGGCTCCAGCCCCCTGGAGTCCCTCTCTAGACTTTCTAGACTTTTCCTTCAGCCCCGTGGATTCCCTCCCTAGACTTTCTAGACCCTCTCTTCAGTCTCACTGATTCCCTCTCTAGACTTTCCCTTCAGCCCCATTGATTCCCTCTCTAGAATTTTCCCCCTTTAAGAAGCTTTTCCAGGTCCCACCCGAGGCAACCTGTCCCAATCCGCTACGTTGCCCGATCCCTCCTGGAGGAAAAGCCTTTGACAGACGCGTCATTGCTGGTGGTTCTCGCCGGAGGAGACCCACAGTTCCCCATGGGATCACTCGCTCACTGAGCACTAGTGCGTGTCAGGACTGTGCCTATACCACCGGCAACATAAGGGCTTACAACTCACCAGGAAAGTCAGAGGCAAACAACCCCGTAATATAAAAATGTTTCAGCCACGGCTCAGAGACCAGGTTAGGGAATGGGGAGGAAGGAGGCAATCCCATCTCTCTCAGGTCCCAGCATCTCCGCTCAGTTCTGCCTCAGTGAGGAAGAGGGTCAGGATGCTGGTCCTGGAGTAAGTAGGGTGTGGCGAAAGTACATTGGAAAAGGAGGCGTTCCTGGGATACTGCCCATCATCCCACACGAGTAAGTGTTCAATAAAAACTGAATATTTTGCTGCAAACTTCTGCAATCTTCTCTCAGGTGCTATCTCGTGGCAACAAGTTAGCTAGCGCGGTCTCCATTTTGCAGACATGAAGCCCAAGGCTCAGGGTGGTGGGGTGACTAGCCCATCACCAGGTACGATGTTCCAGAGCCAGGACTTCAAACCAAGTCCTTGAATTCCACATCCCATGTCCTTTCCGGCACATCTGATCTCTCCTGGAAGCTACCAATGGAATGGGCCCTGGCTGTGGCTGGTCCCTCCCACGCTGTGGCATTTGTCCCCCACGCCTCCTAGGCTCTCTCACACGTGGCTGGGGACTGGCTTGAGGGCCCTTGGGTGGTATTTCACTTGGCCACATCTCATGCTTGTTGACACCATGCACTACCTCTGGGGAACTCCTTCAGCTTAGCCGACTCATGCACTTCCCGTCCCAGCTCCGCGCAGCCAGGTCCCCTTTAGAATGCCATCTGGAGCAGCCATGGCCGTGGGACAGGATGGCCATGCAGCGGGGTGGCTGCTCCCCAGAGCAAGCCGAGAGGCTGAGTGGATGCGGGCAGCACGGAAGTCTCTCTCTGTTTCTGCATAATCTGGCCCTGCTGCCATGGGGTCCTTTATAGACTCTCTCCTGAGTTATTCCCTATTTATTGTTGTTATTACTATTGATCCAGCCTCTAAATAGCAGAGACCCCAAGGCTCAATTGAAACCATCAGTCACATCGATAATTCCCTTATTTGTAATATTGTCACTTCTGAGACTCTCTGGATGCCTCCCAATATCCTAGAGAGGTGAAGGAACTGGAAAAGACTATTTCTCCGAGGGAAACTGAGGCACAAAGCGAGGGGGAGTTTGGCCAAAGTCCACAGAGCAGGACGGGCCTCAGGCTTCTGAGACTTCGCTGCCTTGCTCAACTCCTGATATTCTGTCTCCTCTCCTGTTATGGGATGTTCTGAGCTGGGTTGAGACGCTCAGCTCAGTCGAAGATTCCCCAGTGCCCCCACAAAGGCAAGGTGCCCTCAACAACAGAGTGTAGGCCTTCTGTATCTGTCTCTATTCCCCCAGGGCCCTGGCGGGCCTCAGCCCTGCCTCCCTGCTTTGTGCTTCAGACTCAAAGGGGATAGTGTGAAGAGCTTTCCTGTTTTCCTCCATCCCCAAGCCCCCCCACTTCGATATCGAGAGCTGCTTTGTGAAAGCCGCAAGAACCTTTTTTGTAAATAGGGTTGGGGGGGAGTTGGGGGCGGATGTAGCATCACAGATGCTTGCCTTTTCTATTCTGAGAATATTGGCAGGAGAAGAGGAGTTAAGGTGGTACGTGGGTACCCGAGTTTCCTTATATGCGCAGAACAATGTGTCTTCCGGTAGGGGCATGATAACCTCTTTCGGCAGCCAGTGGGGAGCAGTTCTCTTCTCGGGGTCCATAGGCTGGCGACAGTGGCACCATCCCCACCCTTCTGTTGCGAGGGAGAAGCTGATGGCAAATGTGGGCAGCATTCATGCTGGTTATTTAGTTCCAAAGTGTTTATAGTAGCAGCATCCAAGACAGCCTCCGTGAGGGACAACAACCACCAAGTACATGCCCCTTCTCTAACATACTACTTCGCTCTTCCTTGGCCCTGGTTGGGCTCTAAACGCATTTGCGCCCCTTCCCAGCAGCCACGCCCTTCCCCAGACCCCCCATTGCAACTTCAGGCCAAGGGGAACTCACCTGTTGGCAGAAGCCAGCATGGGTCAAGCCCCCATTTCCAATCTTCCAGGCTCATAAAACTTGCCACTCGATGCAAGATGGGGTGGTTCATCCCCTATTTCATCTCTGGGGGAGAGCAGGCACAGATGCTGCTGATGGATGGGAAGTTTAGAAAACGAAGTCCTGGAAATCGATAGACGAATATACAAGCTATGTATCATGTGAGCGCCTCTTGTCTGCTCCGCAGTAAATCAAAAGTAATGAATGGCAGCTTCTGCAACCCAGGACCCCTGCCTTTCCCTGAGGGTGCCGTTGGCTTCGTGGTTGGGTTTTCATAGTCTGAGCACATATTTTCTACTTCAATAGGCCTAAAAATAAGGGCTTTTACTGATTTTTTTTTCTTTTAATATCTCTGCCCCCACCTCAGCCCTTTCCCTCTGTCATTTCCACCGTGCAGGCACTTGGCGTCCCTCGTAGAGAAGCGATGTACTGCAAGATAAGCGGCCTCTGCGGCTTCGCGAACGGACGGATCATCCCCTGGGCTGTGTTACTGCGATATTAGCAAACTCTGATCCTGCCGCAGTTTGAACACTTCAGCGCCTCCAAGATGATTATCTTTCCGGTTCCTCAGACGTGAGGCTGCGAGCAGCACTTGGCAGATTTGCATAGGGGGTTGGAGAGAAGGGGGCAGCTGGAGGACCCGGGGCCTCACCTTCCCTGGGACACCTGCGGACCAGGTGGTGTCCATGCTTCTGGCTCACTATCGGCAGTTCCCTCTCCCCACCCCCACCCCGTCCCTCCACACACCAGCCTCCCTCTGCCTCTTCTTTGAACATGCCCTTCCCTCTTGCGCTCACTGAACCCCCTCTCTCTGGCTTCTTCCCCATCACCCCCCACATATTGGGGGCTCTTTTCCGTCCCTCCATCCCGGGGCTGGAGGAAGAAGAGGGTCCTCCTGGCTCTTCACTGCTCAACTCCCTGCCAATTTCCTTCCCTCCTCCTGACAAACACCCAGCTCTGAATCTAGGGTCAAAGGCTCTACCACTTTGAATTTATGATTCCTCAACTCGAGTGGGTGTTGGCTGCCGGCTGGCATCATTCATCATTTCTCTGGTCCATTCATTCTCCCATGCACCCCTCCTCTCTCTCTTTAAACCTCCAGCTCCTCCCCTGCATCCTCATCTCTACGAATAACTTTGCTACCTAGCCACTGGAGAAGTGGGAGGGCATTGAAGACAACCACAAACTCTCTTCCCTACCACTGCCCTCCCGCTGCGTCTGTTTGCAAATTTTGCACCTGTGCTGTGGACGAATCGGCCCAGCTCCTGGCCGTGGCCAGCCCCCACCTGGCTTGTGCACCAGCCCCCACGCTCCCCCACACAAGGTCACCACCTGAACACCGTCCCTGCCCTACTCTACCTACATCACTAGTTTCTCATTCTCTCCTGGGCCACACCTATCAGCGTGCAAACCTGTTGTTTCTTCCCCACGGAAAGAAAAGAACAAAAAAGAAAAGAGGAAAAGCACTCTGCCCAGCTTCCTCCTCCAGCGGACAGCTACAGTCCTTGAAAGAGCTGTCCACCTTCACGCCTCTGATTCTTTCCCTCTGTTCTCCTTTAACGCGTTCAGAGGCTCGTCCTGCCAGCCTGCTCTGCCCCTGCATTCTCGTCAAGGCCACTCGTACCTTCCAGAATGTTACATTCTCCTGTGAGCCCCCAGTTCCCCGCTCTACCTGACCCACCGGCAGCGTCTGACAGTATTGATCACTCCCTGCTTGTTCAAATGCTCTCTTCACAAGAGTCCAGGACCCCGCGCATTCCCGGATTCCCTCTCTCATCGCTGGCTCCCCTTCATCTTGACGTTGGAGGCGCCCAGAACTCAGCCTGTGTGCCACTTCTATTTTTCTCTCTGCACACAGCCTCTGGGTAATCTCATCCAGACACACGGCTTTAAGTTGGCTTCACATGCGATCTGTATGGTGGCCACTCCGAGTTTATGGTTCCTCTGAGCTCCGAAGCACACCCTGGACTCATCACTCCTGGCCTAAGCCCTTCGGTGCCTCTCACTGCCTGCGGGACAAAGCCCCAAAGCCTGAATGGCGCATAAAGGCTCCTTTAGGCTTTGCCCCACTCCCTTCATTTCCCATCCTGAGTTCTTGGTCTGGCCCTGCCCTGCCCTCCGTGACACGCTGATGCTTTGCACGCTGTTGTCCCCACCCCGGACCCCAGCGATGCTCCGTCTCCTCCCCCACTTGACTAACTCCCACTCCTTCAGGTCACATGGACCTCTGTTGCACTGTTCCTGCCTCCCCCTCCCGGGGTGAGGGTAGATGGCCCCTCCTAATGCTCACACGGCACCCTGGGCGCTGGACTCTGTGATGTGGAAACAAACAAGATAGCACCCCCATCGGGCTAACCCTCTCCAGTTACTTTCCTGGGATCCCCAGATCCAGAAAAGATCTGGTTCCTTTTCTGCTAAACACAATCCTAATCCAAACCCATCCCCAGTGCTGGCGGTGCTCCTGGCCCCTGGAAGACGTGATGGGGAGCTGCAGGACCAGAAGAACATACCGTTCTCCAAACCCACACTCTTCTGCCCCATTTTCATCTATTGAAAAGAAATTTCTTTCGCATCCCAGCAGGAATGCCTCCTCTTTAAGTTGGCACTGACTCTGTCCATCCTCTGCGCTCCCAGACTTATTAATGTTTCCCACCCATCTGGTGGTTCAACCCCTATGACTGGCACTGTGGCCACTCATGGCTGATTCGGAACTCCCTGCTTCGAAGGCCCTGAGGAGTGGGCAGTTACGTGTATCTCCCCCTCCTCACCCCCACCCTGTCCACAGCCAGAGCCCCTACCTTCCACAACACAGGTCATCAATAAGTTTTTTTGGGGGGTGAAAGGTGTGGCTGTTCAGTGACTCAACCCACCTTCTCAGGGAAATCGTTCCTGACCACGGCACCCACTTTCCCATGTGGCTCTTTCGGTGACTAGTTTCTGTTGCCTAGAAATACATGGAAAGCCCCATTTTGGCAGGAAGCACGTCCAAGTCTGTGTCTCTGCTCTCTCCTCCCCATCCCCCAGGCATTGCCAGTGCCTCGTAGGTAGTGGGGGCAAAGAGTGCTCCAACTGGGGCCAAAGCTGATGATTGCTGCTGCTGGTGGGGGCACAAAGCCTGCCTCCCTTTCTGTCTGAAGGCCTTCTAGACACATAGGATGGTTTTCAGAGCCTTGATTCTTAAGACCCCATGCAGATATTCCAGAAGCACTCTGGGGACTGGCTTTTGTTTCTCAAAGCAGACTTCCGACAGCTCATCCCAGTTCTTGGTGGCATACACCTCCAGTTTGTCCTCAGGTTGGTCCTCTCTCATCCACTTCCTCTGGGGCCCTTCTTTTGTCAGAGGATTCTGGATATGAGGGAGCTTCCCACCGGCGGGGGGAGGGTGAGGGTGCAGATTAATTCTAGGAATCTCTCTAGCAGCCTCCCTAAAAGTAATTCAAGACAAACTGAAACCCCAGGACCTCATCCTTCAGAGCTCAGAGGCAGGAGATAGTCCCCAGGAACAAAAGTGTTTAGCCAATGAATTTGAGGAAGAATCTGTGCCCTTGATTCTTGGAAATAGAAGCCCATAGACTGATTGAGCAGAGGATGTAAGAGATCATTTGGTTCAGGGGCCCAAATCAGATGCCACAGGGACCAGGAAGGGGATGAGAATAAGTAAATGTAGGGTTAGATGACAAATGGCAACTGACACCCGCCTTTAATGTTGGAGATTGTCTTTGCCTGGCTTCCCTCAGAAAGCAGAGCCCGAGGCAAAGGCTTATGTGCCATGATTTTATCAGGGAGTGCAAGAGTGAGGGGCAAGGGGAGAGAGGCAGGGAAGGATGGAGAGATGACATGAGGGTGTTATCAAGGGAGAGATGACAAGAGGGTGGCCACCACCATGGGCAACTCATTGCTTAATCTTAAAGAACCACTCCCCAAAACCTGCAAAAACTGTCTGTCAGGGTGAGACAGAAGGAAGATTTAGCTACCAGTTCCAATATCCCGTTTGTCAAAAGTTGACCTCACTGAGCACAAACTTCCCTTCTCTTCTGGACCGTAATCCATGAATGCCGATCCCCTTGGCATCCCGAGTCGTGGTGTCAGCAGGGCTGGAGATGAGAGGTATGCAGCAGGCAGCACAGACCCGAGGCAAGACCCTCTTGGGTAGCACCCACATGGCATCGGTTGAGCTCACAGGGAGATGCTCACCACTGCAGCAGGAAGAGACGTGGGTCCGGCCAATCGCATCTGAAGTGGTAGCTAAGAGATATAGATATAGTCCAACCCTGGCCAGACCCACCTTGACTTTCCATCATATCTGGCACTCAGAATACAAGACAAGGCCTCTTCTTTTGTGAGGAAAGAATTTCCCCCTTTTCTGAAGAGGGAGGTAGAGGCACAACCAGTCACAGCGTCTCCCTCAAGATGGCGGCCAGATATAATTGTAAAGAGACTAAGGTAAGAAGATTAGTGGAACGAGCTACAGTGGTCACTGCTGCGCCTGGTCCTGAGGCTGTCGTGTGTAGTCACCATCCTCTTTCTCCACCCTCCCTCCTAGATCTGCCTCACTCTTGGCCAGCACTTTGGCTGGTCTGGGTTGCTTGCCTTGGGGGAGCTGGCCTTTCATCTCCGAGAAGTCAGGGCTCCTAGTGGCCTTGCCCCTATTAAGTTATGGTTGTCATTATCATAGAAGCACCAAGAGATGCCCCGACAAATCTTCTGAGTTCCAGACATACTTCTCCCTGCTCCCAGGGTATATACTAAAACCCTAGCTCCTCCTGGTTAATGTCAGGTGAATAATCCTGCCGAGCCAGTCACTGTTTTCTTGACTTGCTGATCCACTGACACGAAGAGCCCGCAGTACTGAGGTAGTTGATGCAACTGTAAGATTAGTAATATCCTTACTTTGACCTCTGGCAGAAGCATTCATCACCAGGAACCAGGAGGCACAGATTTCTCAACTGGGTCACTAGGAAGCATGGTGAGAGGACTAATGCTACTTCTACCCATTGGTTCCCAGTTCTGTGCCTTCTAGCTACTGGGGACACAACACCATATATGGGTCATTATTTTAGCACATATACTTTGTCTTAGAGAACGGTACCCCAAGCCTCAGGGTATTGTCCCTAACCTGGTACCTTAGCTTAACAGGACATTTTCCCATTCTTTTAGGCTGCTTGCTTCACGGTGATAAGTACATAAGACCATGAATCCCATGACCATGAGCCTATTGGTACACCTCCCTGGATGACTTGGGTTTCTTGGTTTGAGACAACGTCGTACGGGATGTCTGGTATTTTGGACATGCTCAGATGCTGGTACTGGTGGAGCTTCTGTGGGCAGGGACGGCAGACCTACGTCCAGAGCAGTAGCTGGCAAGGATGAACTGCTGCCCCTTCCAGGGCTGAAGGAGGCTGGTGCAATCCACCTGCCGACAAGTGACTAACTCGTGTCCTTCAGGAATGGCGTCCTGTTGAGGGCTCAGTGTGAGTTGCTACTACTGACAGTTTGCATACCCAGCTGTGGCGGTTGCAACATGGGTCTTGGTGAGAGGCAGTCCACGCTGTTGGCCCACGCATGGCCTCCATTCCTGCCACCATTATCACTCCGTGCCTGCTCCCGGATGACTGACAAGAAAGGCTGGCTGACATCTCCAGGATGACTCATCCTCTCTATGACTGGTGAAAATCAACCATAGATGCTTCCAGTGACACAAAGATTTGTGTGTTTGTGCCCACGACCATAGGTCCAGCCATACCCTTCTTTGTCCCCGATCTTTCAATATTGTTCTTTCTAAGCCTCTGACTCGGCAACCAGGCCACTTGCCACCACCCAGGAGTCCATGTATATTCATATTCAGAAGTACATGCATACTTCCATACTTCTCTCTGTAGGGAGTGGATAACCAAGGGTACTTACTGTTCATGGCTCTGCCCACAGATAGGATTTTCCATCCCCACTGATCTCCAGGGCCATCCTCTGTTCCCAACAACAAGCCTCTTTGTTGTCCAGGTCCCAGTTCTTTCTCCCCCTGAAGGTCGGTTGTTTGGAACTCCCGCAGGAGTTCATAGGTGTGAGCTGGGGGGAGAAGGGTTGGCACAATAGAGCTAATGATGTGGGAGTGTGTTTATCTGTTCACTTATCTGTGCCTTTGGATCCTGTGTGGGCCTCTCCCTGAATATACCATTTCCACCATACAAGGGACTCCTTGACTGCCACTCATACAAGGCCTGCTTGACTCCATGACTCAGTGGACCCAGAAGAAGCTGGCTCTTGACGACAAGCGTGAGTCTCACAGTCACTTGGTATTGCTCTCTGTTCTGCTCTCAGTCTCTACCTGGGCCCAGGAGCACACCAAAAGGAGCTTCTGAAGGCACGGCCATGTTCCAGAACCCTGGGGGGTATGCGTTGCAACTCTCCTTCCAAGGCTTTGCTGGAGACCCGTGATGGCATCTTTCTCTATCACATAGACCTGTGGTGCCCTCTGGTCTGCTGGGCCCTACGAACCCAGAGCCGGGGCAGCTTGCACCGGAGGCAGAACCCCTTGCAGAGCCCTCTTTTGTTGGTGCCCCCTCAAAACTGGTAGCTTTTCAAGTCACCCAACAAATGGGTCAGAGTACTATTCCCAAATGTGCTGGGTCCTGCCTCAAAAGTCCCAAGAGGCCCACTAAGCACTGCATCTCTTTTTCAGTGGCAGGAGGTATGCAATGCAACACTTTGTCTTTTATCTTAGAGGGGATGTCCTAGAATGTTCCAGACTCCCAGACCCACAATGTGGCAGACCCCCAGATTGTTGTCTGGTTATCTCCCACTTGTGGTTGGCGAGTGTCTGACCAGGGCATCCAGGTACAATCCGCGTGAAGGCATCACCGCAGTGAAGCGGTGTGATGTTCTGGAGAATTCAGGATGATCGGGGTCCCTTCGGATCACACTGTGACAGAGAACAAGAGAGTTAGCATAGCCCTGGGGGAAGACAACAATGTGTCCCCAGCACGTGAAAATGAACTGCTTTTGATCCTCCCTATGGATGCGGAAGGAGGCATTTGCTTGATCAATAGTCTCACACAAATGCCAGGGGCTATCTGACCTACTCTAGTAAAATTACCACATCTGGCATGGAAGCCGCCATCAGGGCTGCCACCTGGTTAGGTTAATGCTCGTCCACAGCCGTTCCCCATGATCGATTTGGTTTTAGCAGGGCCAGAACGGTGAGCCGAATGACGATGTGATGGGAGCACCAGTTCTACATCCTCTAAGTTTTTAATGGCGGCGCTCATCTCTGCAGTTTCTCCCACAATGTGGCAATAATTCTTCTGATTTACTATCTTGGCTGGAACTGAGCTGGAGAGAGTTTCAGAGCCTCCCACTTGGCCCATCCTACCATAATGGCCCTTCATTCACATTTGCGGAAAAAATGTGAGGCTTCCGCCATCTCCTTAGTATATGTATCCCAATTACACGCCCAGGAACCAGGGAAATAACCAGGGGGGTGGCCCATGGGATCCACTAAAAGACAGACTTGGGCTAAAGTCCCTTGGCCACCTGAGCTCCAGCAGCCCCCATGCTGACTGGAAGCCCACGATGGGAGGCAGGCAGGTCAAGTCCCTTGTCAGTGTGGGCTCAGATCCAGTACTCAACAGTCCCTGGAAACGTGGGTGACGTTGCCCTTCCCTCCAGGCACAGTTACTCTAGCAAATGGCTGTCGGTCCTTTGGGAAGAGAGTGGAGGAGCATTTATCATATAAACTTGTGGTGGCCTTGGATGGTGCTTCCTCAAAAGGACTCTCTTCCCTCTTTCTATCAGTGGACCCTGGGTCTGGCCTTAGATCTGGAAACCAAGGGAGGGTCTCATGTCACCCTTCTGGTTACCATTTCTTGATGTTTCAAAATATTACATAAGTTAAGTAACACCCTTGCCCACTGTCCCTTGTTCTCACATCATGGCTGATTAGTCACCACCAAGTATTCCTACAGGTCAAGGCATCTGGTTGCTATTCTAGCCTTGTTGCCCATTTTGTCTCTGACACTTCAGTGTTCCTACCTGACCTCTGCCCTTCCAAAATCCTATTGTGCCCGTTAGAAACAGGGAGCTCAGTTTCACCATCAGCTCCAGCCTGCTGGTGTTCCCCCTGTCCTAGTCCCATCAGGGCATAGTGGTGGGGAGGGGTTCCCTCTGGGTACTGGAGTTTCCAGGGCTGCCATAACAAAATACTAGAACTAGGAGGTTTAAAACAACAGAAATGTATTCTCTCGCAATTCTGGAGTCTGGAAGTCTGAAATCAAGGTGTTGGCAGGCTCCCTCTGAAGGTCCGAAAGGAGGATCATTCCTGCCTCTTCCAGTTCCCTGGACTGTGGCCCCATAACTCCAGTCTCTGTCTCTGCTTCTCTGTGTGTCCTCTCTTTATAAGGCCACCAATTATATTAGGACTCACCCTAAGGACCTCATTTTAACTTGATTACATCTCCAAAGACCCTATTTCCACACAAGATCACATTCACAGGTCCTGGGAGTTAGGACTTCAATGTATCTTTTTGGAGGACGCAGTTAACTATAACAATTGTTGACAACGGTTTCCAGGTCCTACGTAGAAAATCCATTCTGGAATTCTCTCTGAGCCTCCTGACCCCTTCTTCAATGCTATGCCAAGAAAGTGCTGGCATTTCTACTCAATTTCTATAGCCCACTGTCACGGCCAAGCTCTAAGATGCCATCCCATCATACTGTTGGGACTGGCTGTGAGCTGACACTTGATCCTGACTCCAGGGTGAGTGTTCCCAAGTACTACATTCTCCCCCATGCAGCCTCCCCTCCCCCACCACCTTCCTACCCCCAACACTGTCAAGCCCATGTCCACCTGTGCTCATCTAGCCCTGGTAGCTCCTGCTAGTCCTGGCCTGCCGTTCATTCATCATATAAGCTCTTTTCTCCTGGAGCAGGACTGTATTTTCCAGCTTGGGCTCTTTGGTCATTGGCCTGGAGACAACAGATGGTGACGGGGCAGATTTTGAGGGAAACAAGAATCATCTCGAGAGCCCCCTGTCGTAGGTGAAGTCACTGCATGCTCTCCAGGCCAGGGGAGGCTTCTCCCTCATCAGGGGGAAGGTGAATCCACCTGCCAGCTTGAAGTGGCCACGGGCCCTGGAGATCTAAGAGTCTCAGTTTCATCCATCCATATATTCCCATCCCTGCTTCAGGGTTCTATGCTTGAGTTAGCAAGAGCCTTTCTTTTTTTTTTTTTTTCCCCAAGTGTTTCAAAATGCAGTTGACAAAAGGTTTTGTGCCACACCATCATTACTATTGCTATTGCTCCAATATTGTTCAGACACTATGGCCCCGGTGTATCCCAATGCCTTACCTTTCTCCTGCTCGTCTACCTAGAATTCCATAGGTGAGAGCTTTCGTAAGCGGTGCCTCTGCCTGTCAGGGGCTTTCCACCCAGCTGATCACCAAGCATGGGGTTCATAATGCCAGACCTCAGTGAGTAACCCAAGTCCAAAACCCCACCTGGAGGGGCAGCCATCTAGGGCCACTCCTGATACCAATGTCTTTGCGTGTGTTTCCGGAAAGCAGAGCCCGAACCAACAGCCCATGCACTAGCTACTTCTCTATTAGGGAGTGCAATCCCAGGAAGGAAGAGGAGGCAGGGAGGGGAGAGCCACTAGAAGGACACATTACTGAGCTGGCTGCTGCCAAGTGCGACTGATTGCTCAATCTTGCAAGACCATTTCGAGAAGCTGTATGTCTCAGGAGCATCTGCGGTGAGGGAGAAAAGGAAGAATTTTCCACTAGCTCCCATTTTCCATTGATCAAAGTTTTGCCTCACGGAGCGTGAACTCCCCCCACTTTTAGGTTGCACAAGTGTGGGTGCTGAGAGGGGTTCTGCAGGGTCCACAGCTCAACCCAGAAAGGGAAGCCCAGGGCTCAGTGGCGAGGGGCCGGGGCACACAGTGTGGGCACCAGGCAAGGCTGTGCCTATTTCTTCTGCATGAAGTCAGGTGGAGCCCCCCCCCCCCCCCGCAGGGCTGGGAGCCGGGAAGGCTTTGCGACTGGAGACAGGCGGGGCCGAAAGGATCTAGAAGGTGCTGCATGCTCAGGGCTCAGGGAGCATGAGGATCCATGGGGCCCATGGCAAAGCGGACAATGCGTGCCTCCTAAGGCAAGTAGCTGTATGTAGCCCCAGCTGACTGCAAGATCTGCTAGTTGTTTTTCAAGGAAGCTAGCAAGCTGAGTTTTCTTTTAAAGCTGACCATGAATTCAGATTTAAAACACGATGTGCGTCAACGCTGTGCCGATCCAAGAAAGCACATCTGACTATTGCCGGGTGTGGGGGGGTGGCGGGGAGGGGGATGTCTGCTGGTTTGCGATTTCCTGTTCACACATCCTGTGAAACTGCGGCCACGAAGTGGGGAGGGGGCAGGTCTGGGCCTGGTGCTGGGCCTCCTGCTCCCAGACCAGCACTCTTTACTTCTGCAAGGTGCTGTCTTAGCGCTTACGGCCCCTAGCCTCTAGAAAGATCCCCCATCTACCCTGAGCTGCCTCAGGGGCATTTCCCCCGCTGGGACCTAACTGCACAGGCGTGAAGCATCTTTTGGCGGCAAAGTGAATCCATGCCCTGCCCTGCTCCTTGCTGTGATGGCCCCCTGGCATCATGTTGGTGCCAGGTACACACGCCCCCGTGACTCTCAGCCTTGTTGGTCTGGCTAATGAGATAGAGCCGGTGGCTTCCCACCACACTGCCAGCCTGAGACCCGGGACCCATCCATCCTGCTTCCCCATTGCTAAGGACGCCCTGAGTGACGGATGAAGGGCCCCGGCCATGAATCATCTCCCTTACCTTTCCCCATCTCCCAGCCAGCCTCACAGAGCCTGGAAGATGAATGTCTGCAGAATTTCACCTGCTCTCTTGAATAATTCCCCTTTAAAAGAGGCCACTTATCAGTAATTCATTACTTGGCTTTGTTAGCATAAACAAGGCCTGGGAGGTGGGGAGGGGGAGAGGGTGCTGCCCGCTCCTCCTCCCAGCCCCCGCCACTTCTGCCTCCATCAGTCCCCATCACGTGGCTTGGCCTCCAACCTCAGCTCTACCTTTCTGCTGGGGAGAAAAGCAGAGCCAGGGTCTTGAGGAGAGCTGCTCCAGCTGGTGGGACCCACTCCGGCAGATGGCATACAGCTGTTTCTGGTGACATCTGCATGAGTACAATCAGCTCCAATTGACGATTTCTTTTAATCTTGAATTAAATGTCACATGTTGCCTCTTTCTTTTATGGCCTGTATTCACCCCTGCCTGTGTCGTCTCTAACCACGGCACAAGATATTACTGGCTGGGGACCACTTCTCTGAAAGGCAACCTTGTCCCTCTGTAGCCTCTATTTGTCAGTAGGAGCCTTGGGGAAGTACCTGGAACAGCAGGACTGACCCTGGGAAGGATGAACATTCAAATCACAAAACAAGGGCCCTAGCAAATGGAGGCCAGTCTGGGCTGGTCCTGCTCCCCTGGGGACCTTCTTGGCCGGGGTGGGGGTAACTGGAGGTGGCGGTGGTTTCTACAGTAGGTGCATATCAGAGGTATGATTCCAGAGGTGCCCCATGGGGGGCCAGGCAGGCAGGCAGGGGGCCCCACCCCCTCTTCCTCCACGCAGAAGCAAAGAAGACGAGAAGAGGACCTCAGATTTCAGCTTAGTTTGTCCCCACTTGGGGACCATAGCTAAGTTTTTTATGCCACTACCAGGGGACCGGGAAGCAGAGTTTTTTCTTGTGACCTTATCCCTCAGATCTAAGTCCCGTCCCCACCCCCCTGCTTCTCACATCCAGCAGTGTGACATCCCATAATGACCATGGCAGCATCACACAGGCCACCCAAGGACACCAGTTTTATAGCTCTCCCCTGCCCCATCCATTCTCCAGCAGCTGTGGGGACATCTTGAAGTCATAAATCTGATCACGCCACCCCTTCGATTAAAAACCTCGAATAGCTTCTAGTCACTGCCTTCAGGATCAAGCCCAAAGTCCTGAACATGGCCTGTCGTGTACCCCGGCCTCTGCCTGCCCTTGACTCATTCTGCACCTCCTCCTCCTCCTCGTCATGCCACACAGGTCTTCTTGCAACTTCTAAGGAGGCTTCTGCTTCTACCAACCCCAGGACCTTTGCACTTACTAGTCCCGCTGCCTGGAATAGACTTCTACTAACATAACTCCTATTTATCTTTTAGGTCTTAGCTTAAGTGCCAGGGCCCCAGGACGCCTCCTTTGCCACCCCAGACTAGACCAGACGTGCCGTGTTCTCCCGTAGCTCCCTGACTTCTCCCTTTAGTCAGTGTACCTAAAAATGGCTTGCTGATCCATTCTCCCCACCAGACTGCATGTCCACGAGACGTGGTACTGTGTCCTGTTCCTGCTCCTTCCTCGGTGGTTACTACAGAGATGGCCTCAGAAGGGCCATTTGTGGAATGAATGAATGAGGGAGCACACACACGTGAGAGACTCGACCCCCAAGCCTGACCAGCATCTTCATGGTGTTCCCCCTGCAGACTCCCCTCTCCCAGGCTCTGCTGTGTCCAGCCTCTGGCCCTGCCTCCACCATCAGAGATGTCTGCCCTCTGTTCACACTCCCTCAGCCATAGCCATGTCTCCCTGTCTTTTCTGGTTCGTGGAAGGGCAAGGTCCTGGCTCTGACCTCAAACCCACCTCCTCTCTGGCTTCAGGGTGAAATGGCTTTTTAAGGCCCAGGGACCCCAGTCTCACTGGCCTCTTCCTCTGGGGAGGGTGTCAGATGGCAGCCTCCCCACCCCACCCAGCTGTGTCTCCCTCTCCCTCAGAGCTCTGGGACCTCCAAGGCTGGCCGGCTTTCACTGCTCCCCCCCCGCCCCCCCAGGGAAAGGCCCAGAGCTCACTCTGCCCATCATCCGGCTTTTCAAACTCCAGCCTGGGGTCATAGTTCATCTCAGACAACATGGCATGGATGAGACAGTACAGCACATTTGCAATTCAATTGCCACTCCATCCTTTTGTCTCCAGTGGCCTGAACTGAGACCCCAGTGCTGCAAGATTTTAGGGAGGTTGGAGGACGTTTGCCACAGGATGGTGCTGTAATGACTGGTACCCTTGCTGCCAGAGGCCAGCTGTCCAGCACCCGGTGCTAACATCCTTTCTCTGGGAACCCTGAGAGCATGGCTGTGGCCTCATTTGCATAGATTTGCATATCCTCTGCTGCCTTCTATCCCAGGATCTGCAACCTGGGGCTGGCCGGCCAGCAGGCCGGTTTTCTCTGGCCAACAGCCTGGCAGGTCCCCCACCCCGGCCATCCTCGCTGTGGACTCTGCCACTAGGCCCTCTGTGACCCTTGTGGGCCACTCAGATGGTGGCTCTGCCTCTCGCTCATCCATAGTCCACCAGACAATGGCATCTCAGCTCCCATCCCCTCCCACTCCGGGCAGGTGTGCCATGGGTCCTGGCCACGCCCCTCCCTGCTGTCTCCTGTCCCACCCCATGTGGAAAGGGCTTGGTGATCTGGCATTTGTTCATGCATGACTTCAATGGACTTAGTGAGCATTTCCTTTGTGCCACCTGCTGTGCTAGGGACTGGGGACATAAAGAAAGTAGAGGGGTCCCCCTGAGCTGCTAGCTCCCTTCTTCACCGTGCCTGGGGGTCCCCAGCCTGGAGCTGGGTTCTTCCCGTTGTCCTCCCTCTGCCACGGGTCGTACTGAACCTGAAGCTGCAGCACCTGGCTTTTCAATGGCTCCGCCTTTGGCAGCACCACCGCCCCTGCCCCTCAGGGGTCCCAGCCCATCCGCGGGCACTGGTACCCTGGACCTCTCCCAGGAGGACAGGAGCCCCCACCCAAATCAGCCTCCTGGAACCGGCCCCTGCATTTCCTTAGAGCAGAAAGGGGCTTCTCACTCCCGTGGGCAGGTTGGGGTCTCAATGACAGTGTTCCTTTCTTGACTTCTGATCCCAAAATGTGAAAGGCAGACAGGGCAGCAAGGAGGGAAACTGACAGTGGATTACCCAGGGTTAGCAATGGGAGAGCCAAGTTCCAGAATGGGCCCAGTCCTGGGGGGCTCCTGGGGGACTCTGGTCATGGCCCAGCCTCTCTAAGCAGGGTTGTCTTCTGGCCAATCCCCAAGAGGCCAAGACACCAGACAACGGTCTGAAGGCTTCGGTGGGCAAGGGTAGCTTCCCCTTCCCAGGCCTACAGAGGTAGAGACTTCATCAACAGCTTTCCTCCTGGTGGTCTCTCCTCCTCTGCTCCCCGTTTCTGTTGGAGACCCCTGCGGCCCCCATTCCCCTAGGCTGCGAGCCCTACTCCTTCTAGGACACGGCCCTCCCTTATATGGCAGCCCACATCCAGAAAGTCACCACATCCTGTCCCGTCCCGCTGTCTCTGCTACCATACCAGCGGAGGCTAGAATGATCTCTTGCCTGTACCACTAATGCGGCCTCTTAGCCCGTCTTCCTGCCCTTTGATCCCACGGCCAGGTGAAAGTTCCTAAAACAAAATCACATCAGCACCTTTACATTCAAACACTTTCAGTGCCTCCCTAAAGCCCACAGAATAAAGTCACTTTTCATTCTTAGGCCACAGGTTTTTCGTGCAGGCCTAGCACAGTGCCTCCTACAAGAACAGCAATGATGGCTAACATGTTGGGATAATTACTGTGTGCCAAACACTATTTTAAGTGTCTTACATGTCTCATCTCTTGTAATCTATTCAGCAATCTGAGAGGGAGCTACTAATTATTACATTTTTACAAATGAGTAAACTCAGGCCCAAAATGATTAGGGAACTTGCCCCACATCCCGTAGCCAGTAAGTGGTGGAGCTGGGATTTGAAGCCTGTGGTCTGACCCCACAGCCCCGCTTTCAGCCACCATGCAGAAAACACGAATACACCCAGAGATGGTGAGTCAGCGTCTGTCTTGTATATTCACGAATCAGTAAGTGAAAAAATGAGTGAAGGAGGGAATGAAGTTACCTCCACCCAGAGGTCAGCAGACAAATGTTCTGAAATAGTCTTCGTCTGTCCTCTTCTGCGTAGAGACAGTACGGCATCATGGTTAGGGACGTGGGCTATGGAGTCAGACAGACCTGGGTTTGAATCCCGGCACCACCATGCATCGGCTGTGTCAGATGGGGCCAATTATTTCAGCTCTGCAAGACTCCATCATGCATCTGAACATGGGAGTGACGAGAGATGAAATGAAATTTGGCGTATCCGGCACTGCGCTTGGCACACCGTAGGACCTCACTACTTGGCCGCCATCATTCCCGTGGGAGACTGTCCCTTGCTCCCACCGCTCCTGTGGACAGTCTGAGCCGGAAGTGTAAAAGGTAGAACAAGGGAGTGTTCTCTGTGGGCCAGTGACGGCAGGTAGGATGGGTGAGAAGGAGGACACTTAGGGGCAGAGAGAGGCTGTAGGAAGAGGGTGACTCCATGAGATTCAGGGCAGGGCTCCGGTTTGGAAGGAGGGTGTGTAACAGGAGAGAGGACATGCCCACCATTCACTGCTCTCCTCACACAAAGAAGGTTCTGCAAAGGCTCTCCCCTGTCCTTCTGGTTAATACGAGACACAGCAAGCGTCGATGAAGTCATTTTTCAAACCATAAAGCACTGCAAACACATCTGTGATATTTTTCTTCTGTGCCATGGGTAGCGTTTAGGTTTTCTTTTTCTTCTTCTTCTTTATTTTTTTCGATTCTCTGCTGTTTAGCAAACACAAACTGTCTTCCCAAAAATGTAATTCTATGGATGGACACCTTTAAGAATGTTTTGCTCTGGTCAAATCCATAATGGCTATTTTCTTCTATTGATGACTCCTCGTTTCACTGAGTCACTGGCAAGAAAACTCACCCGGAGGCCAGAATTATCTCTAATGGCCGGTCTAAGACAAACATCCCAGCTTGAATCCTCTCCCTCCCAGGAGGAAATTTGCCTGGGAGCTAGGATTGGAGTCTTCCCATCTTTTATCTCGAGAGCCCAGCACTGTGTCTGGTCCGGGTCAGACTCTCGGTGAGAGCATGGGGGATTCTGGCTCTAGAGCTCTACCACTCGCTGTGTGAACTTGGGGAAGTTATTTCTTGCCTTCGTGGTTCAATTTTCTATCTGTAAAATGGGAATAATCTTAGTCGCCTATTTTACAGGGTTATCATGATGATCTCTTCCTCTCTCCCTCCTTTCCTTCTCTCTCTGACTTTTTCTCTCACCCAACTGGACCCAAACTGTTGCTCTACCCAAAATCCCATGTGTTCCTATAGCACGCTGCAGTGCACAGGGCCTCTAGAACACGTTATCTCATTTATTCTGAAATAAGGGCGTAGTAGCATCTCTACCTCTCAGATGAGGATGCTGAGTTCAGACATGGGGCCAGGACCATACTAGTAGTTAGCAGAGGTAGGACTCAAACCAGGTTTTCTGACACCGAGTCTCGATTCCTTTGGGTTAAAGGAAGCCAGGCAGTAGTTCCAACATTATCGACATTTACTCAGTCTGGTTCTAATACAGCTCGCAGGTAGCCTGTCACGTCACATGGGAAGAAGTCAGTCAAACTGGGTGTTTGACGCTGAGGGAAGCAAACAACCAGTGAAAAGGCTGAGTTTTCCCTTTTCCCCCAGGGGGTTTTGGGGGCGGGGCTCGGGGGCAGCCTATGGAGGCGGGGGCTCTGTGTGACATCCATTGGGAAAGAGCTGCTGGCGTGTCTGCACGTGATCTCTGCGAATCAGCTGCCTCCAGATTCTGGGTTCCCCAAGATGAAGCAGTGAAGGAAGGGGACACTCACTGAGGGGTATCCCTGGGACAGGAGTGTCCCCATGTGGGAGCACCTCTCACCATCCCGACCACTTTACTAAGAAGATAAGATGGTGACTGCTCTTGTTTCCCATTTTTAAGATGGATAAACTGAGGCTTGGGTTGTTCAAGGTCACACAGCACGTAGGTAATGAAGACCCCACCGGCTGGGTGCACCCTTTCTTGTTCTGCAGTGGAAAGAAACCCACCCTGGCTGTTTCTGGGCTTTTGAAGGGGCTCATGGATGCCAGATGGCTCCCGTCACCAAGTGAGTCTGTAACGGGCCGGGCCTGCAAGCTCGGTACGTGGCCTCCTAGCTCCAGACCTCTTCTTCGACCACCCTTGAGGGTTTTGGGCACTGAAGAGGGAGCACTGGCTGCAAGACCCTGGGAGTCCTGGAATCCCAGCCCTACCTGAGAAGGGTAAGTTCCCACCTGCCAAGAAGGAGCGGGGCTCCTGCGAGGAGCAGGCTTCTGGTGCGGCTGCGAAACGTCTGGTGACAATATTTGTGTCTAAAAATACAGCAGCCAAGAACCAGCTAATTACAGCCTCTGGAGTCATTCATAACTCGGCGTTTCCCTGTTAAACCCGATCCCTCGCACGGCTCTTCTGCTGCGGCCACCAAGGAGGCCTCCTGGAGGTGGAAACCCAGTCAGGAGGGCCCAGGATCGGGCCCCAGTCCATCAACCCCTCCGTCCCAAGGCCCAGCCGCGCACCTGGAGTGTGGTTGGCACCTCCGGCTGAAATGCCAGAGAGTAGGAGCTTCTGGAGTCAGCTCAACACCCCCACGCTTGCACAGACAGATGCCCTTGGCCATGTGCCTGTCGGGGGTCTATCCCGACCTGCTGGGACCCTCCAAAGGTCCATGGTCCTGGTGTAAGCTCACGATGAATGAACTCAGGAGAGAGGCTCAGGGCCCAGGCAGCGTGGTGCTGGAGGGCCTCGCTTCTGGGGCTGATGCAGGGGCTGAGACTGGCACGTGGGCTAAGCAGGCATCGAGACCCTACCCCTCCCTGCTCTGGAGCCCCCCTCTCTCCCAGGGCCTCTCTCAGATGATTTGAGACCTTTGATCAGGAGGCAGGCTATGACTCAGGTGCAGAAGGGGCTGAATGATCTTAAGGGAGACGAGGCACAGTCCCTACTGTGCCCCATTTCTGCCTGAACGCTCAGTGTGGACACAGGTCACTGCAGAAGTGGGAGAACGAATCCTGCGTGAGGAGATATCCTCACCCCTTCCAGGAGAAGGGATTCTTTTTAAATCAGGGAGGCATTTGGGGTGCCTGGGTGGCTCAGTCAGTTTAAGCGTCAGCCTTCTGTTCAGGTCATGATCCCTGGGTCCTGGGATCGAGCCCCACATCCGGCTCCCTGCTCAGCAAGCAGTCTGCTTCTCCCTCTCTCTCTGCGCCTCCCCCAGCTCCTGCATGCTCTCTCTCTCTCAAATAAATAAATAAAAACCTGAAAAAACAAATAAATCAGGAAGGCGTCTGAAAGTACAAGGCCTAACACTTGGATGGAATGTTTGATTTGCTGTCATAGACACAGTGCTCTGTAGTTCCCGTATTAATTAGTTGCAATGGTATCTATGATTGTGTCCACTTTATAGATAATTCAACAGAGATGCAGAGATGCTAAGTCATTTCCCAAGGTTGCCCAGGTAATGACTAGCCTTGACCTCAAGGCTCAGCCTCACTTCCAGGAATCTTCCTGCTGAGCCCGCAGGCCCAACAGCCACACCCCATGCCCACCTTTGAAGCTTGGATCGCCAGCACGTGGGGGGCCCTGATTGCAGAAAACGCCGCACTTGCTACTCCCTCCACACAGCACCGAACTCAACCTAAATCCAGCTCCACCTCGCCCTGCTTGGCTTCGGAAATACACTTTAGTTTCGCTGGGAAGCTGGATCCATTAGCCTATGACCTAGAAGAATAAGCCGGAGCCTAAGAGAAAGCAGGCAACGAGAGAAGAAGGCAGGGAGGGAAAAATCGCAAAAATCATGGGGCCATCTGCTTGTTGCTCAGCGCCTGAGCCAGGTAAGCTGGGGCTCCAAGGGGTCAGGAGAGCGCCAGGCCTGGACCCTGGCTGTGGGAGGCTGGGCTGTGGACGAGGCCCAAACCCCCAGGAAAGCAGCGCCCCAGAAACGGGCTACTCTACACCTTCTCGCTAATCAGCACCGGGTGTGATCGAACAGCTTGACATTCTTTAGCGAAAGTTCAGCTGGACCACGACTCAGGGCGCTGCATGAGGAATGAGGCTTCCGTGGAATCCCGGAATCCCGGAAATTACAGATGAGAAAGGACACAGAGGTCAGAAGCAGCCTGTGCTCAGGGGCCGCCTGCAGGTTCTTCTCAGGAATAGACCTCCCCCTCACTTCTCCCGTCTGGGCTGCTGCCTCCCCGACCACTCTCCGCTGCTGGCCAGAGAAGACACTGTTCACAGGCATGAGAGGTCTGTGCCGATCCGTACATGATTTGCCATGAAATTTATTAACCATTCGGAAGCCAGGGAAGAGGGGAGAACTGAGAGAGTACAGTCGCCTCATTGCCTGAGCAGGGCAGGGAGAAGCTCTGGAATGTTCTGGAGCAGGCTGTGGCCCTAGGGCAGTGGGGCATCCTGCGGTCTCAGCAGTTACTTGCTGTGCAAACTTGGGCAAAATGTGAACCTCTCTGAGCCTCCGTTTCCTTATCCGCAGCCTGGGCTGATGAGGTTCAGGCACAGGGCTGCGGGAAGATGAGGGGAGCTAGTGAAGGAGGGCCTCACTTGTGCCTGGCCTGTGGGAACGATCCCACACACCATCATAATCACTTCCCTTCCCTTTCCAGGTCCACCTCTGTGTCTGTAGAACAGGGCTAAGCAGGCTCGTTGTTTTGCTCACTGCTCACTCCACATTCCATGGACTTTTGCAGAGCGGCTCCTACAGGTCACACTCACAGAGTGATAACGATGGACACAGACAGGTTCTCCGACCTCACTGAGCCTACTGTCTTCATGAGTTTTCTGGAAGAAAGCGGCTAAGAAGCTAATAGGGATGCTTGCCATCTGGTGTGATGGTTGTCCTGCACAGGTCCCAGCCCTGTGACTCCTTGGGGACAAGAGACAGGTCATGGAAACAGGACGGCACTCCAAAGACAGTGTGGAGTGTGGTCGCGCCGCTTTCCCCCTCCAGGGACATGACTCCAGCCCCATCCTATCCCAGCTGCTTCCCTCGGGCCCAAGGTCACCGTATCCCCTAGGACACCTCAGCTGGTATCGGCCGGAGGATGCTTCTACACACACACACACACACACACACACACACACACACACACACACGCACACGCACCTTCTAGTAGCATCTAAATTGGTCACTTTTAACCTTAATGCACATTAGTGGTTTCAGCCCATGGCTGCTGCCCTGCCCACCACACCCAAAGCAATTAAGTCAGAATGTGTAGGAGGGGAACCCAGCCATCAGAATTATTTCCAGGGGCACCTGGGGGGCTCAGTCAGTTAAGCATCTGACTCTTGATTTCTGCTCAGGTCATGATCTCAGGGTCCTGGCATCGAGCCCCACATTGGGCTCTGTGCTCAGTGTGGAGTCTCCTTGAGATTCTCTCTCTCCCTCTGCCTCTGACCCTCCCCCCGCTCTCTCTCTTTCTCTCTCTCTAAAATAAATAAATAAATCTGAAAAAAAAAAAAAAGAATGATTTCCAGTAGCCCAGTCGAGACCCAGTGCTCTAAGCAGATGCCCCTGTGAGGGGAAAAGGGCACCCGACCTCTGCTCTTCACCACTTTTGGGGTACTGCTGAACAGCCTCAGTTTCCCTTACTGGCACAGAGAGAACTAGTAACCCTCTCGGCAGGCTACAGTGAAGGTGAAACCAGACTTCGGAGGGCGCTCTGGGAATCCTGCAGGGTGAGCGGTCTGGGCCCTGTGACTCTCCCAGCAGAGGCTGGCTGGGGAAGGACAGCAGGTATGAACATTTCCTTGGGGGCCAAGCACTGAGTGCACCCAGAGTTTGCGTTGCCCAAGGGGGTGCTGGGAGGGTCCCCTTCTGACTCATGGGGACAGTCATGCTGAAGCCTCACTGCCAGCCCCCCTGCCTCCCCTCCCCCACCTCCTCGCCTGTCCTCTCTCCCCTCCTCCATCCTGGCCCCAGACCTGCTATCTCTAGATGCTGCATTTCCAGTACCTTCTGCCCAATAAGCATTTGCCCCGGCAGGTGTCAGGGTTCGAAAGGGGCCGGTATTAATCACAGTGAGATACGCCCTGTCAAGAGTGCAGCGAAGGTTGTTTGAAGAGCGCTGGAAGGGAGCTGGGGAGGCAGTACCCCTCCCCTGCCAGCTGCCAGCCTCCGGCTGGGCCCACCAGACCAGTGCACGGAGCCCTGTCTGTGGCCTCAGGCCTCGACAGGCACCGTGAGGGCCACGGAGACAGTACAGGGCAGTCCCTGACCTCACCTCCTTTATAACCTATATTGGGAGTGACACACGCTAGGCCTTAAAATGCTTGCAAAGCAACATACAGACAAGTGCAAAGTAGTGAATCAGGGTTGAGGAAGTGGTGAGGAGAAAAAAATTTCAGGTGAGAAGCAGTCCCGGGGGTGGGAGGGTGGAGTAGGAAGAGGCCTAGATATGGAGTATCAGATGAGGTTATGTCCTGCTAGTGGGGAGGGGATAGGGAGGGGAGGGGATTTGCAGGTAGTGAAGGAAGTATTGTCTTATGAAACTTTTGTTTCAGTTTTGTGGGATGTGTGGGGGTGCGTGCGTGTGTGCGTGCACGTGCGCTAGGCCCTGTTATAAAATGTATTTCTTACTGTAAATTGTGGTCCAAAAATTGTGCATCACGGGGAGTCGAAGCTCTGGGTTTGAGATGAGAACAGTCACTGACTTTGGTCCCTGTGACTTCACCTTTCAGCAACTCCCTTCCCTGCCAGAAAAATGTGAATGCCACTCCCTGCCCCACTCTTCACCTGCCCCGATTTGCTGTGAGGCTGAAGTAAGAATCTATACGTGGAAGGGCTTTGTGTGCTGAAAGTTCCAAGCGTGAAGACTCCATTCTCGTTAGGTGAAGTCACTCAGAAACCTATCCGTAAGAGCTGGAGATAGAGCTGGACTCGGAAGGAGACGGTGGTACGGTGATGATGGTCAGGACTGTCGGCCCTCGGACGGAGCTCACCGGGGGCCTGGCATTGCCCTAGGCAGGGGCAGAATGTGGCCCGCGGGCAAGGAGGGGGCAAGGGCATCGGGACCAAGGCAGGTAACCAGAAAGCCCGGGTGCTGGCCAGCAGCACATGGTGGGTCACAGCAAACAGAAATGCTAAGGTGGGGGGCCGGGTGCCCCTCGGCACAAGGACAGCTAATCTGGAGAACAAATCAGCTAGCAACGCTGCAGGGTCCCAAAGCCCCCACCAGAGCTGTGCTGAAATGTGTCCATCGGGTTCCCTTCCTGTGGGAGACAGAAGAGCTGCAGCCTTACTCTGAAGCACGGTGTCCTCCCTCAGCCTGCAGGGAAGGCCCTGCAGCCAGAGTCTGTCCTCAGAAAAACCAGAGGCATCGCTCTGGGCAGACAGGCCCACCTGCACCCGGGGAGACACTCTTCTTCCCAGCCAGAGGCTCGCGCCCGCCTCGGATGAACCTATGGGGGAGAAATTCCAGACCCTAGTCGGAAGGTTGTGATCAAGGAGCAATTGAAGACTTGCTGCAGGAAATTGGAGCTGCCAATCTCCTAACAATTGGGGTATTTTTTTACACTATGCATTTCACGAATGTATGGTAAGTGCTTGGGAATCACAAAGGTCCTATAAGTGCTCTGTATTACAAATCAAATCCTGTTACCACAAGTACCATTGCAATGAAACTTTCTGTATGACAAAAGCAATTTCCATGTCCTAGTCGATGGCCCACTTATTTCAAACAATATTCAATATGCCGACAGTGATAGCTCCCTTCTCTGAGCGCTCGGCTCGCTGATTGTCCATTCTGCTCACTCTGTAATGCACGCATGGACCATCTTGAACCATTCACCGTTGTTGGATGCTTATTATGCTTGCCGGCCCATCTGGATGAAGAAGTCCTCAAGGACGGAGCTGGTCCTGCCCTGGGGACCAGCGTGTTTGGATGTGGAACCTGCTAGGCCTTTGTTGGTTCCCACACCATATGTTTCCTGCTCATCCACTACAAGCATTATACCGGGTATGAGATGACCATACTGGTAATGTGCAGGTCCTGCTCTCAAGGGGCTCCCAGACTAGCAAGGGGAACAGACAACTGATTCAGGATGAGAAGTCCATCCTCTAACAGGACTCAGAGCAGGAATACATGGAAGTGGCACCTAACACAGATCGAAGGGACCCAGGAAGACTTCCTGGAAGAGGTGGCATCTAAAATACAACTTGACAGATGAGCAGGAGGTATCCAGGCAGGTTGTGGAGGCAGAGGATCAGGGCAGTGGAGGGAGCTGGACTAGAATCCAGGGGTTGCAACACCAATAATATTATCAACAACACAATAACAGCTCACTTGTATTTTCCAGGCGCGAAATCTAGGGTATGACGATTTTATTTCATTTAAGCCTCACATCAACTCCACTATCCCATTCTACAGATGAAGAAACTGAGGCTTTAAGAGGTTAAATATTTTGCCTAATTAATCTGCACAATCTGAGTATTAGCTGTCATTATTATTATCATGATAATCACTGTCAGTGATAATAATCACCGTCAGTCTCCCAGCCTAAATTCACCTCTTCTGGTAAATGGGGTTTCTGATTAACCTCACCTACTGACAAGGTCGCACTGCTGGTTGAGGGCAGTGGTAGGCTTTGAACCCAGTACTCAAGGCTGCAGAGGTGAGACCAGGACCTGAAAGGGCTCAGCCTGGAGGGGTGGGCGGGGCTGATCGTGAGGTGGGCGGGGTTGGCCGTGAGTGGCAGCCCTCCGAGGGGTCCAGGTGCGGAAGGACATGTCCAGGTGCGGCAGGACATGTCCACGTGAGGCAGGACATGTCCACATGCGGCTTTAGAAACAGTCCTCTGGCTTCACCACAAGTAATGTATTTCAGGGGCATCACTGGAAGCAGGGAGATATGTTAGGAGCTGTTTTCTCATCTAAGCAAGAGATGTGGGCAAGCCTGAATTCAAGCGTCTGCATCAAGAAATGAACGATGAGGGAGCATTTCAAGAAGTGGGCCTGGTGGGGTCCCAGCCACATGCGCTGGGGAGGAGAAGGCAGCGTGGACCAGGGAAGAGACCCAATTCCAGAGGCTCGCTCTGCAGGGTGGGGCAGGCATCCGGAGGTCCCGCTGTCCATGCCCGGGGCACTGGAGAGGCAGAAGGGGCTCTGGTGGCATGGTGGATATTTGGGTGACAGGTGATACTTGCAGCCAAGCAACAGTGACGTCTGGTTCTGCGGAACCAGCCCCTTCACCACAGTGAAGCCCCCGGCCCCCTGGCGAGAGTAAGGGTAAGCGTCAGATACAGCCAGATAGGCTAGTTTCCAAATAGTCACGAGTCAGAGGGTTAGGTCCAAAAAACAAAGACCAACTGGATCGCCATGGGCAGGTTAGGGTAGGAAGTGTTAGGGCTACAACCCCGGGGTTTCAGGGGTGCCTGGCACGCCCTCCAGATAAAGACAGGGCTGGGCTCATGGTGCACCCGAGGTGGCCGCCGTCCTTCCCGAGGTCAGAGCACCCGTGACTCCATCTGGCTCAGCCCACGGGGGTGGCATCTTTGTCCCGCCCAGCCCAGTTGGGGGGGAAGGCATGGTGGGCACGTGGCAGGTGCAGGTTAGAACCTCGGTCTGGTATCATATTCCAACTTACATCCCCATCCCCAACTTTTGATGTCTGTGGTGTTGACACTGTGTAGTGTTTGGAAATCCTAGAAGGAGACGAAGTGCTCAAGGGGATGATTCTTAAAATAGGTAGTGATGCTCCCCAGCCAATATTTTGTCTGTTGTGGGGAGAGAAATATATCCAGAGATAGTGACTTCAGAACGCTACAGGAAAGCTCTAGAGAATTTAGTGCCGCTGCGTCTCTTCTCCCTCTCATTAGGAGAGAGCAGCGGTGTTTTAAATTCTTTAAAGTGGCTCTTCAGTCAAGGAGGAGTTTATAAAAATAATTTCTGCAGCAGGGAGGACAGCGGGTGACAGGCAGCAGCTGGGCGAGAGGTTGAGAGGCCCGGGAAGGGAAGCCGAGGAGGCCCGGAGGCAGTGGCTGGCGGGTAAACAGGGCAGAGCCCTTAACCCCAGGGTTAAGCGGAGCGAGCTCCATCCCAGGCAGCAGTGGGCGGCCACGCAGCCCGCAGCAGGGAGGGCCTCGGCGGGCTGACGGCTGGGCTGACAGTTGGTGGGTCCCCACCTTTGGCCTCTCCAGTCCCATCAGGGTTGGCCTCAGGTTGGCCGCTCCTAGAACATACAGAACCTCTCCAAGTGGCAGGGCCGGGAGAGCCCCGGACAGAGGCGGGTCTGCCCCAGGATGCAGGCTGGGCACAGCCGAACCGTAGCCCCTTGGCCGGGTGCGCTGGTGCTGCAGGCCCGGGGAGGGAAGGGGCTGCGTTCTGGTGACACACTGGGAAAGAGAGTCTGCAAGCAAAACTGGAAATCTAACAACCCAAGAGGAGTGAAGCCATTTTAAATGGGGAAAAAAAAATGCATTTTAAGAGACAGAAGCAGAGAAGGCTCCCGATCAGGCAAGGCAACAATGGGGCAGGGGCAGGGGGCAGGGGCGGGAACGGCCGGAGCAGTCCCTTCCTCAGCTAGTGCAGGACGCCCGGGGCCAGGGGCTATGTTAGCCATAGCCTCGTGAAATCTGCACCCATGAACACCCGGTGCAGGGAACGTTGTAGAAGAGGGAAACACAACCCAGGGCGTCTCGAGATTTCCTGAGTTCTTTCAACAAGGCAAGGGAGAAATGAGATCGAAACTCAGGTCATCTGACTTCAAACCCAGCCCTTGTGTTAGGCAAGACGTCTCCCCTCCCTGTAGAGTTCTGCCCCTTCTCCCTTAAGAGGTCAGATCTATTCCCCTTTCCCTTGACCTAGGCTGGCCCCGTAACTGGGCTTTGGCCAACAGAATGCCGCAGAAGTGACACAGAGCCGGGTCTAGGCCTAAAACCGGCCACCACGCAGAGACGCACGGGCTGGACTGTCGGCTACCGACAGATCACACGGTTCGGAGGGGCCCAGGGAGAGGGAGAAGCCGGGCAGCTGGCCAGCCACCCCACGTGCCAGGCATGGCAGTGAAGCCATCTTGGATGCGCCAGCCCCAGCTAAAGGCAGCCCCACGAGGGAGCCAAGCTGACACCACGTGGAGTGGACGAACTGCCCAGCGGAGCCCAGCTGCCCCTGGAATCCTGGTAAAGAAGTCACTGCTGTTGCTTACACTGCGCCGCATAACCGAGACACCCAATTAGTACCAGACTCTCTCCCCCTGGGGTGCTGATAGTGGAAGGGTGCCCAGGCTGCCTTCCTGGCTCTGATAACTGAACGACACCAACCAGGAATGATCTAGACCAACTTGACTGCCATTCATCTTGTCTTTGTTTATCTAGAGAGACCCTGCCCCGTGTCTAGGACTGTGCCTGCCCTGCCCTTCTTCCTCTCTGTCCTCTTGCCCACCTTGGGCTGGGAGATCCACGAGGAGAGGACCGTGCTTTGCCCTGCTTTCTCTCCAATGTTGGGACAATTCTCTACACACCAAGGGTGCCTGGTTGTGATGCTGGCCCGTTAGTCTGCCCGTCTAACGGGCTGCCTATTAAGGCAAATACCCAAATCGGACTCCACTGACCATCCACTGGAAGAGGCTGTCGAGTAGGTGACTTATTTCAGTGGGATGATTCCAGTTCAGTTGGTATTTTGCTGTTACAGCCGGGAGAGCTTGGTCCGGCTGAGGAGGGCAGGCTTTTTGGCTTTTGCTGGATTGGTCTTTGCTCCATGGAAGCCATCGCAGGCGACTCAGAGGTTCCAGAATATGGCCCCACTCCCACCCCACCATCCCATAACTGGCGGTCCCTTGTCATGCATGCTGTGTCCCAGCTAATAATGTGTTGTCACGTAAATTAATTATAAAATGACTAATGTCGGTTTCCCTTTCATCGGGGCAGGCAGAAGGACAGGGGACCTGGGGAGGGGATAGGAGAACTGTAAACGGAGCCTCATCTTTTCTGTGGAGAGAAAACTCCACAGGATCTGGGCACTCCCAGCATTTCTCCACCTCCAGCCGCCTCCGTGAGCCACTGCAGGGAGATTTTTCTGAATAATGGAACATTTTCCTGTTTTAATCAGATGCAATTTTGCAAGCAGTTTTTATGATTTAGCAAGTCCATTAAAACTGGCATTTGTTCTGCTCTGACACTCGAAAGGGGCTCCACAGAGCATAAACATTGGAAATTACTTGTAGGGAGAGACAATATGAAAATTCCCCAGCCTGGGCCCGTTGTCTGAGAAATTCTGTTATCAAGCATCATGCCAGCTTCCATCAGAGGCGCGTGAGATATATGCTGCGGCCTCTTTACGCACTAGCTGGGGGCGCTGGAGCTCAGGCAGCAATAGAGACTGGATGCTGTTATCTTTCAGCAGTTTTGGGCATCAGGAGGCCAGTGGGTTTTAAAGGGAACTCACTGGAAGGGCAGGTCACAAAGTGCAAAATCTCAAGGAAGGGGGTGGGTGAGAACATGCTTAAGGGCAAGCCTGGAAATTGCTTTCCTGCCCACAGTGAACGATAGGGTACTTTGGCATGTAATTAAGAAGGTCAGTTTATCAATTTCACGTGGTAGTCAGTTCTCAATTATCCGTGTACCGACAGATGACCGGGGTCAAATGAAAACTCTAATGAAACTCTCCAATCGCTCTCTGCTTCCCCTGAGCCCTTCTCTCCCCACGTCTTTGGGGAGCATTTCTGCTCTCCCAATCAAGGCAAAAGCAATAGCAGAAAGGTAAAACCTGGCAGATCAAACTATATAAAAATAAGAATTTATGCAAAAAACCAAACACTTCTATAAAAAACAGAAGAGTGCCAGGCCAGCACGATAATCGATATCATTGACCCACGACAGTACGCTATGAAAACATTTCTGTTAATTTCAAAACAAGACCAAAGAAAAATTTTGCTTTCAACCTTCAGGCCAACTGTTAATGTTTTAATATAAATGACTGATATGTAAATTGAAAGGAACACTCTAACAGTCAAGATAGGGTGGGGTGGGGTGAGGAGAACAAACACAAAACAGGTAAGGGATATGAATGGCAACGCAGATTTTTTTTTTTAAATGAACATATGTTAGAAAGTGCAAGCTCACTTGTAATTGAAGAAATGTGAAGATAGGATACAATCTGGACTTCAGCTAACCATGGAGGATTGAGCATGTGTTTATTTCTTCTCCCTTCCAAATCCCCACTGCAATGAAAATAAGGAATAAAAGAAACGCATAAACTCACAAGAACCCAAAGAATAGGAGGGGAGGTGGTGGAGGAAGCCAAACACTGAAAAGAGTCTGTGGGAGGAAGGACGGAAGCCTGGGGGTTCACTGCAGAGCCCCCAGGCACCAGAACTAGAAAGCACTGGGGCTCAAGAACGGCCAGAAAAGACTTAGGGGGCAGAGCAGAGGCTCTGTGGGCTGGAGAGAAGGATGTCGGGGTGGGTTGTGGTGGGATTTAGGGCTCAGAAAGAAGGGGCAGGACTTCCCGTTCAGCAATGCGCTGGCCTAGATAACCAGATGCATGCCCAGGACAAAGCCCTAGAAAGACAAGTAACCCAACTGACTTTTGAGACAATAAGAAATTCACCCCAGAGCCAGACACAAGGAACCTGGAGTGGAGTGGAGGCACTTGAATGGACACAAAAGCAATTGTGTGATTTTGCCGGTTTCAGTGACCTGAGGATGTGGGGTTCGTGCTTACATGAGGCCCAAGGACCAGGCTTTGGGCCTTCTCAGGAGTGTTGGAACTGAGATCCCTGCATAGAACCTTGACCCTCAAGTGGTTACACTCCCACGGAAGAATGGGATAGAAAAGTCTCTGCTAGTGCATAAGGATGACAAGGTAGCTTGTCCCAGCAAGAGTGGAGTGGAGGTCTTACCTGGCCATTTATAGCTTTATCCTAGCTTCATGCACAGAAATAAACAAGCTGATGATTTTATATTAAAAAGTGGTCCTGGGTTGGTGGATAGATTTGGGACTCCCAACATAGGCAAACAAGAGATGTCCTTCAAAGAACATTTTCTCATCTGGGGTTGCCCAGGATCCTAGAGGTAAAAGGCTGGGAGAGATGAGTTTACAACACAAGTTAAAAACACATGAAGACCTTGGTGCTAGACGAAGGAAGAAAGGCAATCGCCACAGTGTAGACCAGAATGGGAATGTTTGACAGGTCTCACAGTAGTTAAGGGGGGGGGGGGGGGGCAGGGGGTACGTGGGGGCAGATGGTGATTGAGAATTTGCTGGAATTTGTGAAGAATCCCAAGAAGGATTGATGAAACTAAATGCACACTGGGAAACATTACTGTGAAATTTCAGAGCTCTAAAGGCAAAAAAGATCTTTGAAATCAGCAGAGATAAAAGACACAGATTATCTAAAAGAACATTTGTACTGAAAATAGGGGCATATTTGTCCAGAAAATACTGGAAGAATATATCTAAAGTTTGGAGAGAAAATAACTGTCAGCCTTGAATTTTATACAACGCGAAGTCATTTTTTTTGAGAGTGAGGGTGAAGTAAAGACATTTTCAGATAGGGAATGATGGAGAGTCTTTAACAGCAGAGCTTTGTGGAAAGGAGTACTTTTACTGTGGGATGCACAAAAGCCCAGCAAAATCATCGTAAAAAACATGGTACATGCCAATAAAATGAAAGAAGCCCACGCTCTTATTTAAAAGAAAAGAGACAGGCCACATAATAATAATGACAAACTGGAGTTATGAATCAAAGAGGAGTTCAACAACAACAGGGTATAGAAGTTGGGGAAGGGGTGATGCGAGTTAAAGTGAGGAGTGCTGAGATCCTTATTTTAGTTGAGAGGAAAACAGAGACACTGATTAACTTTGGATTTTATGATACACATAGATACTAAAAATTTAAGGGTACACACTTTTTTTTAAAGATTTTTTTTTATTTTTAAGTAATCTCTACACCCAGTGTGGGGCTCGAACTCACAATCCCGAGATCAAGAGTCATATGCTCTACTGACTGAACCAGCCAAGAGGCCCAAGGCTCTTCTTCTCTACTTCTAAGGTCAAAATAGAATGTGTAACTTCCAAAACCATTGGTGGAATAAGAGGATAATTTTTTACAAGCCTCAATTATTCCAGTAGGAGCCAAGAAAGAAAATAAGGCAAATAAAAAGCAGACCGTGGTGGGTTGTATTTTCTGAAAATGTCCTCAATATTATTTCCAATCCCACATGGTCTTCCAGAACGTTGCCACTCCCCACCAAGAGGTAAAGTCTACTGTTCCTCCTCTTGAACCCGGGCAAGACATTGTTATTACCTTGAAAAAGAGAATGTGGCGGAAATAATGCTCTGTGATTTCTGAGTCTTGAGCATAAAAGGCAACATGCCTTCCACTTGGTGCTCTCTCTCAAGATTCTTGCCCTTGGAACTCGGCCACCGTCTTGTGAGGAACCCCAGCCATACAGAAAGCTGTTTGCAAGTTGTTTGGACTGACCGTCCCAGCCAAGGTCTCAGCAGACAGCCAGCATCAGCCCCCAGGGGGCAGGTCCCAAGACGAGTCCCACCGTCAGGTGTTCCAGATGAGGCCCCAGATGTGGTGGACCTGTACCCTGTGCAGTTTCTGACCCACAGAATCTAGGAGCATAGTAAACGTCTGCTTTATACCACTAAGTTTTGGGAAAACTTGTTATACAGACATAGCAACTGAAATACAGCGTGAGTAAAAAAGCACAAAGTAAGATGGCAGCATTAAATCTAATATATAAATAATCATGAGAATGTGAACTGATGAGACTCACTTGTTAAAGATTGTCAGGTTGGGTTTTTTAGAAAGGTTCGTGTTGTTTAGGAGTGATAGATGTTAAAGAAAAGGCACAGAAAAGTAGAACAAAAAAAAAAATTGGAAAAAGATGTACCTGTCACATACCAATCCCAAGAACACTGGCGTAGAAGTATTTTATTGTACGTTAACATAGCTTTTATTATTAAGACTAAAGATGGACACAATACAAAAGAATAGAAATGGACACTGTATAAGTTTACAAGGATCCATTTGCCGTGAATATATAGAAATTCTAAATTTGCGTGAAGCACTAATACAGCTTTAAAATATATAAAGTCAAGATTGACAATTCCAAGGAGAAATTTACATATCTAAAATCATAATGACAATTGTAACAGAGCTCTCAGCAATTGATAGATTGATAAGCAGATAAAAATGAGTAAGGATTAAAGGTTTGAACAAATAGAGCCGCGATTGAGCTGCACCTAAAAATCGGAGGAGGCACCTTCCTTCCAAGAGCAAATCACACATCCACAAAAACAGAGCATGTGTGGGTCCCAGAGCAAGTCACGACAAACACCAAGGAACGAACATCATAAAGGCTGTGTACTCGATCCAGAGTATAACTAAGCCAGCAATACATTTTAAAATCTTCTTGAATATTCCATACAGTTCTAGATTTTTTTTTTTAAGTAGGCTCCGCACTGGGCTTGAACATGGGGCTTGAATTCATGACCCTGAGATCAAGACCTGAGGTGAGATCAAGAGCTGGACACCTAACTGACTGAGCCACCCAGGTGCCCCCAGTTACACATTTTTATTTTTTTATTTTTTATTTTTTTAAAGATTTTATTTATTTATTCGACAGAGATAGAGATAGCCAGCGAGAGAGGGAACACAAGCAGGGGGAGTGGGAGAGGAAGAAGCAGGCTCATTTCGGAGGAGCCTGATGTGGGGCTCGATCCCGTAATGCCGGGATCACGCCCTGAGCCGAAGGCAGACGTTTAACCGCTGTGCCACCCAGGCGCCCCAGTTACACATTTTTAAACATTTTTAAATAACTCGTGGGCCAAAGACAAAATAAAAAGGGGGAGTTAGAAGACATTTAGACCTTAAAGAGAATAAAAATACAAAGCATCATAATATGAGGGATGCAGCTTGAGCTGTAATGTGGGGGGGAGTATATTGCCTCAGATGCTTAGATCGTAAGGAGGAAAGACTAAGCCGTTAATGAGCTAAGAGTTCAACTCAAAAAGTTGGAAAAAGAAGACAGGGTAAACCCAAAGAAACTGGGAAGAAGGTAAAGGCAGAAAATAATGAAATAGAAAATGTTATAAGAGAAGAAGTCAATAAAACCAGAACCTGGTCCTTGGAAAAGACTAACGGAACAGACAGACCTCTGGCAGGACTGATGGGGGGCAGGGGGGACTACACAGAAAGGTGGAAACAGAGATATAACTCCAGCTATAGCAGAGAATTTAAAAAGTCATAAGATTCACATGAATATCTTTTTTAAATAATTAAGTATTCTAAGAACCATAGACACATTTGTGTTTTCTAGAAAAAAAATAACTTACTAAAACTTAGAAGAAAATTAAAAAGCAGAATAAGCCTATAATCATTGGGCAAGTAACTAAACATTTACCTATATCAACAACCTTAGCCATGACTAACAAAGCGTCATTCTCAGGTGGTTTCACGGGGCATGTCTACCAAATATTTAAGAGACAGAGAATCCCAGTCTTTTTTTTTTTTTTTAAGATTTTATTTATTTATTCGACAGAGATAGAGACAGCCAGCGAGAGAGGGAACACAAGCAGGGGGAGTGGGAGAGGAAGAAGCAGGCTCCCAGCGAAGGAGCCTGATGTGGGGCTCGATCCCATAACGCCGGGATCACGCCCTGAGCCAAAGGCAGACGCTTAACCGCTGTGCCACCCAGGCGCCCCAGAGAATCCCAGTCTTATACGAAATGTTCTAAAATCAGTGCTTCTCAAACTGCAATCGGCAATCAAATCACCTGAGGGTTGTTCAAATGAAGATTCCTGGCCAGTGGGTCGAGGGCGGGGCTTAAGATTCCGCATTTCTAAAAAGCTCCCAAGTTATGCAGATATAAAGCCTTCTAGAAATTATTAAGATAAAGATAAGCCAATAGAAATATGGGCAAAAATTATATACAGATGTACCTCAGAGATACTGCAGCTTTGGTTCCAGACCACCACGATGAAGCATGTATCATGATAAAGTGAGGCGATGCATTTTTTGGTTCCCCAGTGCCTATAAAAATTATGCTTACACTATACTGTATTAAAGTGTGCAACAGCATTAGGCCTAAAAATGCAACATACATACCTTAATTTAAAAATACTTTATTGCTAAAAAATGCAGACCGTCACCTGAGTTTTTAGCAAGTCATAATCTTTTTGCTGGTGGAGGGTTCTGCCTCGGTGTCGATGCCTGCTAACTCATTGGGGTGGGGGTTGCTGAAGGCTGGGGTGGCTGTGGCAAGTTCTTAAAATAAGACAACAATGAAATCTGCCACTTCGATTGGCTCTTCCTTTCACAAACCATTCCTCTGTAGCATGTGATGCTGTTTGATAGGATTTTACCCACAGAAGAACTTCTTTCAGAATTGGAGTCAATCCTCTCAAACCTGCCACTGCTTTATCAACTAAGTTAATGTAATATTCTAATCCTTTGTTGTCATTTCAACAATCTTCACAGCATCTTCCCCAGGAGTAGATTCCATCTCAAGAAACCACTTTCTTTGCTCATCCGCAAGAAGCAACCCCTCGTCCGTTCAAGTTTGATCATGAGACATAGCAACCCAGTCCCCTCTTCAGGCTCCACTTCTGGTTCTAGTTCTCTTGCTGTTCCCACCGCATCTGCAGGTACTTCCTCCCCTGAAGCCTTGGACCCTTCAAAGTCTACACGAGGGTTGCAATCAAATTCTTCCCAACTCCTGTTAATGTTGGTATTTTCACCGCTTCCCATGAATCACGAATGTTCTTCACGGCATCTAGAATGGTGACTCCTTTCCAGAGGTTTTCAATTAACTTTGCCCAGATCCATAGAGCAATCACTATCTAAGGCTGCTATAGCCTTATGAAATGTATTTCTTGAATAATAAGACTTAAAGTCAAAATGACTCCTTGAGCCAGGGGCTGCACGATGGATGCTGTGTTGGCAGGCATGGAAACGACATTCATCTCACACTTCCCCATCAGACCCCCTGGGTGACCAGGTGCATTGTCAATGAGCAGTAATATTTCGAAATAAATTCTTTTTCTGAGCAGGTCTCAACAGTCGGCTTAAAATATTCAGTAAACCATGTTGTAAACAGCTGTGCTGTCCTCCAGGCTTTGCTGTTCCATTTATCGAGCTCAGGCGGAGTGGATTTAGCATAATTCTTAAGGGCCCTAGGCTTCTGGAGTGGTAAATGAGTACTAGCTTCAAGTTAAAGTCACCAGCTGCATGAGCCCCTAACAAGAGAGTCAAACTGAACTTTGAAGCCAGGCTTTGCTTTCTCTCTAGCTATGAAAGGCCTAGATGTCATCTTCGTCCAGTAGGAGACTGTTCAGTCTACACTGAAACATCTGCTGTGTTGTGGAGCCACCGTCACTCTCTGAGCTGGATCTTCTGGAGAACTCGCTGCAGCTTCTCCACCAGCACTTGCTGCTTCACCACTCACTTTAAGGTTACAGAGACGGCTTCCTTCCTTAAACCTCGAGAACCCACCTCTGCTAGCTTCCAACCTTTCTTCTGCAGCTTCCCCACCTCTCCCAGCCTTCACAGAATTGAAGAGAGTCGGGGCCTTGCTCTGGATTAGGCTTTGGCATAAAGGACTATTGGGGCTAATTGGATCGTCTCTTCAGACCACTCCAAATTTCTCGGCATCGGCAGGAAGTCTGCTTGGCTTTATCGTTCATGTGTTCACTGGAGTAGCCAGCGCTTGTAACTTGCTTCAAGAACTTTTTCTTTGCACTCAACTCGGCTAACCGGTGCAACAGGTGCAGCTTCCAGCCTATCTCAGCTTTAGATGTGCCTTCCTCGCTAAGCTTAATCATTTCTAGCTTTTGATTTAAAGCGAGAGATGTGCGACTCTTCCTTTCCCTTGAATACTTAGAAGCCATTGTAGGGTCATTAATGGACCTAATTCCAATATTGCTGTGTCTCTGGGAATAGGGAGGCTGGAGGAGAGGGAGAGAGATGAGGGAATGGCCCGGTGGGTGGAGCAGTCAGAACACACACAACATTTATCAGTTAAGTTTGCCGTCTTACATTGGTGTGGTTTGGGGCATCCCCAAACAATCACAACTGTAATATCAAAGATCGCTGATCACAGATCATCATAACAAGTATAATAATGATGGAAAAGTTTGAAATACCGTGAGAATTACCAAAATGTGGCACAGAGACACTAACGAGCAAATACTGTTGGAAAACCAGTGCCGATGGTCTTGCTCAGCACAGCATTGCCACAAACCCTCCATTTGTGAAAAATGCAATACCTGCAAAGCATAATAAAGTGAGGTATGCTTGTGCATTGAGTCCACAGAAGAGGAAGCTTGAATGCCAATTAAAAGATGTCCAACTTGATTGTTATAAGCAAATGCAAACTAAGAGTAAGATACTCTTTCATACTAACCAGATTAGCAATATGAACCACTGGAAAATATGTGCAACAAGAAAGCCCTCCATTGCTGCTGATGGGTCGGAGGATTAATTGGTGTATTTACTTTGGAGAACAATTTGCCAACATGTGTGAAGTTGAAGAACTGTCTACGCCATGACACAACCCATACACTCTTCCAGGGTCTGTCATGCTTTCTACAGCATGAGTTTCACCTGCCAATATTTGCGGGCAGAACTCTTGACTTTGACAGAGAAAACAAAGGAGAGTTGGGGGACCTGTGTTTCTGAATAGTAGGACTGTTCCCCTTTTCCACACTTCCTCATTAAGTCAACCCAAAACCAAGTGCACTACTGCTTCATGACTAGGAGATCATGAAACACACACAGGCACATAGACGTCTGACCTTGGAAGCCATGATAAAAAGGCATTTTACAAACTGTACCAAACAATGTAAATGTTAGTTATGCTTTCCTGGAATATTTTAAAGTTCAGTCACAACGTACAGTCGAGAGAAATTTTTGCACCTGTGCTCAGGGAGAAAAGTACAAGAATCTTCAGACTAGCACTGTACGTAAGAGTGAGAAATTGGAAACAATTTAAATTTCCATTAAGAGGAGTATAATCGAATAACTAAACACTATACAGCAGTAAAGCTCCATGATGGACCTCAAAAAATGTTGAAAGAAGTAATTTGAAGACTCTTAGGAATACTTTGATACCTTTATATAAATACAAAACATTTAATGTAATAGCATATACTTTATATTGAATACATAAAGCAAATGATAAAAACATGCATGGGAGTGAAAAATACCAAAGTCAGCAATGGTTGCAACTAGGCAGGCGGGGAAGTAGAATGGGGTAAGGGTATATGCCAACTGAATCTATCACATTTTATTTATTTTTTTTAAAAAGCTAGGAAGCAAATATAGCAAAATGTTACGAATGAATGATTTAATAAAACTGAAGGGATAGGTATATGAATATTTTGACATTATCCCCCATACTCACCAGTATGTTTATAATAATTTACAAAAATAATAGTAATAATATATAGCAAAGAGCATGAGAGAGGGTATAGCAAACGAGAGATATCTTTAAATGTCTTAAAGGAAGCAGGTGGTGAAATGATCACTGATAAAGCTAGAAAAAGAGGGATCTGCTACAGAGAATGTAGCCAAGCTGTCAGGGGAGCAGACTTTGATCTCAGATGTAAGGGACATCAGAGAATGAGAGTGATATTTGGAGCGAAATCAGGGAAACATGAAAATCCATGTACCAAATAGTAGCTGCCCTGCCCCACACTGTGTAGAGTTCCTGGCAACCATATTTCTACCCTCCAGACCAAGAAAAAAAAAAAGTTTCTTGTAAAAATAAACTGAATAACCGTAAAACAAAGATCCTGCTAGGGGCGCCTGGGTGGCACAGTGGTTAAGCGTCTGCCTTCGGCTCAGGGAGTGATCCTGGCGTTATGGGATCGAGCCCCACATCAGGCTCCCCGCTCAGTGGGAAGCCTGCTTCTTCCTCTCCCACTCCCCCTGCTTGTGTTCCCTCTCTCGCTGGCTGTCTCTATCTCTGTCAAATAAATAAATAAAATCTTTAAAAAAAAAAAAGATCCTGCTTTACTGTGATACTTAGGTGTTTCCCAGTAAAATGACTGGCTCACAGCCCGGTCATCCCGAGATGAAGTCCCTCAGTCAGCCAGTCCTGCACGTGAACACAAAGCTCCTAAGTGGCTTTTTATTTTCTCATTCTTATGTACGAAAAGATTTCCAAGAATCCCCAATATTTGAGACTTAAAAAAAATGATAACAACATTCAGAAAAACAAACCCCAGAAGAAGATAATTCAGGCAACAGAAGATAATTTTAAAACAAACACTAAAAAGACTAATAAGATCCTCAGGGAAATGAAGAAGCTATTGTATACATGTAACGAGAACAGGATGCTATAAAAAAGGAATAATTAAGACACAAAAGACCTCTTGAAAATATATTTATATACCTATTTAAGATTTCTTAAATTTTAGAAACTTCATAGAAAGTTAAGACGATAAGGTCAAGGAAATCTTCCTGAAGAAGAACCAGAAGAAACAGAAAATATGAAAAAAAAAAAAAAAAGACATAGAGGAGCAATTGATGCGGTCCATCATCTGGTGAAGAGAATCCCAAAAAGAAAAGAGAAAAAACAGAGGGAAGGAAAATTTCAACACAATGCTATAAAAGGATTTCCCAGGATTGGAGAGGATAATTTGGATTCAGTGGTTCTATGGGACACTCAAGAAAATGAGTGAAAATTGAGAACACTTAGGTTAAAGAAAGATGGGGTGGCTAGAAGGGTTCTATGGGAGGGAGAGGAGATAGTGACAGGTCATCTACAGAGAACTAGCAACTCGCATCGGACTGGCATCACATTGTTCATCTGTAACATTGGCTCCAGAAGGCATTCAAGCAAGTCTTCAACAACCTGAATGGGAATAACTTTCAACCCCAGAAACCTAGAATTCTATACCTAATCGAGCATGACCGCAAAGCAAACATATGTTCAGGCACACAGGACTCAGATAATTTATCTTTCGTGTGCGCTTTCTTAGGGATTTAGCTGAGGGTGTGCTCCTGAAAAATGGAATAACTCAAGAGAAAGGAAGATACCGGCTGCGGAAAACACTGGATCTAACCCACAAGAGCAGTGAGAGGCAATCCTGGGATGGGTGTCCTGGTCATCCAAAGAACGATGGGTCCTGATTGGAACAGGACGACTGAGGTGTCCGGGAAGAGGTTTTCAGGAAAAACAAGAGAGGCTTATAGAATACCTGATGTGATGAAACAGTGGAGGAAAAAAAAAACCCCAAAACAAAAAACATGAGGAATTCTACAAAGACAAACAATAAACAATGCAAGACAAAAAGAAAGGAATTAGAAACTCGAGGGAGAATAAAAAGTTTTACAGAAAGGATGTGCAACTAATTTGATGAGGCAGCGAACAGTATTTCCATAAGCAAAGTAATAATTATTTATTGATTTTTACCAAAAATAGTAATAGTGGAAAGATGAAGGAAGGAGGGGGTAAGATAATTAAACACTCAACCATCATCACAGGGAATCAATGAATAACGTGTAAAGTACATAAATCAAGACATATCAGTAGAAACATTATTTAGAGATACAAAAGTAATTACCAGAATAAATCAATTGAGAAGATAAAAAATGGTAGCCCCTGGGGAACAGGACTGAAATTGTTGACAAGGGTAGAACCAAATACTGTCGTAATTCACGATAAGCCTTTTGGTACTTTTGGTTTTTAAATCATTTGTCCTGTTGTTTTTAAAGATTTTATTTTTTAAAAAGATGTTATTTATTAATTTGTCAGAGAGAGAGAGCACAAGCAGGGGGAGCAGCAGGCAAAGGGAGAAACAGGCTCCCCACTGAGTAAGGAGCCCAATGTGGGACTCGATCCCAGGACCCTGAGATCATGACCTGAGCCAAAGGCAGACGCTTAACTGACTGAGCCACCCAGCAGTCCCTAAAGATTTTATTTTATTTTTTTTTAAAGATTTTATTTACTTATTTGACAGAGATAGAGACAGCCAGAGAGAGGGAACACAAGCAGGGAGAGTGGGAGAGGAAGAAGCAGGCTCATAGCGGAAGAGCCTGATGTGGGGCTCAATCCCATAACGCCGGGATCACGCCCTGAGCTGAAGGCAGACGCTTAACCGCTGTGCCACCCAGGCGCCCCTAAAGATTTTATTTTTAAGCAATCTCTACAACCACTGTGGGGCTCAACCTTATAAGCCTGAGCCCCAGAGTCATCTGCTCCACGGACCCCTCATTTGCCCTGTCCTGATTTTTAAAAGCAGCTGCTTCTTTCAGGCTCTGGCCGGCTTTGAATGCTTCCAGACTAAGAGACTGCATTCAATTCTGTATGCACAGGGCAGCCTTGGGAGGTTTTGGAAGATAGACGGGAATAATCAGATCTAGACCCTGGGACAGTGAAGTCCCTCTCAAAATGGGACTTCCAGGGCTGAGCGCCCTGTACCCAGTGTCGGCATAGTCAACGCACAGACCTACCAGATCCTCAGGGCTACAGCAAAGCGACGGCACTAACTTTTTAAAATCCGATCTTTTGCACTACGAAAGTCATCAAAACCGCTTTCTGGAGAAAACATAAAACTGTCTGGGCTTTACCTACTCTCATTTTGTGGCCTGCTATTGATAGATTTGGACTGACAGGAGCAGGTGTACCGTTATACTATTTGGTGCTTAGAATCCCTAAAGTTTTAGTTCAAGTCTAGCTCTGGATGAGCTGAGATCATCTTCACCTCTGTATCCTGGCCCCTGTGTTCCATTAATGAAGCCCAAGATTGTATTGACCCTATCAACAGCCACACGTACTCTGTGGCTCAAGGTGAGCTTCGAGGCGGCCAAAGCCTCACGTTCGTCTCCTCCTTCCCCCCCATTTCATGAATTGCTGTCAAGTCATGGTAATCCTGTTCCTTTTTTTTTTTTTTTCAATTCCTTTTTTAACTCAAGTACGGGATTATACATGCTGCTGTAAAATTACTCCTTGGTTTCTATCCCATATTATAATCTGCTCAGATGGTTTGATATTTGACTCGCGCATCTTTCCCTCCCGACTTTAGGTCACCTATAAATTGGATACACCCGCTCTCTAGGTCGGTCTTCACTCCAAATCATTGATAAACATGTTGAACAGGATCGAGTACAAAACAGTCCTGTGCCATGTGCCCTGGGACTGTCCCACTGGTCGAGGATAGCGGATAGGTGGCGTGTCTGTTCTGACTGATGGCTGATGGCTGCCTGGAGCCCTGTGCCAAGGAGGATTCCGAAGCTCCATCTGGATTCAGGGGAGAAGAGTGATGTAGCTGCTTAGCAATGCCGGCCTTGGGGAGGGCAGGGTGGGGTAGGTGTCACAGATTGCCATCCCTGCTCCAGAACAGCCCCTCAGCCATTAAACTGTGTGATTTGCATTTGTTGTTCAATCTCCCTTAAGTCCGCCTTTACAAAAGTGCTGTCTCCGGGCCCACATTTCTCAGCCTTGTTCATAAGGATGGGAGAGGCTTTGCCAATAATACTGTGGAATCGATACACATTATGTCTGTAACATTCTCCTTATCTACCGTCGAGTAACTTCATCCAAGAGGAAAATGAGGAGAGTCTGGGAGGCTTCATTCTTGGGGAACCCGAGGCAGAGTTCCTAATGACCACCACTTTATTTTCTAAAATTGGGTGCAACATCTTTAGACTGCCTGTCTCCCGGATATTTTACCAGCTTCCAGGAGTTCTCTAGATTTTTAGACAATGGCTCTGACATCCTATTAGTAAGTTTTCAGCACCAGAGAAGTCAGTCACTTGCACCTGGGGATATGAACAGTGAAAGCAATCAACTCCCTTACTATCTTTACACCTATCAATTACCATTTGTGTCGCTGTTGTACTCATTATAAAAGTAATGCGTGTCTATTATAGAAAACCTGGACACTATGGCGAGATGGAAGAAAGAAAAGTCACCCACCAGCTCAACTTCTTTTCCCTTGTACAATTCTCGAGTTTGTTTTTGTGTCATTTTATATAGCTGTGACCATAACGTATGGGTGACTTTGTATTTTGAGTTTTCACATAACATTATATCTTCAGAATTTTTCAAGTCGATATTAATTTTTCATCAGCATAATTTTTAATAGCTGCATAATATTCCATCTAGGGGATGTGTCATGGTTTATTTAACCATTCCGCGACTACTATTGGCCACTGAGGCTGTTTCCATCATTTTCTACTTAAAATGCCCATTCTTTTATGTATTCATTATTAATAAACGTGGATTACGTGCCAGGCACTATGCTAGATGCTGGAGATGCAGAGATGAGCAGCCCTCAGGGAGTAAACATGGAATGACAATGCAAGCAGGGCATGTGCAGGGGGGCATAAGCCCTTCCCGTGGGCAAGCTAGGGGAGCCTTCCTACCAGAGGGAGGTGCGTGCAGATGCTTACGAGCTTCTCATGCTCTGGTAAGGAGAAAGGGGCAAACCCCAGCAAGCTCTTAAAGGACTTCAAGCCTGGTCAGAAGCCCTAAACATGAGTTCCAGCTCTGGTCCTGCAAGCCCAGTGCCCTTAGGCAAATCACGTAATCCCTGAGTCTCATTTTCTCTTTCTGGAAATTAAGGATGCTAATTTATCTGCCACCTGCCTTCCAATGTTACAGTGAGAATCAAAGGAAGGTAATCGATAGGAGTTTTGTCAACTGGAGAGCACCATAAAAAATGTGAGGCACTGTCGGAGAGGCTGGATAAATCCTCGTGGAGTTGAATTCAATTCTCTCTCAGAAACCTGACAGCGAGTAGGGGAGGGGGAGGGGAAAGAGAGGACAGGGTGTGGGTGTCTGCTCCTCCCGGGCACCTTTTTTTTTTTTTTTAAGATTTTTTTTTTTATTTATTTATTCGACAGAGACAGAGACAGCCAGCGAGAGAGGGAACACAAGCAGGGGCAGTGGGAGAGGAAGAAGCAGGCTCATAGCGGAAGAGCCTGATGTGGGGCTCGATCCCAGAACACTGAGATCACGCCCTGAGCTGAAGGCAGACGCTTAACCGCTGTGCCACCCAGGCGCCCCTCCTCCCAGGCACCTTTAGAACAGTGATGGGAAGGTAGAGGAAGCTTGGTCAAAGTGAGGCAATGAGTCAGCGGAGCTCTTTCCAGATGAAACGTCGAGGCACGGTCCCTGCCCCCAATCCCCCTCCTCCAGGTATCAGAGCCCAGAAACACCTCTGGTCTCTTGCTTTCCTTCTGGTACCAGGGTACAGAGTGAGAGCAGAGCTACTTCAAAGGCTGGCCTTCCTCCCGAGCCCTTCCTACCCCAATTAATTCTTGCCGGGAGGTACTGAGCTCTTCTGATCTTCTCCAGTCCCACTGTGTAGCTATTTACGTGGGAACCTTGGATGACATCTTGGGGAAGCCAGTTCTCTCTCTGTCCCAACGGATCATATATAATACATACATTCATGCACACATGTACACACACACACACACACATGCACACACTGCAGAAACTTTCTGAAAAGTATTTATCACTTCATAGGGCTGTTTATAAGCATTATCTCATTTGATTCTTCCCAGCACTGTAAGAAGAAAATAATGGGATATTATTATCCTTATTTCACATAGGAGGAAGCTGTCAAACAAAATTTGCAAGGAGGCTGCAAGGCAAACAAAATTTATTGGGGTCTTTGGAATTGCAATCCGGGGAGACACAGATTCGGGAAAAGACCCAAACAGTGCTCTGCTGAGGGGGGGCGGAAAGCAGAGGGTCTTGAAAGGCAAAAAGGGGAATGCCAAGAAGGCTTACATAAATCGTTTGGCAAAATTACGATTAGCTGAAAGACTCTAGTATCTGTTGAATTTGCAGCTTGCTGTCTCGGGCTGCAAGAAGAAAGATACTGCGGTTTGGCAACGAGCTACAGTTGAAGTTCATGTTCTGTGCAGGGATGGACATGCATAAGCCCCACTCCCTTCATGGCTTCCCGGATCCATCTGAGATGGGCTCTCCCAATGGGAGTGACCCCCATTTCAGGCTTTTCTTTTACAAAACAGAGGCTCAGAGAATGGAGATACCCTGCCCAAGAGCAGACAGTAAAAGTAAGCAGAAGTCAGTCTCCTAACAGGATGCCCTGGACTTTTCTTTGCACCCCTCACATTTGAGCGGGCAGGACTCAAAAGAGGCGGCCTCCAGCTGGGATAAAAGGATGGTAGGAGATGGACCTTAGCCCCACACAGCAACCTTCCCCCAGCACCCTCCTCCTGTTTCCCGGCCACTTCCCCCATGGGATGAGGGCTCGGAATGGATATTTTATGTATGAAAATCTGCCTGTGGAAGCCCGAGAAGGCTTGCAGTGACCCCAGAAACCCAGAAAGGGCCAGCTCCCCCTTCCTTCAGAATTGGCCTTCGCACAGCCCTCGAAGCCAGCAGATGAAAGGGGGACCTTGGGATATCTGGTATGTTGCAAGAGCATGGCAGACTCCAAACTGCCTTGGCAAGAGCAAACCCCAAGGCTAAGGCTATGTAGGTAATTCCATCCTGAGGAATGTCTCATTTCTTTGTTCTGGTTTTCACTTCTAATTTGAGGCCACAGGATAAATAAGCAAACAAAAGTGTTCATGCAAATCTCAGAGTCTTAGGGAAAGAGGCGCCCTGGGCTCTGACATTCTCTGCATTTTTGTCCCTAAGCTTTTGCAAAGCTACAACTGTCATTGAGGGGATGTGTGGGCTGAAGGTGCCAGAAGGGCTAGATTGTCTTTGTCCAGAACAAAGCCATCCCTGTGGGATCTGAATTCTGGACAGAGGTACTGGGGGGCGATGGCGGGGTGCTCAACCCCACCTCTGCCCAAATTCCCTGCTTGGATTGTCTCAAGGGACAGATAAGAGCTCTGGGGCCCATGCGTTCTCTCTCCCCGCCCCACAGGGCCTTGGGAAGGGCCCCTGGGTAGACCAAAAGCCTTGGTGTCCTGTCCAGGGCCCCATATCTGAACCCCCTCTTGGCCCCCATCAAGTTGTGGAGTACTAAAACAATGACTCCAACCCCTGTGCTTCAGCATCTGTAAAGAAAACACCCCTGGTTAACCACTAGATCCAACTTTTAGGGGGAATCTTTGGGTGGTTATCATAGAGTTTAGCTGTGGGGAATGCTTTTAAGAAGGTGGCATCTTACCAGAAAAAGCGCAATCAAAGAGAAAGAGGGTCTTCCCCCAGAAGAAACCTGCATTTGTGAGGGAGACTCGAAGGCATGTGATGGGCCCGGATACTGAGGACAGTAAATATTTTATCTGAGCTTTGCCACGTGATGATCACTAAAATGGTGTCTGCCCCGTGGAGGAAAATCCAGAGATACTGAACTCTTGAAACCAATGGGGATACGATGGGGTCTTCAAGCCCTGGAGGGCCAGTCATAGCTGGAACCAAACAGCCCAGCTGCTTCCCATTCTCCCCCATGGGGATTTCCTAGTTTCTTCAAAGTATTACTGGAACCAAGTTCCAACTGCGTCTTCCCTATGCCATGGGGAAGAAAGGGAGAGTCCCTCCCCTGAGGCTGAATGTTAGGAGAAAGCAGGCTAGGGTTAGCTGGAGCCAGATAGGAAGATCCCAAAGGAAAGAAGACTTTCACACACAGAAAACAGACATGGCCATTTACCCCACAGTATCAGGAAAATTCCACCAGGAGCCACTTGAAATTCTTGGTCTTATTTTTATTATAGAAAAATGGCATTTATTTACAGCAATACCCTGATTAAAAGTTCACGTAGAATGATCTTCCCCTTGAACAAAGGGACAAGGGGAGGTAGAGGGCCTAGGAGTGAGAGATAGATACGCTGGCTTTCAAGCTTTTGTGTTAGCCTCTCTTCTTATCAACATCTTCTGTGGGATGTCAGTATCGAAGACAGATCAAAGTGGACGTGTTGTGGTTGAAGAGGGACATGAGGAGAAGTCTTTCCCACTTAGACCCTTTCTATTTCTCCTTCGTCACCAATCATCCCTGAGGCACTTTCCAGAATTCTCGGGGTCCGTGGCAAAGCCTTGGAAAAGCATTAATTTTATCCAAACTCCCCATTCATAGATGATGAGACCTAAGTCCAGAGAAGTGCGGTGACCTGCCCAGGCTGGTTAGCAAACCAGCGGGACACCAGCCCAAGGATTCCAAAGTAGAGCTTCCCAAATGGTGGGCCACACCGCACTGATGAGCTATTAGTAGGTCTCCAAGCTCTGCAGACCGACAGGTGGGGGCGGGGCTGCTGGGGTGCCCTTGCCCGGGTTCCTTGGAAAACAGCAGTTTGATGGTGTGTCCTATGGTCCTCCCCAGCAGCGACCCTGAGCAGCTCCATTGCACTCTGCCACACCGTGATGTGCTAAACCTGGTCCAGGAGACAGCTGCTCCACCTGGCTGTCTACTCGAATTGCCAGCTCAGAACAGGTCACCGCCCTTTAACTGCTGGGGGAGTTTTGGTTTGGAGTGCCCCCAAGTGTGTGGCATAGACCTCAAGTTGCTGCGAGACAGGGTTGGGGGCCGGGAGGGTGGGCAGGGCTGCTGGTAGACGCATGGTCGGCTAATGTATCTACACCATGGGCTTCAACTCTGTATCTTCACGAATATCAAATGCTTCTAAACATTTATAGCTCCTGTGCCCTTTTAGCGGCATCCAAGCAAAGCTGCAGGGCAACCACTCTAATGATGTACACAGCTCCTCCAAATTAGAGCCTCGGCATCATTTTAAATACTTGACATTAAAAAGGTTCCATAGCATTCAAATCCATTACCATCATCACAAGATATTTTAACATTACATTTGTCAATGAAAGAAAAGGCAGAGCTCTCCGAGAGGTTTTAAATATAATTTCAAGGGCTGTAAACTGTTGAATGTGCTGCTGCCTTTTGCACATAAAGTTTCTTGTCAATGAGGATTATCAAGAATTTGAAGAGATCTGTATTGAAAACCCGGAACAAGAATTACATGGAGGCATTTCAAACGTAAAACCCGATACAAAAGGTTATGTTCGTGAAAACAATATTAAAAACTACCATCTAAAAATTAGAAAATGTTTTTGTATTTCCAAAATCTAAATTCTCTGCAAATTTAACTTTTTTAATACCATCCCCGATATTTTGTATTTTTATTCACTCCTTCGACAAATATGATTGGAGAGCCAGGCAATATTCCAGCTTTGGGGAACATATCCCTGAACAAACAGACAAAGACCTCTGTCCTTCGGAGTTTATATTTTACTGGAGCAAAGAAAAAGTAATAATATAATATAGCATGTGAGGTGATGAGCACTAAGGAAAAAATTAAGCAGAACACAAGCGATTGAGAACATAAGGTGGTCAGGGCAGGACTTATCGAGAAGGGGACATTCAAGCCAAGATTTGCAAGAAGTGAAGAAGTGAGCCATGCAGACATCTGGGGAAGAAGATTCAGGCAGAGGAAAGACCAGATGCAAAGGCCCTGAGGCAGAGCAACTCTGGAATGTTCAGAGAACAGCGAGGAGGCCTCTGTGATTGGAGAGGAGTGAGCATAAGAGAGTAGCTGAAGACAAGGCTGGGGAGGTGATGGAGGACGGATTATAAGGGGGCTTATGGGCCATTTTAAGACTGTCGCTCTTCACTCTCAGTGAACTGGGGAGCCATCTGGGGCTGGTAGCAGAAAAGCAACATTATCTGACACTGTCTAAGGATCGCTCTGGCCATTGTATTGGGGAAAGCCCGCAGGCGTGGAGATCAGAGTGGGCGGACTAGTTAGCGGGCTATTGCACGAATTCAGAGGAGAAGTGACAATGGCTTAGCATAAAATGAGAGCAGCCCAAGTGGTTAGTTTGTGAATGTATTCCAAAGGCAGAGGCCAGAGGATTTTCCGAGTAGCCAGCGTACATCCATAGAATGTGTAGAGGGTGTAGAATCTGAAAGAACAAATCAAAGGTGACTCCACAGGTCTTAGCTTGAGCAGCTAGAAGGATAAACAAGACCATTGACTGAGCTGGGAGAGGCAGCAGATACAGCAAGCTGGTGGCGACGGTGGGGAGGCCAGGTGTTCAGAGGAAGATACGACATTTCTGAGACATCTATTACACTTGGAAGTGGAGATGTCCAGCAGGTGGTTGGCTATCAAAGCCTGGAGTTCAGAGAGATTTTGTTTTATTTATACCATAATAATATAATGTAAGGGAAATATAATGAGCTTTCCTCTACCAAGCCATGCATCTCCCCTACCTCTCTCCCTCCCTCTCTCCTCACCATCCCCCCCACCCCCGCTTTCTCAATTATCTCAAGTTTATCCGAGTGTGCCATCAGGTATTTCCATTTTCTATGAAAACGTTTGGGAAGCATGTCCCCAACAGCATGGGCTCCTAGGCATCCAGGACACCTGAGTTCTAATTCTGCTTTGGTGTGTAGAACGGAGAATCAGCGTTGGGCATTGTCATGGGAGAACCCTTCTTTGTGGTGGCACTGACTCAGGCTGGCCAGAGTCGGTGTCCCGCCAGCTGTTCAATAGTTGGAACTTCACCAGCATGTGACTTGGAGCCAGGAAGACAGGGCTTTGTGCTTGCTCGACCTCTCACCTGCCGTGTGGTGTCTGGGAACACTGGTCTGGTTTGCCAGCTCATTAGGTGTTCGCAGCTCAGTTCTAGAACCCCCTTTCTGTATTTGGAAGCCCGTCGAGTGATTCTTGGTTGGAGTCAAGATCCGCTAAACGTACCCTGACCCTGGCAGCATGACCTACTAACCCTCAGATGATACCACTTGGCACTCTGGATTTTAAGATAAGGATATAGAGGCACGGAACTCATTTGAAATGCATTTTGGCAGTGACCAAAGTGCCATCCAATGTTCAGTGTGGTGGTCTCCTGATGGACTCTGAGTTCTTGGTGTGGTCTTGACCCTCACTCAGCCATCTTGGTTTACGCGTGGATTCTAAGCTTCCTATACATTCTGTAAGCTATCAGCATTGTCCCCCCCAAATTTTCTTCTCTATTTAAGTTAGCTGGAGTCAGGTTTTGTTGCTTGCCATCCTGAACTCTGGTGCCCTGACCTAGGGCAGGCTACTTACCTCCCCTGAGTCTCAGGGCGCCCTCATTGTCAGTTCTTTCTACACGGAGATGCTATCTATCACATGGAATGCAATGAGACAAGAGCGTCAAGCACCTAGCGTAGCACGTGGCAAACGGTAGCTACTCCAACACCATTATTTCCCGATAACAGAACTCTCTTTCCCTTGGCTGCCCTTGGTTCCTTCATCTTGGAAGTGGAGAAGACAGAGAATGCAAATTCATCTCATTCTCTTAAATCTCTTAAGAGGACAGCACACTGGTTCATAAAGTCACAAAACATGGGTCTGCTTAAAAGGCGAGAGAATTGGGAAGAGTGCAAAACGGGGGCAGGAACGGGCTTGCTGGTGTCAGGAGGAGTCTCATTAGCTAGTCCATAACTCAGCAGATCATAGCGTCTGTGCCCCTGGTTCCTGAGTGTTCTGCAGTGCGGGGGATGCGGCCTCATCCATCAGCCCGCCGTGCAGAAACGCAGACAGGAGCCACGGCAGCGACACCGGAGTCAGCCGCGGAGCCCTTAGCTGTGGGACGGAGGCTGAGGCTGAGTGAGGTGTCGGTTCCACCAGCACCTGGTGTTTCTAAGGCTGTATTAGCAGGGGGTTGTCAATCTCCAGGCAGAAAAACAAGAGACAGAAAGAAGAAACAATCGAGAATCAGACAGCATCGAGAGAGGGAGCAAGAGGCTGGAGGACTATTTTAAGTAATGTTTGATAAATTACCTGCCTGTCCTGGCTTCCCCAGAAAGGAGATGCTGTGGAGTTGATGTTTGCATTTGACAACTCGCCGAAACAGCAGGCCACAGGGATAAGACAGACCAGGGCTGACGGAGACAGCTGTGTGCCAAATAGGGGCTCAGGTGGGGGGCCATGTTCATTGGTCACAGGTGCATGTGACGTCACACGCAGCACTGCACACACACACACACACACACACATACACTCAAATGTCTATATGCATAGGGACCGTGATAGCCACCCTCATTCTTATGCACAGACACACGTAAAGTACACAGGCATGCCCACCTCATATTCCACATGCTACCCTTAAGGCCCTCCCCTTCCAGGTCAAGGACAGTGGCAAAAGGCACTCGTTGGCAGCTAGGGTGCTATTTCCAGAGCGGCAAGAGAAGATGCCCAACCAGGAGTAGGCACCTTAATTGTTGGGGAGGGGACACGGGGGGGTACTGCAATTTTCCAGAAGTTAGTTGTTCCCTCCTGCATCTTGTCTAGATCTTTGTGCTGCCCTAGGGAACCCCCCAAAGTCTATTAACAAGGACAATTAATTTAACAGCCTTCTGTGAAAGTGGTAAGAATGCTGTAGCAGGGAGGCCTCTAAATAGGGCACCTAGGTCTGAATGGACACATGGATTCTGTCCTCTCCTACCTCTCCTGACATCTAACCCGCCCTCCCTGCTTCCCCCAACAGAACCATCTGGGTACAGGTGGAGCACATCAGATTCTCCATCTGTAAAATGGGAATACTATTACCAACTTTGGTCTACCTCGGAGGGTTGTTATGAAATGAAAATGAGATTACGTCCATAAACGTGTTTTGCATTTCGTAGGGAACATACAGGTCGGCTGCTAAGAGAAGCTACAGGCTGTCACACCAATTTGGAAGACCCTGGTTGGAGTTTTTGTGACTTAAGCAGAATGCCTTAAGCTCTTTCCCTCGGTTTTCTTGACAAGCACCCTACTCTACCTTGCCATCACGAGGATCCAACCAGACCACACACGTGAAAGTGTTCTATAACTATACATGCAAGCCAACCTGGCTCGTCAAGCTAGTGATGGGACCTGGAACACCTGGTCTTCGCCTGGGTGGGGTTGGCACTGACTCAGTCATGGGCTAATAGCCAGGGTGCCAGTGATCTACAATTGCAGGGTTGCCTGCTGCCCAACTAAAGCCAGGCCCTTCCAGTGGAATATTCCAGAAGCCCCTGACCTGCTGGAAGGAGCTTAGTGAGGCCATGACATCCTTTTTCTGGACCTCATGGCCAGAAAGGAAACGGGCTGGATGTTTCTTCTAGAAATCCCACCAATGCCATGGACTTTGCAACAAATCCAGTCTTCATCTTTCCTTCCTTTCCCGTAAGCCAGGGGATTCCCTACAAATAAGGTCCAGGAAACTCTGGACAGTCTTGAGGAATATAAACCCTAATGGCTCTTGAGTCTCCGAATGTCCAAACGCACAAGACCGTGTAGAGCTTCCACCCCCCACCCTGTAACACAAAGACAGCGCCGACCTCTCCGGGAAGCTGTGACAATTCATCAAGAAAGGCCTCGCCAGACAGACATGAGGCAAGGCTTCCACTCGGCTCTCCAGGAACCGAGAGCTCACCGCTGCTCACCAGCCTCTTGGCACATGGGAGTCACTTTCCTGCCTCAGCAAAATGACAAAGGCTCCACGTGGAAGGCCTTTGGGGACAATCACACCGCCAAAATGGAAATGTCACAGCTGGGATGCCCCCTGGAATTCCCTTATGACAAGTAGCCCAATGGGAATCAGAGGCCTTGATGTGAACAGGGCTCGACCCAAATGTCACACAGTCCAGAAGATCACGTCCCTGGACTAGGATCAAATGTGCCCTTTGCTATCTCTGGAGCCTCCGCTGGCTTCTCTGACCAACAAGACTAACAGCTGTGCAGTGGGGCTGCCCTGGGAAGGATGCGTAAGAGGCTCCAGGAGCCCCAGCCGGGTTTTCCTGAGCCCTGTCCAGAGCAGGGGAGCAGGGCAGTTGAGAGGCGATAGCTCACACGTAGCTGGGTGGCCTGGGAGGAAGGGAAGAATGTGCTGGATTGTTCCAACCTTCCCAGAGCTGTGGTAGCCAGGCCAGGGCTGCCTCCTGCTCTCTTTTCTGGCCCCTGCCTCTACTGCTGCCCCTGATAGCTGGGGCCAAGGAGAGAAGACTCCCGCGTCAACAGGAGAAAGCAGAAACACTACCTTTCATCTCTCACCCGTTTGCTTTCTTGCTCGTGGGGGAAGATGGTCCAAGGGTTCGTTCTTCCCTGAATGCTTGTTGGGATCAATGCACAAGCAGGCCCAGAGGGGGGCCATGTAATGGGAACATTGTCTTCCAAGTTCCAAGCTCTCCCCCAGGATTCCAGAAGGCCAGCCGTGGCTGGCTGCCCAGTGAGAGCCCTGCACAGATTTCTGCAGTATTGTCAGGATTCTCACCATAGGTACCAACTTGCTCCTCATCTGGTGGACCCATCAGTCTCTGCTCTGCCTGGGAAGGACGTGCTACAGTGGGAAGAGCACGGAGCGTGGGGCAGGAATCCCAGGACCTAGCACACCTCGGCCACCAAGTCACTGTGAGTGAGTCCTCAGCGGTCAAGTGGGATCCATCGCATCAGCGGCTCCTGCACCACGGGCTCGAAGGAAACCGAAAGCAAACGCACTTTGAACAAGGGAAGACAAGACTTATGCATTGAACACTGCTCCAAGCCGGGTACTCCACCTGCTGCCCTCCTCACTGATCACTTGACATATGCCATCTCTTCGGTCCCCTCGGCGGCCTGATAGGTGGCTGCTCTCATCCCCATTTTATGGATGAGGGCCTGAGCCCTGGAGAGATGAAATACCAGCTGCAGGTCTCACGGGCAGGAAACGGTGAAGCCGGTGCTGCAGCGTCCACACCACGTGGGTGCTGGTAAGAAATGCAGAATCCCAGGCCCCGTGGCAGATCTGGACATCAGAGTCCGCGTTTTAACCAGATCTCCAGCTACCAGCTCTACACCGTGTTGGCCGTTGTCGCGTATTCAGATGTGAGCCCAAAATAAGACGCTACAAGTAGCGTAATAACAGCATAATAACCTTGGGGCAAACTCTTCCCCCAGCAAGGGTTTCTGAAGAACTTGGATTCCCGTTTCTTGGGATCGAATCTTACTTTCCATGGCAAGTTATTAGGAAGTCAGAAGCCACAGGCCCAACTGGGTTGCTCCGGCAGCCGGGACCGCCGTTTCCAGCCCCACCCTGAGCCTGGGGCCGCTTCTTCTTCCTGGAAGTGAAGCAGAAAAAATGCTGCTTGGATGGTTCTGGAACTTGCTTCCCCGAGGAGTTTCTAGCTGGGAAGGCAGCCTTTGAAGCATTTTTCCTCCTCATTTCATGCTGCCGGCCCCCCACCATCTTGCAGGAGCCTGCTAAGTGACTTGATCTCCGCGCCTGGCGCTCGGAGAAGCAGGCCAGCTGCAGCTGCCCTGGCCTCCTGCGCCCCTCTCGTGGGAGCTTTCCAGCATTTAGCTCTGCCACAGACTCCCAGCCCAAATGAACGGGGTCTCCCAGGGGCCCTCAAAGCTCTGCACCCACCCAACACTCTGGCTCACCAGGGTGCAACAGCCGGCCAGTGGGGAGCAGACCGTGGCTCACCCTCCTCTCCCTCCCTGTCCTCCAGGCCACGGCTCGGCTGCTCCCAGAAAGAAGCCAGCCTAGACTGGGGTGACAAGCCTTTCCTCTGATGCTTGGTGTAGGACATGCGCAACACAGAGGGACAGCAGCCACAGCGCCATAGACGCCGAGCCTCACCTAGGCGGCTGGGGCCCCTGAGCCTCCTCCCCAGGAGCGAGGCCAGGTAGGTTAATCTGGGGGGTGGGTGGGGTGGCGGCCGTGTAGCCCAGTGCTTAAGTGGCCAAGCACTGGAATTGGACACAAGGGTTCAAGTGCAAGTGTTCATCAGTTAACCTCTCTGAGCCTCAGTTTCCCTAATCTGTAAAACGGGAATAATAATGCTTAATAGTACCTGCCTCACCCAATGCATCATGAATGTTTGGAACTTAGCAGACCCTTGACAAAGAGTAAGCACTTAATAAATTATGGCTGTGCCATTATTATTCAGTGGGTTTGTCCCTGCTGCAGATAATACATAAAAAAGAAACTCAAAAATAAAGAAACAGCTTATAAATGGGAGCCAATGAATATAGTTGTTCGTTCAGAATGCCTATTGTGAGAGCCCGCTGTGCTCGGGGTGTAGGATGTGGCCCTGCCCCTGGAGCTCACAGAGGGGAGGGGACTGGTGGTTGACATGCTTAGAACACAGGGTGAGAAGTCGTACCCCGGGGGGCATGTGGACATCTGACCTCCCCTGGTGAGTGGGGAAGGGTTCTTGGGGGAAGGGCTGTCAGACCTGTCTTAGAAGATGAGGTGAGGCAGCCAGGAGGGACTGATGGAACAAGGGGAAGAAGGCAGAGCGGCACAGGAAGGAGGTGGAGAGCAGTCAGGCCCAGGAGGGCTAGGGAACTTCGCACACTCGGCCCCGGGGTGGGGGTGGGGGGTGCACAGTGCAGGGCCAGACCCTGAAGGACCTGGTGCGCAGGCCCGGGAGTTGGGACTTTATCCAGGGCGCCTGGTGCAGAGTAGGTACTTGATAAATACTGATCGTCGCTGAAGAAAAGATAATGCTAAGCCTCCGAAGAAGTTCAAGCTGGGGAGTCACATGGTACGTTGACAGCCAGAGAGAGGCTGGCTGGGAGGAGACCCACGCCTAAGTCCAGGAGGGAGCTGACAGGGTGGACGCAGGGGCCTGCGGTGATGGGCACAAGGGGTGGGAGGACTCGCACAAGAGAGAGGCATGGCGGGGTGGGGGTGGGGGTCAGGTGGGATGGCTCTAGAACACGGCTGCGGAGACCCGGATAAACAGTAACTTGGTAGAGAAGAGAAAGCCAGTGGCTACTCTGGGGAGGAGAAGGGGGCAGGAGGAGAGGGAGAGTAAGCATGTGGGAAAGACAGCTTTGCTCACCCAGAATGTCCAGAAGAGAAGGACCATTGAAGGAGATGAAAACCAGGACCAAAACGACTCCCTTGGTGTCTGTCCCTGCAGGGTCAGCTTCCGGGCCTCTCCTGATCACCCTTCATGCATCAAGCACTTGCCCCGGGCCAGGCTCTGTGCAGGGACGGGGGAGGCAGAGAGGAAACATCCTGGCCCCTGTTCCTCAGGCCCCCCCCAGGCAGGAATGTTGATAGAGCAGTACCACTGTTCTCCTCGGTGCTCTCGAAGAGTCTGGGAGCTTGTGACTGCTCTCGACAGTGTTTGGGGCAAAGAAGCAGCTGGAAGCTCCATGTTTTGCTCATAAATATGCCAAGGGCATTCCGTTGCCCTGGAGGAAAGCACCCCAAGAGCAAACCGTGTTGCTTAAACCCTCCCTGGGGTCCCCAAATGGTTAGACATGCCAGGACAAAGCGCCAAGGTCAGGATGGAGAGGGTTATGATGGGGTGGGGGTGGGGGCACAGGCCATAAACACTCTACACAGGTAGAAAGCAGCACACCCCACATTTGAACCCAGGTTAACCCCAAAGTCAGAACTCCCAGGCACTATCTAGTCCCCGGCGTTCACCACAGGTCTTTACGCAATTTTTTAAAGGGGGTCTCCAGGTGCACATGGTGATGCCTCTCCCCTGCGTGCGAAGTCCTGCGTGGAAACACTGCCGAAGCTCGTCCTCATCCTCCCCGCCTCGCTCTGGCTGGAGGCCCCTTTCGCTCTCCCGTGCCTCCCCTGCCCGCGTCCCTTCCCTCTGCTACGGAGGGGGGGCAGGGCATGTGGGACACCCAGGACAGCCAAGCTGTTGTTTAGAGATTCATTTATTTTAATAAAAGTTAAACGCCCTCGGCTGCATTCCCATCCACAAGCCATCAATATTTCAGGACTATTGCTCATCCCAGGGCGGCAGAGATGGCCCCCTCTGTGTCGGAGCGTGGCTCCAGTTAAAAGTTCACCACAGAAAATTTGATGCCTAATAAATTGGAGACTTCCCTGCTTTAAATCATTTCTAAACCACGACTGCTGCGCAAAATATAATTATTACAAACTGGTCATTTGTAACAGAGAAATCTCATTAAAACGATTCCATGCTGGAAAGGCAGGTGGGAGGGGAAGGGGAGGGGGTGGCGGTGGCGGTGGCAGAGGCAGGTGGAGGGGGCTGAAGGAGCGGGAGGCTAAGGAAGGCTCGGAAAAGGGCTGGGGGATGCTCTTAATTACAGATTGATTATTTTTGGTGATAAAGCACGGAATATAATCAACTCAACATTTCCAGACCAGAGCAGAAAGGGTGGGGACAGGCTGGATGACAAGAACTGAGGGATCTTCCTGATCTCTGTTCTGAGCTGAGCAGCTGGCGAAGGGGTGGGCTGCGGGTGGGTCAGAGGGGCACCGGGTGGCACCAGGCCTCCCCCATCAGACTTCTGGCTAGCCCCTGGCCCAGGGAGGTAGCCGCAGCATTTGCGGGGGGGTGTAGAGCTATTTGCTTCACCCATAGTAGAAAAGGACTGCAGTGTTGTTGGAGCTGTGGCCAAATATCAGAGAAACAGGATGTAGGACTGAAACCAAAGGGTTCCCATCTCAGCTCTGACCCCTGGGAGCCAGTACCTGGGGAGATCAATTCACCCAAAGTCCCCGAGCCTCAGTTTCCCAGTTTCCCAGTGAAATGGCCATCGTCCTGCCCTCCCGGGGCTGCAGGGCTCTGCTAAGGATCACCTAAGACGAGGTTAATTACTTTACCTGGCACAGAACACACCCTGGAAAATCTGTCCCATCTAAATTTCCTGACAAAGACTGAGATGTGGAAAGAAGCTGCCAGAATGAAATTTCTTTCCTGGGAGAACATTAAGAATGAGCCTGGCACTTCTCTCCCAGGAAAGGTGTGGGGAGTCCTGGGTGGTCCTTCTCTGGGGTGGGGGGGGGCAGTCTGGCCCCTCCGGGAACCAGCACGTGCAGTGGAGCCAGTGCAGAGCTCCGATGTGTTGATGGGGGTGGGGGCTTCACTGTGTGTGCTGCTGCCCCCGGGATTGTTTAATCCTCTTCCCTGGCTGCTCCAGGAGCCCCCACTAGCTGTAGGGGAAAGCCACAGCCCCATCTCCACTTGTCAGGGAGGCAGCCAAGGAAAGCTGCCGGGCAGAGGGGCAAGAAAAGCCAGGGCAGCTTCCCGGTCCTCGCTCTCAGCTTCACGACTGCTGAAGCGATTGCCCTGAGCTCTTCCCCTTCCTCATCCCAGTGCCTCTGCCCCCCCCAGCCCCGCCGCTGCGGTGGGGTTCAGTGCAGCCCAGGATACACCCCACCTTGTTTCCCAGACTTCACCCCCTCTCCTCCAGGCTCAGCTCAGGCCTTGGGGATCTGAACCAGGAACTGCTTACTCCCTCCTGGGTTCCTCCTGCAACCACACACCACAGACATTCATTTCTCACCATCCTGGAGGCTGAGCAGTCTAAGATTAAGATGCCAGCAACTTTGGCTGTTGGCGAGGGCTCTCTCTCCAGCTTACAGAGAACCACCTCTGGCTGTGTCTGCACATCGTGGATGTAGAAACAGAGCTCAGGTCTCTCTTCCTCTTCTAATAAGGGCGCTAATCTCATGACGGGGGCTCCATCCTCATGGCCTCATGTAAACTGAGTCACCTCTCCTAGATCCCACCTCCTAATACCTTTACATTGGGCACTAGGGCCTCCACATATAAATTCAGAGGGGGCATGACCATTCAGCCCATCACAGGTGATCTCGGTTCTAGCAGGTTCTTGGGGACAGGTGAACCCCAGTCCCAGGGACAGTTCCCTTCACGTCTCCAGGCCTCGACACAGACAGTCAATCCCCTTACAAGGTGGGACCTCCCCGCCTCCAGTTCTCTGCGAGCTTACAGAACATGGGCAGTGTGCGCACACCTGCACTTGTCTTATGTCCTCCAGAAGCCTCCCGAGGGCAGGACCACAATTTCTCTGTACTCCTGTCCCTAACCTCCCTCTGCCTACACGTGGTAAGACCAACACACGGGGGCAAAGATCCTTCCAGACACCCTGGGACCAGACCTTCCCCAGCACACTGGGTCTGAGCGCCACTTCGAGCCGCGTGGCTTTGTGTAGGTCACTTAACTCTCCGGGGCTCAGCTTCCACTTCTGTGAATCGGAGATAATGGTAACAGCTGTTCCACTTACTCAGGGAGGACCAAGGATAGGCGAGGTAGTGTTATTACGATTGCGTTCATCCTACAACATGTCACTGACTGGCCCTGGGTCCTGGGGGAAGCAGAGGAGGAAGAGGCCGTCCTCCTGATGGGAGCTATCAGTCCTCCCGGAGGAATGGAGGAGGAAGGTGTCCAGGCTATGCTATGCCTACCCGAAGGGTCTCTGCCTCCCGCGTGCATTCTGCAAGCATGTCTCCGTGATTGGCTGGTCAGCCCAGACCCCTGTAGGCTGGACGGGTTCAGCCAAGAGCCCACATGCGGAGGCAGGAGCGCACAGAAGGGCCACCTGCATGCCCGTTGGTGGGACTGTGGGCGGCTACGTGGGCAGAGGCCTCCGTGGCTCCAAAATAGCTCTGCAGTGCAGTGGTGGCCAGGACCAGCCAGTGTGTGCGGTCCGGGGTGGGCTGCCGCCTGAGGGTTGCCAGGGAAACCATGGCTGCAGGAGCCCCCAGCCACTCGCCTCCTTGCCATGGAGACAGCGAGCCGGAGGCAGCAAGGGTAACGGAACAGGTGGCCCCCGCCATGGGCTTTGAGAAACCCCAGCAGCTCCCACACCTATCACCGGGGGAGGGGGCGGCCTTGGGATCAATTTTCTGATTACAAAACCATGTTCAAATGTCAATTCCTTCTCTCCTGCTCGTGGGCTTTCTCCCTCCCCATCTCGTCAGTCTATCCCTGTCCCTCTCTCCTGTTCCTGGCTTGCATTTCATGTTAGCACGATGCTGATCTTAGAAGAATGAAATTTGGCAGTCATCGAGTGCCTAATATGACCTCATCCTGTCTGGTGTTTTCGGGGAAGCACGCCTCCTGAAAAGCGGGGGAAGTATGGGGGGTTGGGGCACACAGGGTGACAGGCCAGGAAACCAAGCTGGGGTGCTTGTGGGCTCTCTAGATTTTAATGGGCCTCCTGCCCACACAGAGTTGGGAGGTCTGGGGCTTTTCTCCTTAGTCAGACCCCTGGAGCCCAGCTTATTTCCATCTCTAAGGAAAACCAGGAGTTTGGGCCAACTCTGGCAGTTTCCAGAAAACTCTTCAAACTTCTCCTGTCGCAACAGCACGTGGGTTCCCTTCCAGGTCTTCTGGTTAAAAACTGGGCTAGGAGGGCTCCATTGAGGTCATCCCATCCAGCCCTGGTCTCCCCCACAGAGTCTGAGACAAATGGCTGCCCCTTGAGGGCCACCAGCCCTCTCTCACTGCAATGTAAGGCCCCATCTGGGGGTCTGGGCTCACCAGAGAGGGAGAGAGGCGCCTGGCATCTCCTGAAAATGAACACCCAGGCCTGCATAGGAAGAGGGACCCTTCCAGCCTCTCCCCATCTCTGTTCTTTACATGGGCTTTTCCCATTTTCCCATTAACTTCATTAATCAGGCAATGTTAGTTTTTGTTTGTTTATGTTTATCATGACCCATTGACTATTTCTCCAGGTAAGCTGACAATGGAGAGCTACGACTCCTAGAAGTCACCAACCTACAGGGAACAGTTCCTCTCATCAGCTCCTCAGGTCCTGACCTCCCAGCTACCACCACGCCCAGCCCCCCACCATCTTCAGCACAGCCCTGGCCCCTCAGCTGCGTTCCTCGCCATGCTAGCATTCGCACCCCTTCCCCCTCCTGCTCTGGGTACCAGGTTGTTGGCCCGCGCACCCTGCCCACTGGCCCCACTCCACCCCACCCTGGCCATCTGTCCATCTGTTGGGCTTGCTGACTTGTCTCTGCCTGTTTGATGTTCAAGCCGTCAGCTGTGACAATCATATCTGATCATTAATAATGCAATAATGGAACAGTGACTGGAGAGACACTTGGATAATCAGCTAGCACAGGCTCATTAGAGGCACAGAACAATCACAGCGATGTAATAACAGATCCCAGGAAATTTCAATTAAACCTGGAACTTTGTTAGAGTTTCATTTTATTTTCAGCACGACGAAGGACAGTGTAATTGCAATCAACTGAAGCCAATGCAAATCTCCGAAAGAGACCCCTTCCCTTGGGTGTGCTAGGGAATTAAGCCTCCTTCTTCCTTAGCTCCTGCCCATCTTACTTCTGAGCCACTTAATGAACCCCTCCTCTGCCCTGAAGAATGTCCCAACTTTGGTCCCCAGCTTCTCTTAACAACAGGATCGTTCTGGCTTCTGGCCGTAGCGATACAGATGATGATGTTAGGAATTAGCATTCATCGAGTGCTCAACATATGCTGGGCGTCATGCTCAGCCCTTTACATGGATTATCTCATTTAAAACTCACTACAGTGTGTAGAGGTACTCATTAATATTGTCACCATTTTACCTAGGAGGTCACTGAGTCTCAAAGTTAAGAAAGACTCTGGGTAGTGCATCTTGTAAATATTCGTGGTGTAGCCAGATGACCACGCCAGATCCATACAGGCCCAAAGCCCACCATTGATTGCTCGTTCCTTCTCTCTCTCTCTCTCTCTCCCTCCTTCTCTCTCTCTCCCTCCTTCTCTGTCTCTTCCCTGTCTCTCTCCTTTCTCTCTCATTGCATGAGATATTAGGAAGCCTAGAAAATTCAGAAGGAGGATGGGGTAAACCAAGTATTGTACCGCCCATCCACCTCATGTGGGGTCCTTGGCCTCCAGTCTAGAGAGGACAGCTGGGAAGATGTTTCAAGAATGCTTTCTGTGAATGCTGCCTACATCAAACCAGCCAGTCAGAATCTCTGGGCATGGCATCCAGGCATCGATATTTTTCCAAAGCTCCTTTGGTCATTCTAAAGTCACCCAGTGCTTCTCCACCTGGCTGGTGGGGACACAGATCTGGGCCACTGGCTCAGCCCTGCACCCTGTGCATCTTAGAGGGAAAGTGAGTCAGAACCAGGTTCCTTCTGAGAAGGTGTGTGAGGACTCCCCTTCTATGGCTTCAACTCTGGCTTCCATTTCCTCCTCCCGGACAGGAAGGGCTGGACCGGGCGGTCCTGAAGACACCTGCTAGCTCCAGCAGCCTGCCGGGGTCTCCTAGAGTGGGCAATGCCTTATCTTAAGTTCATGAATCGCCATGGGCGTGTAGGGGAGAGAATTCAGGGCCAGGAGTACCTTTCCAGTACCCCTTAAGTCGTTGTTTCTTTAAAGTCAAGTCTCGTTATTTCATACTTGCCCTTAAATTGATTCATTTTTATTTAAGTATTTTTAAAAACGAAATTTTACCTCATTATTATATATGGGAAGCCATATCCCCTGCCATAGATCGAAGGTAATCATAAAAAGTTTACCACTGAATTAATCTGTATCATCAAGGGTGTGCAGAACACCCCGTCTAAGCTCCGTTCTGCTGGCATGATCCTGACGGCAAACCAGCTCCGGGTGGACAGCAGACCCACCCCGCTCACTCCTAAGGGAAAGAGCCCTGCAGGAGGGAGGGTCTGAGCCTTGAAGGAGGAAACTATCTTTTTGTCCTACTGTTTGGGAGTCTTGTCTTTCCAGTGGGACTCAGTTCTCAATCTGCAGCATGGCCCTTCTCTGAACCTTAGTTTTGACACCTGCAAAATGGGTGTCATGAGACATAAGATACAATTTGTGGGCTTCGTGGTGGTGGGACCTTGCTTTCTCCTCTTCTCTCAGCTCACAGGGGCAGGGGTGTAAGGGACTAATGGAGAGAAAGAGAAGTCAGATGATTGTGTGGTGAGTGGAGGTACTTTTGAAAGGTCCTTGAGGGGCGCCTGGGTGGCTGAGTCATTAAGCGTCTGCCTTCGGCCCAGGGTGTGCATGATCCCAGGATCCTGGGATCAAGCCCCGCATAGGGCTCCCTGCTCCGCTGGGAGCCTGCTTCTTCCTCTCCCACTCCCCCTGCTTGTGTTCCCTCTCTCGCTGGCTGTCTCTCTCTCTGACAAATAAATAAAATCTTTAAAAAAAGAAGGAAGGAAGGAAGGAAGGAAGGAAGGAAGGAAGGAAGGAAGGAAGGAAGGAAAGAAAGAGAAAGAAAGAAAGAAAGAAAGAAAGAAAGAAAGAAAGAAAGGTCCTTGAACTTCAAAGTAATAACCTTCCCAAACTCCCAGGAGACAACTTATCAGTCTCAAGTGGCAACCCCGAGTTCTGGGTCTAGAGACCACTTAGACCCCCCTGGGCCTCCTGTCCTCACCTGCAACATTTGTTACAGACTTGTTACTAACTGGGCCTCAGCTCCGCACTCCCTGGAAGGACTATGACCCAGCGCTCCGTCCTGCATTCCGGCCCCAGGGCAGATGCACGACCAAAGGTGCGTGGGGCACCTTGCTGGGTGCCGCCTCTAGGCCTCTGGGGGGGTGATCGCGGGGAAGGAAAGGAGTCGCTCAGCACATGTTCCCTCCACAAGCTCTTGCCTCCAGCTCCTCCACCTAGCAGAGCCTACGCCTGCCCTGCACGGAATGCGAGTCCTCAGTCTTGTCTCTCTGGGGTCCGTTTGTGAGTGGGAGCTTGCCTAGAGGTTAAGAGCACAGGCCTGGGGTCTGGCTCAATTTAGGATTTGTGTCACTCCTGGCAAAGTATTAACCTTTCTCAGCTTCAGGTCCCTTATCTGCAGAACAGGGACGCTATAAAGATTATGTGATATGATGTCTGCAAATTGCTCAGCAGACAGCACGACACAGCCCTCCAGAAACATTACTTGTAGTTATTATTGTACTTTCTAATAGAAATTCTAGTTTTGGAACGGGACAGACCTATAGCTTGCTATCCACACGACTGTGAGCCTTGAGTTCTCATCCATAAAGAGAAGCAACTGCAGTGGCTTCTCGGGCAAGGCTACAAGCACAAGGTCCCTAATGCTGCCCACTTCCTTCTGCTGCCTGGCGCCGAGAGGAGGCCACATGCCCAGCCAGCACGGGGCAAGTCTAGACGAAAGGTTCAAGGTTCACCTGTATGCCTCCCATTCCCATCTACTCTGCCCCAACCCAGCCGAAAGTGGGCCTTCATAGGTGCTGTTGCTTCTCAGACATACACTTTCATCACTACCCTGAGCCCCATGTCACTGAAAGGACAGACCCATCCCCCACCACCAGATCAAGGCCAGCCGCCCAGTGTGGACAACACTGCCGCGGACCATGACAAGGGCCTGGCGCAGTCCAGGGACGAGGGGGCAGCTGCTCCAGGTCAGATCAAGGTGCAGGGCTGTAGGAAGGAGAGGGGTGGAGAAGAAAAGAGAAAAACATTCCCCCCTCTTCTCCTTCTCTCAATCTCCCATCTCCTCCCTGCTCATCGAAACGCTCAGCAGCTCCTCAGAACTCTGCAAGGGGACGCTGCGGCAGAGGAGCGCCCCGGAACTCCCTGCAGAAGACAGGTGTTTGAATTCTGTTCCTGCCTTTGCCAGGTGAATTCAGACGTCCCTGCTCAGAGCCGGGGAGGGTACAGCTCTCCTCCCCACGAGCAGTAAATGAGTTCTGTTCTTCTCCCCTTTCTCCTCTTTTGAACCCACAGCTTTTCAGAAGCTATGAGATCTTCACTTCCTCTTCCTTCCCACCTCTGAGCCCCTCTCTGTCTCCCAGGCCAGGACACCTTCACCACCACCCACCTGGTGATATGGAAGCCACATTTTCAGGGGTCATGAGCTCCTGAAATATTGCGACACTGATGGTGTCATTCATCATTTGTCCTCTGGGTGCAGACCATGGCAGACTGAAAGGGCCCTTTCCCAACAACTGGAGACATTCTCCGCCCCACCAACGCTTCCACCTGAGTGCGTGAACAAAAACACGATACCTCGGAAAGGCGTGCGGCACTGCCCAGTGCTCCTGAGCCGGGAGATGCCCTCTCCGGGCCCCATGGAGCCTACATCCCTCTCGCCTGGCATTTCTGGCCAGAAGCCACCAGCCCGCGGTCTCCTCTGCGGCACCCCACACTCTCTACAAACAGCCTGTTTGCTGCAAAAACCCTTCGGCAGTTACCTACCTGGAGGAACAGGGTGCAGAGAGTTGGGGACAGGAAGAGGAATTTATTTATTTGTTCTCTGTGCTTTTAGTTCGTTTTTACATGGTCCTTCTGTAGCTAAAGGCATCTCTCCAGTAGCGGAGCCCAGATCACCGCAGCTAATCGGCATCCCGCAGACCAAAATAGCCTCCAAACCAGATGGGGACCCGAGCACACCCGCACGCAGAACCGGTTCTAGTGCTGAACGTGGGGATTTAAATAGAGTCACGTGAAGCCATTTTGGGATTTTTCTGGGACGAGAGGGGGTAAGGGGGGGGGAGACTAGGATTGCCAAAACCGGGAAGATGCAGGGAGGAGGAGGGCAGAAGTTAAAGAAGGAAAGCGAGAATTCACGCTGGCATTTGCCCTATCATTTTTTCCCGACCCTCGAGTGGCAGCAACCTTCCAGGAGGTCAAGGTGTTCAAGCGTCTGCAGTGCTCAGATGGGAGCAAGGGAGGTGAAGGTTTTGCGTGTTTCCCAGACACAATGTGGTGCTGGAGAAGGCGAGGCCCTGGGGCCGGACCTGCTTACGTTCTTCCCATGCAAACTTTGCATGAACTAAACTGCTCTTTTGAGCCTCAGCTTCCTGGTCTGTAAATTGGGATTATGATGTTTATCCTTCATGGTTTTGACAAGGCCTAAGATAAGGAATGGGTATGTACGTCTTCTTCAAATGCCGATGTTGACATCCTAACTCTCAAGGTGATGGCATTTGGAGGTGGGCCTTTGGGAGGCATTTAGGTCATGAGGGTGGAGCCCTAGGGAACAGGAGTAGTGCTGTTATGAAAGAGACCCGAGAGAGCTCCCTAGCCCCTTCCGCCCCATGAGGACACACTGAGACGGTTTCCTGGCGTCTCTGAACTAGGATGTGGCTCTCACCAGACACCGAATCTACCGGCACCTTGATTTTGGATTTCCCAACTTCCAGAACTGGGAGAAGTAACTGTTTGTTGTGAAGCCACCTGATCTCATACAGGATTCCAATTCCGGAATCAGCCTTAGGGAAGGCTGTGTAGGGAGACACGATAGAATTCTGCCCGGTAAAAAGGGAGAGGTTCTGTTTGGGTCCTCATGGTCCTGACCCAAACTTCAGTCTCTTCTCGGAGCCAGCCTCCCACATCCCGGGAGCTCTGGTGTGCTTTCAGGCTGACGGATGCTTACTTCCAGATTCAGGGTCCACTAGAGGGAAGGGGCCGTGTCCGTTTCGCTCATCACTGTAGCCCCAGGGCCAAGTATAGTGCCTGATACATAGGAGACACTCAGTAAACACGGGCTGATGGAAAGATGGAGTGAGTGATTCCAGAAGAGGAGGAGAGCAGACTCCGACCATAACCAACGACGAAACTTCGGAACAAGGCAAATGACTCTCTCAGGGCATTGTAAGAATTTCCCCAAATGCTCCCATCTGGCAGCTGCCCCAGCCCAGCCCCAGGCCTCTGTCTGTCTGACTCCCTGGCTTGGGGTCACTCAGAAATGAACACAAGCCAACCCACCCTGTCTCAGGCTGTCTCCTCTGTGTTAATAGAATCATTTGGTTTGGGGGGATCCATGTTTCTACTGGAATGGGAACTGCTTGGGGGTAGGGATAGTCTTGGGAAGCTCTAATCTTGGGTGCTGGCCACAAGGCTTGGCAGGTATTTGGAGGGAGGGCCGGCAGGAGAATGGCAGGGGTGGGGGGCAGGTGCTGCACCAGGTAAGACAGGGTTCTGGTCGGTCCTGGGAAGGGCCTGAAGCCTGGCTCCCACGGCAGCAGCGGCATGGCCCCGTCTCAGGCTTGCCCTTCCTGCCTGCTCTATCCGTATCCAGCCTCTGGCCCCAGGCCTGGCTGTGCCCCCCACAGCAGCCTGCCCTTGCACCCCGGCCTGGCCTCCCACTCACACGTTCACCCGTGGCCAGTCCCCGGGGGCTGCCAGGACTTAATCAACTGCCGAGCCGCTAAGGCTGCCTTTGTTCCCAGCAGTTCAGCGGAGGAAATCGATACCGTTAATGGAGAAAAGCTAGGTTGTGATGTGGAGACTGGGGATGGGCCCCGTGGCCCTGAGAGTGCCCACCTGCTGGGGATGGAGGGACTGAGCCCCTCGGGGAAGCTGAGACAGCAGTCAGGCCCACAGGCTCCCGGGATGGCAGAGCAGAGTGACCGCCCGAGAAGGCACAGAAATGCTAGAAGGGAGAAGCTGAGTCCCAGGGCACGGCATAGGTCCAGGTGTGCTGGGGAAGGGAGGGGGAGAAGGCAGAAAGATGCGCGGGGCTGGGGGGCAGCAAGAAGTCCAGGAGGAGCTTCAGGGAGGACACTGGCCTTCAACAGCCCGGGGACAGGAGCGGCAGGATGCCAGGCAGCCCGGCCAGCAGGACGGTGTGGCTTCCGCGGATTCCTCATTGCTGAGCAGCAATGAAGCCGGTGAGGAGTCTGAAACTGGAATGGCAGCAGCCGGCGTGATGGGATCAACTGGGGAAGTAGAACCTGAGCCCCATGATGCTGGGGCCTGAGAGTGGGGAGGATGCACGGGGAACCACCACATGGTTCTGTCTTGCTCACCCGTCCGTGCCTGCTCGCCCGTCCCCGTGCCCGCTGCCGCGTGCTGTCACCATCAAAGGCCCCCACCCACGTGAGAGGCCCAGGGCACGCACTTGGCCAATGTCTGCGTCACACCAACTGGCTGTTTTTCCAGGCACCATGCTCCTCTGCCTGCTCCCTCCACCCCAGCGCTCAGCACAGGGGTGATGGCAACAAGGCCTGCAAATAGCTCCGTGTTTCCACTTCACACCTAGCGGCAGCCTGTGGTCTAAGCCAGCCTCGTTCCCACCTGGCCATCTGGCGGGGCACCCACAGCTCCAGGCTCCCAGGAGGCCAGCACCACGCAGGCTTCTCGGCACTCCAGCCTCCCTGTGGGCTCGGGGCTACTTAGCCCGCACTGGTCTTCTGGCTGCCGGGTCAGACCCAGAGCGCACGTTGGGGAGGGAGCCTACCACTGCTGCACAGACACGAGGGGCCTGCACAGGAGGCCTGCCCTGTGCCTGCTCTGGGCTGTAACTTCGTACAAGTCACTGCTCCTCCCAGATCCCAGGCTTCCTCAGCTAGAAGGTACAGGTGGTGAGCCTTGCCCTGCCACCTCACAGGACTCAATGGAGCCCTCGAGTGGGGAAACGGGTGTGCAAATACTGCATCAAGGGCCGGATATATGCAGTTATTAATGCCGGGGGCACACACACACTTCGTATGGCTCCTTCTCCTATCACACTATACAGGAGCTCTTCCCTAGCAGCAAGAATGACCCTGAACACCCTGTGAGAGGCACGGTCTGACCCTGAAGGCGTTTAGGGGCCAGGCTAGGGGGCAAGACAGGATCAGAGGAAGCTAGAGGAGGAAACACCACAAACACAGAAATGCATGAACTTGCTCTGTGCTGCCCTCCCTACTGGTCCCTAAGGATGGTGTTTCATGATCCCAACTTAGAAAAACAGATGCTCTTCCCAACGATCCCCTAGGATGGCAGACACCCGAGACCTTGGCTGGAGGTTGGGGACCCAGCCAAGGGGGTGGGAGATGGGCTCGGTGTCCCTGGCCCCTGCAGTATAGGGAAACAGCAGGCAGCAAGAAGAGAGCTCCCGTGCTAGACAGAGAGCAGGGTCCCTCTGCCCCTCGCCGGCCCTCATACAATAGGGCTGACCCCTCCCACCCCCCACCAATTCCAGCCAGGAACACCTAGGTGGAGTTCCACCCAGCGCTTGGCAGCCTGGCCAGCTCTCACACCTGGGAGGGGCAGGAGAGCTCAGTGTTCTCCACACCCTGAGAGCAGCACCGGAGAACAAGTCTGGGTGTGTGAACCCTCTCCATCCTGCATTGTTTCCTCCCGGTTCCACTGGCTAAGGGCAGGAACCACCGCCCCCCTGTGGGGGAGGGGAGGAGGCAGGTGTTCTGAAGGCAGCAGCCAGCGAGCTGTTCTCAGAGTGGGCAGGGCAGGGGTCTGACGTTGTTGTTGTCATCGGGGAAGGACGCCAGCCAAGGGGGTTCATGCCAATGGGACTTACTGGAGGCAAGTCTCAGCAGGGCTTTTTGCTCAACAGTGTAGAAAAGCAGCCTCAGCCTCATCCCCAGCTCTGACCGAGGGAAAACCTCCCCTGGCGTTCCTAGCCGAGGCTTGCTACGCCTCTGGGGACCCGGGTCCGGGGCCAAGCAATGGTCAGGGAGCAGCAGCTCTCTACGGCACACTCACATCCGACGTCCCCTCAGTGGCCAAGGCAGCCTCCGTGGCCTCCACCCAGCCTCATCCCTGGGCTTCTGAGCTCCGCGACCATGGCCACCTCCACGGAATCTGCTTTGCCACTCAGCAACGAGAGGGCAGAAAAAGGTTTTCGAAGATGCTCGTTTTCCCATTTTTAACCACAGGAATCAGGATGGGCCCATGGCAAAATTGGGCATGTTAACCCTGGAATCAGAGCCACGTGAGAGCTGGAAGGGTTTTTAGAGTCATTCATGGTACATCCCCGATTGCATGGACCAGAGGGGCGCACACGCCCAAGAGTGCACGGCTGGTAGGGCCAGAGCCCATCCCGGAGGAAGTCCGACCCGCCCCCAGCCTCCTCCCCACTCAAGGCCCCTCTTCCTGCCTGTCCCTCAGGGTCCTGGGATGGGATCTCAAGGGCTGAGTGGTCAGCGATGACTCCCGGAAACGTGCCTCTCAAAAGACTGGAGGAGCCCCTTGGGGACAGGTGACAGTGGCAAGATCAGAGAGGGGCCAGCTAGAACTACCACAACTCTGACCCAGCCGCCCAGGTGATTCTTCCATGAGCTGTGATGTCACAGGGGAAGCATTGGCCGGGAGTCGGGAGACCAAATCTGCTGCGTGGAGCTTCATGACTTTGCGGCTGCGAGTCACGGAATCTCTCCAGGCCTCCGTGCTCATCTGGAAAATGGGCATGCACTATCTCCTTCTCAGATTCAGTGAGAGGGTAAAAAAAGCACCCACATTCAGAGTGTGCAGCAAAGTGTGTGGTTCATAATAGGCACCCAACCACTGCTGGCCTTTCCTCTTTGCACCCCTCCTTTCCCTCTGTGGATCTCGTTTCCTGAACTGTGAAAGGGAGACGTGAATGAAAATGATTTCTATTGTATCTATGACCACCGTCTCCAACCTTCAAGTCATTTTTAAAAATTTCCAGTGACTCGCTGGAGCCCGCACACATGTTCTGCAGAATGGGCCTTTGCCACACGCACACAGGGCCACACCAGGCGCTCTGACTCTGTCACAAAACAAGGAATTTCACCCCTGGGTTACACGTGCCCTGTGAATATAACATTCATAGGTTTTCAGGAACAGTTCTGATTTATGCCTGTTCGTCATCCAAACGGTGACATTTTTAGAATGAAAGTGTTGCCAGGACAACAGGTATAAACCAGGAAGCGCCCTGGGAATCCTAGGAATACTCATCTGGGCCTCGACCCTCGGGGTCAGGAAGCCTACCCAACACCCCTGCCTGGGACACTCGTGACTCTGGGTCTCTGCTCTAAATTGTCTCCCAACCTTCACAATTACCCGCTGCCGTCATCGGCCACTTGCTTTCCTGCCTCTCCCACTCACCCTGAGCAACTCAGGCATGGGCATCCTGTCGCTGACACTGCCTGGCATACAGTATGTGCTCAGTAAATACAGATGGCAAGAAAGAACGGATGAATGTCCTGGCGAGGAGAGGGAAACCAGGCAGAGAGGAAGGGGTTAATGCAGCTGCTGCTGGAAGCTGGGAGAAGTCAGCTTAGGGTAAAGAAGAGAGCTATTGTTTCCTACCAGGCAAGCCAGAGCAGGCTGCTTCTGCGCTCTCCCCTCCATCCCCGACGACGCACACATCTCTGTGCATAGCACCTCTTGGTTGGCCAGTGAGCTGACATTTTGTGCCCTCAGGTGACAGGCCTAGAGGACAGCCAGTGCCATGTGGAAAGGCTCTCAGAGTTGGAAAGTCTCTGCACCCAGAAGAGGGAAGGCAATTCAGAACCGCAAGGGGACCGTGCCCTCCCTCTCCAAACAGGGCCTGCCCCAGCCACAGCATCCAGAGTGGGTCCCCTGTGCACCCCAGCAGGCTGCCCGGGTGCTGTTACTTGTCACTTGACAATGGAGAAGGATGTTTCTCTATTTTCCAGCTCAGATGAGCTTTTGAAGACGCTATCTGGCTGTGATATAAAACCATTGAGAAAGCCCTGGAGGGAGCCCCTCGCAAAGCCCTAAATTGGACACTAAAAACAGATAAAAGCCAATGGTTTAAAGGCTTTGCGTGAGCTCCATTTGGGGGAAGGAATGAAAACAGGGATTTAGTGTGTCGTCTCTCACCAACACACTTCAGGCAGGTGTGGCCTGAGATTTTTAAATCCTTCGTGTCCCTGTTGCATGGATCCGAGTGGCCGATGAGCCAACGCTGGAGCGGAGTCCCGGAGCTAAGACAGCCTCAAGGGCCTGCTGGGGTGCACGGGGGACCCCCTGACCTCTCCGCCACCGCCGCCCTCAACCCTGCTGGGATGGCCGAGTGCAGGGCTCAGCACTTGAATGACTGAATGCACGAATCCCGGCAGCTGCCCAGGGCTGAGCTAGGTCCGGGTATGCGGCATGCCCTTAGTGTGAGCCGGTCAAGTCCACACCTGCCCTCGCTTCCCGAGGCCCAGTCAGAGGACAGGCATGTCAAGTCACAAGGTATTGCAGCCTGCCTGGACATCACCTGCTCGCATACTTCCGTCTTTCTTGGCTGCTACCCTGCAGCCAGTGGACCTGGAATGCAGGAAGGTGGAAAGGCCAAAGTGAAAATTCCTGGTGGGTTTTGGCCCACCACGCGGCACACGGTGCGGGCAGGAGTGAGCGGGGAGCATGTAATCCTGCAGCCCTTCTTCGGGGTAAGTCATGAGAGTGTGGCTCTTCCAGTCAAAAGTATAGGCCATGGAGGGAAGAGGGACAGTGTTAATCTTATTCTGACTCAGTGGCTCTCAACCCACACATTAGAATGCTCCCCAGGATGTATTTTAAAATCCCAACATCGGGGCCACACCCGAGACCCATGAAATCACAACTTCGGGGTAAGACGCAGGCATCAACGGTTTCAAAGCTCCCAGATGATTTCAACGCACGGCCAAAGCATGCAACCACTGTTCTAATTGGCTAGACCTATTAATGACCCTGTGGAGGCTGGGGTCAATGGTTTCTGTATTTCTCAAGACTCTTGTCATTCCTGTCTTCACCCCCACTGTTTAAACCAGACCTGAAGTGGAGGGAGAGAGGCTGGAGGGATGCCCAGTGATGAAGGTTAAGGATGTCACTGTTCCTTTGCCCCAGACACGGTGAACCTGACCTCAGTGGTCTGCATTAAGATTTGCAGAATGTGGAAACAGGCCGCTGGGTCTGGGGTCATGTCAGACATGCGAGGGATGTGGGAAGTCGTATAGGTCAACCATCCCTCTAGTTTTACCGTGAGGACACCAAGGAGAGCGGGGATGTGGCCTACCAGGGTCACTGAGTACTGGTCTGAGTCCTGGGCTCTATCTTTTTTGGAGTAACACCTATGCTGGGGCTCCTGGCTCTGTGGGGTTTCCTGCTCTGCCACTGGATAGTGGGGGCCTGGGACAGCAAAGCCTTTCGGCCTCTGGTAACCTCTCTGTGAATACATTCTCCAAGAGGAGTCGTCATAGCACCAAGTTCAACAAACGTGTTCTTGAAACTTGGCCCTGCCATTTAGAGGCCCTGTGACCTCGAAGCCACTCTTGGCCTCTCTGAGCTTCTGTTCTGCTCGTCTCTAAGATGAGGGAGCTGTAACAATCACACAGAGCTGTTCAGTAAAGATTAAGTGAGATAATGCGTCTGAAGTATCTGAGCTATATGAAGATATAGCAAAAGCTACTTTCCACGCTTCCCTTCCCTCCTTCTGGTCCCTTCCTAGAACCAAGATGATGCTCCCCACAGGATCACTGCTCTCAGCCCCTGGACGCTGGGCTGACCTGAGCCGGTGTAGGTTGTGTGTTCCCAAACACCCATAGAAGGCGAGCTTGAGGACCCTGCTCTTTCGCCAAGAGAACCTGTTGCATTATACAGGATGGGTAGGCCAGCTTCCTTTAAGCTTCGTAGGAATGTTCCCAGGAGGTCAAGCCTCTTGAGCAGAAGGTTCAGAGTTTCTGGCTGGCCCCTCCAGCCCCAGATGTGGCATCCTTCACAGCACTGACCTAACTGACCTGGAATTAAATGAAATAATTAACTGATTTATCAACAAATACCAACTGAGTGTCCGCTTTTGGCCAGGGATAAAGGAGTGACAAGACAGACCTAACTGTGGGTTCTCGTGGAGTTTCCAGGTGAAGACAGATGCTAGACAAGCAATTTCAATTTGGGGAGTATGTGCTATGATGGGGGAAAGAGACGGAGCTTTGGGAACACTAATGAGGAAAACTTACCCAGGCTCAGAGGAAGCCAAGAAAACTTCCTGGAGGAGGTGACCACCATGCTAAGAACTAAAGGATAAGTAGGAATTACCTATGAGAACTTCCAGGGGGCTAAATCATGTTCTAGGAAAAGGGAAGAACGAACATAAGGGGTGAAGATCGTAGGTTCTAGAGAGGACCCTACACTGTTGAAGATTATTGAGAGACAAGCACACAAGAGCCAGCTAACCACAGACCTTTTAGTGCTGTGATCCTCAGATCTGAGCATTTGTTAGTCACCAAGGAGGCTGGTTAAGCACAGATTGCTGCCCCCCCTCCCAAGAGATTCAGTAGGTCTGGGGAGGGACCTGCGAATTTGCATTTCTCCCAAGCTCCCAGGTGACACTGGTCGGCTGGTCCCAGCACTGCCCTGTGCTGGGCCATGTGAGGTAGTGAGAGGACTTGAAGAGGAAGGAGAACCATGAAGTGTCTTCAGCTGAAGAAGTAGTCAGATCCCACGTGGCTGCAGTGCTAAGACTGATTGCTGTGGAGGCAGTGGACTCCCGTGGGCTGTGAGTGGGTCCTGTGAGTGGACCCCAGCATCCCTGACACTCCCCACTGCAATGAGGAATAGAGTCTCAGCTCAGAACGCCTTCTGCTCAAGCTAGAGAGGGAGCACTCCATGCGAAGACAACTGTTTGGGCAGGTCTTACGATTAACTGGCTTGGCTTTGTTCTGTCTTTTCGAGAATTTTGTATAGTGAGCAGCTTTGGAAGATGGAGATAGCGTGTCTCTGGAGCAAAGGAAAAGCTAGCACAGTGTCCAGTATAATAAAGAGAATGTCTCCTTCTGGGGCAAAGGTCAGGATGGCTTAGGCCCCATTATAAAAGGTTCAGGCTCCCTGAGCTCAGGATTCCTTCTGGTAGAGCAGCCCATTGCATGTGCATGCGTCGCCTGGCCCTCTTCTGGTCACCCTGTAGGAACTGGGGAGCCATGCATGCTGACACTCTGGCTACTGCCATCGCTCTGAGTAACGACCTTTGACCCTCACCGGAAGCTTGCGTCTTCTGCCGGCATCCAGGAAGCTGTGGCAGGCTAACTGGTCAGCTTGCGAGCATAGTAAAATCCCAGACCCCGCCCAGCTCTCAACAGCCCCCCCATCCCATGGCCCCTGTGCCTACCCCAGTGGCCTCTCCTGGGAGCCTCTCCCACCCCCACATGCCCACACAGAACTGCACTAGCCCCGCCTCCAATTCGGATTCTGGAATAACCCCACGGTCACAGACTCCTCTCCAGGACTTTGTAGCCCGGTCTCTGCATTGATTCTCCATGTTTGTCAGCAGGTGGGTTTTCTCTTGAAGACTTCCATCCTCCAGGAATCCAGTGCTTGGGGGCGGCAATGGCATTTTTGTTTCTTTTTTTCTTTCTTTTTAAAGATTTTATTTATTTATTTGAGAGAGGCAGAGAGAGAGAGCACACAAGCAGGTGGGAGGGGCAGAGGCAGAGGGAGAAGCAGACTTCCCACTTAGCAGAGAACCTGACTTGGGCTCGATCCCAGGACCCGCGAGATCACGACCTGAGCCCAAGAAAGACGCTTAACCGACTGAGCCAGCCAGGGGCCCCAGCAATGGCATGTTCATATCCCACGTGTGCTTGGCTTGTACAGATCCTTGGGTACTTGTGTGTCCATCACTGTATTTGACTTTCCCACTGTGGGGTGGGGGTGGGGGGCTGATTCAGTCCCCATTCTACAGATAGCTTAGCAGATGCCCAGACACTGAGATGCATCATTAGCAGGGCAGGACCAGCTTCAAATCCCCTGCTCTTTTTCACAGCCCCACGTTGTTGCTGTTTTCATGTTTTAATGTCAACCTGAGCCAAGCATGATTAGGTAGGTAAGGTCTGATGGCAGTTAAAAAAAAAAAAATGCTACAAAGCCAAAGAGAAATGGCTCAGGAATTACATTAGCATTCATAATCGAGAGCTGACTGCCTGTATATTTAAACATTTCCAGACCTAGCTTTTACCCAAGGCTGGGAACAAGAGCAATGGCCCCATCACATGCCCTTACACAAGGAGGTGGTTGTAGGTGGGGGGAGGGTCTTTTTAACAGTCCAAGAGAGGGGCTGTGCTTCCCAGGTGGTGGTGGGGGGGGTTCAGGGGACGGGCTGCAGGCTCACTGCAGGTAGCAATCTTGTTTTTGAATTGTAGATTGCCCGGTGTGATTGGAAAGTCAGAAGTGTAGCCAGGCCCCCCGCAGACCTATTTATGTAGAACTGGTCTCCTCTTTGAGGCTGATAAACATCAGAGACTGCCCAGCCTATTGTCAAAGCAGGTGCCAACTTCAAACCAAAGCTGGACATTGGGGGAGCGAGCTGGAAGGCTGAACGGCCCCCACCCCTGCCCAGCGGGTGCTCGGATTTCCTTCTCCGGCTTCCCGGCTGCAACCAGCCACATGAAACTTTTAGTACCTGCCTCTTCCTCGGCTCCTGTTAAGTTCAGTCCCTTCTTTTTCTCCACCACTTCCGTTTCATCTCTAAATGATCTAATATTAATGTTCTCGTCATTACAGTGTTCAGAGGAAAAGAACAGGTTTTTGTCCACAGAGAGAGGGAGTTGAGAAATTAATATAATATTTGTTCAGGATTGATTTCAAGCTGTAATCCCTGCTGCCAGAGAGACCCATCTGTTTAAAACTATCAGACACTAATTACCCAGAGCTCAAACACAATAGCAGGATTGAGGAGCGATGTCCTGATACTCCCACACACTCTTGCAATTTAGCATTGTTATTTATTAAGGGGGAAAAAAATCTCTTAGTGAAGAGGGATCCCCCATCCATTTGACTGGCAGAGCTTCCCAGAGGACCGAGCACGGTAGAGAAGAAGCCCGTGGAATTTCTTGATCAAAGACCACCAGGAATTGCACTCACTGGCTCTAAAGGCCAAATCCATTCCAAACTCTTGTCCTCTTGCCTCTCCAACCCAGTCGGACTCCCCACACAACCAACTCTTTGGTGAGAGTTAATAAAAATACCATCGTCCTCCGGGTAAACCAGGGTTGAAACCGCTGATACATCTTGGAGCGTATTGTTTCTTTCACCCTCCTGAGTAATCAGGTGCCAAGTCCCACAAAGTCTATTTCTACCACTTCCCTCACCTCTGACGCTGCTCCTTCATTTTCAAGGTTAACACTCAAGTTCTTGGACAGTATTCCAAGTCATAGGTGTCCAACTCCTGTCTCTATTTCCTTCTAATGAATCTATGTTAGGCTCCATTGCTACCTGAGTGGGAGAACAGGGAGGGAGAGAAGGAGGGGGAGGGTGAAGAGGAGAAGAAAGAAGACAGAGAGGAGGAGAAGGAGGACAGGGAAGGATGGGGAAGAGGAGGGGGAGAAGGGGGTAGAGGAGGAAGAGGACCAAGAGGAGGAGAAGAAGGGGGTGGACAGAGAGGAGGCAAAGGAGGATAGGGAGGAGGAGGAGAAGGGAGAGGAGCAGGGAGAGGACAAAGAGGAGGAGAGGAGGATATGGAAGAGGAGGGGGAGAAACGGTAAGGAGGAGGGAGAGGGAGGAAGGGGAGGAGGAGGAGGAGGAAGAGAGGGGAAGGGGAGGAGGAAGAGGAGGAAGAGAGCAGCAGAAAATTGGCAGTAACATAGCTAATTAAGTCATTCACCTGTGCAAAAATCCTCAGTGGCCCCCCTGGGCCACCAAATAATTGGATATTTAACACCCTCCAAGCTCTGGCCTCAAGGCATTTCCAGCTTTCCTTCTTCCTACTCTTTTCATTCTGTGAACATATAATATGAAGCGGACTGTTCTAGTCCCCAGACTCACTGTAGACGTTCTTGCGTCTTCCCCTTTGTTAATTCACTCTCACTCCATGGACGGCCTGACCCTGCTGCCCGTGCCCCTTCCTTCTCCAGGTCCTCCTGTACTCCACAGTCAGGTCTCTCCCTTCTTCTCGGCGCCACTGTCGGGTTTTACCTGGGCCGTGCTTTACCGCACCTGTAATTTGCCTAATATACGTGTATGTATCCCTGCTACACTGGTCCTGGTAGACTGAACCCTTCTTGAGTGGCTGATCAATATTCACGGAATTCCTGTTATACCAGACCCTGAGCAAGGCTCTGGGCAATAGCCGTAAACGGAACAGCTTCGGTTCTTTTATGAAGAGCACAGTGTGGGAAGACAGGCAGTAACTCACCCACGGGTGTCACACACCACCACTGAGGGGGAGCTCTGGGTCCTCACCAGGGGACGTACTAGCTGGCGTTGGGGGGTGTCTCCATGAAGAGGCCATGTTTAAGGTAAGGATTATCTAGGCACAGAGAGGAGAAGAACCTTTTTGTTCCTATTTTTTATCTGGAAGAAACAAGTTGTATCCAGGCTTTTCAGAGATCACACACAGGGTTCAGAAAGCTCGCATTGGAAGCAGCGTAGAAGTCTAGAGACCCAGCTGGGAGGCGAACACAAGAGCTCAGATGTGAGGTAATAATGACCTAACCTAGGCTGGGGAGGAGGGGTCGAGTTTAAGAGATACCAAGGAAGGAGAGTCACCAGAACTTCATTTCCAATTGGCTATTAGTGGAAGAAGAGGAAAATGTCCAGGTTTCTGGGTTCTGGGTGGACGGCAGTGCCCCCAACCAGGAGATGGCAGGTCAGGAGCAAGAGCACACTGGAAGTAGGTGAGAAAAGGAGTGCCATTTTGGGCATACTGAGTCTGAGGCTCTGCGGATGTTAGGAAGCTTTGAGCAATTTCATAGGATCTGCCATGGGGTTATTTGAAACCACTTTATTGAAGGATAACTGACATATAATAAACCGCACATATTCAAAATGAAACTTGGTATGTTTTGACACAGATCGACACCCGCGAAACCATCACCACGATCGAATCGTGAACATACCCACCACTCTGAAAGTTTCCTCCTGCCCACTGTAACCCCTCCTTCCTATCCCCCCCTCCTCTCCTCCCAGGCAACCACTGATCTCTTTTCTGCCACTATAGATTAGTTTGTGTTTTCTTTTTCCCAAGATGTTATTTATTTATTTGCCAGAGAGAGAGAGGAAGAGCGAGCACAAGCAGGGGGAGTGGCAGACAAAGGGAGAAGCAGACTCCCCACTGTGCAGCAGGGCTCCATCCCAGAACCCTGGGATCATGACCAGAGCCAAAGGCAGCCACTTAACCCCCTGAGCCACCCAGGTGTCCCTAGTTTGTGCTTTCTGGAGTTTTACGTAAATGAGAGCATACAGTACATACTCTTTCTTTGTGGGGCTTCTTTCATTCAGCGTGATTACTTTGAGACTCTCCATGTTGTTCCATGTTTCATTAACTTGTCCCTTTTTATCAATGACTGGATAGACCACAACCTGTTCATCTACTCACTTACTGATGGGCATTTGGATTGTTTCCAGCTTGGAACTATTACATATGGAGCTGCCGTGAACATTCATGTACAAACCTTTCACCTGGTGAAAAACCTTTCACTGGATGAAAATCTATTTCCCTTCCTCTTGAGTAAAGACTAAGAGCGAAAGGACGAGCTCATGTGCGTGGCTGTTATCCCGCCGTGTGATTCTGGCACGAACCGCCTTAGCTCAAGCCGGGTCCACCAACGAAGGGCATCGTCTCCCCTAAGACTGCCCTCGCGTTGGACGCCAGCCCCAAGTTCAGGGATCCCCAGGCCACCTGTACTTCTGACCAACTGGCCGCAATTTCAGGCATTCTTACAACTTCCTCAGCTTTGGTCATTCTCCAGATGACCTCACAGAACTTAAGAAAGCATAATATTTACAATTACAGCTAATGATAAAGGACGCGGATCGGGACCACCCAAATGACGAGACATAAGGGGGGGAAGGGTCCTGAACGCAGAGCTTTCAGCCCCTTTCTTTCTGGAATCCAGGCACGTTCCCTCCTAGCAGCTGGATGGATTCATCAACCAGGGGGCTCCATTGAGCGTTGGTGCCCAAAATTTTTATTGGGGTTTCATGATGTAGAAAGGGGTGACGGAATCCTTGGCTGTGACCGAACTCACTCTCCAAATCTCCTTCTCTCTCTGGAGGACAGTTCAGGCCAAGTCACTGTAGCGCCAAACGCAACCCTCTAGGGACAGGAACCAGCCCCCTTTTTAGCATACCTCAGGTGCAGTCTCAGGGCCCTCCCTGAATAACAAATGTATTCCTTTCAAGGGTTTAGAAGCTCGCTCCCAGGAACCAAGAATAAAGATCTGTCAAATTCTTTGTGTACCACAAGGGTGTTCTATAGTCATTAAATCTTTGTTAAATATATTAATGACTAAATTAATAAATGAAAACCTGCAAAAAATGAATGACCAGGAATAACTCTTTTTAGTTGCATACAAATGAAAACTGTCTCCAACTAATTAAGCAAAATGTTGGCTTGCAGAGTGGAAAATAACTAAGAGTGTTCAAAGAATGAAGGGCTGCAGGTATCCAGCCACCAGGAGCCGGAATCAGGAGCCGGGGCCGTCAGAAATCTGCCTCCCTGCATCCAGAGCTCATTTCCATTTGTCTATTCCATCAGCAGAAAGGCTCTCTGTCCCCCTTGTGACAGGAAAGACAGCCTTCAAATGCCCTGATTCATAGCCTTTTTGTTTGCTTTTGCAATCTCTTAGCACAAATACGTTAAGTTTGAGAGAAGAACTCTAATGGGCCCTATTTGGGTCACGTGCTCAATTCGCAGTCTGATCACGGTCCCAAGGGAGGAGGTGATTGTCCAGGCCGGGGTCACCTGTCTATCCCCGTGCCCTGCTGTGGTGACTGACACGCCAGTAAAAACCCTGAGGACTGGTGGGTCCCCCGAGGGAGAGATGGCAAACAGATAAACATCAGATATGCACTACACTTTATGTCTATGTTTTAAAGTCTAGAAAATGCTTGCACATAGATTATTATTTCATGTAATCCTCACAGCGATTCGGTGAGGTAGGATTGCATTTCACAGATAAGAGAATGAGGTTTGGTGAGGTTTAAGTTCAACTGAAAAATCAAGCTGCAGGTCAGACAGACTGATTCCCCGGTTCCCCAGCACCGACGCGGGGGGCCGACCACCAGCCCACCCAGAACACCTTCCATAACCTCGAAAGCTTCCCCTCGAACTCCTCGGTGATGAGCTTGCCGGGTCTGCAATGTGGAGGAAGCCAAAAGAACAAATGCGGAACACCCGAACCGCAGCTTCAATTATTGAAATGTAACCAAGGGCGCTCTCCCCGACTCCTCTGACAAGGAAATCCTGGATTCTCTTTTGTGATAGCATCTATTTTCACCTGGCAAGGGTGGTCCCCCAAGGACCTTGCGTGATCTTTCCAGGGGCAGAGGCATTGAACTCACTAGGTCTGTTCCAGCTCTAACCTTTGAAGCTAGGATGGAAACCAAGCGCATTTCTGGCTCTTGATCTGAAGAGAACATAGAGAGGGCTGCCTCGCTCTTCCTTTGGGAAGCTGGCCCTGCCCCGTGGCCGTCAGGAAGCCGTGAAGTATGTCCACGTCAGGACCAATGACTCCTCCGGGAGACTGTCAAATTAAGATCCTTCAATTGGAAGGCCTAATGCTATTGATTAAAGAACGGACACCAAAACCTGGCCTCCCCTGGCCCTTGGCTGAACAGATTTATGTCCTCCCTGCCTCTAAATCTAGACTAGTACACAGCCGGCACCCGTAAGAACTCGGGACTCAGACAATAAGCAGAGCCCTCTCCCCTTTCCCAGCAACATTTCCGCATCAGCCTCGGCGAGGGGCCTGTCCTGATTCCAAGGCTGTCTGTGGGGCCCGGTGTCCCGCGACTGAACGGCAACATCTGTCACGTGCAAGGGACCCTACGCAATTAAAAGAATTCACGATATATTTCATAATTTCACAGCCTTTGCCACTTTGGTGCTCTTTGCATTGAGACGAACACCATGGACAGCTACTTAAATTGACCTGCTGGTCCAAACAACAGAACATTCTTCCTGACTGCCTCTCCAGCTCCCCTTTTCCTCTGAAGGCAGGCTCTTGTGGGACGCATGTGGTGACTTCCCTGAGGTCCCCTGCACAGTCACTGTTCCTGTGACACTTGGTACATACAACGCACTTATCACACAGCCCTGTGTATGTATACATTTGTCTTCCCCAAGACTGTGAGTGCCTTGGGTAGAAGGACCATGTTTTCTTATCTCAGCAACCCTGCCTCCCAGACCCTGCTTTACCCTGTGACTGGTGGAGCTGGAAAAATCGGGAAGTGTTTGTTCAATGAAGAAGTCAATGAATGGATGAATGGGTTACTTGAGCAGATCAGGGCCTTTCCTCACTTTGAAATCTCTGTGGCCATGGGTCACAGGTTGGAGAACATTGATCAGCATCTCAGCCTAGCGCACCTGGCATGAGAGTCTCAGCGTCCAATGACCAGTCACCCCATAAGTCACCTGTGCTTTCTCTGAGAAGCTGTCTCAATTCACACCACCCCTGGGGATTACGCACGATGAAACAGAGATGCTAACAGGAGAACAGCCATTTCTGGGGCCTGCACGGAAGACAGAGGTGACATGGAGTTCTGTGGATCGAAGTCACAAAGGAGGCAGGGACACCCGCCCACAACACTTCACCTGCCAGACTCCTGACCCTGGAGACCAGGGGAGTGAGACAGGACACAGCCTGTCTGGTCACTTCTAAGGGGAGCTCCTAAAACTGCAGAGGACAGGACTTAGGTTACAGCAATTCATTCCCACAGCAAGACCCCAGAAGTGGGGAAGTGGGGGGAAGACAGAGAATAGAATTTCCTTTTCTACAGATCTTGAAAAAAGCTGTTACTTCTGCCACATCGTCACCCTCCCCAATCCAGAGAGAGGCCAGGCCACAGTCCTCCCGCAGGCAAGGGGAAGAGACTGGAATTGCCACCAGGAGAGAGACAGGGTTGTGGGAATAGCCTGGCATTCTGTCGCCAGCATGCCGGCCAGGCCACGGGGACGGCGTGGGGGGCTTCTCCAAGCACAGCCCTGCCAGAAATTAGAGCGCACTCCTTCCTGACCTGAGCAGAAGCGAGTTTAACCAGACAGGCCCAGTCTTACACCAACAGAGGTGTGGCGGGGGGTGGGGGGCTGCTGGCTGCCATCCTTCCTCTCCTCCCGGTGGGTGTGAGGCAGAGCCAGGTGCAGGAAGCAGCTGAATTAAACAATGTCAAGGGGGTGGGATGAGGGAGGGAGGGAGGGACGGTGGCGCTACAAGGAAATGCTCATTCCGACAAAAGGAAATCAAAGCCCCAATGATCCCACAGGGAGGAAAGGTGAGCGGGAGGGAAATGAAATGGAAAACAGCAACAAATTGGAAATCAGGCACAGGGGTGGAGGGAGGGGATGTGGAGGCTGTCAAGCAGGGAGACAGCTCCCTAAAGGGCTGGAGATGACCTGAGACCCCGGCAGGTCTGAGTCAAGGGGAGCCCAGTGTCTGCTGCTGCCTGGAAGAGGTGGCCCACGATGAGGCACCTCCGGACCTGACAGTCCGGCTGTTCCGTGGGGAAGTCAACTCAGCAGTCACCTCGCAAAGCTGGTGGAGTCTATTGCAAATAGGGATCTCCTGGGAAGGAGAAGGGCCTCCTGGGTACCCTTGAGACATTCCTGATCTTGACTTCACTTCAGTGACAGTGCTGGTAGCCAGACACATTTGCACCCGCACAAAGAAGCCAGCATGCCGCGTGCCACGTGGGCTCCACCAAGTTGCACATCCAAATGGTCCCCTGGCCTTGGCGTGTCCCCTGGGGCTTGAGCATCCTTGCTAGAAGGTTTTCACAGGCACAGGGTTCCTCTCACAAGGCCTCCTTCCAGGGTCCCAGAGCCACCTGTGGATGGCCCATCTCCCCCTCTAATCTCCTGGTCCCCCCAGCATGGCCTTCCAGCTCCCTCTGCGCCTGAGTCTCTGGCTCCTGCCTCCCGCCACTGGGAAATATGTTGATCCTACTTCCTCCAAAAGTCTTGGCATGGGGTCACGGGGCGCTTCCCCCACGGCGCTGCTCTGGGTTCCCTGTGGCTGTCACTGCGCCTCTCTCTCCTGTATCTTCGAGCCTGCTGTAATCCGTGAGGCTCTTGCAGCCAGCTCAGTCTCTTCCTTCCATGACGCCCTCTCCAAGCCTGGGGTTCGGGCCAGAGTGAGTGCGCGCCAGCCGGATCAGATCTGCAGGGCTAACTTGCTCTGGGGGCAGCAGCTATGATGCTACTCCTATGAACCAACGCGCCGGCCTCAGGATCATTCCTGCCACCCGCAAAGTCACCCAGAAGGAAGGAGTCTGAACTGAGATGGATTTCCAGTGTTCATTTCCAATCAAAAGGACTTAAAACTCTGTGTGAGAAGAGCAGCTGAAGGAGGTAGGGCTGTTCTCCTGGAGGAGGTTTACATGCTAGCACCTTCCAGTGTGAGCCAGGCTGTCTGCAACCAAGATTAGACTCTATCCTTGTGCTTCAGAGGGTAGAACTGGAGCGGGGTGGGGTGGGGGGTGGCGGGGGTACCAACGCAGTGCGGACAGACCTCAGCTCAATGGTTGGAAAAGCCATAGAACCTTCCAGGCGGCCCTGAATCTGAAGACACACTGAGTTCCCTGTTGCCAGAAGGTTACACATGCAGTGATGACCAACTTATAGAGAAAGTGTAAGCGTGGAATGGGGGTAAGGGGAGGCCCTCGGCGGGGAGGGAGAAGAAAAGGGACCAGATGACTTTCAAAGTCTTTGCAGCCCTGGAGAATCTGACCATTACTACAGGACAACGGCTTCAAACAGCAAAGGACTTCAAAGGCCTACGAAACAATGGTCCTAATCATGCATCATAAAGTCTGGATGGAACTGCAGAGGTCATGTCTACCACCTCCCTGTCCTAGGCGGCCCTGTCCCACAGTGAGTGGGATTTCTGCAGGGGGCGCAGCCAGCCGTAGTGAAGGGCTCTGTGGTGGCAGGCGGAGAGGAGGCGAGCTCTGGACCAGGCACTGAGCTGGGGAAATCTTGCGGAGGATTCCTCCCTCCACCGTGAATGGATAACAGCTTGCAGATGTCCTCCCCGGGCTGGAGGGAGCTCGGCTCAGCTGGCAGCCGGGGAAACAAGTGTCTCTCCGTTGTGGAGCTGCCTTGCCAGCTGCTGACAAAGGCGGGCTTTGCAGACAGATTGAATCTACGGAGGAATAAAAGTCGCTCGGAGACACACACACACACTCACAGAACTTCCTGAGCTTAAGCTGTTTGGAAGCTCCTGTCAGAGCCACACCTCCAGCAAAGAGAAAGGAGATGAGCAGAAAGTGGCAGCTGCCGAGAGAGGCTGGGGATGTTTCCCCAGCGCTGGTCCGCCTCCGTAGGATTCTCCTCCTCTGTCATGGAAGCTTCCTTTCAGAGCAATTGGGGAGTGGGGTGACTCAGAATTGCAGTGCCATCACTCCTCAAGGAGCAAGAGGCTGGCGGCCTTGCTTCAGGCTGGCTCTCGATGGGGATTTTCCCAGACCCCTCGGCGGGCTACCTTGTGCGGCTAATGGGGGCCAGGGCCCGGGGATGCCAACCCACCGAGCCTCGGAAGCATCTGGTGAGCTTTCCCCTTTCTGTACAGGTGGCTGGCATCCTGTGGGCACAACCACAGGATCTCAGAGCAGTTATAGGCCAAATTGTCCTCCCGGTGGCAGAACAAGGACAGTAACTGGGCTGAGGTCCCATTGCTCCTGGTTAACTCGTGCTGGTTAATCCTTCAGACTCTGCTCTGCTGTTGCCTCCTTGGCCCTGGGCCCCACGCCTGGGTGAGACACTGCCTTTTGTCCTCAACACCCAGACTTGCCTCTCCCTCTGCTGAGCCCAGCACATGGTCTGTCTCTATTTACTGTTCGACCTCACCCAGGAGACTTGGAGATCCTCGAGGGGCCTCTGCAGTGTCTGTTAAACGGGGTGAGTCTGCACCCAAGGTTATAAATGGCTCAAGAGCAAAGCGGGGCGAGGACGAGGGTGAACAAGTGAGGGGCCCACTCTGGGGCTCCCCCAAGCCAGGTCGGCACCTGAGAGTGGATGCTTCCCTGTTACCCCTGGGCCCACTCGGCTCGGCCCTGGGGCACAGAAAAAAATGGATATTCCTTGTTAAGAACAGACCCCATAGAGACAATATGTTATTTCACATCCTGCTCGGAGCAGCTGCAGAAGATGGGTGCTGGCCCCTCCCAGGAAGCACGAGGCAGGGGAGGCTGGGGACAGCTTTGGACCTTGCTGCTGGTCCCAGAGCTATGAGAGACGCAGAGCCTGACCCCCAAGTGTTCCAAATGCTGAGATCCCCATGCTCTTTGCAAGGAGCCCACTGCCTCCGGCTGCTGCCCCAGGGCACATCAGAGTAACTCTGAAGGGGGGTCTCTGGGGTTTTAGAGGTCCCTGCTAGCCCTGAGGGGACAGAGGCCTACCACTCCAGACTTGGCGGGAGCGAGCGAGCCAGTGCCCCTCAATCCTGACTCAATAGTTCCGGCGGGGGCCTGGGCTCTCTGAGTGTACCACGCTCCCCTGGGGACCCCAGTGTCTGCCTGCACGGGAGGCCCCCTCCGCAGCACCTTGCAGCTCCTCACAGCCTCTGAGCAGGAAGTCCTTGCTTGGGTCTGCCCTCATCTGTAATGCACCCCCTCCCCACCAGCCCTCTGCGGAGACCCTCTGCAGGCACTTCCTGCGGGGGGCTGTCCGGGCTGTCAGCTCGAGCTGCTGCTCAGGTGGGACAGGGGACAGGGGGCAGAGGGGGTCTGTTTCTGTTTTGCCCGCTGCCCCAGGCTGAAGGAGCAGCCCCTGGAGGGGCCAGGCACTATGGGGACCCTGCCCAGACTCAGAGAACTGAGCCACAGGCAAGCATGGAGATCTGACAGCAGCACTACCGGGCCTGGATGGTTCTTCATCCTTGGCCTCACCCCTCCGGCTCCTGCCGTGCTCCCTTTCCACCGGGGATGGCGCAGAGAAGCGGGAGCAGACAGGGGGAGACCACTGAGGGGGTGCAGGGGCCCTGGCCAGCCTGAGTGGGCCCCGTGAGCCCCCGCAAGCAGAGTCCCCAGCACTGGCAGAGCCCATGGCCGTCGGCGCACCAGCCATGCTCCAGGTTTCCAGAGAGAAGAAGCATCCAGTGCTCAGGATGGATTCTAGGCGGTTAGATCAGCAAGTGGCCCAACTTGGAGCCAAACTGTCTACCCTGATGGACAGACCAGAGGCTCACCCAGGAAAGAGCACTCAGGAGAGGATCTTCCGACCCCTTCCAGCCACCACTACCCTCATTACCCCTCACCTGCCTTAAGTCCTCAGGGAACAGTCCTTCATGCACCACCCTGCTCCCCACAGGCTGCCTCCAGCCCAAACTACAGAGCTTCACCTATTTACCTTCCTGGCACAGTGGTGAGAAACCACCCGGTGCCGTGAAGAGGCTTCAGGAAGTGCAGGGGACCAGACGGCATCTGCAGACAGCCACTGGAGTCAGCAGGGAGCCTGTTATGCATAGAGACCCCAGGCCCCTGCCAGAACTGAGTCGGGACTGGGGGGCACTGGCCAGAGCGACCACCCGCCCACACCCCTGCACTTCTTGAATGGAGAACCCCTTGGCCTGACTTTCCCGGGAATCCATGGTCTGCCCCCACCTCCTTATCCCGCCTTGTCTGTCCCTGGGCCTGGAGGATTCTCCGCTGCCCCTCTAACCCACCCCACATTTCCCCATCTTCCACCCTCTTCTCCTGGACACCCCAGTCCCCTGCACCTACCTCCCCTTGGTTCTAGTCTGCATCCGCCAACATTGGACAGATCTTGAAGATTCATATCAAATGCTACCCACCTTCCCCATCTCCTGTGCCCGAAGCCTTTGACCTCCCAGAGCTCTTTGCCTGGTGCTTGCCACGGCATTTGCATCAAATCCCCTCCACCCGGCCCCCCAGACACCCCAAACTAATCTCTAAGTCCTTGAGGGCGGAGATCCCACCATCCTCACTGCTGTGCTTCCTCTCTGCCCACCTGCCCCCTTCCACTCCCACAGCTCCTTCAACAACAGAAGCTCTTCCTTCAGCGGACCTTTGTAGACAGGAAGTTCTGCCTTATATCTAGCCTATTCTGCCCTGCTTGTGGTTCACTTTCATTCCTCAGTGGAGATGGAAAGCAGTGGATTATCTTCCCTAAATAATAACGCTTCTTAGGCTTTAAGACTATTATTAAATCACCTTTGAGCCACTTTCCTTCTCCAGGCTAAATAAATCCAGTTCTTTTCATGTTCCTTCAGAATGTTACCCCCTGCCCTGTAATTAGCTTGGCAACACTTCTGAATTCGCTCCAGCTTCTGTATACCTGGAATGAAGAAGGCATTCAAGAGGGTAACAGAAAGAACTGAACTGAGGGCTTACTATGTGCCAGAGACTCCCCCTACTACGCACACACATGTGCGCACACACACACACACACAATTTTGTCCTCCTAGCAACTAACACGGTAGCTGCTCCTTACCTCATTCTACGGATGAGCAAACAGAGGCTCACTATGGCTGACCCAGTTTCTCAGTCTAGGCACTGCTAACATTTTGGGCCAGATCATTCTTCGTGGTGGGGGCTGTCCTGTGCACTGCAGGATGTTTATTTAGCAACATCCCTGGCCTCTCCCCACTCGATGCCAGTAGCAAAACCACACTCCCAATTGGGACAATCAAAAATGCCGCTAGAGGAGCGCCTGGGTGACTCAGTGGGTTAAGCGTCTGCTTTTGGCTCCGGTCATGATCCCAGGACCCTGGGATCAAGGCCCACGTCAGGCTCTCTGCTGAGCCTGCTTCTCCCTCTCCCCCCTACGTATGCTCTCTCAGTATCTCTCTCTCCCTCAAATGCATAAAATCTTTTAAAAAATACCTCTAGACATTACCCAGTGTCCTTAGGGGGACAAAAATCACCCCTTTTTGAGCACTACTGCATTAGGGGGATTTTCCAGAGATCACTAAACTCCTAAGTAACAGAGACTAAACTCAGCTCTGTCAACTTCAAAGATTTTTCTTTTTTTCTACTACCTCCTAACAACCTCCTAAGACAGAGTCTCACCTGGGAAAATTATGGGAGAATATCATTATGTTTTCTGCTTTATCACTTCCTACCCTAACATTTAGTCCTGTCTCTGTGTCTCTGGGATCAACTAATAGATTGCTCTGCTCCAGGCCTAACTAACCCCACACTCTCCAGGTTTACCCATACTCAACTCGAAAACATTAGCTTGGGTCCACTGTGACCGCAGGAACTTAATTAATGTTCAATCAATTTCTTTGTACCGTTCATTTCAGTTCCGCTGCAGGCACCTGAAGGCAAACAGCAAACTCCTCCCACTCCTCCAAGAGCCAGAGCTCCAACCTGGGAACTGGCTGTACACAGGAGCAGTTCCAGCACGTGACTGGGAAAAGCACACACCATTCTCACACCACCCCTCAGCAGGCATTTGGAAAGTAGGAACACTGAGTCCACGGAGCAGTTGCTTAGACAGAAGATGCCAAGCAGCCAGTTTAAAGTATCTGCTGAGAGCAGCGCTGGCACAGTGAGGACACTGCCATCAACCAAGGCAGACGAATATTGTGGACTGCAAATTGTGACGGGACACGCACGCTGATGGGAGACAGCCTCACAGAAGCAGGTGTCTGCACATTGCACTCGCTGTTTCTGTGCCCCAGACCAGCCCGGGGCCCGTGCTCTGCTCTGTGACAGGTTCCCCGCTCCTGGTTTTACCTCCTCTCTTCCAGGTGCCAAAGGTGGGGGAAACTTGTACCCGGCGAATTTTTCCCTCATTCTCTAGGGCATTCATGGGAAGCCACACCGAGCCTTATCGCAGCTCCTTCTTTTCCCTGCATCTGTCAAAAACAGACTTCTGCTCCAAGACCCATTCCAGCACTGCCCTCCAGCCTCTGTCTTTCAACCCCGCCAAACCAGTCTGCTAGTCTCACCCAAACGCACAATGAACGTTCCTTTTCTCGTCCATTCTCTCCACAAAGAGCTTCTGAGAATCTTCTCTTTCCAGGCACCATTCTAGGCACTGGGGATACGGCAGTTTACAGAACAGACAAAAATTCCTGCCCTCATTCTTGCATGGAAAAGCTGACATCCTGGAATTATGATTTCTACCTGGATCCTTTGGCCTCTTCCACCCCGTCTTAAACCTTAAAAACCTAGCCTTTCCTTCAGCCATAGGTCTGACCTCACCTCCTCCACGAAGCCCTCCCTCTTCATCCCAGGCAATGTCACTCCTCGTTCTGGACTTCTGTTGCCTTTACTGTATGAGCCATGCTGATGTATGTAGGCATCACACATTGCTTTTTATTATGTGTGGGTCTATCCTGTCTCGCAATCATAATCTAAGCTCCCCAGAGGGCAGGAAACAGGTCTGATTTTACCTCTGTAGCCCTGCAGCACCCAGCAGAGTAGCCTACGGAGGGAAGTGGCATATTAGAAAAATAATTATAACTAGTATTGATGCATGCTTACAAAGGACCAACTGTTGTCCTAAGTACTTAACAGGTATCAGCTCATTTGATCCTGACAACAAGCCTACAGAGGTGGGGGAGGGGCTCGCGCAGGGGCAGAAACACAGGTGGAGGTGGCAGTGGCGGCAGCAGCGTAACGGAAAATACCGTGTGCCAGGAGGGGCAGAGCAGGTGGTGGCAGAACGTGGGCTTCGGAGCAGGAACTGGACTGAAGTACTGGCTCCATCACTTCCCAGCAGGGAGACCTTGGCCAGGTGACTTCTCTTGCCTTGGCTCCTGTGTCCTTTCCAAGGACAGGATCATGACAGCATCCACGTCGTAGACGCGCATGACAGTGACATGAGCGAATGCAGATGGCACGCCCCAAGCCCAGCGCCTGACACCCCGGAAGCACGCAAACGCCTGCTATTATTATTGTCCTTGTTCTTTTCATCCCCCTCTTCCGAGAATCGCTCACACCTGCTTCCTGTCCCACGGCTGCCCCAGCTCCCTGTCCCTGCTCCACACGCAGACACACACACACACACACACACACACACACACTCCTCCTTTCCACATCCTCCATCGAGCAGAGGAATCCTTGAGTGCAATATACTGAGAAGAGACTCTTCAGTTCCCACCTTATTCCTCTCCTTCCAACAAATGAGCCCTGAAACAAATAAATCCCAGACATCACGTCTCATTTATAATAACCCAAGCCCCTGGGGCCAGAGAGGGGGTGGGAGCTCTGCCTGGGCATTGCCAGAGCATCGAAGACTCAGAAATACAAGAAGGCCAGGGTTAGCCAGCTGCCAGTGAGATGCCCCCACCTCTTCCTCAGCCACTGCGGACATCTGGACAGCGGCTGGGTGCTTTCACCAGAAGGCTTGTGCTGCTACGAACCGACAGCATCAGGCTCCAAATGTGGGCATAAAGGAACCTCCTGGGGGAACAGCTCTATTTATGTCGGCTCCTAGTGCTAAGGGCTCCATCACCCCTTGTCTCTTTGGGCTCCGCAGCCTATGACCTTTGGCCACCCCGTGTTTTGCAAGGGTACCAGGAGTGCTAAACCCTCCACATGGCTCGTACCGTATGGCAGCCTCCTTCTCCCTGGCTTTCATCTACGCATCCCTCCATTTCTGCCCGCAGCAGCGAAGCATCAATTATACACTCCGATTATGTGATTATACATATTTTCACTAATTAATAATTCTTGCTACTCATCCTGCCAACTCCTGTTGGAGGACCTCAGAGGCCATTCGACAGGAGAACTCGAAGCTCTGACACCAAGGAAGGAATGAGCAAGGCCTGTGGAACTTCTGGGATGAAAGGGAAACTGAGTCACCATGAGGCACCTCCTCCAGGTCTGTGAGAGAGGTGACCACTGACTCTAAGACTTGCTTTTGTCTGGTAGGTTATTTACCCCAGCACGTGGGCCTGCTGGATGGTGCTGCTGCCTGGAGAGGTGGCAGAAAGAGGAAAGTAGTTTGGCCCCGGTGTAGTACTTTGTGGGGGTCACACTGGCTGATGTGCAGGTTAAAAGTTTCTCCTATTGGGGCGCCTGGGTGGCTCAGGTATTAAGCGTCTGCCTTGGGCTCGGGGCGTGGTCCCAGAGTCCTGGGATCGAGCCCCTGCTTCTTCCTCTCCCACTCCCCCTGCTTGTGTTCCCTCTCTCACTGGCTGTCTCTCTGTCAAATAAATAAAATAAAATCTTTAAAAAAAAAAGTTTCTCCTATTCACACAAATCTGGATTTTTTTGGTTACATACCAAACTGTGTCCTCCGCTCCTGCGATTTATTAACACGCTGTGAAGGAAAGGTACTTCGTGATCTGGACAAGAGCTTTGCTATATTTCCCAGGATCATCTTTAAGATCAAGATGGGAGATCACCTGGTCCAGCCTCCTCGTTCTTCACAGCAGAAGCCTGAAGCCCAGGCCAATAAGAACTACACATGTACCTCGATATCACGTCCATTGTCAAATTTAATTATCGAAACAACACCGTGAGGTAGATTTCGCTATCCCCAGATTATGGAGAAAGCTGGGGTCTTCCAGACTTGCCCAAGGTCACACTGCTTCCAAGTGACAGAGCTGTGACTAAAGCCAGATTCCAGTACATTCCAAAACCAATGACTTTTTCACTGTGTCATGTTGATAACACAGCCAATTAGTGGCAGAAGACTACTGCACTTTGATGCATATGACAAATCCATGAGCTCTTGGAATAGAAGATAAGCCAAACTGACAAAGAGAACAAGACATTCCATCCTTAAGCTGAGTCTTCCTGAAGCCAAATTTCATTTTGATTGGTACAGTCAGACAGCAGTCCTAGTCATCGAAAAGAAAATCAATCAAAGCAGTCTGCAGACTGAACAGACGGATCAGTAGAAGGGACCTGATGAGTTCAGGTCCTACGGTTCAGCCAGGCTGGGTTAAAGCCTTGACTGATGTCGGGATTAGATCTGCACACCCCACAGTGACAACCTCACAGGACTGAGTCGCGCCACCAGTGTGCTGGGGCCCAGCTCCCCTGCTGCCCAGCTGCCTGGGGCCAGGACCAGCAGGCATGTTGGTCCCTCAGCCCTGCCCCCAACCACAGTGGGGAAACCAAGGGTCAGGACTCATTCCTAGCGGCTGCGGCCAAGGGCAGAAGCGGCTCCAGTGGGCTTGGAGAGTCAGAACTTACACCCAGGAACAAGAAAACCTAACAAAAGGAGGCGAAGCTCTGGGTCACCCACTCCTGCCATCAACACTCCACCCCACAGGTATCTGCCCAGCAAGGGAGCCCAACAGAGAGGTGGCCAGTAGCTACACACTGAACCATCCCCAACACAGAGAAGGGTCTGAGACCCCTGTCCCTGCCCCAGCTGCTTGGTTCTGGGAAAATAACAAAACCCCAGCATTCCACTTCCGGATGTGAGCTCGCCTCCCTCTCACACCTACATCTTTTTATCAGTCCCTTTCATAGAACTGATTCTCTGTATCATGAATGAATTTTCTGTATGCTCTTCTATTGCCTCTATTAGAGGTTGAGAGAGTTGGTATCAGGGTGCTATTATGTACAAATAGATAAATGAATGGCCAATAAGTAGGTGAAACGATGTTCAACATCCTTAGTCATCAGGGAAATGCAAATTAAAATCACAATTAGATACCACTACACGCCCATTAGAACGACTGAAATCTAAAAGAATGAGACGCTGAGTGTTGCAAGGATACGGGACACCACGTGTGTACCTCAGAGCCCCACGAAGTGGGCTCTCATCCGTTACCGGTGGGGGTGTAAAATGGGACAATGCTCGGTTGGGAAAATAGGCAGTTTCTTAAAAAGCGAAACACACAGTTACCCATACACTAGACCCAACATATACCGAACCCAACATACGCTAGATCCAACCATTCCACTTCTAGATATTTACCCAAGAGAAATAAACATGTCTACACAAAGACCCATCCATGTACATTCATAGCAGACTGATCTGTAATATCAAAAACTAGAAACAACCCATATAGCCATCAACAGGTGAAGAGAGAAACACACCACAGTTGCAGCTACACAATCAGGGGAATATTGCTCAGGGAAAAGAAAAGGAAGGAACTGCTCACACATGCAACACAATGGATGCATCTCGAAAAAATTATATTGAGTGAAATAAGGCAGATAAAAAGAGTACACAGCATATGCTTCCATTTATATGAAACTCTAGAAGACAGAAATCTCAGCTGTGGTGACAAGAAAGCAAATCAGTGATTGCCTGGGACCTCAGTGGTAGGAGACTGGACAGGAAGGAGCGCAGGGGAACCTTGGGGTCGTGGAAATACTCATGTCGTGACCGTGGTGGTGCTTATGCGAGGGGATGCATCTATCAGAACTCGCTGAGCTCTACACGTTCAAAACAGGCCTATAAATTCCACCTCAATAAAGCTGCAGAAAGGCCATGTACAAGATTATTATGAGCAACCTTAAGTTTGGGTTTAAATAACACCTTTAAGTTAATAATATTTAAATCTAACCCAAACTTAGAATAAAAAGAACAAATGTCAAATAAATGTTCAAAGAAGAACCCACATACACACGCACAGATGCTATTATTGATGGACTCCATCCTGGGGACTCAGGGATACCTGAAAGCTGTCCCTAGAGAGATTCCTTAAAGAGATGGAACAGAAACAAAGGAGGAAAGCAAGACAAAGAAATAAGTTTTTTATCAGCCATAGTGTCCCCACTGTGGAACTCTAGTAAGCTGGCGTGGCCCATGTGGAAGTGTCCATTGCTAGGCCAGTGGCCTTGAACAGCATAAAACCACATGAGCCCCACTCTGCTCCTGCTCCCAGTGCTCAAACCCAGGTCCTGAATCTGCTCGGCCCATGTAAGCCACGATCACCAGCACCAGAGGGAAAGAGCCAGAAATGCGCATTCACTCAGGTTTATTTCATCCCCTCGAGCATAACCCACTGGTACCTGCAGCCTAATCCGTGGCCAGCACGTCCTTACTCTAAAACAGGGCTCACAAATCAAAGTCCTCCTGGGGCCCACAAGTAAGGTACAGAAATGGGCAAAGTGGGAAGACTGTGAGACAAGAGGGAGTGGTGGGGACTGCAGGGGACCCAGGAATACCCAAGTCCTATGTGAAGGGAGCACCATTGTGCAGGGCCCACCCATTTTTGGCAAGTGGGAAGTTCGACTAGTGTCGTTAGGCCTCTGATTTCTCAAGAGAAGCCAAAAAGTCAAGCTTTCCTGTGAACCGTCTCAATTTTAAATATTGGCAACCAGTTTTTAAAATTTTAAACATGGTACGAGCCAAACGAAATACATGCTCAGGCCAAAGCAATGAAGAGCCACCAGGTTGTGATAGGGCTCTAGAGGCTATCCTGGTAGTGTCCAAGGGCTGTATTCACCACTGAAAAGATGGTACTTAACCTCCCCGTTAAGGCATACATCCTCTATTCAACATTTCCAGCAAGTTGGTTTCCAGCTCATTCTTAAAACCTCCAGTGACTGAGAGACTGGCCATTCCATCATGGGATGGGTCAGCGTATCCTCTACCCCCTTCAGCTGGCTCTGCCTCTTCCTCTAGGACTCAGCCAAGATGCTACTGACTCCAGGGAACTTCCCCTGATCCCCAAAGACTGGATATTCCTCATGTGTGCTCCCATGGCCCCCTAGACTTCCCCATCTCAATACTTTCCATACTGCACCACTTACCTGTCTGGCACTAGGCGCAGAGCTCCTGGAGGGTGGGAGTTGGGGGAGAGGGTGTCTATCCAGTGATTAATGCATACAGTAGGTATATTGGCTAGCCTTTTCTGATTGTAAATGATAAAAACCCATCAGATTACTTAAGAAAAAGGAAATATATTCTCCGCGCAAGTGGCCAGGAAGGCATGAGGCTGGACTCAGGCATGACTGAAGCAGGGGTTCATACCATGTCAGTCATGCCCGATCTCGCTCCACCTCTAGCTCTGCTCTCCTCTGCACACTGACCTTCATCTCAGCATCCATGTGGGAGCAAGATGGCAGCCACAGCGCGGTGATGTAAAGCGTACATTCGCATCGTTATTATCCCTCTTGCATGGATAAGGAAATGGGACACAAAATATTAAGTAACCTGCTCCAATCACACAGCTCTGACGTGAAGGAGGAAGGACACAAAGGAAGCAGTCTGCTCCCAGAACCTGTGCATTAGACGCTATGTAATCCTGCCCCTCAAGATATGCCCTCTCCTTGGTCACTTCCAGACGGGGCCTCCTAGGGTCAGACAACCTTTGTCTAAGCAATGCAGCTAACATCCCCTCCCTGCCCCTACAACATCAACAGTATATCTACAGAGAGAACAGAGTAAGTTCTGATAAGCAATAGAATGGGAAACACCAACACAGAGGGTATCAACCCATAGCACACCCCACTCTCAGTACCTGGTGGACAGCAGGTGTGTTTTCTGTGCACGCTCCCTTGCCCACTCCTTCCATGGCCATGTTTGAGGTGGACACGAGAAGATGGAACCTCTAGAAAGTAGTTCTCTACTTAATGAGGCAGTAGGTCCATAGGACCATCCTAGATGATGGCATCTTACACAGATTATTCAATAGACTGGGTGTTTCTCTTACAGAATAATTCCCTTGGGTCTTTAGTAGGCTATTGGTATTTGCTTCTGCTCTGGTCCATGGGTTCGTACCTGAAGCCAGAACTCTTGCTAAGGCAGTGTTTGAAGGTACGACCTGGCCAGCGCTCTACCCAACCCCCTAGCCAACAGGTTCCCAGCCTCCATCCTGTATTCCTCCTTCCTAAGGTCGTTGCAACCAATGGCCTTGGGCTAAGAGGGGATTATTTTGCTCCTTGACCCCTACTGCATCCCTTTCGTGGAGCAGGGGCTCTCATCACAGGAGGTGACCTGAGGAAGGGCCTAGGGGACCTTTGCCTTCCCAGGACCTAATCTGATTTCTGCATTTTCCCACTTATCTGCCCTTACATTCATTTTAGGTTGGGAAAGATAATTTAGCTTTCAAACCTTGCAGGCCTCCAGATTTCTGGATTCTCAGCTGTTTTGGATTTCAGGTCACAGGCAGGAAGGGGCTCCCTTCGTCAAGCCTCATGGAAAAGCCCTCTGCTTTCAAGCAAGCCAGTTTCAACCTAAGCTTCGTCACTTCCCAATCGGGCCTTCCTGAAGGTCACTTCTGTGTGACGAGGCCCCAGTCTTTCAACCCAGGGTGCCCCATTCTCACTGCCCTGCACCCTACCTCCATGCGGAATGGTCTATCGCTTGCACGTTCCCACACCTGGAACTAACATCTGTCCCGGTTTGGTTTAAAAGTAACAAAAGAAACCAAACTATCGTAAATGGGAAAAAAATGCGTTGGCTCACCCATCTGAAAATCCAGTGTCCGGTTCCAGGCACAGCCGGATCGAGGATCTCACACGACGTCCCCAGGACATAGTCTCTCAGTTTCGAAGGTTTTTTTCTCAGGTTCCCTGTGGTTAGCAACATGTTGCCCAGAGTTCCACACCTGTGTCCTCACCGCTTAATGTCCGACGGGTTAAAGTTAGAGCTTTTCTTTTCCAGAACCAAACAAAATGTCCACCCGCCCCCCGCCCAGAATCAATTCTCACTGGACCAGACTTGTCACGGGACCATCCTGCAACTGATCAGCGCCCTGGAGATGCCGTCCTCTGATTGGCCAGGCCTGATCACGTGCCCGCCTCCAGAGGCGGAGTCAACGCTACTTGACCGAAAGGGAAGGGAAAACGGGACTTCTTCACGGAGGAGCTGGAGTGCGGCTACCTCGTACGTGGCCCACGGAGGCCTGGTGACCAAAACTGCGGGAGTCCATACAACTGATACTCAGTAAGTACTTCTCTGAATGAACACACAGGGGACTCACCCTCTGAACAGGAGTGGGAAAGCTTGCCAAAAATAAATGACCTGTTTTTAATCCTTACTCAAGGAAGTCTAAGCCGGCGGACACAGTGTGTCCTGAGAACATGTTTATGTTAACGGTGAATTCCCAATGAGCGGAAGTGGCCGATTCTCTCTGGATTATCCAGGTCATGTGTTTAACCCTTGGCCAGGGCCCTCTGGCGCTGCAGGGCTCCAAGCAGAACCCATGAAATGACTTTCAAATTCCCTTCACTCAACAAGGCCTTGCCCCTTTGCTCTAGAGTGAACTGTATCACACACACACCCCCAAATTCACACAACGGAGCCCTAGCAACCAGGGTGACTATATTTGGACACAGGACCTTTATGGAAGTAATTAAGGTGAAAGAAGTTGTAAAGATAGGGCCGTGGTGCACTAGGATTCGTGTCCTCATAAAAAGAGGAAGAGAGACCAGAGCTCTTCAAACACACACACCAAGGAAAGGCCGTGGGAGCATATAGCAAGAAGGAAACCATCCGCAGGCCACAAATGGGCTCTCACCAGGAAGGGGACCCTTCATCTCAGACTCCCCCATCTCCAGAACTGTGAGAAATAACATCCGTTGTTTAAGCCACCCAGTCTATGGTATTTTGTCTTAGTAGCCAGAGCTGACCAAGACACCCATTTCCCAGCCTTCACACTGTGTGTGCGCTCAGGGGATGTGAGCCCTTTTCAATGTCTGCCCAAGCAAAGCTGACATAGGAAAGCAAATGCGCTTTTGACAGAAGGAGGCAGGAGGTGGGGCTGGGCTGAGAGGTCATAAAAATCCTCCAGAGCCAGACCTGAGTAGTCAGGTGTACACGTGAGTACGCACCTAATGTGTGGTTTGGGGTCGTCTGCCTTGCTGTCCCCAGCCACTGGCATGGATATTCAGTCCTGACCATCCTGCTGGGGCCACCACGCTGTCCAACCTGATCTAAACTAGAAAGTGGGGGCGCCTGGGTGGCTCAGTCAGTTGGGCGTCTGCCTTCGGCTCAGGTCATGATCCCAGGGTCCTGGGATTGAGCCCCTCATCGGGCTCCCTGCTTAGTGGGAAGCCTGCTTCTCCCTCTCCCTCTGCAGCTCCCCCTGCTTGTGCTCTCTCTCTGACAAATAAATACATAACATCTTAAAAATAAATAAATACAAATAAATAAGTAAACTAGGAAGTGTGCAGACTCACTGCCGCTATCCATGAGCCTCTTCCAAATATGCTTCGGGTTGTCCTAAGCTGGGCTCTCTGGAAGCGGATCCTGGGAAAAGGAAACACGTGAAGGTATTTATGAGAGGAATGCTCCCTGGAGAAGCCAATCAGATGGTGGGGCCGTTAGCACGCAGAAGAGAAGAAATCAGGAAAGGGGGTGATTTCAAGCAAAGCCTCAGCCTGATCCCATGGAAAGCTCTGGAATGTAAACGACGCTGCGGAGGTTTTTTTTCCCCACGTTAAGGCAAAGGTAACGGGCTTTTGTGCCACCGCCTTGGAGGCGGTAGGTGAGGGGTGAGGTCCCTTCCCAGGCACGTCCAGGTGAGGGGGCTCCCAGAGCCCCAGAGCCATCCTCTGAAGGCTGCCCAGGCAAGCTGTGAGCAGTGGGGCAAGCAAGCAGGGCCATGAGTACACAGGAGCATGAGAGGGACACGAGGGCACAAGGCAGGGCACCAACCGTAGCCACTACAGTGCAAAAGCCCAGAGATGCTGTGTTAGCTCACTTAACCCCAGCCCCACGGGAGCAGGCACAGGGAAGTGGGGACTCCCAGTCCTCGGGTTCCTAACTCAGGCATTTCCCTCTACCCCCTCCACCTGGCTCCTGTTACCTTCCCGGTACGTGGTCTTTCCTTCTCTCCAGACTGCTCCAGGCTGGAGACAAGGTGGCTTGCTGGAAATTGCCCTTCCTCTCGTCCACCCCCACCCCAGGTCCCCAGGGGTGAGCAGGACACTGAGTCCTGATTTCCCCTCAATGTGCTGCTCTGCCAGGGCTTCCTTCTCAACAGATGGATTACAGCAAGTTCGCTTTCCCCATCAGTCACGTCACAAATCATTAAGCATATTGACGCAGAGAGGAGCCAGCCTCGTGCGAAGGGGTGGGTGTTTTTCCACTGCTGAGATGAAGGGGCCTCTTCTGCCCTGTTCTCAGTCAGGGGTCCCACCCCCTCGAGGGCCCAAGGTCAGTGGCCCCACCGGGCTCCGTAGGCCCACAGGGTGGGCAGAGTTCGTGGTGATTTATTAATATCCCTGTCAGGGCCCTTCCACAGGCCACAGCCTTGCTGAGGGGCAAGCAAGCCCCTTGGAGGAGCTGCCATAGGGCTGTCCAGCTCTGAATTTATCCAACAGCAAAAGTTGGTCTAATATATCCTCAGCCTGTGTAGATGGGGCCCCACACCTTCAAGGAGCCCCCAAGTTCTCCAAAGTCATATCTTCCAACCCCTACCTCTGGGCAAGACCACACTTTCTGTATCATGAGAATCTCAGCACTTTCTCACATTACCTCCTAATCCTCAGAAAAACCCCATGCGGTTCATATTTTTATTGGTATTTTATGGAGTTGGCCCAAAGAAGTCTAAGTTCACAGAGCTAGAAAGCAGCAGGGGCTGCGTTTCAAACTCAGGTCTGTCTGGCGTAGTCCGTACCAGGAACCACCGTGCTATATTCTTTGCCTTCCAACTGAGATTTTTTTCCCCCTGTAATCTTGTAACACAGTCCTCAGTATATCTACCTTCTCATATCTTAATTAATTCCTTCTTTTTTTTTTTTAAGATTTTATTTATTTATTTGACAGAGATAGAGACAGCCAGCGAGAGAGGGAACACAAGCAGGGGGAGTGGGAGAGGAAGAAGCAGGCTCATAGCGGAGGAGCCTGATGTGGGGCTCGATCCCATAACGCCGGGATCACGCCCTGAGCCGAAGGCAGACGCCCAACCGCTGTGCCACCCAGGCGCCCCCTTAATTAATTCCTTCTATTTATACGAGAAACGCCCCTCCTGTTTCTGTCGCAGGGCCCACCTTTCTAATAACCTCATTTACTAGTGGACGGATGGTGGCTCAACCCGCTGCCTTTCCTTTTCCAGATAACTTTTAATGTTTGAGCACACATGGAGGAAGGAGGGAGAGGAGAGGAGGGGGGACAGAAGGGGAAAGGATTATGTGAGAGACAGACTGACCCCCTCCCCTTAAAGGTGTCCACAGCCTTGTTCTCACAACCTGGGAATTGTTACCTTACCTGGTGAAAGGGACCTTTGCCAATGTGGTCAAGTGAAGGATGTTGAGATGGGAAGATTATCCTGGATTATTTGGGTGGGCCCAATGTAACCCTAAGGGTCCTTAGAAGAAGGAACGGGGGTGTGACGGTGCCAGCAGAGGTCAGAGAAGGAGATTTGAAGATGCTACTTAGGGGTGCCTGGGTGGGGCAGTTGTTAGGCATCTGCCTTCGGCTCAGGGCATGATCCCAGCGTTATGGGATCGAGCCCCACATCAGGCTCCTCCGCTGGGAGCCTGCTTCTTCCTCTCCCACTCCCTCTGCTTGTGTTCCTTCTCTCACTGGCTGTCTCTCTCTCTGTCAAATAAATAAATAAAATCTTAAAAAAAAAAAAAAGGAAGAAGAAGAAGATGCTACTTGGCTGGCTTTGAAGCCGGAGGGAGAAGCTGCACACTGGGACAGGAGGAAGGCCTTGGGCACACCGAAGAGGCAAGGAAATGGGTTTTCCCGTCAGAGCTTCCAGAAAGAACGCCACTCGGCTGACACTTTAACTTGGGCCAATGGAGACTGATTTTGGAACTCCAACCTCCAGAACTCTTAAGACAATAAATCTTTGTTGTTTAAAGCCACTCAGCTTGTGGTCATTATTACAGGAGCAAGAGGGAACTAACCCATGAGGTAAAACAAAAACATTGTCCAAACAGTTAGGAATCTATTCTGGTGGCAAATCTCCATAGAGTCATAAATCTGGGAGGAATCCTGAGAGCTCATCCAGCCTCACTTTCTCATTTTATACACAGGAATAAACTGGAACATTGACAGTCCTTCTGTACCTCAGTGTCTTCTTCACCTCTAAAATGGGCACATCGACGGTCACCTCTCAGGAGTTTGTGAGCAGTAACTAGAAGAGCCTAAAGAGCAGTAAAAATGTAAGCTGTTGTCACAGGGAGAGAGAAGCCCGAAGAGGTTAAGATCGCCCAAGGTCACACGTTTAGCAGGCATCAGAGCCGGTCCCCTGACGCCAGGCTCGTGAAACCTCTCCACGGTTCTACACGCTCAACACTCCGTTCCATCAGTCAACAGACAGATACTTGAGGTAGGAGCCTGTAGCAAGGGAGTGTGCGGAGAGCTCCTCAGAACATTGCCAGGAGTCCCTCTAGCACCAGCTCCCAGGAGCCTGGACCCCTGTCTGCTGAGCTTGACCTTGCAGGCTTGGCAGCCCATGTAGTCCTTCAGCGGACGCGTGTAATACGTTCATGACCAGAGCATCACACACACAGAGGCATGCAACCCTGCCTCCCTTCTGCCACAGTTGAAAGAGCTCTCCAGACCAGCCCTGCCTCCTCCTCCAGGAAGTCTTCCCAGAGAGAGAGAGAGGAGAGTCCTCTACTCCTCAACTTCACCTTCCCGGACAGGGCACAACCATGTTAGCGTAAACAGTGGCTGTGCTCTGCTGCCTGTTCTCTGCACATCGTCACTCCATCTTCTGTCTGTATCATGGGTCTGTTGGGGGATTGTGAGCCAGGGCCCAAATCCACAGTGTCCCCTTGGCACAGAACCCAGCCAGCACCCTGTACCAACGAGAGTCCACTTGAACAAAGCGGAGAGCAACGCCTCCTTAAATTCTGTCCCCCAGGTACCTCATGCCTCACCCTAGTCCAGGCCTGTGGGACAGTGTGCGAGTGCGAGCTTGCTCCTGTCATCTTGCCATCCCTCGAGTCCTCCCCCACGGCTGCCCCAGTTCCCCCTTTCCCTGACCCCTGCCACACACAGCCTCCCATCCCTCGCTCCAACGATCCCCCCCCGCTGTGGAGCCCCCCCACACATGAAAGCATGAAGCTCCACACAACCCTCCCTGACACCCTCCTCCTCCGACTCCAGTGCCCTGGGTCCAAGAACAGAATCCACATCTCTTGCAGAAGCCACCAGAAAAGAATTGTGTTGTGATTTTCAAAGGAAATTGAAATCCTCTCTTTACTGCTTTCTAAATGAACCTTATAATGTTCCCCTGTCTGCAACATCCCTATGAATTGCTACGTGTGTGTGTGTGTGTGTGTGCATGCTTGCGCATGCACGTGTGTGTTCGTGTGGGAGAAAGAGCGTGCACGAGCTCGGTGCCAGCCAGCACCAGGCTGGGCATGTGTCTCTGGCAGATCAGATGAAGGACCACCGCCCTGGCAGGCTAAATGTGTGCTCCGTGGCCAGAAGCCACAGCTGTGCCAAGCAGCCTTCCCCCACCCCACTCTCGGCCCCTCAGCTTGGAGCCTCTGACGTGGAAACGTCTGACCAGGGGATGGGACTAGCTCAACCCTTCAACGGAACTCAAGGCTAGATGGGGAGGAAGGACAGCCCAAGGAGGAGGATAGCAGGGGACCCTGGAAAGAATTAAAGGGTGGGAGGAAGGTCTTGAGAGACCAAGGACAGAGGTGGTCCTAGCAGAAAAGTCACAGAAGGACCTAGAAGAGAAGCATAGGGGCTGGGGCTGGGGCTGGGAGGAGAAGGAGCCCAGGCCAGGGCAGCATGGGTAATGGGCACATTGACTCTACTTGTGGCACCTAGCTCTCCAGAAATCCCTGACCTCCCTAAGTCTTGCCGCTCATCCAAGGAGGCTGGGAAATCAAGGACCCCTTTGTCAGTCAGCAGGAGCAGGGAAAGGTGAGTCCAGGCAGAGCGTGAGCCAGGGCCATACCTATGCCATTGGGAGCTGGCCAGTCCTCAAGTGTCCTGCTCCGTCTGAGGAGGGTGGTCTTGGATATTTGGGCTGCGGGTCTATAGAACATGGAGGAAGACTTTTTCTGCTACCCCAGTGGAGGAAACTAGGACCCACCGCTGAAAAAAGGCATCAAGACTCCCATATTCTGAAACAATTAGGCTTAGACCACTCCTCAGGGCTTAGGAAGAGGCTGCCCTGCTGGCCCAATGCCCCCAACTCCTCCTCCTGCATCTGTCCTTCTGTCTGGCTGCGGTGTGGATCTTAGGTCCGGGGAGGAAGCCATGGCTGTTCCTCTTCAGTCAGAAAAGGAATGCGAGTGGGGGCAGAGCTCTCTAGCCCGACGTCATGCTTGGGGTAGGACTGGCAGCTCCAAGAGACTCAGAGGTTGGGAGAACCTGCCAGAAGAGCTCCCTGGCACCTCAGTCTGGCCAGAGGTCATCTGCTGGGCCGGGAAAGGAGACTGGAGATGGAGGGGTGGAGTGAGGGTCCACAGGGAGTGGCCTGCACGCTCATCACGGCATGTGGCTGGGGCCGATACATCTTCCATGCGTCAAGGGACACTGCAGAAGGTAATGGCTTGAGCCACCTTGCTGGTAGCCCCCCCCCAAGAGGGCAGCCTGCCAGGCCAGGGGACCTCCATAAGAGAATCAACCAGAAAAGCAGCACCGCCCCATGGAGAGAGGGCCTCCACGCCCTTAGTCAGTGCTAGGTACAAGGCACGTGTCCCTCCCCTCCCTGTCCTCACCTCCACGTGGGGAGCCTCCCTCGGGGTGGGGGGAGGCTACAAGCATGGAGAAGGAACGTGCCAGAGGAAGCTGTCCCATCCCCACCCCCCTGCACTCCAGGAGCAGGAGAACCAGTGAAAAGCAGACCACCTCTGGCCCCACTCCAGGCCCCGGGGCCACAGGCGGTGAGGAGAGGTGAGGCGCAGATACAAGATGTGGATTCTTTAACTTGATTTATTTAACAACCAGAAAGAAGCTACAGAGTCTGCCCAAGATGTTGTCAAGGGACAGGAAAGGGAGATTCAACAGGGTACAGCTGAAAACAGTGGCTTGAGAAAAATTTTTAAATAAATATTTCATGTTTATGCTGAGCTGAATTGAGCTTGAAGGATAAACCAGTTACACCAGGGGGCAGACTGCCTTTCCTGAGCTCAAGGATGCGGGGGTGGGGGGGGGGGGAGAGTATAGTTAAGGAGACAAACAAAATAATACCTAAGGAAACCAGAACCCCAAGGAAGTCCTAACAGTGGGGCCGAGACTCCTGGATAGGAGACCCCAAAGACTGCTCAGAAGCCGAGACTGTCCCATCCCCCCATCCAGCCCTCAGACCCAGCAGAGCTTTGTGGTTTGGATTCAGATCCTGGCTCTGCCCTTAATGGGTGATGTGAGCTTGGGAAAGCCATTAAGCTCCTTGGTGCTTCAGTTTTCTCATCCATAAAATGGGAGAGTAGTGCCTACCCTAGCACCTACCCATAGGATAGTCGTGAGCATTCCATGAGTCAGCAGAATAAACGTTCTTAAAATAGTGCCTGACCTTGGCCATTATCCTTTCCTCTGGCGCTCCGTCTTTGTGGCTTAGCTACAAATGTGTGGGGCTTACCCCACCACCCCCGCACCTGCCTCTCCCTCTGCTTCTCCCCCTGCTACCTACTCCCATCCCCACCCCTCTACCTAGCCTTTTCTCTACCTCCCAGCCTCTCTTTCCCATCCCACTCTGACCCAGGCTGGCCCAGAATCAACATCAGGGCCTCTTGTGGTCTGTGCAAGGCTCCAGCCACTGCTTCTGGGCTCGCGGACGCTTCTGGATTCCTGATTCCACTGTTCCAGCACAAGATCCAGGCTGGCCCCGCCCTCCGGGTTTAAGCAAGCCCTTCCCAGGCCACCCAACCCTTGGCGTCCGGGGAGGACGGGTCACGTGGTATAAAACCTGGCCGAAGAGGCTGCCCCTCCAGCAGAGGCTGTGGGGGTGGGTGGGTGGGGTGCAGTTTCTCCTAGGATGAGCTGTGTGTGAGCCAGGCGGGCTTCATGATTCCCACACTTTGCACAAACAGGGAGACTTACTCACTGTGTCAAGGCAACCGTGATGGGGGTGCTGGAGGAGCGTTAGGAAGATTCTACCAGCAGTATGTGTCAGATCCCATCTGTGCGCTCAGGACAAGGCTGTGTGACCCACAGACCCGGCGGTGCAGGACAGGAGGAAGGGGTGAGGATGGTCCCAGCCCTCAGAGAAGGAGGCACATCGGGTCAGACATAGACTTGGTGCCCCTTGTGGGGCAGACACCCCAGGATCTGCCAGAGCCACAGCGAGGCCCCAGGGCCCCTCCCGCCCTCCCCCAGCACCACTTCCCTGTGTGGCAGCTTGGACTCCCCCAAGCCCAGGACCCTGGCACCCTCGGGTCCCTGCCCCCCACCCGTCTTCCACCCCTTCAACAGAGGAGCTCCTGCTATGTGCGGGCATTCTCTCCCCAAACCTGCCAGGTCTACTTCAGAGGAAGTTTTCCGGGTCCCCCCCGCCCCCACCCCCAACAGCCATGCAATCCTCCGGGGCCCCTGGGTGGCCCATCTTTGTGTCTTAATTTTGTTTGCATACTTACATATCAATCTAACTGAGTTCTTTGAAGGCAAGGATCATGGCTCCTTCATCTCTATATTCTGGCCCCTGGTGGCTCAAAAAAAAAAAAAAAAAAAAAAAACAACTTTGTAAAATGAAGGCCTGACGTTATCTGGGGAAGCTTCCCTAAAGATGGAGAGCTCCAGGAGGGGGAAGTCTGGGGGAGAAAGAGGCACGGGAAGATATGGGAAACAATATGGGCAGAGGCAAGGACATGGGACTGGGCATGTGTGGAAGCGCGAGGGGACCCTACAACAGTAAGACCACGGACCCGATGCCGGGGCGTGCAGGGCGAGCACGGGACAGTCGTGTCCCCACACCCTCTGCCACCTCAGCCAGCCATCACTGGGCTCCTGCCTCCCCCGCCCCACCCCACCCCAAAGTCCTCCCCAAGCCTCCTGACTTGACCCCTGCCCTGCAGGTACCAAAAGGCTGTCCCGTGCAGGACTGATGCTAGGAGATCTCCCGAGCGAGCGAGCCGGCTCTAAGTGCCAGAGCAAGCCTGTGGGTTGATTGGCTGTCCTTATCTTGACAGTGGCAGGATGGTCCCTCCTGGGAACCTGCTGGGAAACTGCCTCCCACCTTGTCGGGCCAAGTCTTGCCTCCTCTGGACGGCTCCCTGCACCTCCTCCTCCGGGGACCTCCAGCGTCATGCTGGGGTCATCAGTTTCTTCTTCTTTTTCAAGTTTATTTATTTTTAAATGGTCTCTACACCCAACATGGGGCTCCAACTCACAACCCCAAGATCAAGTGTTGCACGCTCTCCCAACTGAGCCAGCCAGGCACCCATTCTGGGGTCTTCTTTGATGCCAGTGGTGAGGGGCTCACCCATCCAAGGCCCCTTTACTGGAGATCAGGCAAACCAATCTTGTCACTGGCCTCAAAGAGGAAAAACAAAAAAAAAAGCCTAAGACCTCAAGGGGATTCTTGCAAACTCCCACCCTCTCTCGCTTTCCCTTCTTGGAGGACATTTCCTGTTTTGCCCTGCTTCTCAGCTCTCAGACTGTCTTTTCTGCCCTGACTACTCTCGCAGGGACTCAGCGGAGAGAGAGTGGGGAAAATGCACCCTGATTGAGCTCAGACTAAAAGCCACTGGCTTGGTGGCCTGGCCTCACCTCACTTAACCCACCAGTGGGAGGTCTGAGTTCCCTCAGGTGACCCCTTGGAACTCTGGACCTATCACAGAGGAAGTCTTGATTTCAGAGGTTAGAAGAAAGCTCCTGTCGCCCCCAGGTTCCCCCTCACTGCCCATCCCCTGCCACCTTTTTACTGCTGTAGGAGGAACCACCTGGGACATATTTGGATCATGAGATGCCCAGGCCCCAACCCTATAGATGTGGCTGGGGGAGTCTGGAGTTGGCCACGCCTCCCAAAGTTCGAGAAAACAGATGAGGACCCAAGGATCAGAAGAGAAGGGACTTGGAGGCCGGCCTAGAGGCTGGTCCTCCTGCCTTCTTCCTGTGCCTCCTTAGCTCTTCCAGGACAGCTCAGCAAAGGTCCTGTCTCCTCCATACCAGCTTGCCCCCATCAGCCCTCGGCGGATGGCACTGCTGGTTCCCAGGACCCCTGGCCTCAGCCCCAGCTATCGCAGGACAGAATGAGGGCTCTCATTTCTGCAGCAGCCCTTACGCACTGCCCTGTGATCGCCCACTACAGACGGAGACGCGAGGAGAGACGGACTCTGACTCTGTATCCGCAGAGCCCAGCATGGCCTGGTCACGTGGACGGTGCTCCATACTTGTTGAGTCGGTCTATTGAGGGGCTGGGTTCATGACTTCACTCCTTACACGTGTGGGGATATTTGCCATGTCTAAGGTCAATGGTCAACCCAAAGGCATCGCATGTTAATGGCGGTCACTCACCAGTGACCTCCCCCATTTCCTCCTGTGGTTCCAAGGCGTTCTCCCTGACTGAGGAGCCGGCTCCCCTTAACTCCGCTCCTCATCCCTCCACCTGCCAGCTGAACACAAAGCCCCAGGCTCCGCTCATTTGTGATCTTGTTTATGGATTCTAGATGATGCGCAAAGCTAGGGAACCTGACAGGCTCATTCGGCAGCCACGTTAGGCCTTTGCCAGGCCAGCAGCCGCCTCTGGCTGGGGTGTCCAGGAGACTGGGGGGCAGAGGGAAGCAAATTCGCTTCTGTTGGGGGGGGTGAACTGATGAGCGTGTTGGTGCCTCTCACCGGCTGACGCCTTCTTTCTGCAGCTAATCTCACAGGCCACAGAGCTTCCGGTGACAAGAGAGAGGCTTTGTTCCGGAGACAGTGGCGGGCAGGCTGCTCGTGTTGGAAGGCTTTGCGTGATCTTCTGTAACCCCGCCAAGCCACCTCTTCACTGGAGCTGGACTCGTGAGAAAGAGGGGGGCAGGCGGACAGGAGACAGATGTCCGCTGTGATCCCAGCTATGCCAAGTGGAAAAGGCCGTACAAGTATTTTCCAAGTGATAGATTCCAAAGAAAGATGCTGGTGAGAAAGGAAGAAAGGAGTCCCTTCCTGGGCCCACGGTCCGCTTTATAGATCATACCTGTAATGGCCCCTGCTCTTTCTCCACGCCCCACCCACATCTGTCCCTAAGAGGGCTCTGGCCCCCTCCCTCCTCTGCTTCCCAGGGGCCTCAGGGTCTTTCTGCCTTCCTACCCAGAACATCGGGGATCCCAGGAGCTGGAAAACTCACACTCTGGTCCTTCTTTCTCTTCTTCCCAACCAGCCTTCCCTGAAAGCCACATCATGGCTTCTAACCCCACCCCTTCCCCCCCAACCCTGAGGCAGGTTATTCTTCTCTTGGACAACTGAGGCAACCACAGCTCCGAGTAATTAAGGAGCTCGCCCAAGGTCGATGCAAGCAGCAGAGCCAGGAACCAAATCCAGGCCTGTCTGTGCTTCCACCCCGTCTCCATGAGAACAGAGACCCACACACGGGCCTGCTGTGACCCAGCTCCTTCTGCTCCTTCCTCCCAGTTCTGTTGCCCCAGGAGCAAGACAAGGGTGGAGGGTGGGGCAAGAAGTCACCTTAAATCTTTTCCAGAACAAGATGAGGCATGAACCAAGCACCTCTAAGTGTCCACGTGAGAAAAAGTGAGATATTTTTCACGGAGCCTGAGAAATGTGTTAGGGTTCATCTCTGTGGGTTAAATAATTCTGGTCAGAAGACTGACTTTTTTTTAACCTCTCAACTTTTAACTATGAAAAAAAATGCATACATACAGGAAAGCTCAAAGAATAATACAATAATAGTCCATAGGCCCCAAACCTACATTCTATAATTAACATTTTGTCAAATTTGCTTTATCCAAGTATTTTTCTAGACCATTTAATTTGCGACATCAAGAGTTGTCCTAAACACTCCAGCCTGTATCTCTTAAAGAGAAGGACATTCTCCTATGTAACCAAAATGTCACTCTCGAGCCTCCAAAAATTAATACTTTCCTCGTATCATCCATTCTCCAGCCCATATTCAAATTTCCACAATTATTCTAGAAATGTTATTTACAGCTGTGTTTTAATGGCGGATGCCAAAGATCAAACATGGTATTTGGTTGTTTTATCTGTTGAGTCTTCCTCCATTTTAAAAATAGAACCCCCACCTTTTTTTTTTTTTTTTTTTTTTTTTTTTTGGCATGACATTGAGTTTTTGAAGTGATGGAGCTGATGTTCAGGTAAAATGTCCCACTTTTTGAGCTCTCCGGGTTATTTCCTTAGGGTGCCATTGAACTTGTTGCTTTATTCCCTGTATTTCCTGTAAACTGTACCTTAGATCCTGAGCCTAATTAGATTAGAGTTAAAGATTTTTGGTGGCAAAACGTTGGTGGTAGCAGCTCCTAAGACCCCCGCCTCCTGGTATTCACACCCTTGTGCAGTCGTCTCTCCTGGAGCATAGACCGGACTTCGTGATGCACTTCTAATACATAGAATACGGCAAACGTAATGGGTTGTCACTTCTGAGATTAGATTATCAAAAAGCCTTGGCTTCTGTCGTGGGTGTTCTCTCTTACTCTTGGGTTGTCCGTCCTGGAGGAAGCTGGCTGAGACAGCCTCATCTGTCTGCCTCTCGTCCTTAACCGCATGCCAGCAAACATGCCTGCCTTCTATTCGGCTCACTGACATTCCTTAGACTTACCTGCATTTATCCATACCCTAACATATGTCAGGACTATGTGGATGAGTCAGACATCTTTTTTTTTTTTTTGATGCTTTTGGTTTTATTCTATTTATTTTTTTAAAGGTTTTATTTATTTATTTGATAGAGAGCGAGAAAGGGAACACAAGCAGGGGGAGTGGGAGAGGGAGAAGCAGGCTTCCCACTGAGCGGGGAGCCTCATGTGGGGCTCGATCCCAGGACCCTGGGATCATGACCTGAGCCAAAGGCAGACACTCAATGACTGAGCCACCTAGGTGCCCCTATTTTTTATTTTTTAAGATTTTATTTTTAAGTCATCTTTACACCCCACGTGGGGCCTTGAACTCACAACCCCAAGATTAAGAGCTGCATGCTGTGTGGACTGAGCCAGTCAGGGGCCCTGAGGATGAGTCAGACATCTTTAAAAAGGAGGTTAGAATATAATAGGGAAGATATAGATCGATGGAAGAGAATTGACAATCCAGAGATAGACCCTCACAGTTAGTCGCTGGGTTTTCAACAAGGGTGACAAGACAATTCAATGGAGAAAAAGATAGTTCTTTCAACAAATAGTGCAGGAGCAAATAAATGTCGACAATGGATGAAGTCAGATTATTACCTCACACCACGTACAAACATTAACTCAAAATGAACCAAACACATACATGAAAGAGCTAAAAGTCTAAAACTCTTAGAAAAAAAATATAGGCATACATCTTCACGACCTTGGATTAGACAATGGTTTTCACAAAAAACAAAAGAAAAAAATAAAGTGAACACTACCAAAATGTCAAGGGCACCATCAAGACAGTGCAAAGGTACCCCCAGAATAGACGAAAATCTTTGCAAATTACGTATCTGATAAGGGGCTTGGGTCTAGAATATATAAAGAGCTATTAAAACCCAATAATAAGAAGATAAATAATCCAATTTAAAAATGGACCAAGAATCTGCACAGTTCTCCGAAGAAGACCTACGAATGGCCAAGAAGCACGTGCGAAGATGCTCCATCTCGTTAGTCATCAGAAAGATGCAAACTAAAACCACAATTAGATAGCACTACGCACACCAGAATGGCTAAAATCTAAAAGTAGTTTAGATTTAAATTCAAAAGATGCTACTAATCACAGTAACCTGGGTAAAGGGCACCAGGGTGCCTGGATCTCTCCGTCTTATTCCTTACAATGGCATGTGACTCTACGATTATCTCGAAATTAAAAGGTTCTTTTTAAAAAATCCCATGCTGTTTATAACTTCATAGTGCAAGCTCCAGAAGATTAAATGGGCTTTTTAAAAAATATAAATTATAAGTATGTGTATAACATGTATCTTATGTGTATTATCATATGTGTGGAAACACACAGGCCCGCATACACAGAGAAGGGGTCCTGCGCTTTTATAAGTATGTGTTCCAGGCCCTTTGAAAGTCCAAAGGAGAGAAGATAGAAAACCATTAAGGGAAAGATTGCCTGGACTTAGGAGTTAATAGGATCTCATCTCCCTGATGTCCCTGAGGAGGGCATCACGTGCACACATGGGCATCTGCCTGCCACCTCCAGTCAATACACAATGTCTCTGTTCCCTCTCTCTTGCTTCACCTCCCCTTTGCCGTTGTCCTTCACTCACAAAACCACTAGAGGACTCTATTAGTTACAATAATTAATGGTGGCTCTGGAACAAACAACCCCCAAATCTCAGCATTAACTTCTGCTCAAAACCTACATTTGGGATGTATCCCATCGGGCAGCTCTCCGGGGAGGGTCTCCTCTTAGCGGCGGTCTGGACCTACACTGCCACCATCCTGTGGCTTCCAAGGTCGTTCTAGCACTGTCCAGGCAGCCGAGGAAAGAAAGAGATGTAGTCATTGAATTGCGCGAGGAGGAAGTGAGCACTAGAAAGGGAGTACAACACTTCTGTCCACGTTCTTCTGGCTGTAATTTAGAAATATGGCATCACTTGCTAGGAAGCGGGGAAATGCAGTCCTCCTGTGTGCCTTTATGGCATCATTTCTGCCATGAGGATGCTTCCCAGTTGGTCCTACCAGTGGGACCCTACCTCATGCTCCCCCACCCATCTTTGAGAGGCCAGAGCAGGGGGGAGGGCTCACTCTGCACTCCGTTCTGTGCTCTGCTACCCCCGGGCCTGGGGCAGCTCGGCGTGTACCCCAAGTTTCACAATGTGCCCGTGGAAATAGCTCCTTCAGCTTCAGGCTTCAGTCCTCTCCCCCCACTCACTCGTCCCCGTCAGCCTCCCAGAAGACTCACACAAAAAAGAACTTTCCTTCTCTATTAGTGTAAAACTAAGACACCGGGGATGTCACTTCAGAAGAGTGACATCCCAAGGAGCTCCAGCCCTCCAAGCATGCGAGCAGCTGAGCTCTGCACCTCAGTCCGCAGAGGCCTGGGAGCCCCGCTCCAGGGGACAGTGACGCAATGGACCCAAACGCGGTAAGGGAGGAGCAGACTGTGGTGCGAGAAGGATCTAATGGGCTCTGGCTCAGACAGCTTGTACTTACAGGGCCACGGTTGGAGACCCCAGATGTGGGTGCATATATGGACTTGAAGCTCAGGAGAGAAATCTAGACCAGGGTACTCCATATATCTTATATGTGCTAGGATACAGATTCAGACGCTGTTACAAAATGGGAAATAACAGTGGCTTGAATAGGACGAGGTTTCCTTCTCCCTCATAAGCATAAGCAGTCCAGGCTGATGTGGAGCTCGAAGGAGTCGGGGCCCAGGCTCCTCCTGTCTCAGTGCATGTGCGTAATCCCAGATGACTCACTACCATCTGCCTTCCGGCCGGCCGATAGGGAACATCGGGCAAGGGGAGGGCAGGCCCCTTCCCTACAGGGCAGAACCCTGAGAGATGCACACATCACTTTTGTTCACAGCCCCGAAACTGGTCCCAGGGCTACATCAGGCTGCAAGGGGGTGCTGAGCACTGTGGCTGTTATTATAGGCAGCCGTGGGCACAGACCATTTCTATCACTGTGGCAGAAGGGCTGGGTGGACATTCTGGGATGACTGGGAATCTCTGTACACACCCCATCCCATCAACATTGTTGGGCGCATACCCCCCAATATATGTATATTTGTTCATAATTCTTCTATGTCAATACGTATATTATATATTTTCAAAGATATTTTCTTGGGGTGCCTGGGTGGTTCAGTGGTTAAGTGGCTGACTCTTGATTTCGGCTCAGGTCATGATCTCAGGGTCGTGAGATCGAACCCCACGTGGGGCTCTGCGCTCAGCGCAGAGTCTGCTTGTCCCTCTCCCTCTGCTCTTCCCCCTTGTTCATACTCTCTCTCTCTCTCAAATAAATAAAATCTTTTAAAAAAAAAGACATTTTCTTTCTTACTTTTTAGATAAAAATAAAAGCAATATTTCCCTCTTATACCTCAAGAGACCCCCTAGCACACACCCCCTTGAAGATCACTGGTCTAGACTAACGAGGTAGATTTATAAATCAAAAGTAAATATGTAACAAATAGCCCAAGCTCTACTTTGGACAAGATCGTCCAAGGAGATCACGGACAGAGAGGGAGAAGAAAGCGCCAAGGATGGGAGATTGGGGAACAACAACATTTAAGATTTGGGCAGAAAGTAAAGAAGCAGGAATGATCTGAGGAACTGAGCAGGCGTCCTTGAGGGGTAGGAGGAGAAGAGATACAGTGACCGTAGGAAATCTGAGGAGAAGAGAATTTCAGAAAAAAACACGCACAGCAAAGACTGAAAGGGGGCCGTGATTCCCACATGTGAGGGTCACTGGTAACCAGGCTGGGAAGCGACAAAACTCAGGATGAATAAGGATTAGATGGTACTAGAAAAGAGGGAGCCATGGAAGACTATTGAGTAGAGACCTCCCAGGAGGACAGCTGAATGTAAGGAAGACCCATTTGGGTATTCATATGAAAAGTGGGTTAGAGGGGCCAGAGTCTAAAGTCTGGAGCCCCAGTAGGATGTAAACTCAGGCCAGGCTGACTGGGGTCGAAATGGCCTCAAACACATTGCTTAGGAGAAATGGAAATGACCCAGTGACCAACCTGATAGGGAGACTTTTGGAGGAGGAAGAGAACACGGGCTCCAAAGTTGTGGGCCCTGGAAGCTGAGAGAGTGGAAGCATGACCATGGTTTGGTGAGGTTCTGGTGGGCAAATGTATGTCTCGTGAGGTCATCCAGGAATGCTTCCTGGAGAAGGTGCCGTGGGAATGCTGATCCCTGAGTGCCCGGTCTTCTGTCCCAGGCTCCTGCCGCATTCCAAGACCTATAAACTCTCATGGGCAGCGTTCCCACCCTTGCCCCACAGTGCCAAGGATGTGGTCCTGACTGCATAGTATCCTAGAGACCCACCGAGCAGCCAAGCCAACTTCCATGTGATGCCCAGGGGCTGTGAGATGATCACTGAGGGCAAAGGGAGCGGTTCCTTCCCATGCAGAGTCGGGCTCCAGTGGCAAAGGCCCCATCAGAGGACATCAAAGCAGGCCATATCAGGGCCGCAGTGCAGCTCATCTCTGCGGCAATTGCACACACAGCGCTGGGCGTCAGAGCATAAATCAGCACTTGCTAGAACGACCCTCAGCCCTTGACATGGCCTGTATCTCTTGCCTACCTCCTAGCATCAAGAAGCAGGTAAAAGGAAAGAAAACGTGCTGAATCTCTGTAAGCACTTGAGGAAGGAGAAGCTATTCTCAACAGCAACAGTGTCTGTCCCTGGAGAAGGACCCTCCACTGCGCTCTAGCCCTGGGGGCCTCCCTGAGGGACTCGGGTCCAGTTGGCCTACCGCTACAATGCCGCAGGACCGCCCCTGGGAGCCCTCCCTGGGGAGGCACCATGGCTGCTTCTTTCCCAAGCCCCTCATGGCCTGGATGGGAGTTGGATTGCAGGACAAGTCTTGTAAAAGGTATTCGGGGAACTGCTCCCTCGGACCCAGATGAATCTGGGCCCCAGGAGGCAGATACACTGTTCTCCCACCTCTCCTGGCCATGGCTCCGACTAGACCTGACACTTTTTAGGGTGAGGGACTTCAGTGTGGGAATGAGTGCTGAGGAGGCCCCCCCCCAGGGGTCAAGAGAGGCCCCAGCCCTGGATGGTGGTTCTAACTAAAGACCAATGGGGGAGGCCCCCCAGCTCCACAGGACCCAGCTGCCTCTGCACGGACACTTCCTCCACCGAAGTATTTGAAAGATAAAATAGGAAGCGATGAATCTCATACAAAGGGCTGAGTTCTGATATTCGGACTAAATAATGCTAAAAACGTCAAGGATAAAATAGTCATATGGTACCCTGGATAAATGGGGGGGGGCACCCTGGATTTCTCGAGCATCTCAGCAGGTGGAATTCACTTATACTTGGTGATACCATCTCCCCTCTGCACGGGGCCCACCCTCTGGATCTTGAAGAACGAAGAGGAGTTTAAGCAAAGGGAAGATATTCCAGGCTGAAGGAACTGCTTACCTAAGGGACCCAGTGAGAGAAAACGCTCTATGAGGGCAGGGTGAAACACATGATGAAATTCTAGATCTGTCTGGCCACAGCAGAGGGAGGGAGGGCAGCCATAACCCCCAAGGCAGGAGAAGCTCTAGCCGGCGCCTGACGTGCTTCCGTGTTGGGAGCTTGGGCTTAATCCAGAGGGCAATGGGAGCCACTGACACATTTTAAGCAGAGAGGAGGCACGATCAGATTTGTTCTGGAAGTGTGGCACGGTGGTTTGTTAAGAATGTAATGTGGCAGAATAGCCTAGTGAAGGACTCGCTGTATCTTGCTTTCTCCATTGTGGGCTCCCTGGTAAGGAAAGAAAGGTATCTCCACCCCTCTTTCTCCTCACTCCCACCCCAGGAGGGGAGCCAACCCATTGTAGCTTTGAGGCCCGGACTTTCCTTACCCACAGGGGGGAACTCACAGTGGTTTTTGTGTGTTATAAGGCAAAAAGGAAGAAGTTGCCAGGCCAGTCTGCCTCTTTGTTTTATTTTATTTTATTTTTTTTAATTTTTTTTTTTTAAAGATTTTTTATTTATTTATTCGACAGAGATAGAGACAGCCAGCGAGAGAGGGAACACAAGCAGGGGGAGTGGGAGAGGAAGAAGCAGGCTCATAGAGGAGGAGCCTGACGTGGGGCTCGAACCCGGAACGCCGGGATCACGCCCTGAGCCGAAGGCAGACGCTTAACCGCTGCGCCACCCAGGCGCCCCTGCCTCTTTGTTTTAGAAGGCCTGGGTCCAGTCTGTGAGTGTTTGTGCCGAGAAGTGAGGAACTAGACCCAGAGAGGTTATGGGGTATGTGGGGCGGGCCCTCCAGACAGTCTGAGAATAGCTACGAACCCAGGGGAAGGAGGAACTCTCATGGCTACCCTGCTGCCATGCAGCCCATTGGTCTCTTTCACCCAGGTGTTGACCTGTGAAACGATCCCCAGGGTTGGTTCTGAAGGCCGATGACCACTGTGCACGGCTAGGAAGTACCCAGAGCGAGCTCTGACCTAGGACTCGGGATCTTTCCCACCACGAAGTGCCGTGTGAGGTGAGGCCCACCCCCTCTGCTCTCAGGCTTCATTTTCCTCCTTAGTAAAACACGTGCTTTGGGCCCGATGTGACATGTGGCTCCTCCTGGCCCGCACATTCTGTGAGGTCTAAGGACAAGCTTGAGTGGCCCAACGGAGAAGGCATTGTCACAGCACAGTGACAGGCACACAGAGCAGCCCGGGGAAGGGGCCGGAACCCCCCAGGGGTCTCGGAGCCCAGCATCAGGCCCCGTAACTGGGGCACAGGAGAGCAGAAGCACCGGCTCCCGGGGTCCCAAACAGACCAGGGGCCACTCGCAGGGAGGCCGAAGGCAGAAAGACGGTGGACTGTCAGACTGTCTCCAAAGTGCAGAACATACCTCAGGTTCATAGAAGGAGAACGTGGGAGAAAGGTTGGGTCCGTGCAGTGCAGGTCAGGCTGATTGTTGTCTTGGGGTGGGCCACATGGGGTCCTGCTGGCCTCAGGGCGGTCCCTAGTGCTTGAGAGGGTAGTTTCAGCTTTGCGCTCAGGGTCTTTTGCCTGAGTTTAGAGAGAAGCAGGGAAAGAAGAACTTAATTAGAAAGTACGGACTCAGGTCAGAATGGAGGGAGTTACGTCTTCTTTCAGCCCCTGGGTGGTAAGAAAATAGAGAGCAGCAGCCACTTTGCTGGTGCCTCACGGGCAGGCCCTCCACTGGCTGGAGGACGGCTGCCTGGCACCGAGCAGGACACGGCAGACACCAGTGCCCACGTGCTGACTGGCCCGGAGAGCAGACCAGGGCTACCGGCCCTGACTCCGCGTTCAGCAGCCGCACGCTTCCCGCCCGCCACCCACACGCTTCCGCTCCCTCTCAGGGACGGCCTTACAGTAAAAAGGCACTTTCAGAGGCTGTGGCTCATTTTCCATTCTCTTTCTCCAACCAATTCTCCTCTCTCCTCCTACTCTATTATCCACCAGTCTTTGCTTTGCCGATTGCCTTCCCTGGGGAATGGACTCCCCGGAGAGAAAAGAGAATTACGTGACCAGTGGCCGGATGTCCTGGAGGGTGGCAAAGGGAAGCAGTTAATGACAGGAGAAATTAACTAACTTGATTGAGGTTTATACTTCCGGCACATAGGATCGTCTTCGGAGAGACTGTTACCCCCTTTTACAGATGAGCAGAATGAGGTCAAAGAGTAACATAACTTGTCCAAGATCACAAACGCAGTGTGCAGGGAGGAAAAAATATTTTCCTCTCTCCAGCCTTGGTTCTTCAGCTGTGGCCCTGTGATGAGACTGACCAAAGAGAGATTAACAAGAGACAACAAACAGAAACATATTCGCCTGTGCATGGTCCCACGTACACACGGGAGCACCCAACAGTGAGTCACCCAGACGGGTGGGTAGACTTGGACTCACACACCATCTTAGACCACCCAAAGGAGAGTGGGCTTCTGGGTGGAGGTGGCAAGTTGTGGGAAGGTGACCAGAAAAAATGGGGGTGGGGGTGTCCGAGGTGTTTAGTAGGGTTTGGTTTGCAGGTGTTAAGTCCACACCCGCTCCACTGGAAGGAGTCTTGAAGAGTCTCCTGTTCTCCCGTACAGGACAGGGAGACACTTTTCCAAATGGAAATTGCCTTTATTGTTATAAACTCCCTTTACAAGGAAAACGTGGTCCCTGTTGGAGAGCTTTGCCTACACCTGCTGGCTCTCCACGGCCTTTAGCTCTAAATAATCCGTATGCCAGAGACATGTAAGGGGGGAACATACTCAAGTAATGTCAGGATTTACATCCAACTATTTTTGGCTTTGAGTTTCCCTTCCCAGTCTCCCCCAGAATGTTTACTGACCATCTATTTTGTTCCAAACACTGTGCACTAAGAGTTAAGGATGAAGGATGCCACGTGCAGCTTTCAGGCACTGCAGTCCAGATGGGGGACAGAGCCAGAAACCAATGGTGTGATGTCGTGGGGGGGGGGGGGCGTGGGGAATGGACATCCTGGGGGAGATCCAGAGGATGGCTTGCAGTCCACCAGGCAGAGAAGGGGTCAGTCAGCACAAGGGAAGGCTCCAGGGCGTGAAAGCACTGCGGTGCCCTACCTTCACACCTCCCGGGCCCCCAGGCTTCCTGCCAACATCCCTGCATGCCGGGACTGGTGTGATGGTCAGGGTGGTGCCCTTCCTCCCAGGGCCCCTTTCAAGGGGCCTGGGCCTAGGACTCATCCCCCAAGCCTGGCTTCCAGGGGGATGGCTCCCCCAGTGCCCGAGGCCCCCCTAACAGCCGCAGCCCCCCCTCCCTCAGCCGGATCTTCCGTTTAGCTAAGCTGCTGGGTCCCTTTGGGTTTGATACCATCTAATTGGTTGTGGCTAATCCCATATTAACTCTCCGCAGAAGCTGGAGGGCCTCTCCCCACCCCCCATCATGTCCCAGCTCCTGCAGAAGCTTCTGTTATCCTGTTTGTGAGCCTCCGAAACCACAGACAGGCAAATTTGCATATAAATAACCTGCCAGCGCAGGAGGCTGTGCGAGGCACCTGGTAACACTCTGTTTATTACTCAGGAGAGAGAAGGGGAGCAGGAGGGCCTTGTGCTGGGTGGCCCAGTCGGGACGGTTACATTTCCACGTGCTGATTAGCTGAGAAAGAGTCTATGACCCTCAAAAGGCGGAGGAGGAACAAACACGAAGCCTCTCAGTTCCTCCCTTTTGGGAAACCCTACACCGATCTACTCCGTCCCTTGAGACTTGTCACCAAGGCTGGCCCTGCCTGAGCATTCCTCGAGCAGCCAGGGACGGCCCTGGGCTTGGTGCGGTTGGGCTTGGTGCGGTTCGGAGATGCAATGCAAAGGGAGATGGGTCATGTCCTTAAAGACCTGTGTATGGCAGAGGACATGTCACAGACCTAGCAGGGGACGCTGAGAAGACAATACTTTGACAGGAGGGCTGCACACAGTGTGGCAAGGCCGAGCGGTGCTGGAGGGAGTCCTTACACCTGAGAAGGTTCCAGAGGGAGGGGCAGCTGGGCATGTCCTTGAAGAAAACAGAGACCTTGCCCGGGTGCAGAACAGAGGAGGAAACATTCCAAGCTGGAGGGAATGAGGTCAGCAAAGGCATGACATGAATGCATGGCCGAATGGATTATCTGCGGGGGGGCGGGGGGCTGGGGGGTTTGGGGAGGGAAGAGGGAGATAAATTGCAAGAGCAGCAGAAGTTTGGCCTGTGGGGTGCCCACGTGACTAAGTTGTGACTTCATCTCTTAGACCCCAAAGGTTTTTGAAGATGGGAGTGACGTCAGTGGGGAGGGCAGGTCTGTGGGCTAAGCCACACCTCCCCCGAAATGTGGGAAAGCCTCACAGTTAGCTAGGAAGCCAGGGAGGGATCACCCTTAGCTGGGGTCTGACATCTGTTACCACGCCAGCAAGGCTTCACTCCGGAGACTGGGACACTGGACATCAGTGAGCGTCCAGAGTCTTGGAGGAGGTGGGGGTGAGGAGCACAGATTCAAAGGACAGGGAGTCTATGATGGGACTGCAGAAGTAAAGTTAGAGAAGTAAAAAATCTCTCAACCCAGAAAACCTCCACAATGGTAGTGGGGACGGTTTCGTTATCGAGTAAGCATTAAACCGGAATATGACGTGTATCACAGCGTATCCCCTAAGAGACTTCAAAGACAAAACGGAATCTCAGCCCTTATATAGCAGAGGGGAGAAAACCCTTTTTCTCTCTACGCTCCTAGGTTCAGTGGCTGGGTTCGGTTTGTATCAAACTGACTAAAGACAGATTAACCAGAGAATCAAAACGGTTTTAATTACACACACTCGTGCATGGGAGTTCACAAAGAAAAATGTGTCTCCGAAAGGGAGTCAGAATTTAGGGTCTTACTTTAGGCTAGACAAAGAAAAATGGGCTTGGGGCTTGGCGGTGGGGAGGAGAGTTATGGGAAGGTGACCAGGAAACCAATGGCAAACAAGGGTTGTTAAGTGGGGATTGTCACGCAGATTGAAGTCTGTGCCTTTTCCTTTGATAAGAGCTGTTAAGGGTCTCCTCCTCCTGCTACAGGAGACGGAAACACTTGTACAAATGGAAATTTCCTTTATTGATGTCAAGTTTCATGACAAAAGGGAAACTCAGGCTCTGATTTTAGAGGTTTTCCTGCTTCTGCTGTTCCTCAGTGGCCTTCCATGCCAAATATTCCTTGCGCCAAAGGGGCATCCTTTGGGGTGGCGTAGTCTGGTCCCCTCCAGTAGCCCAGCAGATACAACCCATTATACACGTCCTCCGTGTTGATGCACCATGAGAGACCAGAACTTGGCCTCGCATAAGAGGTCTCAACAGAACCATTTGTCACCATATTCCGTCCTGCCTCTACCTGGTAACTGGGCGACCACCTGCATTAGCTTCTTGGCTTTATCTAGAAGAAAAACAAACGCATAATCTGCAACCCGAGGTGGTTCCGCAAACGCGAGCGAGGCACCCACCAAAGTTAGGCTCCTACCCTCCCACAGGGACTCAGAGAGAGGGGCACGATCTCCCTTGATGTTTGCATTTCAAAAAGGTGGCTCTCAGGTCTTTGAGGAAACGCCTGAGCCCTGAGACCCGCAGGAGACTGATCTAGCCATTATAAAGATTTCCACGCATTTGAAAAGGACACAGGAAAAAACTCTGAAAGAAAAGTGAGAGGAGGAAGACGTCTCCTCATTTTCAACAGGGAGCATTAAGCTCCTATTCTAATTTACATTCGCCCTTCCAGGACCAATAGGCTCAAGAGTAGCTGGGTCCTCCTGGGAGCAGCACTGACCGCCTTGTCAGACCAGTTCGAATCCCACCTCTGCCTCGTGCCAGCTGGTGGACAAGTCAACTCTCCTCACCTTTGAAATGCAGATTAGAATTGCCACCTCGTAAGGTCATGAGGAGTAAATGAGGTAATATTGTAAAGTCACCCGGGGCGCATTGGGCATTACGAAATACTCTCCTTTGAAATTAAAGTGTATGCTATTGTGAAGGCTGGAAGGGCGGGCTGAAGGATAGGTAGTTCACCAAATCCCAAAGCACCGAACCCAAGGGGCCTCCTTTAACACTTACATTAGATGGGTACAGAGGAGATCGAGGGGACCACTCCACTGAGCAGCTGGGCATAAATTCAGGGAGATCGTTTCCCTAAGAGGTGTCACAGTCTGAAAATGTAAATGGGTTAAGGAAGGGTTTAGGACACTCATGATTGCCGGCTCCAAAGGGTCTGTTAGGAGAGTGGCAGGTGTGGGGGCATGATCCCAGCTCTGAGGTTGACGCCTTCTAGGGCAAAGCCTTTCCCATAAAGTCTTGGCACTACTGTCACAGGCAAGCTCTGGCCAGACAGATGTATCACGGGTTTGGACTTAGAGGATAATTCTTCTATTTCTCTGCTCCACAGCTCACAGGTCCCCCAAATCCCCCAGGATGACAGGCCGCATTTGCAGGGGCGTGGTCTCCACTGCTCCCTGGCCCCTTCCGCCATAAAGCCCGGCAGCAGGGCTCCTGCCCACCTGTGCTCCAGAAGGGCCATGTCTCTTGAGATGGGGGAAGGAGGGCAGAGCACAGCCACCATGGTTAAATTTCATGTCCCTCTGCACTCTCTGGCCCCCTGCCCCTTTTGCATCTGTGGGGGCTGCCCTCTTGTTGCCATGGCAACTGGATTCCCAGGAAGGCAGCCATCTTGGGACAGACATGCAGCCCCAAGATGAGGTCCCTGGAGAGAGAAGGAGGGAGTATCCTGTAGGGAAACCACAGGCTCTGGGCTTTTGACTGTTGGAGGCTGGGGAGAGGTTGAGAAGAGCTTAGGCCATGGTGGCCTACTGCTCGGGGCTTTTCCCAGCTTGCTTTGGTGAGGGCAACCCACCCTGCCAGCACCTGGGGAGAGTCTGGAGGCTGAGAGGAAGAGAGACCCTCTCTTCCCCCCCCCCCATCTTCCCAACTACCCTCTCTGGGAGTCAGAAAGTGGAGAGGGTAGGCCCAACCCAGTGCACTGGGGGGTAAAATCTGATGCCAGTAGGGCAGGCTGGGAAGGAGAGGAGCCGGGTGACAGCAGCAAGTAAATTTTCTTGTGGGGCTGCAGGGAAGGGGGGGCTGGCAGAGCAGGTGACAGGATCAGGCAGGGTGATGGGAGTGACAGCCCACAGGGAGGGCTGGAGCACAGCTAAGCTGAGCGCTGGGGTGGGAGGGGGTGATTGAACGGGGCGGAGGCTTGGGAGGGATTGAAGCGTGAGACAAAGGATTTGCTGCAGAGCCCAGCGCCCTGATGGAGCACGGGCCGGGCTGCCTTGATGCCCAGGCCCAGGTCGCCGGCCCGGGGGTGGTGCAGAGGCTGATCGAGCACCCTGGCAGGCAGGACTGGCGGGACGTGTGCTCCGGAGACCCAGTCGCCCTCTGAGCCCATCCGTCCCCCGCTGAAGGCGCCACGAGGTCCTCCGGCAGAGGACCGGCTGACGGGTGGGCCCAGAAGCACAGAGCTGGCCCCGGAATGCAGCCTGCAAGCACATTTCGCCCTTAATGTTCAAACCAATTCCAGGGCAGCTTTTCTCCGGAAAAGGAAGCGTGGTTCAAAGAGAACATAATGAATTGGCTGAAATAAATAGCTGATTAGTTGCAGATAACATCAGAAGCTCTCAGAGTGCAGGGAACAGCACGGGGGCCCTGGCAGCGGCCTCCCTCCGCTGCTGGACACAGGCTCCTGGGGCAGGGCTGCAGGCTCAGCCCAAAAGCGGGTCCCAAAGCCCGCAGTCTCACACGCAGTCCCTCACTGCCGGGACAGCCCCCCTTGGCTGTCGACGAGGGGCCTGGCCTGTTGGGAAGAACACAAGGTGTATAGAAACAGCACATGGAGGGTTGGAGGCCTAGGGCTGCCGACTTAGACACCCTCAATGGCCTCTCTGAAAAAGGAGATGAAATTAAGCTAATGTCTGCCCTGACTGCTCCCAGGGCCTTTTCGAGAATCATATGAGGAAGGCTATGGCACAAACTCTGACGATTGCTATGCATTAAACATGGGCCCCCCGTAGGGTAAGGGGGTCTGTTTTGCTCACTTTTGCACCCCCCTGCATGTAACCTAATGCCTGGCACAAGTATTTGCTGAATGTTGTTGAATACATGTGGACCATTCGTGACCCCAGTGGTACCCCTAGTCCTTCACAGGTGGATTGGGCCCCAAAAAGTTGGGGGTCCAGTCTGGCATTTGGTTGCAATGCTGCCCTAAAGCCAACATCGGATGATGTTGGGATTGGCCATCATTTTGAGTTAGCCATAGCTCTGTCGGCCCGGCAGACAGAGAATGGGGAGTTATTTAAAATTTGATGGAGAAGGTGGGCCATGAACTAGATTTGCCTTCCGTGGGCCAGGAGGCTCACATCAAGAGCAGAGCTGGGCTCCTCCCCCGGGAGCTCCTCGTCTCTGTTCTTTTCCAGCTTTCTGATTCAGAAGCAGAGATGGGGAAGGACGGGGTCACCTTATGATCTCCATCTGCTATTCAGTCTGAGACTTGGAGGCCGCACAATGTATCAGTCCTCTTAAGCTGCAGACACACTGCACATTAATTATAATGTAGAATAGCTGGGAATTGAGTTAAGAGGCAGTTGACTAGTGGACACGTTTTGTAGACATGTAATCAAACATTTATTAATTTTAATTTTGCAGTTTTCTTTTGGCGTCGTGGGGCCAATCAGCTGTCTTTCCAGGTACCAGACACTTCTGGAGGTCCTTCACTTCAGAGGACCCCAGCACCCAAGCAGCTGGGGAAAGAGGGGGCCATCGGGGTGCTGAGACACCCTATACTCCCCTAGAGAGGGGAGAAGCAGCATGGCCTGAGGCTTCAGCGTTTTCGTAGAAAATAGGATGCATGCATCCGGGCCTAGATGCTGTGTGACCCTGGGCAAGCCATGTGACTTGTCTGGTCTTTAGCTTGGAAGCCCTTGGAAGAGGGTTTGAGAAACAGGGATGGAGACTACAGGCAGGGGGTGGTCACTGGGCCTTCTGTCCCCCAGATCAGAAGACACGACTGCAGGCATGTTGTGGGGGCTCAGGGCAAGGTGGTCTAGACAAGATGAGCTAAACAAGGGGCACCTGGGTGGCTCAGTGGGTGAAGCGTCTGCCTTCGGCTCAGGTCATGATCCCGGGGTCCTGGGATCGAGCCCCACATCAGGCTCCCTGCTCAGCAGAGAGCCTGCTTCTCCCTCTCCTTCTGGTGCTCCCCCTGCTCGTGCTTTCCTCTCTCTCCATCAAATAAATAAATAAAATCTAAAAAAAAAAAAAAAAAAAAAAAAAAGAGGAGCTAAACAAGCATGTTCCCCCGGGAGAGGGAGACAGAGACCCTGTGGGGGGAGGATGGGGAGCTGGTACAAGGGAACTGGGGTCTGTCTATGCCCTTTTTTGGTCTCCCGTGACCCTCACCGGGCATTTTATATAATTATTCCCCTGTTTCCTGTCAGTCCGTGCATGAAGGGCCTGACAAGGTGGGGCTCTGGCAATGCAGTGTCTCTGTCTGACAAGGACAAGTGTGGCTTCTGCCTACCACGACCCGTTCTGCGATTCTCTGCAACCCACCACGTGTCCTATAATTCAACCCTACTGTGACATTAACTACCCAGAGTTAGTGTCAGACCCCACAGGTTTCAGGGCTCAGTCCCACAAGACTGCCCCTCTCCGAACACCAGTCACAAAAGTCCTGGGGGTCACCTGTACTTCTGACTGGCTGTAAATCAGGGGTTCTCGCAACCTCCTCTCGGGGGCAGTAATTCCACAGAGTGACTCACAGAACTCAGAGAAACGCTTTATTTATGTTTACCAGTTTATTAGAAAGGACACAACCAAATGGGAGAGGTGCTCAGGGCAAGGTGTGGGAGAAGGGTGGGGAGGCAGAGCTTCTGCGCTCCCTCTGCCCATCACCCTCCCAGCACCTCGGTATGTTCACCAAACCCTGTTGGTTAGGGCTTTTTTTTTAAATTAAGATTTTATTTATTTAGTTGAGAGAGAGACAGCAGAGATAGCGAGAGAGAGAGCATAAGTGGGGAGGAGAGGGAGAAGCAGATACCCCTGCTGAGCAGGGAGCCCTGCTTGGGCTGGATCCCAGGACCCTGGAATCATGACCTGAACCGAAGGCAGACACTTAACCAACTGATCCACCCAGGCGCCCCTGGCTAGGGCTTCGTATGGAGGGTTCATTACAGAGGCATGATTGAGTAGATCTATTGGTGATTGGAACTCAGTCTCCAGTCCCTCTCTCCCTCCCGGGGCTGAAAGCTGTAACCCTCTAATCCTGGCTTGGGCTTTCTGGCCACCAGCCCCCATCCTGAAGCTGTCTGGTCCCATACACACATTCCAGCCCAGCTGGAGTCATGACATCAGCATGCAGAAGAAAAGACACTCTTATCACTGAGAGGATTCCAAGGGCTTTAGGAGCTGTTGGCCAGGAACCCTAGAGGAAGGCCAGAAGTTTTTATTTTATTTTCTCTCACATAGTCTTTTTTATTATACTACAAGCAACTTGCAGCGTTATCCTGCAGTCCTCAGAGGGAGGACCAAGTGTGGGCTGAGCTTGGGTTTCTCAAACATCCCCTGATGCACATCTTCGGGCCACCAGGCAGACCCCAGGGTTTTTTTTCCAGATGTTTCTAAGCCAGCCCCATCCCGCACATCATCTTGTTAGGCAGACCCTGAGAAAAAAGACCTAGAGAGACAGCAAGGAGGATAAAGATACTCTCCCATCTCCTGAGCTCCTTTCTCAGGGACCCAGGTGTGTGTCCCCCTCTATTTCCGTGTTTGGGGAGCAGGACCCACACATTCTGATAAATAACATGGCTAATCCCAGTTTTCCCAGTTCATCTGGCCTGGACTTTATGACGGGGACTTTTCTTCCTCCCCTTCCCACCCAAACTTGCAAACACCCCGTCTCCCCAGAGGGTAGAGAGGCCAGAACGAGCTTCTGGGAGTGTGTGGACAGAGAGATGAAAACAAACTTGGCCCTTGGCGATTTTCCTCTCCGGGTTTTATAAGCCAGCGCAGTTTCTGAGTGAAATCGGATCCATGCGGGTCCCGATTCATTTGCGCACGGGGGAAGGGTTTGTGCATCAGAGAGACGGAGATCCCAGGGGCCCCTTTGAGTTGATTTAACAAATCCCTTTCAAGCTTTTATTTTTTCATTAGGAAGCAGCAGTGGCTTGTTCCCAAACCACGCACGCACGCACACACAGGCCCATACATACACAGCCCACTGGTTTCAAATTCTACACCTCTCCATGAGGTGTAGAATGTCCCCATGAACCGAGAGTTAGGGGACACTTTTCCATCTCCCCCACTTAGCACCTGCTGAGAAACGGCCCAAGAAAGAAGTCGAGGAAGAATTTGCAGGAACCGGGTGGAAGGAGGCGGGTGCCCTCCTGCCCTGGGAGGCCGGCACCATGCAGCCTTGGGACAGCGGTGGCTCCAGGCCCACCTCTCCTGTCTGGGTTCAATTTCAGTTTGAGGGGAGGGCCCTGGGCTAAGAACAAAGACCCAAAGGGGATGGGGGAGCCCTGAAACACACTCTTGTCTTATGTCATAAGTGGACCTGAGCCTCTGTCTTATGACGATCTTGTTGTCCTGACTGTCTGGGTGCACGCGCTCCACACCCGTCCTGCTGTGGCAGAATGAGCTTGGCCAGGAGGGGAGGAAGGCAGGATTCTGGGAAGGTCTCACCTCCGAGGCCTGGGCCGCACGGAGCAGCACAGCACGTCCATTCCCCAGCAAGCCGCAGAGCGAGGTCCCTCTCCTTTCTCCATCAGAAGGAAAGGAATGGGAGCAGCTTTGACTGGTTTTCGAGTCAGTGGGTATGAAAATGCACCCAGATCTTGGGCTGTGAAATGTGTCATTTCATCTGTGCAATGTGTACCCACTGACCTTGTACCCCCTCCCCCCCGAAGCCGGGGGACTGCCTCACCTCCTCCCTGCAATCTAATCTGCATCTGATTTGCTGACAGACCTTGGACCCATCTGTATCTTTTGGAGCCATTTCCTTCCACTTAGGAGTAAATGGTGGTTCTAGGGAGCCGGGCTGATGGGAGCGGCGGTCACCCGGTGGCTGGCACTCCTTCTGTCACGCCCTTGTAGGACCTCGCCGAGCAAACACGGAGATCCCAGTGTGCCGAGATTTGCAGGCTGCCTCTGTCTGCACCCACAACTCAATCACACAACCTGTCTGTGAGCGTAAAAACGGATTTTCTCTTCTAATGACTCCCTTAACTGAGCGGATGGCTGCCCTCCCTCAGGGCCCTGCGGGCAAGAGTGCAGGAGAAAGATGGCCCTCTCGCCTCTGCCTCCCTCAGCCCCTCCTCCCCAGTGTCTCTTTGAAGCAGAGGTGCCTAGATGGACACATTCCTTGATGGGCCCAGAGTGGGGAAGAGGGGAGAGTGCGCTGAGCGACAGGAGGTGGGCCGCATGGTCCCCTCGGGGCTCTCCCTCTCCTGCCAGCCCTATCTCAGCTCCATTAACCTTGCTCCCTGCGCTGTGTTAATGGGCTGAGAAGGACAGATCACCCTGCTCGTCGCGGAGAGGAGGGGCTGCTACTTGTTGCCAACCTCCCAGCGGCTGGAGGGCTAGGAGGGCAGCACTCAGCGCCCAGGCAGGCCCCGGCCTGTGGCCTGGCTCCCCACGGCACCCCCAATCCCTGCCCCAGGGCGACGTGAAGGGCAGCCTGATTCTGACAAGGCTGGAGAGAAAAGTCCTCCCCTGACCCTCAGAGCCCCTCCTCGACAGCTGGAGAGATTCAATAATGTCAGCTCGCTCAGTGTAGTAAGAGGCTTTGAAGAAGAAGCCCTTTGATTAGCTCCTCCACTCCTCCGGGCGGATCTCATAACTCACTCCTACGCTTGCGAGGAAGAGGAGGCCGCGTGGTGAGGCTCTGCGGAGGCAGAGGGACAAGCCACGCGGCAAGTTGGAAGCCACGGGCCTGAGCCGGGCAGAGACCCAGCACGGTGGCATCTCCACGGCCGTCCCTTGTTTGCAGCGTCCTGAGTGGGACACTTCTCCTTGCCACATTTCACAGAGCCATCTCTGAGAGTGGGACTGGACCCAGGCTTGTTGACTGAGGCCGGATCACAGTCTCAACGGACAAAGAAAGAAGAAAGCCATCGGCACGGGCCAGAGAAGTGAGAAGCCACAGAAGAGAAGGCAGGGAGGGTCTGGAAAGAAGAGCCATAAGCAATGGCCATTGTGGGGCCTTGCACACCACATCCTGAGAGCTCCCCTCCAGTCCCCACCTCACCTCGTCTTCCTGGGTAAGCCCCAGGCCCCAGCTCCCGTCCTGGGACGTTATCATGACTAGCCTTGTAGTGAATCTCCATGTTCGGGACAGGTTGGGAATAAGCTAGGGAAATAGCCCAGGGTTTCCCAAATTTACCTGATTCCAAATCACATGGGCAGTTTGTTAAACCTACATATTCCTGGGTTCTATCCTAGACCGAGGAACAGAGTCTCCAGGATGGATCAGTATATGCACTTTTCACAAACACCCAGAGCGGGTCTACCGGCAAGCTGGGGAAACATTGGCTGAGTACTCACATCCTCCTTAATTCATCCACGCAAGTCAGCTGAGTTGAATGTGTAAAACCACATTGCTTCAAAAAGAGGGGGAAGTGCTCATGCGGGGGTGCAGCCCAGCAAAAAGGAAGTTGCACAAATTTCTTACCCCTTCTGTTCCTCCCCAGCTCCAAGGCAGGATATTCGAAAAGTTGGAGCAGTTTCGCCCAGGATGGATAGGATATCCGTGACCCTTCCAGGACCATGAGCTCACTGCTGCTGGGTTACCGTCTTCAGTGGTAGGAAAGAGGAACGTTCCAGGTCTGTATGAACTCCGTTTGTCACCACATACTCATTTTCCTCTTCTTCTGTGGTGATAGAATTTTTAGCTGAACACATAACAGCCCAAATAAAGAATACATTTCCAGCCTCCCTTGCAGCTCTATGTGGCCATGCAACTAACCTGCGGCCAATGGGATGGGAGCAAAAGTAGTGTATGCAACTTACGGATCAAGGCTGGTGGAAAAGGTGGTGCCCTGCCCTCCCCCTCTCTCCCTTTCTGGTTAGAACACAGAGCTGTGGGGAGGCATCTTGGCTCACACGAACGAGGGTATATCAGTCAGACTTCTCCAGAGAAACAGAACCGATGGGATGTGTGTGTGTATACATACACACATATATGTAAATACACATATGTGTATAGAAGTATGTGTGTGGGGGCGCCTGGGTGGCACAGCGGTTAAGCGTCTGCCTTTGGCTCAGGGCGTGATCCCGGCGTTATGGGATCGAGCCCCACATCAGGCTCTTCCACTATGGGCCTGCTTCTTCCTCTCCCACTCCCCCTGCTTGTGTTCCCTCTCTCGCTGGCTGTCTCTATCTCTGTCGAATAAATAAATAAAATCTTTAAAAAAAAAAAAAAAAAGAAGTATGTGTGTGTATATGTGTATACATACACACATAGTAACATATATACTTGCATATATATTGTATATTTATTTATATATATTAATAGACACACATGTAGATATAAAGAGATGTATTATAAGGAATTGACTCATGCAACTATGGAGGTTGACAAATCCCAGGATCTGCAGTCAGCGGGCTGGAGCCCCAAGAGAGGTGAGGTGCCAGGCTGAGTCTGCAGGCCTGAGAACCAGGAGAGCTGATGGTGTGATTCTGGTCCAAAGGCTGGCAAGTTCGAGGCCCAGGAAAAGCTAATGCTTCGGTTCAGGTCTGAAGGCAGGGAAATGTCCCAGCACGAAGGCAGTCAGACAGGCAGACAGGAGGAACTCCCCCTTACTCCAGGGAAGGTCAGTCTTTTGTTCCTAGTTGGGCCTTCAGCTGAATGGATGAGGCCCACCCATATTAGGAAGGGCAATCTGCTTTACTCATCCTACCAATTTAAATGCTGAACCCATCCAAAAGCACAGAAACACTCAAAATAACATTGGACCAAATATTTGGGTACCCCATGGCCTAATCAAGTTGACACAGAAGATTAACCATCCCCAAGGGCAACCTTAGGGATGCCAGAGAACAAGACTACAAGGGCCTGGGTCCCTATTCTACGACACTCCCATACCAGCTCTGTGGTAGGAGAGAGAAAGAAATGGTTTTGTATAAGCCACTATTATTTTGGATTTTGTTACAGCATACTGCAGCTGACCCTCTCTCTTAACTACAGGGTCTCCGTGTAATTTTCACCCAACAGGGGTGTTCACCACGGCTGTCCCACTTTATGGCAGAACTCAAGTGTTCTAGAAGATTCCCCCACATCCCTCCTGTCCATCACAGCAGGACCTGCTCTTCATAGGTCCTTGTTCCAAGGGGCAGGACATGGGAAGGAGGAGCTGCCTCCTCTGGGTATATTCGTGGCATCCTAGTGTATTCCATACTCGGTGGATTTTTTAAAAAACCTTCCCTATATTCAACAAAGTTATTTTCAGTAATAATCATGAAATGAAACTAATAATAAAGTACAGAAAAGAAACACAAAGAATAAAAATGTTCCTATATTGAAATATATATATATATTTTTCAGTCCAATAAAAAATAATGACATTTTAGGTAACCAATTTTCTAGAAATTAATAAGTGAATTTTAATAAAACCCAAACATTTGCAAATGGAGCAATTTAGGCCATACTAAATTGCACCAATGATGTTATATTTTATCTTTTGGAAACATTCTTTACTTTTAAAACCATTAGCAATTAAGATTTTTTAAAGAATAGTAAATTTTAATTTTAAAGATTTTTTAAAATTAAGCAACATATTTCATCCATTTAAAAAAAGAATAGATAAAAGGATTTAGGAATTTTTCATCGGTGTCATCATTATTTGCACCTGTGGCATTGTATTTAATCAACAAGTATCTGCCAAGGTATTTGTTCCGTGCCCAGCGCTATTCTAGGCCTGGACAATGAGCAGAGAGCAAAACAGAAATGGCTGCCTTCATAGAGCCCAGTTCTAATGGGAGAGACATGGGCAAATATGGGAGTGAAAAGTGCCCCGAAGAAAACTAAGTCAGAGTCAGAAGGTGGGTGGTGACCGGGGTGCTGTTTCTGCAGGGGGCGTCAGGGAAGGTCTCGGTGAGGAGGGGGCAGAGGAGCCTTGGACCCCATTTCCTACTCCCCCAGCGCAGGGTGTCAGGCTCCCTGAAATTCAAGACCACAGGCCCTGAGCTGAGCACCTGTTACTAGGAGTGATAAGCACAAATGGACCATTGTGAACCCCAGGGCCTGACTACCTCTGAGTTCAGACACACATTGTGGGGAGACGCGGGGGCGGGGGGGGAAGAGACAGCCACTGCCTTCAAGGGGACGGGCAGGCACAGGAGGGAGGGCATAAGGCACACACCCAGGAGCAGAGGCACAAATACCAATTAGCATGAAGCAACGTGTCCATCTGTCAGGCCAACTGCACGGGAGAAGGGGGAGCATCAGTGGTGTCTATGGTGATCCCACATCCAAGTACAGCCCACATGTCTCAGGCTTCCTCGTTCAGGAAGTAAAAAAGGCGGTCCCACTAACCTGAATGCCTAAATCTCAAGGCTCCCAGCCCCCAGCTGCTGGTGGCACGAAGATCAGTTGTTTAGGGCGTTGTCACTGCTCCCATAGAGTCCGGAGACTCTTCAGGGAAGTCCCATGTTGGGCTCAGAGCCCCCCTGGCCTCGTTCTCCGCACCCACCACCCAAGTCCCAGGGCCAGCAGCATCCCTGAGGCATTACTTCTAGGGCTCCTTTCCACTGCTGGTATCTTGCCACTGCCAAGTTCACTAACACTGTAGTGAAGGCCTAGTTCGGAGCCCGGGAACGCGGCCCCTGCACTTGCCAGCCCTGGGGAAGCCGAAACTCGGTACTGTCGCCCTGGCAAAGTGAAAAGGGAAATGCTGCCAGCACAGAGAGAAGGACAAATGTTCTCCAGTTAGTCAAGCAGCAATCCCACTCCCCTGGACAGGGTCAGGGGATGGCCTCCACCACGGCCCCCATCCCTGGTGGCCATGCCAGAGCTGTCACAGTCCAGAGCAGGCTCTGCTCCGATGAGCACCCCCACCCCCTCACCCCGCTCCCCTGCTTCTCCCCCAGCGGCAACGCTGACTTTGCAAACCAGGAGCGTGTGTCTGCTCCCTCAGTCACGGGCGGTCACACGGCAAGGGGCCTGAGCACCCACATGTTACAGATATTTCAGTTCACGGGCACACATAGCTCCTTTATCTCAAACCACACGTGTGTCAGCGAGGGGCTGGGGCAGGAGGCTGGAAGCGTTAGCACGCCCCTCGGAGGTCCGGGACAGACACTGGGTCTGGCTTGCTGATACCTTTGTCACTCAGGTGAGTTCGTTTTGAGTGCCCCTGACATTCTCTCCCCTTACCTGCTTTCCTTTGGGTCTCATCCTTCCCACTGCTCCCTCCAGCCCCCCATCCACCGGCCGTGTTTGTGTCCACGCTCCGAGAGCAGATGAGATTTGTCTTTTAATCCCTGGAAGGTCCCTGTGCCTTCACATATGTGTTGGGAGAACCGCCCCCCCAAACAAGACCAATGGTCCGAAACATTCAACCCCAATACGAGGATCGGTGGGACCGAGTCCCAGCCGATGGCAAGATGCTCAGAATGTCCTGTTGCCCATGATGTGCATTTAGCTTACAAAGGGGAAAGTTGCCAAGGTCGGTGCTACCATCTTGAAAAACAAAACGCCTTTATGGACAATTGGTTGAATATACTCTGGCCCGTGCACACAGTACCATGCAGCTATAAAAAAAGAAAGAGGAAATCACTATGAATTGATATGGAGTGATTTCCAGATGTTATTGGGTGAAAAAAGCAAAGTGCAAAAAAGCGTCTGTGGGACGCTATCTTTTGCGTGAGAAATAAAGGAAAATAAGAAAATGTGCATAGATCAGCTTACGATTACAGAAGACACCCAGGAAGGGTAAACCAGAAAATAATGAGGTGGATTGTCTAGAGGAAGTGGGAAGGAATGGTGCTATAGATGGAATAGTTGTGTCCCCCCTCCCTGATTTCATGTGTTAAACCTAATCCCCAGTGGGATGGTATGAGGAAGTAGGGCCTTTCGGGAGGTGATGAGGCCATGAAGGTCGAGACCTCAGGAACGGGAAAACCCAGCAAAAAGAACCCGCAGTCTATGAACCAGGAAGCAGGCTCTCACTAGACGCCAAAACCTGCTGGTGCCTCCACCTTAGCCTTCCAGCTCCAGAACCGCGAGAAATTTCTGTTGTCTGTAAGACACTCAGTCCCTGGGATTCTGTTAGAGCGGCCCGAGCAGACGAGACAGGTGGGGTGGAAGGGTCATGGGAGAAAACAGTACCTCAGAGTGTGTCTTTTTTCTTTCTAATAGTTTTGACTTTTGTGAGCGTGTCAGCAGTCTACAAATTCCAAAAATAAATGAAAATTAATAAGAATGGGGAGAAAGGAAAAGACTGAAACAAATGAGCCTAATTATATTTCGAGTGAGGATTATAATCACATTGAAGGGGGAGAGAAGAGAAGGAACTAATCCGAGTAACTTATAAAAGTAGTTCTTGACTATTTACCCTTAATCTGGGGCAGGATAGGGTGTGTGTGTGTGTGTGTGTGTGTGTCTTGAGGTGTGTGTTTTGGGGTAAAGAGCCACGGTGTATGTAACTTACCACAAATGGTTCAGAAAAAAAACTATGTATGAGCATATATACATATAAAACTCTGTGTTCACATAGTGCGTGTGTGTGTGTGTGTCTGTGTGTGTGTGTGTGTCTTGAGGTGTGTGTTTTGGGGTAAAGAGCCACGGTGTATGTAACTTACCACAAATGGTTCAGAAAAAAAACTATGTATGAGCATATATACATATAAAACTCTGTGTTCACATAGTGCGTGTGTGTGTGTGTGTCTGTGTGTGTGTGTGTCTGTGTGTGTGTGTGTGTACACAGAGAGAGAATAAAGAACAAAGTAGATGTGGCATAAACTGTCAACAATAAGCAAATCTGGGGCGCCTGGGAGGCTCAGCCCGAAAAGCATCCAACTCTTGGTGTTGGCTCAGGTCATGATGTCAGGGTTGTGAGATCAAGCCCCGTGTCAGGCCCTGTGCTCAGCACGGAGTCTCCTTGAGGGTCTTCCCCCCTCCTTCTCCTTCCCCCACTGTTCCTCCTCCTGTGACCTCGTGCTCGTTCTCTCTCTCGCTCTCTCTCTCTTGCTCAAAAAACAAATCAATAAAATCTTAAAAAACAATGGTTAACTCTAGAGAGAGGAGGGTTAGCTTTCTATTAAAAATAAATACAATCGGTAAATCTGGGTAAAGTGTATGTGGATGTTCTTAATATTATTTTTAGTTTTGCGATGTTCGTGAGTTTGAAATTCTTTCCAAATAAGACGCTTCAAAATACCCTTAAATTTGCTTTGCACTTGACTTTTTTTTTTTTTTTTTTTTGGCATGCTCCAATGGGCTGGGACTCGTCCTTCTCCCAGCAACCCCAGGAGGCGGCAGAACACACATTGCTACTCTCTGTCCCGTTCTAGAGATGAGGAAGTGGAGGCACGAGAATGCTGAGCCACTGGCCGAGTATTACCTCCTGTCAAAAGGGGCGGGGACCCTCCCCCCAGGTGTCAGGCGTCGGCTTCCTCCTGTGACAGCCACACACACTCTCCCATCCTATCAGAATCCATTACGGTTCCTGCGAGTAATCTCTCTGGGAGGTAATGAGTTCCATAATTCTATTTCCGTAAGTTTATTACTCAGGCCTTTGAAACCCAACGCGGGAATCCGTTTCTTCACTGATCCCCCAGCCCCAGTGTCCCCTCCCGTGGCACTCCAGGGGTCTCTCATTTGTTCTCCCCAGGGCTGGGACACACATTTACTTCCGAACAGCTTGCATATTCTGTCCTTAGGTCCTATTTGTTTCTGTTTGTCTCCCTAAAGGGCAGGGACCAAGTATTGTTCCTCTGACCCTCAGCCCGGAGCTCTGTGCCTGGCCCTGAATGCTTGCCCAGTAAGTGGCTGCGGGGATGAATGAAACCTCCTCTTATTTGACCCAAACTCACCTCAATCAAGTCTCAAAGCGAGTCTTTCATCGTGGAATTGGAATTAAGCAGGATTCGAGTTAACACTGTCTTGGCTGGCCTACCTCCCCGCTCCTTTCTCTTTCTTGCAGGGGGTGGAGATGAAGGACGACTCCAGGCCACACGGAAGCAGAATGGCCCCCCACCCCCCAAATACAATAGGGAAGAGCTTCTTAGTGAAAGTGGTCCAGAGGGGAGCAGAAAGCACCAAGTTCAGGGGACGGAGTGGACAGAGGAGTAGAAATCTGAGGGTGGTGAGTAGGAACCTACCACTGACTGAGTCCCAGGCTCCACATGAGTCCGGGCTTCAGCCCTGAGGGAAGTGGGAATTTTGGTGGACCAACATTTAACACAGTCTAGGTGACGCCCTCCCCCATGCAAGTAGCCCAGAAAGCAGCCCGAGGAAGACCCACTGCTCGCCCAGCTCGGGGACCATGATGGATACGTCCCTTCCTGAGTCGGCATGCTCGGGGGCCGGGGGCTATGCTCTGTGGTCTTCCCAGCACAGCTCTGTATGAAGCGCGAGAAGGTGGCACTTCCAAATAAGCCCCTGGATTTGAGACAAGGCTGAAATCTTATTTGAAGGGATTTGCTTTCAATTTCATTTTTTTAAATGCATTTTTTAATAACAAGCCTATTCAATCAAAAAGGGGTATTTGACTGCTTGGAACAGCAGTGGGATCTCCCTCAATGTAATTTGGATCTTTTCCTAAACCCACTTCCTTTGATCCTGCCAGCTCAGATCTGTCTTCAGTCGGTAACTCACAAAGCCTGTCGTCAGTGGTGTAGATGAAACTCAGTTAGGAGCGTCCCTGAGTACATCTCTGGACTCATCCCTGTAAGGCAGGAGAGTAAGTTCCCACCCACTGGACACCAGCTAGGGACATCCCACAGATACTTTAAACGTTGGAGGGGGACGGACCCTGGGTCATATGGGCCCAGCCCCTCTCACAGCACTGAGACCCACATGGTCATCCTTCTGGACCACCCACAGGGATGGACATGTTCCAGATCCTATGGTTGACCTGTCCTGCCTCTCACAGAGCAGGAGGCCGGACGTTCCTGTTTTCTGAATCATGGAAGAAGCAATGAGCACTCCGATCTGATGGGCAAGTCCAGACACTCTTGGATTAACACTCCCAAGGACGCCAGGGAGGCCAGAAGTACTGCTAACCTCGGGGGTTGGGCTGCTCCAAGTCAGTCTTGGTTGGGCCGTAGGAGTCAGTTGAAGGTCAGAGAGCTAGAGGCCCTGGACCTCGAACAGATCTGAGTTAGATACGGCAGTTTTGCTTGGATGTCTCCAGTTCAGAAGAGGGAGCTGTGATCTAGGCCTCTGTGGCAAGCATCAGTGTCCGAATAATTCCGTGGCCAGGGACAGGAGATGGAGGCAGGGCCCCACAGCACAAAGACAAGCTGCAGGCCTTGGGAGAACTTGACCAGGGCAGGAGCCTGGGTGTCAGAGCTGACCGTGGCTGGCACTCCTAAGGTGGGGGCAGAAGATGAGGCAAGGGTCATACCAAGATTGGGCCAAGGCAGCCTCTTTGCTCATGGGTTCAAACGTGTGACACGTTCAGCTCAATGTTTTTCTAGAAATGTTCCAATTCTAGAAGAGGTTAGATCATTTGGTAATCATATGCACCTTTTCCAGTTCCGGGACAAGGACAGAGTGAGGACCTCATCGAAATTCAATGTATTCTCAACACAGTGGCCAGAAGAGCTCTCCTCTGTCAAACCTCCCTGTGGCTTCCCATCACACCCCCACCCTTACAGTAGCTGCAAAGCCCAGGGTGTTCTGGCCCCATTACTTCTTGGACAGCATCCCCTGTGGTTCCCCCACTTCGGTCAAGCCGGCCTCCCTCCATTCCCCCAGCTCGCCAGGCCTGGGGGCTTCATGCTTGCTGTTCCCTCTGCCTGGGTCTGCTTCTCCCAGATGTCCCCATGGCTCTAGCAGTCTGCTGAAGCATCATCTCAGATGCCCTGCCCACCCGATTTTAAATTACAACACCACCACACTCCCTGTGCCCCTCCCCTAGTGTAGACCTTATTTCCCATCTGATGCACTCGGTGTTTAAATGATCTGCTTATCACCTGGCTCCCCCAGTGGAAAGCGAAGCTCTGTTATGGTTGGAATTTTTGACTATTTCACTGACCACTCACTCATGACGACTTAGAAGAGGGCCTGGCACACAGTAAATACGCCAAAATAGCCGTAGAATGAATGAAGATGAAGAAGGTGAACACTGCTGGCTCCTAGCTTGACCAGCCGTGTCAGCCTGGACCCCTATCTGACCACCTTCTAACAGGGTTCCTCCCCCAGGCCTCAGATTGGCCTAGCTCAGCTCCTGCCTCCTGATTCCCCTGCCTGCCTTCTGCCCTCTCCCACTGCCTAGGTCAGTCCTGCCCCATCCCCATGATGGCGGAGGGGCTGAGACACATGGGCCTAACCTCAGCATTTCCCCATTTCCCACAGCATTGGGTCCACCTCTCCCTGTAGCAACCATCCTTGATTTGGAGACAATTAAGCAACCCAGTCCCTCACGGCCCCTTTCAGGCAAAGCAATCCCAATATCATAAATATATATGTGTGTGTGTGTGTGTGTATCCTGGACCATGATACTCAGGCAAATAAGCCATCAATTTGGTCACAGCAAGTGACCCTCTAGTCACAAGGGATGCCACGCCCAATAGAAGGCTTGTGCGGGCAGGCAGTCTTCCTTCCCAACAAAGACCTGTCTTGTAACCCTCGGCCATGGGCCAACCCAGCCGAGGCCTCCTCCCCACAGACTCATCAGCAAGCCAACACAAAAACGAGCCCCTTTTTGAGCCTGCTCCCTAAATCAAAGGAACTTCTGCTTTCAGAATCATAAAGTACGTGACGGCCCAGAAGAGAAATTCAGTAGACACACGTCCCATTCTGCCAGAGCAATTCTTTCAAGGCTCACCGACGTTAACATTCAGAGCTGGTGTCTAAACAGCCCCGCACAGACTCAAGGATTCCTCAAAGCAGTAGAGCAAAACAGAAACACCAGCCATCTGTCTCTTAAAATCTAGGAGGGGCACCCGTCGCTGGGAAGCCACGCGAAGGCAGGTTTCCAGTGGGGGATGTGCCATACCGAGTTCTGGGGGCAGGATCTTTCTGGAAGCCTTCCCTCCACTGCTCTGGGTGGGAAGCAGGCGTAGGTCCCACCCACCGCCCGGCCCCCTCCACGTCCACTGGTCACAGCGGTGTGGGACCCCGTGGGAGCCAGAGAGCCTTGCAAGAATGCTGACTGGGGAGAACGGATCCAGGCCCAGGGACGGCCCCAATCATTCTGGGCCAAATTCAGTTGAAATGAGGCACTTTTCAAAAACAATTTCTAGGTAAGCGGTGGAGAAAATAAGATCTCTCTGAACACGTGGAGCAGAGAAAGGAGCAGCCCGACGAGTGTCGAGATGGGTCCTCGGCCATCGGGGCGGGGGGGCGAGCCCGGACGACCGCTCGGTACACACCTTCGAGAAGAGGCACCGGCTTGGACAATGACTTGTGTGTGTTGTCATGACGATGAAATTGAAACTGGGATAAACAATAGCCACTCAGCCAGCAGCCTCACCTCTGAGCTGACCTGTCATTACGCCAGCAGCTGCCTGGGCCTCAAGCAGGCATCAGGAGATGAGCACCTTGGGGGCAGGCTTTCATAACAGGTGGCCAAACATAAGGCCGGAAATCAACTGGGCCTTTTTGCTCCTTCTCGAGCTCAACTAGGGAATCCAGCGGCCTCCTAGAAAGGGTCCCCCGAGCCTGTGGAGGGACAACAAAACACAGGAAGTTAATGCGATGGGCCAAAGACCCACAGCATGCCAGCAGAGAAGGCCAAGAGCTGGGACCTCGTCCTAAGTTCAAAACCTCAGAAATCGCTGCTCACGGAGGGGGGGTAGCACTTTTCAGGCTCAACAGGACTTCCCGGCATTCCTCACCAAATGGACCAATGCAAAATTGAATTATTCTCTGTGTTAGAACTTGAAAATCTCTCTGTAGTTCCAAGACAGATGCAAATACACAGTCCTGGGGCACTCTGTCCCACCCTCGCTGCGGGCTCTGCTTGCCTCAGACTCCCAGCCTCAGCCCCCACCCACATCTGCCGGAACTGAGCTCCAGGAAAGAGAATTAAATATGCCCCACAGGGCTCAACTTGGCTTTAAAAAATGGTATTGTTATTTATATTTCATAGGGGCTTCAGAAAAAGCAGCAAATCCTAGGGCATGGCAGAAATGTAAATGCTAACTGATTGTTATTCTTACAGAAACTTAGAATTCAAAAGTTTAATCATCCTCATTAGCATAATTTGGGTGACTTCAGTCCATAACCTTACCCTGGAGTTGATTATTTATGGCGCCCTGAACAGAAGTCGAAAATTAACTTTGATTTAATGTAACAATTCCATCCCCAGTATAATTCATAATGCAGATAACGTTTGTCAAAAATAAATCAAGCTGCTTCGCCCATCTCAGAACAGGAAACCCAAAAAGGAATAGAAAGAGAATCCCGAATCTTTGGTTTCTGTGGTTGTTCCCACTCGCCCTTCCCCTCCTCAAGTCTGTGCCTGCCCAGGGACGGGCTTTGGAGTAGGCTGGGGGTGTCGGTGTGCAGAGAAATCTATGGATCAAGACAGACGGACCAGGTGGGAGTGGGGATCCCTCTGGACGGACATCTTGCTACTCTTGAGGGTTTTATATCCAAGTAAGCAGCTTTCTTTTTTTTTTTTTTTTAAAGATTTTATTTATTTATTTGACAGAGAGAGAGAGACAGCCAGCGAGAGAGGGAACACAGGCAGGGGGAGTGGGAGAGGAAGAAGCAGGCTCCCAGGGGAGGAGCCTGATGTGGGGCTCGATCCCAGGACTCCGGGATCACGCCCTGAGCAGAAGGCAGACGCTCAACGACTGAGGTACCCAGGCGCCCCAGCAGCTTTCTGAGAAGACGCAATGAGAACACTTACCACAGGGGGCTAGTCTGAAGGAAAGGCTGTGTGTGGAGAGCATAATCTAATGCTTTGCATGGGTTTGAGGTATACCCATCTATCCTGCATGCCTGCACTCCGTCCTCGCCACAATGGCTAGGGCCGATGGACACTGAGGCCCGCAGAAGTTAAGCAACTTGTCCACATCCCACGGTTGGGAAAAGGCAGTGCTGGTCCCGGAATGCTGGTCTTCCGGCACCATCGGTCAGCAGCAGGGAACGAAGGAGCCTGGCTAAGCAGTCTGCCTCCTGGCCCAGGAAGGCAGAGTGCTTATGCACCCCATCAAGGGCTGGGGGTGACAGTGGGAGACACCGCTCCCGGAGCAGACAGGAGACATCCTCAAGACAGCATCAGCTTGCCAATTTCCAAGAACTCAGAAGTGGCATTCACTACTCTTGCTTTCTAGAAAAACTCACAAGATGGAGGTTTCCCACTCATGCAGCCAAAAGGAATGTATAGAACCTTCCCTGAGGAAGGGGTCAGAGTCATGCTGGGATCCCCTTTATCCCACTTCACAGAAATTTGCCTCGGAGCTGTCCCACGCTCTCTGCCCAGGAAGAAATACCTTTTCACGGGCAGCACCAAGGAGCCGGGCTGGCGTGGCTGGGCAGGCTCTCCCTCCGTGCTAATTCTCTGTCTGGACTGCTAAAGCCACCCAGACGTGCCAAGTTTTAGTGGCAACAGGTTTGTCTGCCAGTAACCAGCATCCTCTGCTTCCTCTTGCAAGCACCTACAGGCTGGGCAGTGCCAGCTCCCCTGTCCCTGCCAGGCAGCGCCGAGGCTCCCTCACAAGGGGCAGCAGGGCAGTGCGCCAGCAGCCAGAGCCTTGGCCAGTGGCTGGCAGGAAAGTGACCAAACTCAGACGATGCCATTTGGCTCTTTGGCTTCTGCGGTGGAAAGGAACTGGCCGAGAAGAGGTAGAAGCTGTTGGCAAACTGTAAAGTTTGGGTTCTCTTGGTCCTGACTCAGTAGGGATGACCGTGAGCTGGCACGGCTTTTCCCTGTGTGAGTGTGTGCGCGTGTACGTGTGTGCGCGTCCTCGTGCTTAATCGCATAGCTTTAACAGTTATCAAATTCAGACGAAACCAGGCCACCTGAAACTAACATAACTCTGTATGGTAATTAACCGGAATTAAAATAAAAACTTAAAAAAAAAAAAAAAAAAGACAAAACCAGGCCGAAAGATGCGTTGTGAAACAAAGCACCCAGGACCTTGGATCAAATTGTGACCAATCTCAGATTGGGTCCCCGTGATGCCAGAACAATGAATGGATTCATCCAATTAGAACCACCAGTTGGTTCATCTAATTCAAATAACCACCTGATCCCACCAATGGGGAAAAAAAATGTCAGTTGTCAGAGCGTTTGTTGCCAAACACTCAAGGAGGTGGCTCTCTTTGATGTTTTACCAACTAAAGGTTAGGATGCTTTGGACCCACCTCTTCCAGGGTGTCACTTTGCTGAACGAGAGGCTGCTCCTTCCGTTTCTGAATACGCAACGTTGATAATAACAAGAATGCATCCGGGCTGCATCTACCACCAGCCAACTCTCTCTTATGTTCTCCATATATGTTCTTCCAAGTAACCGTCACAACTCTATGAAATCAGTATTTTTATCATCCTGACTTTAAAGCCGAGAACACTGAGGTTCAGAGCAGTTGAGTAGCTTGCCTAAGGTCACACAGCTAGTAAGTGACATATTCAAGGCCCAGACCCATATCCATCCAGTTTCTCTCTTTACACTTGCTTACATGGACGCAGTTGTCTCCCAACTAGATTGTAAGCTCATGGCAAAGGGATCTGGGGTCCCACATCTAAAACAGTGCCGGCATACAAGCACAGAATTGGCTTTCAATGAATATCTAATAAGTCTGTAAATGATTGAATGAATAAATGAATGAACCCCATCATCACTATGTCATGACACCAAAGAGCTTCACAGCCCCGCCCCCGACCTGAAGACCCCAGCACAGAGTAGCTAAGGATGGGCATTGGGGTGTGATGTTCCTAGGGGGCAGGGGGGAGGTGTGCCCATGCCCTCTGCTCTCTGCAGGGTACAGGAGGGCAGGGACTGCCTGCCATCTTGTCTGCTGGGTATTGCCCCCACCACACCACAGTGCAAGTTTCCCATCAGCCATGCGTCTCCCTAGCCCCTGTGCTAGGATGCCCCGTGCCTCTTGGCACCCATTATCATGGCCCAGGCATCCATGCTCCATCTTCGCAAATGGACAGCAGAGGGCTTTGGCAATCTTGGCAATCCTGCCAGACAAGTCTCTACCTGAACTTTGGCTCAGCAGATGACTGGATGGAGGAACCAGAAAGGAGATCTAGAAAGGAAGGTGACTTCCGATTTCTCATCCCTAACTACACAGGGCCAGGGGAAAGGGACATGCTAATGGCAGTGGGGGAACAGCAATGGGAATACACCTGTTTTGGACAGATAGGAGCTTGGGTCTCCCATTCACCCCCTTGCTTCCAGGTGGGCCTGCACAGAGCTCACCTGGGACAGACCTGTTCTTCCACAGCCCCCAGACAGGAAGCTCTCTGATATCATATCTATCCACCACTTTCAGAACTGCGGCCTCTCCCTAGGGGCAAGGCCACAGGAATGGGGAAATCAACAATCTGATGATTCTCTCCAGGGCTCAGGGTGGAGCCAGCATCAGTTCTCAGCCTAGCTTCTCAAATACATGTGCTGTTACTGCTGCTGTCTTCAAAGACCCTGCCTCTATTTATGCCTCTGTTCCTTGCTCCTCCTCCTAGGACAAAAGACACCGAATAAATATGAAGGCAGGCTTAACCCCTCCCTGGGCAGGGATGGGAATTTGCCAGAGTTGGGTAAGAGCAGAAAGCTTGCAAGACAAATACCTTGGGCTTGCAAAATGCTTCATATTTGACAAAGCATTTTCTCACTCGAACCCTGCGGCTGTGAGATATTAAGTCCGTATGACAGATGAGAACACAGAAGCTAGGGGGTGCCTGGGTGGCACAGTGGGTTGTGTCAGGTCACGATCTTGGGGTCCTGTGATCGAGACCCGTGTCCAGCTCCCTGCTCAATGGGGAGTCTGGTTCTCCCTCTCTGCCCCTCCCTGCCCCACTCCTTCTCTCTCTCTCTCAATTAAATAAATAAAGTCTTTGGGAGGGGGAGAAAAAAAGAACACAGAGGCTAGGCCAGGGCCACAAAGGTTATTCTAAGCCACCCTTCCTCTCCTCATTACCTAGGTTCTCAGCCCCCGGAGAGCAGGAGAAGAGACAGTGGTGCTAACTGGACACATTGCCCACTTGGGAGAAGGTCGCGTGTCACTAAGCCTGCTGTGCTCTGCTCTCCCTTGGCTCTGTGAGGCCTGGGGCAGATAAAGGGCCTGCCCAGTTAATTCTGTGTACCATGGGGAGCCCAGACAGTTAGTGGAACAGTATTCTGGGTGTGTCTGTGAGGATGTTACAGGAGGGGATTACCATCTGAACCCAGAGAAGGAAGCAGGCACACTGCCCTCCCCCGCGTGGGTGGGCCTCATCCAATCAATGGAAGACCTGAATAGAACAAAAAGGAGGAGTAAGAGGAAACTCCTGCCCTGTGTCTCTGGAGCTAGGACTTCCTTCTCCCCTGCTCTGGACTGGATTGAAACATCCATCGGCTTCTCCTGGGTCTTAAGCCTAGCGTCTCTCGGGCTGGACGGATCCCACGGGCTCTCCTGCAGATCGAGCTTGCCCATGGCAGGTCTGGGACTTGTCAGCCTCCATAATCACGTAAGCCAATTCCATACTGTAACTCTCTCTCCATTTCGATGTATCTGTGTCTATACCTATTGGCTGTTCCTCTGCAGAATCCTGACTCTTACAGGGTCCTGCACAGGCCCTGACTGGGGAGATGAGCTGCAAAGCCAGGCTGAGGCGGCCAGGCCGCCCAACCCGGCGTCAATCAAGAGAGGCAGTGTTCTGTGCTCTCTGGCAAGGACTCCTCCTCAGAAGCTCCCCTTTCTCCCACAAAGCATTTCTTCAAAAAATATTCATTGACACCCGCCTTGTGGCCGGCGCTGTTTTTGGAGTATGGGGATATCCGTGAATGAAACAGACAAAGGTCCCTGCCCTCATGCCACTCAGTTTCCATGGCAAATGTAATAAGGAAATTAGATAATATATTACAAGGCGAGAAATAATATGGAGAAATTGAAGATTGCCGAGGGTGAGGGGGACTGGGTGGGGCGAGGTGGGGGACAAACCTGGTGTTGGTCGGGAGATCCAGGAAAGCCTCAGGGGAAGTGAGGTTTGAGGGGGAGCTGGAGGGGGCAAAGGAGACACCCAGCAGGGATTTGGAGGAAGGGCACTCCAGGCATGGAACAGCCAGTGCAAAGGCCCTGAGAGGAGAGATGCCTGGCGGGCACAAGGAACCCCAAAGAGGCCAGTGTGGTTGGCAAGAGAGGGCAGAGGGGCAGGTGACGGGGATGAGGTCGCAGAGGCGGGAGGGCATGGGGTCACTGGAAAGCCCTGAAAGGGGAGCCTTGGCAGGGCTTCTGACAGAGGAGGAGACGATCTGCTTTAGGCTTTAAAGGGATCTCGTTGGCTGTCCTTTGACCCCTTTTACAGGGAGGGTCAAGGATAGAAGCAGGAAGAGGAGTCAGGAGGCTTTTGCCCAAATGCAGGCCAGAGAGGATGGTGGCCCTGCCCAAGGTGATGTCAGTGGTCAGATTCCAGAGTGAGTCAGACAGCAGGTGGAGAGGAGCCCCCAGAGCGGAGCAGGCATGTTCCGGTCTTGGGTCCTTCTGCTCTCTGCCCAGGAACATGCCTTACAGACACCTTTGTCATCCCCCCCGCCCCGGATATCCCTAGTCACAGCTAGGAATAGTTTTTATGGACAGAGTTGGGGAGGATAAGAAGGCCAAGCACAGTCAGTGGTGTGCTGATGAGTGTTCAACGACTGGCTTTCCAGGAAAAAAGATGTGGGCGTATGTGCGTAATTTTGCTGATATAAAAAATAGGTTGCATATATTTTACAAATACCGATAAAATGTACACTACCCTTTACTGTAAATTCTGCAGAGCCAGTGGGCTCTCACGAAATGCTTCTGTTGATTTTTGCAAAACTCGAACCTGTAGCCAACCTACGGTTGCAACTGACAAATGAGAGTAGTTCCCACCTGAATGTTGGTTGATATTTGCATTTACATTAACGGGTCAAAAGAAAGAGAAACCACCAAGATGTTCATTGGAACTTTTTTCTGTTTGTCACCAATGGGAGCGACTTCTTCCCTGCCTCTGATAATAGTCTTCAATTACTGCAAGAATATTTCCTCAATTTTTGGTGCCATTTACAATGTAATAGCTACACACACGAAACACTTCTAAGTTCAATCTGCATTATTAAGATTTTCCCCATCACGCACTATGTGCGTCTAAACACATAACAAAACAGTAAATGAAGACCCGACTTAAAGCATCTGTTAATTTCCATGGTGTGGGGACTCCCACCCTGGCTGATTTCAACCTACCAACATGACATCATTGGACGCGGATTTGGAAAGAGATGCTTACCCACGTGCCATTATATGGTATTTCCAACATACAGATACAGTTGATGTAAATAACCTAGGAATATAGATAATAGTAAAATGGGGTAAAATAATTAGGACTTAGTGATGAGTTTTGAGTATTTATTACCTTTGTGTTTAATATAACTTACTGGATTGTAAGTGTGTATAATTTAATTTTTAATAATGGCCGTGTGTATCAACCAGCTTGCAAACTCACTGTAAGTTTAACAATCGGTGCTCGCGAGCCAATTCAAGGCAGCTCTAGCACCCCGTCGACTGTGGGGTACTTTTTCAGATATCACCCATCTTCCCTACTGAGAGATCCGGGAGCTACCTGTCCAAGAAATGGGGGAACTGAGGCGGAGGGGGTGAGGTGAGACGCAGCTGAGGTCCTAGAGCAAGGGTGGCCTCAGGGAGGCGTGGCTGGTCTCGGGTGGGGGAAGGTGGGGGAAATCCGAGAGAGCCAGAGGCAGTTTTGGACGAGGGCGGTGAGGTCCTCGGAGGTTGTGGATGCAAGGGAGTTCAAGGCCACGCTCACATTGCCACCGCCAGCTGCCCTCATGCTGCCTGGGCCCCCCTCTTCGAGTGCGATCTGCTTGGTGAATCTTTGGGAGAGGCAGCCAAACCCACGTTGGAGGCCGTGGCTGATTAACGAATTAGCTGCAAATCACCCGCCAATCAACATACATAACAAGATCGTCCATGTGATGGAAGGTCTGCCGGTACCAGCCTGCTCCCGGAGTCAGCGTATGGGGATCAGGCCACAGGGAGTCCGCTGGAGTGTCTGGCCCCATGGGCCCAGGGCACTAGTCTTGTATTGTCCCAGAACTTAGCGAAGGGCCAAGAGAGGGGTGGAGAGGCAGGAGCTGGCAGCCCAAGGATCACAGCTGCACCTGCCGGGTAGGACCTGCTCTCCCCCGTGACAGCCCCCGCCTCATCCCCCTCAAACCCTCAGCGTCCTGTTTCAGTTCCCCAAGTTCCTTCTCTACTCACCAGTGCCCCCAGACTTGACCTTCTGGGTCACCGAAGTGAGAGTCATCGTAGCAATGTCAGGCCCTCCCGAGCTCCCCAGGCTGACCCAGGACTTGAACGTGAAGGGAGAGCAGTGTGTCCTCCCGAACAATCAGAGGATGAGCAGTGACCTTGAGCACGCTCGCCCTGAATTTGGCTCAGCTCAGAAGCCAGCAGGTGTCCTCAGGTGCTGGATCCTGCAAGAGGCGAGGGCTGCCGGGAGAGAGGAGCCAGGGCCTGGCCAGAGAGCAGGCCATACCCTGGCTTCTAACCGCCCAGCCCAGGGCCATCTCTTCTGAATCCATTAGCTGCGTGACTGTGAGCGGATTAAAACACTTCTCTGAGTTTCCAGTTTCTTCGTGTTAAAAAATAAGCTAATAATACAATGCGTGCTTGGCTTTCATAAATTTAGTATCTGTCCTTTGTTTGCTGTTGTTTTTAACTATCTAATAACCTGCCTGTTTGTCTGGGAAGCATCCACTCGCTGGCCCTGTCTGCCTCCCCAAACGTCCTTGGTCTCCTGCTTCACCAGTCCTGGTGAAAGCTTGGAAAGACTGCCCAGTGTCTCCGTCTAGCCTCCTGCCCCCCACTCCTCAGTCCAGAAGCTCGTTCCCCCAATGGGACTTGGAATCTGGGTGCCTGTGGCTCACGCCTTGCGAGCACAGGCTCCACACCGGGGTCTGTGTGGCCCTGAGTGGGCCAGCTCTGCCCACTCTCGTGATGTCCATACTTTACCATCCTTGGGGATGAGGCAACACGTGGGCCTGGGGGTCCCCCAGACCATGGGGCTCGGAGCTGGTTCTGCTACAGTGGTTACTGAGGGCAAGCAAGCAATGGGCTTTTCTCCCTCCAAGTCTCCTTCCCGCCTTTTTCACGCGGGGCCTTATGGAAGATCACCCGGGGCCACAGAGGACTGCCTGCCTGGGACTGGGGGCGCGTCTCCATCCTGCTCTCCCCTACCTGCCCACCCCACCGCCTCAAATTTCCCAGCCACTAGTGGCAGCTCAGCTCCAGGAAGGAGCTGAAATCAGGCCCAGCTCAGCCTTGGGCAACTCCTGGAGGGGAGAAGCAGTGGGAGGTGAGCTGCAGGCTGGGAGGAGTAGGGGTGAGCAGCAGATAAAGGGAGGCCGACACCGGAATGGGAAGGTAGGAGGGGAAGAAAGCGCTGACACAGCCCTCTGTCTGTGAATTTTGGCCATAAATCACTCTCAGGAGCACCCGCGAGCCCTCCCAGCTGGAGGGAGGAGATTCTAGAAATCCCACATTCTAAGCCTAGAACATTCTCCTGGAGGGCTGGGAACCTTGGTCAGCTCTCTGTTCTTGCTGGGGGGCCTCAGTTTACCCCACTGCAAAATGGGGAACACTGGCCCCCTCCTCTTAGGCTCTGTGTGGAGAGAACGTCCCCAGGCGCGTTGAGGTCCCCACGCAGAGGTGTGTACCTAAGCAATGGGATTGTTATTAGTGATTATCGTTCCTGACAGCATTAGCAAAAAAAACAAAACAAAAAAAACAAAAAAAACCCAGCACGCTCTGGAACATGCTTGCTCTGGGGCGTGGAATCATATCTCATGTTTACCTAGTGCCTCACAGCATGAAAACCCCAGTCATGCGGATTTTTCTCATTTGATTCCCACAACAAGGCAGCAATGCAGGTAAGGCGGAGATCCTTCCCCTGGTTTTACAAACGGAAAATTTTCCGTTTCTAGAGGCGAAAGGGCTGCCCCAGGCCGCCGAACCAGGTCGTTTGGGGAAGCAGGAACAAGAAACACATTTTCCCTTTCTACTGCCTCAACTCAAGATACTGGGAAACAGGAAACAAGCCAAATCCTGGGAAGGGGGGTGTCACAGGACTTTAGGGTCCAGGTTTGGCTCCCAAATGTCCTGCTTACCAGTGGAGTGGCCTCAGCTACTCCCCGGTATAATGGAGGTCATAGAAGCAGCCCCCATGTCCTGGGGTCCCTTGGAAGGGTTTGGAGAAATAATGGATCAAGAACTCAGCAAATTCCCGGCACAGAGTAAGTGCTCAATTAACGCCAGCAACCGGCTTTCTCATTCTTAAGCCTCGAGGAAAAGGGAACGTGCCCTTGGTTTGCTTGCCAACTAGAGGCCGAGGGATGGATGTGGTGACTGCCCCCCAACTCAGTTCTCTTCCAGTTTGAGGGACCCAGAAAGTCCTTTCCATGGTCTTTCTCACTTCACCAAGGTGATGGGCGTCCTGACCTGAAGCGGAGGGAAGCAGGGATCTGGACCCTGGTTTTGGAGCTGATCGGAGCCCAAGGCAGGCCCAGGAAAGAAGATCTACTTCTCACCGAAGCCATGACTTGGGAGGAAGCTTGGGGCAGTGCCAGCAGCATGAGCTCTGGGTTGCGGCTGATCTGAAAGCTAGCTCTGCCTCAGTTTCCTCAACTGTAAAGTGGGGTTATAGTTCCGTAGCGAGGATTGTATGCGGTTGTCTGGTAAAGGGGTTCCCTCTCTTCCTTCACCGTGGAGGCCAGACCACCAGGCAGAGCTACCGAAAGAACCGGTCTCCGTTTCTGTAAACGTCCTTGGGTAGGGTTGCCGGGGCCGGGACCCTCTAGTCAGGCAGGACTGACAGATGGGAGTGCCGGCCACAGGAGCACGCAGGGGCCTCTCCCACCTCGTCAGGCCATGGCGACCACCTCCACCTTTCAGGAGGTACCCACCCACCGGACACTATGACCCTCAGCCACTGCTCTGTCCCCCTCCACAGCTGCCTGAGTGCCCTGGTCCCTGGCCTTCCTCCAGGGTCCCCTTGGCCTCCATGCCACACACGGGCATGGCACATGGCCTCCTCCTGCCATCCTCACCCCTGCGGAAGGCCAGCCGGTCAGGCGACGTGTTGTGAGACTCTGAGGTTTCCGCTGGTAAGTGGTGTAATTTAGCCTGGGTTCTGTGTTTTGATTTTGCCCAGCTGCGTCTGTGTGTAGATTAATCCTGTTAACTTGCGGAGCAGGGCGACCTGCTGTTTATCAAGAGTGCTTGTGTGATTCCCTTTTGAGACGGAGCCACCTTCCCTGGGCGGGGAAGCCTCCGGTTTTCTTCTGCCCACGGGTCCGGGGAGAGGCCTTGGCGTCCACCGAAGGGGCTGCCGGAGCCACCCGCGTTCCACCCACCAGCCTGCACCGCCTCGTTCACGCTCAGCCCCTCCCAGGGTCCCACTTTCACGGCAGGGCCTTTGGTCTGCTGCATCTCGGAGTCTAGAAGGTTCCAAGAACGTGGGAGTGGCTGCTCTCCAAAGCCAGCGGGAGGCAGCTGCTCTGTATGTTTGGAAACCCATCCTGACCCTCAGTTTCCTCAGCTGTAAGATGGGGTGAATGATACTCATTCCCACCTAAGCAGACACTTGCCCTGAGGGTGACATGGGAGTATTGGTTGCCAGCACTTTGACCAGAGTCAGCCCTGCGGAGTCGTCAGGCACAAGGCCCGAGCGGGGTGTGGTGGGCATCATGGGAAGCAGGGTTGGGCTCGGCTGAGATAGATAAGGAACCAGTATTATTCCCATTTTGCAGGTGAGGCAACTGAGGCCAGAGAACTCGAGTGACCCTACATCTGTGAGATCCTGGAGCTGAGAGCCACCGTGGTGCATTGCCTGCCCAAGGCAGACAATCAGGGTGTGTTGAATGAATGAGTGACCTCACTGACAAGGACACCTTACTACCCCACGAAGCAGTCTGCTCTACTGCGGGATGCTTCTAGTTCCTGCAAAATTCTCTCTTTCACTGAGTTAACATTGCCTGCCCTTTATCATACCTCCTTCCCCCTGGCCGTGGTTCTGCCCCGTAGCCGTCTCCTGATGCCGAGGGGCTTGGGTCACCACGGCTACCTCCACTCCCTGGATCCGGAGGGGCCCTCCCTCCCCCACTCACATCCTCAGGCACAAGCCCAGCCCTGCCCAGGGACCACAGGGCTGAGTCTGGGCAGTGACCACCTCCCCCTCGGTACAGAGAGAGCCAGATCCCCCTCTCTAGAGAGCAGGTGCTAAGGCCTCCACAGGGAGATGAAGCTCCTGTCACAGTGATGTGGGAGCCACGGGTACTGGCTTTGTAACCCCCACCCGCCACCGGGTCAGGTTACGGCAGGAGCAGGACGCAGGTGGGAGCTGGCAGACGGGAGGGGGTGCACACGGGGAGACGCTCATTCCAGCAATCTGAGCAATGCCACGCTTGGCTAGCTCTGTAAGTGACATTGCTTCGGAGCTGACCAGTCGTGGCCCCGAGGCTGACCTGACTAGACGGCTGTGAGACCCAGTCTCAGGCTGTGAGGCCTCCACAGCACTTGGTGGGCAGGTGGGCAGGGGGTGGAAGAGACTTCAGGGCATGAGCCTCCCCCCCCCTCCCCGCATGGCAGCGCAACCAGCCTGTCGTGAAGTCTGGCAGGGGAGCGCACCCGAGTCACCTGCCGGCCCCTCCAGACACTACAGGAAGTCTGCCTGTCTGCAGGAATCATCCTGCCCCAGCCACCTGACCACAGCAGGGGTCCCAGGACAGGGACCCCTTCTGTCTGCCCTTGAGGAGTCAGGGCGGGTGGGACAGGCTGGGACTGCTCCCTCCTGCCTCTGGGGCTGAGACCCTCAACAATCCAGACCCAGGACCTCTGGCCGTGTGCTGGATGCCGAGGGAGCTCCCCCTGACCCCGGGAGCGATGAGAGACATCGGTTCCAACAACACCTTCAAGTCAGTGTGACAGTTTCGAGCCTGGGGTGGGGGCCAGGGTGAGCCAAGCTCGAATCCCAACCTGCAGGTCACTTCACTGCCCCGGCCTCAACTTGGTTTCTGTGAACGGTAGATGAGTGATGCTTATCTCGCCGCGCACAGGAGTCCTTCGAGCCGATCTCAAGAGCTTGCATACCCTGTGACTCTATTTATTGGACTTTCTTGAAATAACAAAATGAAAGAAATGGAGAACAGATAGGTGGTTGCCAGGGGTCAGGGAAGAGGGGGCAGGGGGAGGTGAGGATATCTGTGGAAGGACAAGAGAAGAGACCCTCGTGGAAAGAATGGAAATCAAGGAGGCGCCTGGGTGGCTCAGTCCATTTAAGCATCTGACTTCAGCTCAGGTCATGATCCCAGGGTCCTGGGGTCGGGTTCCCTTCCCTGCTCAGTGGGGGGTCTGCATATTCTGCATCTCCCTCTGCCCCTCCCCCCACCCCGTGCTTGTGTGCTCTGTCTCTCTCAAAGAGATAAATACAATACAATAAAAAAAGAATGGAAACCAAGGTAATGCTCTGCGCCTGGACCATGTCACCGTCAGTAGACTGCTTGTGATATCATACTTGGTTTTGCAAGATGCTGTTATGGGGGCAACATGGGATCTCATTGTGCTCTTTGTTACAACTGAGTGTGAATCTTCAACTGTCTCAAAAAGCTCAATTTTTTGAAAACACTTATTTTATGTCTGATGAAGAATGAGCATCTATAATATTCACTATTCGTGCTCCCCATCACCTTGGGCTCCTCTATGAATAGGTGTGGCCTGGGAATTGGCATCATATAAAACTGTCATGGCAAACGGGGGGGGGTAAGAAGAGCCTGACTAGGTGTTTAGCATTTTTAATTTCCCTGCCCGCCATGAGTGCCTAATATATGCGCAAGTGACGGAATGAGTAAGTAAGTGAATGAACAAATGTCCATTACAGCAAGTCAACTAGTAACCTCTCCAGAGATGCAATGAAATGGACTTAAAGCAAGAGATACTTGGGATAGACTCAGGACAGATCTTGCGGCCCCGAGACTGGCCAGCCCGAGTCCCTGCCTGGTGGTGTCCACCCCGGGCTGCACCGTGGGCTGTGTCAGGGGAGGGGGAGTGGGCCGCGGGCCTCCAAGGACAGCAGTGCGACAAACTTTAATTAGCGGAAGAGTAAATTACATCGGACGAAGAGAGCCCCGGCTTCTCCCGACGGCGTGGGGAAAATGGAAGCCTAGCATTTTCAATTTAAGGTTTAGTTAGATAATACCTATTGGTGCCAGTAGATTACAGAGTGGATATTAAATCCTGCAGGATTTGGAATCGGAGCATACAAATGGAATCCATAAGTAGGGGGAAGCCGCAGGAAGGAGCTGGCCCTCTGTCCTCAGCCAACGAGAAAGCCTCTCTGTGAAGGCAGAGCCAGCACAGACCTGGGTCCTAAAGCTCCTACCAAAGGCTCCAGGACAGTGATGGGGGGTTGGTAATTATTCTGGAAGTTCCCTGAACAAACTCTTCCCACGTTACAGGCGTGGATACCAGGGCCCCGGTACATCCTACATTTTAACGATCAGAATCGGAACTCACACCTCAGCTCCATCCAGCCCTTCCTTTCTTCTCCATCTGGTCAACCCTACGCTCGCTACCTTCAAATTGGCTCAAGCCTCCCTCCTCCAGGAAGCCCTGAGCTCCACTCGGATTCCACCCTGAACCCAAGGAGCCTGGACTTCGGGATGCTGCATTCACCGATGGTTATCTTCTTCAAGGATGACCTGGTGCCCCCACCTCTCACTCTTGGAAGGGAGTGACATGATCTACTCTCCTTCATCCTTATGCCTAGGTGCACAGAGAGCTCCAGCAAACACGGGCTGCACAAATGGGGTGTTGACGCTACATTTGTACTGATTTTTGGACGGCTGATGCATTTTGAATATGCCATACATTCACAGCACTTGAGACTCAAAAAGTAGAGAAGGATCTGGGGCGGACGTCTCCCTCCACCCCGATTTGCAGGGCCCCGGTTCTCCCCAGGGTAGCCAGTCTCTGGTGTATCCCTCCGGGCTCCGTTCTCCAGGCAGGTTGGGACGTCCATCTCCCCCTTTCTTAACAAAACAGCAGGACACATTCCACATTATTCCCCTCCCCACCTTTCTTGGAGACAGTTCTCATCCCTGCAGGGGATGTCTTCAGATTCCCATCATCTTTGAACCAGGCAGGCCCTGCAGCTCCAGGATGGGAGCCAGTGGGACAGAGGGCTGTGAGGATGGACTGCAGGGTCCCCCTGTTCCCTCCAGATGGCCATGAGGTTGATTGGGTGCCTTGAGACGGCCTCCAAAGCCGACCTGGACCAGCAGGTGTGGGAGCGTGGACACAGGGCCTCGGAGCCTTGGGCGAAGCTCGCGGGACGGCAGTGATGGCAGTCATCGCTGCTGGATGACATCCCTGGCAAGCCCAGCGTGAAGTCTGGGGCTCAGTGAAGAAGGAGGATACAGCAGCTTATTAGTTTAAGCAGGATGAAATGTGTAAATTAATTACCCCGGCCACCCGTGCATGTAGCAGCCGGCCCCGCACTCGGGGAAGACAAGCATTAGATTCCGTTCCTGCAGGCTGGTAACCCAGCCAGACGCGACCGGGAGGGCCCCAGTTCAGCCCGGCCCCAGGAGCGAGAGCCGGGTGGTTCTGCCAGATAAGCGGGTCCTTCCCTGGGATGGTGAGCTCGAATTCTGCCTCCACCAGCAGCAAAAGCAGGGGCCGGAAGGGAACGGGCACAAGGGGGTAAAGGGCCCACCCTCTGTCCCGTTCTTGGCAACTGAGCTCTTGTTTACCAGGTGATATGAGGTGCCAGTCACTGTCGTGACCCTTTACTAGCTTCCTTTCATTGGATCCTCACAAAAACCCCAAGTGGGCTCTATTATGAGTCCCACCGCACAGACGAAAAAGCTGAGAACCAGGAAGAATAAGTACCTTGTTCTATTGGCCCAGCTGCTACCTGACAGCATCGGGATTCAGATCCAGGGCAGCACGCGGCCTCCCAGGAGGACAGACAGGCAAGGAGCCCTCTCCGGGGTCACGTCACCCAAAGGTGCCTTCCATGCCCCATGGCAGAGTCCCTCCCCCCGGAGACCGGTGGCCCACGCAGCTGAGCCGTGGCCTCCCTCCCCCTGCAGCTGGGACCTGCTCATCCACCCACCTCCCCCGCCCATAGCCCCCCTTCCCAAATTGCCACATCCTCCCATACTCCTAGCCTCCACGTCTCTGCCTGTCCCTCCACCCGGAATGCCCCCCGCATCTCCCCCTGCTGCACTCAACCCCATTGCCCATGCCTCTGGCGGCTGTCATGCTCCAGCTGGACCTTCACTCTCCACTCCAGCATCATCCGCATCTTTCCCAGAGCCCTCTTCTTAGGGCACTAATCTGATCACTCACTGTCCTGCGGTGGCAGTGCCAGACTTACGGGAAACCCCAACTCCCCTTGAGGTGCTGTGTGATGGGACCCCCGCCCGCCTCACGCTGCCCAATGTCCCCTCCTCAGCAGCCCCAGCCAGCTAGCCCCTGCCTGCTGGACGATCCTCACCCCCAAGTCCACTGCCTCCCCCGGGAGAGTCCTCCTCCCTCAGCCCTGCTCCCCCACGTCCCTCTGCAGGGTACTTATCGCATCTAAATCAGCCCATGTTCATTTATGAGTTTATCCTCGGCTTCCCTGCCGGCCTGTAAGGTCCATGGAGAGCCATGCCTCCTGCCTCCCTGTGCTGAGGTCTTGGTACGCCATGAAGATTGGGGAAAGCATGAGGAAGCCCCCTCTGTCCCACCATCCTGAATCCTCCCCCCAGCCTCCTCTCTCACCTGGGCTTGCACAGTGGACCCAATCCGGGGCTTCAGGTCATCCGGTCCACGTTCCCCTCTAGGCAGGTCCCCACCGGAGCCAACAACCTCACCTCCCAAGGAATAATCATGATCCTTCTCAGGGACAAGATCTCCAGGCCACGCCTTCCACTGACGGATCTGCCTTCGGCAAGTTGCCAGTAAGGAAGGACCAGGGTTTGCAGTCCATTGCGGGTCTAACATGAGGATGGAACCAACCTCAGAGAAATGCAGTTTGCCCCCCAAGGCCAACCACGAAGCCAGTGGGGAAACAAATTATTCGTCATTTAGGGTGAATTTCTTCCCCGCGTGCGAGCTAAAGACTTCCTCGTCCTCCCCAGCCTGGCTCCTGTCCTCCCTGGAGAGCCCCAGGGACTAGGGCATCGTTCTCAGCCCCTGGGGAGGGTTCCTGCCTCCCCACCACTCCCCCTCTTGCAAGAGGGTCTAGTGGTTCCCACGATCCTCATCCCCACCCCCTCTTCCCTATCTTTGCCCTTCTCAGCCTCAGCCTTGGTGGGGTGATGGATTAGGAACCAGGAGCTGGCACATGCACCCAGCAATTAGTGTTTATCTCCCTCGTTTATGTGGCTGAACAACAGCTCGTTTTCAAACTTAATAGTCAATACTCAGAAAGATACAACTGCCTGGGTCCCTCCTGGGAGGCGACTTGAGGATCTGGTGGGAAGACCTGGGCAGGAGCTGGGCACAGACCTCTGCCTCCAAGACCCCGCCCCCTCTGGACACGCGTTCCTGGCCCCAGCTTCTACCCTTCTGATCTCCTGCACAGTCGATCAGGAAGATGATACCGATCTCCCCACCTTGCAGGCAGGAAATCTGAGGCTGAAGGAAGCCAAGGAACTCTGCCCCTCAATTTTCTCTCGCCTTGGATTTTGAAGACTCTGGCTGTCTATTTACCACCTGGCATGGTGGCCTGCCCTGTACAGAGTCCCCTCAACCTTCAGGGGCTGCAGAACTGAACCTGACATGCCTACCAGGCCCTCTCCTTCAGCCTGCCTACCGGCAGGGAGAGCCCAAGAGCCGCAGCCCCCCACCTAGAGGAGACCCTTGCTGCACCCCACCCTGCAGCCCCCATGCCAGGCTGAGCAGCAAGCCTCATTCCTGCTTGGCTGGGGGACTGCAGGCCTGTAATCACACATTCCACAGTCTAGGGCAAGGTCTATTTAGCTAGCGCAGAAGGAGTGGAGAAAGGGGCTCTCCTTGTGGAAGGGTTGTGGGGCCGGGGTCCTGACAGCAGCTTGGGGAGGGAGGCTGAGTGCCCATTAACTGCAGTGAAATGCTGCCACCTGCTGGCCATGTCTCAGAACTGCAGGGAGCTGCGGGGCTTGTTCCCGGGCTGGGGGAGTGGAAATTGCAAAATTGCAAGCACCCCCCTCCCCCGGCCCATCCAGCATCCAAGGGTGAAAGATAAAAAGGCTGGGGAAGTCAAGAATCGAATCAAGCTTGGTCCCAGGTTGGGATGCTGTCCTTGCTGCTGTTGCTGTTGTTAATGCGACAACAATATTACTGTGTCTCAATTATTGAGCACTTGCTGGGGCCAGGTGCTTTGCACATTGTTTTGTTGTCCCCAGCAATCCTCTGAGATGCTGTTTGCTTCTGACAGGCTGGGTAGCTTGCCGAGGTCACACAGCTGGTGAGTGCCACAGACGGGATTCTAACTCAGGCAGTCTGGCTCCAAACTGTCACCCAAAGTCTGAATTCCAAGTGTCAGCTCCCCACAGGAATGTCCCAGATACCCCCTCATTAACTGCTTCTTAGCCTCTGAGGCCTGCCCACATGCCCACACCCTTCCAGAACAAAAAGGAATAACCCCTGATGTCATGGAGTCCATGTTGCTGGGGGTCCTGGAGATCTGGGCCCAGAGCAGGACTCATGCTTCCGAGGCCCCCTGCTCCCCACCCTTGTGAACAGGGAAGGCTTCTGCTTGGGGAAGGGCCCAAGCCCTGACTGTCAGGGTGTGGAGCTGAGGAGGGGCAGCTGGGCTGAGTAAGGGGCACCGCGAGGATTTAAGAATCCGATCCACCTGGCTCTCGACCCCATCTTGGTCATGGAGCCCCAGCTGGAATGAAGCTCAATTTTCCAGTCCCTCCCACCCATCCTTGCTGCTGTGATCCTTACCTCACAAGCTATTACAGCTGGGAGAGGACCTCAGGAATGATCCAGTGAAAACACTACCTCTTTCTGTTGATGGGGAAGGTCAGGCCCAGAAAGGGCAAGCAGCTGGCTCAGATCACACAGCCCAAAGTGACTGAGCCAGGAAGAGAACTCCCAGGAAGAAAACTACCTGGCTAGGGCTCCCTGCTGAGCCCCAGTTCTGCCTCCCTCTTCCCCCAGCCCAGACCCCAGACCCTGGAGGGTCGTCTCCCATCTGCCAGGCGCTACCCACAGCATGCCTGGAATTGCCTAAAGCCCAGGGTGGGGCCCAGACACAGTGGAGCATGGACCAGGACTTGGCTGGGACTGAGAGGAACAAGAATGGAAACAGTCTTGCTACTCTTCTTTCTCTCCTGTTCCAGGGAGAGACATCCCCCCTCCCTTTCACTCCCATCCCTGAGCCACTCGGGGCCTGCCATGGTCCGATGTTTTCATTCATGCTGCAGAGGGAGGCATTCTCAAGAAATGCAAGAAAGGATTCCCCCAATTGCTTTCTAATCACAGCTCCAATGGTAGTGGAACTGGTGGGGAGTGAGGGGGGAGCACGGTGCTCAAGGGACATCCCCACTCAGCCCGTGCACAACCACTTCTGGGGTCCTGCTCCCTGCCAGGAACTGGACGGGGGTGGTCTGAGCACTCACAACCCTAAGGGTATTCAACGTACCCCAGGGTGCCCTAACCCTCCCCATCCTCCGTTCGGTTCACTGTTAGCCGAGGCACACCTGACAAAGGTCCAGTCTCCTGCACTGCACCCCAGGGGCTCTGATGGGGTGAGAGAGAGACTTGAAGGAGCCACGTCTTCTGGAGGAAAGAGGAAAGATGACCCCACACTAATCAGGGGTGGGAAAGAGTTCAGAGGAGCTGCCGCCAGTCCCTCTGGGGACCCTTGAGACATGTTTGTTCAATACAAAAGAAGTCGGTGATCAATGGTTTATTCAGGAGGGGAAAGCCCAAACTGAATGTCCCCCTCCCCACCCCACCCCCGCCAGCTGGCCCCCCACCCCAGCCCCCGGGGCCCTCGGGAGGGATGGTGAAAGGAGGAAGGGCCCCACCTTGCTGCTTCTACTTTGGTCCCTCTCTAGGCCCTGAGCCCCATGATAGCATGCGATATGGAAGGTAGTCAGAGGGAGGAGGAAGACTGATGGGGGCAGTGGGTGAGGGTGGGGGCCGGTGGGTAAGCCACCCTTAGAAATAACAGCAGCAGTTACCTGGAAATTGCAAGTGACCAGCCGTGACACACACCGTCCCCGGCCTGCTCACTTGCCGTTGCCAGGGAGGACACAGAACGACAGGACGACCAGGATTCCATAGAGAAATGGCATGTCCTTGGGCAGCTGGGCCAGGAACTATTTTCATGGCTGGATTATATCATGTTGAGGGATTGCTTATCTCAGCAGGTAGAAGAAGGACCTGTCTTGGCTAAGACCATCCTCGCAGCCAGGAGAGCCCATCTCCCGGGGCCTCGGACTCTGTGTGGTTATGGTGACGCCCGAAAAGGTCGGGATGACGCCGAGGCACTGAGAGCTTCCCCTCCACGGCCAGGCTGGGCACTCAGGGCCAGTCTCCTGACGGGGCCGGGCTGGGGGGAAGGAGATGGGCAACTCTCCTGGCCAAGCATCCAGACCACATCACGGGGAAGGAGCCTTGGAGAGAAACGGCCAACAGGCCTCAAGGCAGCAGGGGCATGGTCAGGAGAGGTGGGCTGCCCCCATGTGGGCCCCGACAACCCCACCCAAGAGGAGGGTGGTGGGTTAGGGAGAGAAGCCCACCTATCTCCCACCCCTGCGATAGTGGCCTCTGAGCACAGGAAAGATGGTGACCATTAGAAGTCCCAAAGCTGGAGAGGGGCCTGGATGGGGCCTGGCTGACAGGGGGGGAGGAGGGGGTGGCCCCCTTCCACCCAGACGAGCATAGTAGAGAGCAGCAGGATCAGCCGGCGAGGGCAGGGGTGGCAGGGCCTCGGTGCTGCCTGTCTGGAACTCACGGGGCCTCATTGGACCCCATCCCATTGCCTTTGTTGACATAGAAGGGCCGGTAGTGAGACTGTCGGAGGGGGAGAGAAACAAGAATAGTTAGGGAGGGCAGATGGCAGCAGAGCCTACCAGCCAGACCCACCCCAGCTTCACCTGTCCCCGGGGAAGCAGCAGTCCTCTGAAGCCCGTGGCAGGTCCTAGGGGCCCGTGGCCCAATCCGCAGTCTCCATCTACCCAATATTAACAGAGTCTTGGGGTTCATATCCTACTTGGAGTTCACTCCTGCCAGTCGGTCAGTGAGCATGAACCTTGGCCCCTCATCACACCTCTTCTCCGTGGCCTAGGAGCCCTTCTCCATGGCCTAGGAGCCCCCCTCCCCGCCCCAGCAGCACCATAGCTCCCATTCAAGAAGCGTTCTCACCTCTCCAGGACTGTGCCTTGCTCTTAGCCTTGCTGTTATGAGTGCTTTGTATGGAAGGGCTCATGGAGTTTTTACAGCCTCCCTACTAAGTGGGTAACTATCATCATGCCCATTTCATAGATGAAAAAACCAAGGCACAGAGAGGCTAAGCAACTTGCCCAAGGCCACCCAGCTGGTGCATAGGGGAGCTGGGATTCGAGCCCTGGCAGTCCAGCTCCAGAGCTTCCCCCCAGCCCCCACAGCCCATCCACATCTCCGCATTACTCCTTGAGTCTCAAGGGTTTCGAGCATTCGCTTCTGGTCTCTCTGCATGAGTCCCCTGACAGAGAGGGTGCAGAGAAGGCAAAGAACTGCCCAGTCCAACACAGAGTTGTGCTCCCCAACCTCAGTGCCTTCGCCCCTCTCATCCTGGCCCCTCACTCATGGATTGGCCTCAGCACGGAGCCAGCAACAACCTTCCCACCAGCTCGGTGTGGCATCCCCCTGAGCTCCTAGTCAGCTCCTCGGTGCCGTGAGAAAACTCCCTCCAGCAACAAGGAGGCCGGGTTAGCTGCTGCTTAGCCTGCGTGAGCACCCTCAGCCCTCCGTGGGGCTCTGGAAGTGGCTTTGTCCCTGAGCGGGTCAGAGACAGAACCCCACTCACATTCTATTGATGCCAGTAGGAGACACCAAGGATGTGTCCAGCCCCTGCCTTCAACCTTGCCTGCCCGGAAACTTGTATCTGCTCGTCGCTCCTTGCCTACGTCTGGCCCAGAGCAGGGCTGGGGGGGCCTGTGGAATGCGGCGGCTGAGTCCTTAGCTCAGACCCTGGTTAAACCACTTATGAAACAGATGCCGGAGACAGAGGCACCCAGGAAGGAGAGGGACTTAGCCAGAGCCGCAGAGCTGCTCGGGGGCAGAACAGGGCTTGGACCCTACAGTAGTCAATAATAGACATAGAAATGGCTCAAGCCTTTCTTTCTGGAAGGCTGGGTCAATAAAGTGGATCACAGGTCAGTGAATGGCGCTGTCCCATGAAGAGCCTGGAGTGGTAGGCGGGCAGGAACAGAGCTCCGCGGCCTCGGGGCAGGGTGCTCTCCCCAACTCCCTAGACTGCCCCTGTCCCCTCCCTGGTTCAGGGTCATAGCATGTCAGAGCTGGACGGGCTGTAGAATCACCCAGGCCACCCAACTCCTGTTACAGTTGGGGGAACTGCAACAAAGAAACAATGGCTCACAGGAGGTCACACAGCAAGTGGGTCGGAGGGCGAGGGCCACACCCCAGGCATCCTGACTCCCAAGACAGCCTCCTGCATGTGCTAGCACCTGCCTCCGTTCCTCCTGTGCTGCGTGCCAGCTGCGGACATCGGAACCCTGCCCTGCCAAGCAAGGGTCTCAAGACGGTAATGAGCTTTCTCTGCTGGGACCCAGGCCCTGGGAGGTGGAAGAGTGTGTGGTAGGGAGGGCAAGGACTGAGTCCAGGAACAAAACCCCTCTTTTTTCCTCCCCATATCTGCTTTTTGCAGTCCTGCTGTTGCAATGCCCCTGGGCCCAGCTCCAAATTACACACACGATCACTTAACTCCCATCGCCAGCAAATTAAAGAGTCTCTCCAATTAAACCAGCCCCAGTCGCCGTGGCCCAGAGCAAATCACCTCCCCATGCTCTGACCTCCAATTGCAAAGACAGCAGGGAGCTGGGGACACCAGCCCCTCTCCCCAGCCGAGCCCCTGCTGCCACCCATATCCCAGGGCAGCTGGCTGACTCCCTCAGCTCTAAGAAAGAAGCATTCAGGGAGGTGGAGGCCCAACCCGGGAAGGAAGGCCCTGCTCACGGAGGTCCTGGGGAGGGGTCAGGTCTGAAGGGTATTAGGGACCACCGCATCTCAGTACTGCATTCCAAAACCTGCAGAAACACAGTCTCAAAGAGGGATTCCGGCTCACCTAGGGTCCCCTGAGCTGGCTGGACCCCAAGGCCACACTTCCCTCCTGTGTGGCTCTTCAGTTCCCGGTTCAGGGGCATTAGCCATTGAACCCCTAAATATCTCTATTCCTGACTTTACAGCCTCTGCCTCGCCACGCTATCACCCCGACGGCCTCTGTGCTGTCAGAGCTGGGGAATGGTTATTACTAGGACGTCTGTCCCTCGGACTGAGAATTTCACACTCCTGGAGCTGATGAGGACAAAGTCCTCATTCAGCAAGCACAGCCAGCCAGCAACCATTTGCCAAATGAAAGAGTCAGGGCTGCCCATTTTATAGATTAGAAAACTGAGGCCCAGAAAGTACATGCTTACCCAGAGCCACGGCCTGTTAGCCCTGGGTCTCTACTACCCTTTGCCGAATGCAAGAATTCAGGCCACTGCTGCCCACTCCCTCTGTCCCATGGCCCAGAGAGGTCATATCCTCCCAGCACCTCCTCTGGGTGATCGATGACCAGCTGCCCCTGGGAGCCCCGTTCAGTGCTCATTCTGGACATGCCTATGCCCAGACAGGTTGTCAGGACAGCCCCTCACTCACCAGCAAAGTCTGCTTGCCAGATTTCCAAGTCTGGGGCTGGGCCTTGGGGCTCTGGCTCCTGATGAGGGAAGGATAGCCTGCAGAGACAGGAGGTGGTGGTCGGAGGGAGCACGGCTGGCCGTCGGGGCCTCCGGGGCCACAGCAGCACGGGTACCATCTCCAAAGTGACCACCAAGCTCCAGCCAGCCCACTACCAAGTGCAGCAGCTGGGGGTGGGCACTGCGGAAAATCCTGGGGAGGCTGGCCAGAGGGAGGAGTCACCCAGGTAGAGAGGAGGAACAGGCCAGGTAGGCTGGGCCAGGCAGCCGGGGACTGTTGCCCCCAAATCCAGGTCAGGATCAGGACCACATTACAGTGCAAGGATTCCCCCCCGCCCCCCCCACCCCACCCCATGCCCTGAAGGTTCACACCACTGACCCCGCCCCTTCCCAAGAGCACAACCGGCCAGGGTTTCCACCAGGAGGCGCCCTTTCTGATGGTCCGTGCTGTGTGGACAGTGATTCCCCTTCACCACCGTGCAGGACTTCGCACAGGTCTTCTCGTTAACCCTCACCCCGTTTCTGGGAGCAGTTTGCCCTGAGCGGCACCGCCAGGAAGCGGCAGTCAGGATGTGAACCCAGGTTTCACTGGATGCCGAAACCCAGCCTCGTGTTCCTCCTGCCCAGTTCCAGGGCCTCTCGCCTGTTCCAGGAACAGGAGCTGGGCCCAGGGACAGGCAGTCATTTGCCATGTGGCTAAGGTCCACGGTTAAGACAGCAAGCCCACGGGGCCCGGAGCACATGGGCCCTGTTTGGGCCCGGTCCTCCCACCTGCCCTACTCCCCCTCAGCCCAGTGGGATCTGTAAGGAGCTTGGGCCACAGAACTCTGGAAAGCACCCTCAGCCTCAGCCACGGGCCTGCAGGGGCAAGCCTCAGGGCCTGGGAAGGAACGGACTATGACCCCGACAGGAGAAGCTCGAGAAATAAATAGGGTCTGTCCTCGGCTGGGACAGCCCGGAGCCCCATTCTGGCTGCTCTAAGAGAGAATGAGCTGGTCAGTCCCAGAAACCAGCTCAGCACTGCCAGGCTGCCGGCCAGGCTGACCCTTCCCTCCGTTTGCATTTAACAGGAGGGTGCAGATGGAGCAGAGAACCCATGTCTCTCCCTACATCTGGGGGTGGGGGGGCAGCCTTGGAAAGAGAGGGTTCCACAGGTCCTGAATGGGAGATGGAGAGAGGGGGAATTCAGATCTCAATCCTCAGTTCCCAGAAAGAAAAACCCATGCCAGCCACGCACAAGAGAGGTAAGGATGGGGATGGGGGCAGGGGTGTGGTCCAGAAGACCAGCCTTGTGCAGCAGACAGAAGTCCAGGGGAAAGGTGAGCTAGGGATGGTGCTGGGGAGGGGGAGGATGCATCCCTCTTCCAGCAACTCTGGGGAGGAGGACCAGGACACCCTAGAAGTGGCAGAGAGCCCCAGAGGATGTCCCATCTGCCCTGCTGTGGGTGAAAGAAGGGGAGGGAAGACAGGCAGGTACCAGGATTATTTTTAAATCGCCCACTGCCGTCCAGTGGTTTGGAAAACTCTGTGGTGGCCTGTCCCAAGGTGGTGAACTGATAGGGGGCTTTCCCAGCGCCTGCTGGGAGAGAGAGAGGCATTAGCAGCACAGCCTGGTCCCAGAAGGGGCCAGAGGGAGTCACACCTCACCCCGGGGCACCGCTATGCTGGCAGCCCTAGCCAGGGAGCCCTGAGCATGCGCTCTGCCTCCCTCCAGGGCTGCTGGGGTAGGAACAGGTGGGGGCCATCCTCACAGGTGGACTTCTGCTTACACAGGCAGGTCCCTGCCCAGAAGCCCCCATCCAAGGCCATTCCCAGGTGATCTGATGACCACACGTGTTCCTGGGCTAGTTCTCTGGGGCTCGGTGTATTTGAGGAGGGGCTCTCCTAAGGCAAGGCCTTTGCTGGGAAGTGAGGGGGCACTACAAGCCGATGGGGTGAAACTGGGGAGCGTGAAAGCTCCAAATCACATGGAGGGGGTGACCCTCTTCCCTGACTTGTAGCCTTTGATCTAGGCTTGACCAGAGAACAGGGAGGGTCTGCTGGGAGCCAGACAGATCAAGGCATGTGCCAGAGTTTCCCAGGCCTGGCTTGGGGAGAGGACATCCCCAGGGGTGTTACAGGCTGGGACCCTCCAGTCATATTCATCTTCTAAGCTGAGCAAGGTGAGCTGGTCCTTCCAAGAATCCCTGCCCCAGAGATAGGCTGGGATTCCAGCCTGGAAGGGACAGCTGAATGATAAGGCCGCCTTCCAAGGCCACTGTTTCCGGGCCTGCCCGGCCCTTTCTCCTCCCTCTCCCTGACCCCAGCCAGCCTGGTATCCTTGCTTCCAGGCCAGATGTCTCGGGTGTCAGAAGACAGACTGGCTTACACCACAGCCCACTGGGCTGTCCCTAGGGCCTTTCAGAAGAGACATGAGGGGCCTGGCCAGCTCAGCCTGGTCTGGGGAGCGGGGTCAGACTGGGAGGCTTTAGAGATGATCTAGTCCTGTGTTTCTGAAAGAGCGCCTGACAGGACGCTCTTTGGAGGATGTTGGTGGCCGCTACGTGGCCACAGAATCTAGAGTCAACAGAGGCCGGCCATCGCTGCCTGAAGAAGTTACACTTTCTGCAGGAGGAGGACTCAGAAGTTAGGTCTGATGGAAGCAACGGCAGGGGTGTCGAGGGTGTGGCATCTCCCCCTCCCTGACAATGCAGCTCATTGTTAGGGACCAGTGTTTGCTGAAACAAGCCCCAGCCCAGCCTCCCCTGACAGCTGAGACAGGGATGGAGGCGGCTCCTCGGCTCTCAGGCCCGGCTCTGTTCCCCACGGGGTGGGCAGCTGCTGAGGGAGGGAGTGGGGGCCAGCGCAGAGCTTGGGGAGAGACAGGAAAGGCAGGGCAGGGTGGGGAGAGCTCACCTTTCAGGGAGAAGGAGGAGCTGCCTTGGACAGCAGGCCCATCGTCAGAGCTCTGGATGGTGGAGGAGTACTCCCAGACCCTGGAGGTGTAGTTACCTGGCGGGGCGGCAAGAGGGGTCAGACTGCACAGCCCGGCGTGGGGGGCGGTGGGCAGGACCAGACCATTTCTGTGCGTCCGCCCAGCCCCCCGCCCCTGCATGCTTATGCTTCCTGCCAATCCTTCCCACCATCCAACTTGTCCTAAACCACCAAGGACCACCAGTCCCCACCCCACCTGAAGGCCCACTACCCTCAGACCCAGGTACCAAGTCCTTAACCAGCACAGAGCGCTTTCGGGGGCTGCTGCCCTCACCCTCGCCACCACCCCCACTGCCTGGCTTCACCTCCCTCAGCCCCTCTCTGACACCCCACACTCCACGCGGGCTGCCTCTGAGCTCCCCCACACCACAGGCTCTCTCTTGCCCGAGGCACGGTGCGGGTACGTCCTTAACAAATGTGTTGGGTCTTCTGCTGTCAGCTTCCCTGTCATCGTCCCCGAGTGCATGGGCCTCAGCCCCGGGCCTCATGTCACTCTGCTCCCCTGTTGAACCCCTGGCTGATAATGGCAAGCTTAATTGGGGGCAGGGGACATGCCTGTCTGGCCCAGCATCATATCCAGCGCCTGGCGCGGAGCCTGGTCCCTAGAAGATTTCTTTGTGTGGTTGATGGGTGAATGAAAGAACAAATAAACAAATAAATATAAACACATGCTAAAACTTGGGGACAGAGGCAGCTGGTACAAGTCCTGAAATTCTGTTTGCCAAGTGGAAGAGGCTGACGAGGGTCCGTTGGGAAGGACAGCCCTGCAGTCAAGAGGAGAGAGGCAGCAGGGAGGGTGCAGAAGGAACAGCAGGAACCCCATGAGGGGACCCGAGTCTGGGGGCTTCAGAGCCCCCCATGGATGACGCACCTGTCCCGGGCCCACCCTCTCAGCAGTCCAGCGGCACAGCCCCCACTCCGTGGCAGAGGGCCCAGTTCTGGTTGGTGGTCCTCTCCCACAGCCACCTGCAGGAGGCCAGGGGCCTGACATTGGGGCTCAGTGGTCAGAGGTGGCTGGGGCTGCCTGCCCACCCCACTGTGAGCCCCTGCCACAGGGACCTCGGGAGGGCTCTCCTGCATGGCCCCTAGTGAGCCCATCCACCCAGAGCTGCAAGGGGCCAGAGGCCCATCCTTTCATTCACTCGTTTGTCCATCCCTCTTTTTCAACTTGTGCTCCCTGAGCCCCTCCTTCTGGGCCCTGGGACTGCAGCAGTGAGAGCCAGACAGACCGAGCCTCTGCTCTCCCGGCGCGCGCAGTCTACCGTGCATGTGGGAGTAACCGTGGGAATCCTACCCTGACACAGAGGCCTGGCCGTTGTCCTGTCTACGGGTGCCCCTGACCCTCCCATCTCTCAGGGCCCATGTCCTCACTGAACAGGCCCCCCACTCACCTCCTCAGACCTCCCGGGGCCATGTCTGGTGGAGCTGCCCCAGGCCCTCCCTCCTGGCACACGGCTGGCTGGCACCCCAGAGCTTCCAAAAACCTGGGCTCTTCGAGTGCGTGGCCCTACGCTTGGCACAAGGGAGCCCTTGGTGCACTGGGCAGAGGGGTGTCTGTGCTCGGCAGTCCTCTCTCACCTTTTCTGGGTCTTAAGGGCACGTCCCTCACCTGGTGTGGCAGTGGTATGTCCCGGATCTCCAGGGACGGCCCCGCTTCATGTCCTGCCACCCAGCCCGTTTACAGCTACACTCGTCTCTTTTAACCACCATGATGTCTCAACGCAGACACGCACCCATCAGTAAAGGGCCTGGGTCCTCTGCAGGTCCTTGGGGCATGACCCTCGCTAAGGGAAGCGTCCACACCTAACCCCCACTTCCAGTTTCCCTGACTCACCCTTCAGGGAGGAGAAGATTGTACGGACTCAGGGATTTCCAGGGACGCCCAGGTGTCCGGCTGCCTTGCTGCAGCCTAACTAATGATGTCACCCACCATCACACACACACACATGCACACACACACACACAAACACACCATCTCTCTCACACACACACGTGAGCACACACACCACACACACACGTGCATGCGCACACACGCGCATACACACACACACTTCGAGCTCAGTAGGACTCCTCCCCGCCTGTCTCTGTGCCCCTAGCCCATCCCAGCTCCCCACATTCCCCTCGCACAGTCCAGCCCCCCGGCCCACGGCGCGCCCCCCACGGGCCCTGCACGCCCTCGCGCTGAGTCACTCTCTCACCTTTGGTGCCGTAGAGATTGTTGAAGTTCTTCTGGTTGGTCTCCTTGGAGAGGCGGCTGGGGGACCCCGGCTGGTACGACGTCCTGGCCCCACCTGTGAAGCAGATGAGGAGGGACCGTCGTCGCAGAAGCTGGGTCTGCTTCAAGGCAGGCCCGTGGCTTCTGACTGAGGCCGGTTACGCGGGACTCCTTGTCCCCAGACTGCTCCCACTGCCTGTCCCAGGACGCGGGTTCCACCACTAAGGATAGGCAGCCGCTTCAGTCGCCCTCCAACCAGGACACTTAACAGTGAGAGGAAGCCTGCTGGTGAGTACGCAAGAGCCTCGGGTGTAAAGCTGGAGCTGCCTGCATAGGGACGTGCGGTCGTGGGCGGCTCTGAGGGCCACCAAGGCCGCAGAAGTGAACACCTCCCTCCTGAGCCAGTCCCTGTGTGCTGGAGACCCCAGGAGCTGGGAGATGGGGTGCCTGCTACAAAGGAGGATCATAGCAATGGGGGGGCACAGGCGTCGGGCCCATGGCCAGGAGAGGGCTCACCAGTGATGATGGCCGGTGGCCACCAACATCTCCCAGGTGCTCCCCCTCCAGGGACGGGACCTCACGTTGCTCAGGAGCCTCTCAGAACGATCTTGAGAAGCTGGCAGACTGGGATCCATACCCCCACTTCACAGATGGAGAAGACATGCTACCCACATGGGTCTGGGCCCTTCGCTCAGCACCTCCCCTCCCACCTAACCAGCACCCCGCTCCCAGTTCTGGCCCGGCCGGCCGAGCACCTGCGGGTCCTTCTGTCGGCCTCTGCCCTGTGGTTCCTCTCCCCTGGCTGCCCTCCGTCCATCATGGCCAGGCCCCTTTACTGAGCACGCTGCCCCTCTTTCAGGGGCCTGGAAGCCAGCCTCCATTGGGAAGCGTCACGGCCTGAGCCCACCGTGCCTGAGCCCTCGTGTCAGTGGCCCTCGGGTGGCCTTGTGTCCTGATCCCCTTGCTGTCTCTCGCTGGCCCTTCCCTTGCCTCTACACTGAGCCTGGGAGCTCCCAGAGGGCAGATTTCCTCCTTCCTCCTGTCTTCAGTGCAAGGGCAGGGACACCGGATGAACCTGTTTTCTACTTACAAATGTCACCGCCTGACTCAGGGACAAGCTGAAAGACTTCCTAGCATCCGAGCCGCATTTCTCTCCTCTCAGGTGGGGGTACTGAGGGGGCAGTGACCTGCCCAAGGCCTGCAGGTCCTGGCTTGAGGATAACATCTTGGCAGTTCTGTGCTCCTCCCTCTACCCCAATTGCTGATCTATTCTCCACCCCACAACCTGCAACGGAACCCACACCCCCCTAAGTCTCCTACAGAGCTGGGGGAGCCGAGCAGGGGCCAGCTGAGGGGATCCATGCACATCGGGGTCCTCAGAAGGACTGGCCCGGGTGAGGGACCCTGGGGACACTGGCTAGTGCCGCTCACCCACTCACAGGACTGGACCCCAAGGACAGCGCCCTGGGAAGGGAAGGGGCCAGGCTGGCTGGCCTGGCCCACACCAGGAATGTGGGGCAGGGGGGACTGGGGTGCCCAGCGGCCTCGCCAGGCCTCTGCCAGGGCCCAGGTGTTGTTTTCAAATTGGGTGGAGTGACAGACGTTCCTGCTGCTGAGCTCATCTCTCTAAATCCCCTACGCCCTTCCCATGGTGTGTGTGTGTGTGTGTGTCGGAGGTGTGTGAATCAGCATGCAGGCCTGAGGGCTCCCCCGTCCCCAGCTCCTTCCCCACATCTCCCTGTCTCCTTTCTCACTTTTCCGCACACCCCCACTCTTCTGAAGACCACCCCCATGCGCGTGCATGCACACACACACACACCCTCTATCTGGGAGCTGACACACCTGGCACACCCACCCTTATGTAACAGGCATTGTTGTGGTTTGTTGCTGGTGCAAAAGAGTGCAACGGGCTTCCCCAGGGCGAAGACAGGCAGGCTCTGGTCTCTGCCTCCCCCCAGGCTGGCACAGGCCGGAAGTCCAGGGCCCAGAGAGGGAGGGCTAAGGGCCAGGCAGTGTGCTGGGAGGGAGCGGGGAGGAAAGGTAGACCAGCCGCCCGTCTCCCACCCTTGCGGACCAGAATGGCTCTGGAGGATCAGCCCCCCCAGGAGGGCAACAACTCAAGCGGAAACAGAACACAGCTCGGGCCGGCAGATGGTTGCTGGTGAGAACAGCAGCCAGGAGACCCTCTAAAAGGAAAGGGAAGGACGTGTTCGGACTAGAGGCAGGGACCGGAGGGGAGGGGAGCCAGGAGGGGCGGGTGCTGGTAATTTCTCTCTAACTTGGATGCTTCTGAGGGAGGAAGAGGGCACTTGGTTCCGCCAGGACAGCAGGTATGTGCCCGGACTTCCCCAGGCAAACCCAGGGAGGGTCGCTCTGCAAGGCGGAACCGGCTGAGTCTCCCGGTGCACGGCCCTGAGGGCAGCACGCTCTCTCTTACCCTTGGGCGCGAGGTACATGGAGTATCTCTTCATGGTGTCAGGCGCGCTCCACTCGCTCGCATAGCTGTTAGCGTAGTTGTAGCGGTGGTCAGCCCCTGGGAGGGACAGAGGTCGGCCATCAGAGGGCAGCAGGGGAGGAGACGCGGGCCCCTGGCGGCCCTGGGCTCTGCTGAGTCGGCCCACACCCCTCCGTCCCAGGCAGAGACGAGGTTCTCCAGGCTCAGAGAAGGCAGCACCCTGCCCAGCATCCGCTCTGCTCCCGAGCTGCTAGGAGCTGACAAGGTCTGCAGGGAGCCATCTGCTTTCTTGGACTGACCCTCGTGAGTAAGACCGTAGGCACGGCACTTCGCGGTTTACAAGGTGCTACTGATGTTCCTGTCCTATTTGTCGTGTATGCCGACCCTGGGGCTGGAATGGAGATCCTCACGTGACAGACCAGGAAACTGAGGCTCAGGAGGTAAGTGAAGCCGCTTGCCCAGTGTCGCATGGCCAATAAGGGCAGAGCTGCGGCGTGAGCCCTCATCCCTACTTCCTCACTTTGTCCCAGCCACCGTCGGCAGCCCAAGGGGATCCTAGGGTCGGCCTCCATGGCTGGGGATCCAGCTGGCTGAGCAGAGGCATGCAGAGGGGAGTGAGCTGTGAGGGAGGGGCACTGACTCTTCCCACTCACCCCCAGCCACCAGTCTACCCCCAAACCCAGACAAATCGGTGGTGCCACGCTTGCCTTCCCAGCCCCCACCCCATTCCTTCCGCTTGCTACTTCCCCATCTTCTACATTCCCTCTGCCCTTCCCTCTCCCCCTCCCCTGGGCAAGAGGAGGAATGAGTGGCTCAGGCCCTCCTCCTTCATCTCCATCACCTGTACCTAGCAGGGGCCTGACACACAATAGGGCACTCCACGACAAACACCTGTCTTCCCAGGTGTTGGCCCAACCCTCCCCCGAGGGCTCCCCACCCCCTGCCCGCCCTGCAAGCTCAGGATGATGGGGATCAGTCCTGGGCCTTTGGGGTAGGACTGAGTCCCTGGTCTGATGGGTAGGTTGGCATCCAGGAGGAGAGGAGGTCTGACTCACTGGCCTCCCATTCGCCCCCACCTCATCCTATAGTCAGACACACTCCCAACAACAACACAGCAGCAACCAACAAACCAACATGGCGGCCAGGGCCCCAGGCACAGGTGCGGGGCCGCTGATATCAGCAGCGCCCATCCTGCTCTGGGCAGCACCTCCCTGCACACTTTGCACAGGGCACAGGGCCACACCTGCTCAGAGGCCATGGCCAGCACAGTCGTGACCTAGAAATGGCACAGTGGACGGGCGGCAGGCAGAGGTCCCTGCAAGGCTCACGGGCCGCCCTGGCCTCGTCATAACCGTCCTCATCGGTCTGGCCGGACCTCAGCAGAGGGGCTCCAGCCCTGGGTTTGTACCCCAGGGACCATGTTCATCACACCCCCCAACCGCCCTGCACGGCCACCCACCGCAGCAGCTCCTCGGATGGGAAGACATGGGAGGGAGGCCGAGTGGCAGAGTGTGAATCCTAACCACATCCCCTACTCAGCTGCGGGCCCTTTGAAAAGCTACTTCTCTGAGCCTCAGCCTTCTCATCTGTGAAATGCGGTGCGTCCTGCAGGGAAGGGAAGCCGCGGTAAGGAAAGAGCTCACGCAAAGCCAGCACACCGGGAGTCCTCAGTCACTGTCAGCTGCGACCGCTCATGTCATCACCATTGTCAGCAGAAGGAGGATTTCAGGATCCCAATGCCGCTTGAAGCCAAAAGACTGTCTTGCTGCAGTGGCTCATGGATCCTCAGGTGTGGCTGAATGTCCCTCATGTGTCACAGGGACACTGTGTGATGTCACCATCACCAAGATCTATGGATGCCCCCCTACACCTCAGCACATCTGCACACTATTATCCCTTCCTCATGCCCAAAGAATCCCATGCTCCGCCTGGAGACGAAAGACAGGGTCTGCTTCCTTAGGGTGTTTGTGGCCACAAGTGCCCTTAAAGCCCTGTGTTGGGCCTGGGCCAGCGGGTGGGGCCTTGGGGGAAAGTGCTCTGGCTTCGGGCCCTGAAGGGACTGGGCTGGGCTGGTGAGAAAAGACTTAATGGATTCGATGAGGAGGCTTTAGGTGAGGTGATTCAGTTGGCCTCAGTGGGGGACAGCGTGACTCAGAAGAGAAGCTGACTTCAGGGCAGCCAGTGAATCACGGAGACACATGTGTCCCATCGTCCCCAGCCCAGACCTTGAGGCCAGGTCCAGGCCCCGGGCTCAACACCGCTCCGCGCGGCCATGGTGACGGGCCAGGTCTCCGTCCCAGCATGATGTGGTTCTGGGTCATGTCTGCTGGAGTCCGCAAAGTCCCCAGGTTAGCATCTGGCGCTTACAAGTGGCAGCACCCACACGGCTGCTGGGTCGGGCCTCGTGATCAGATGTAGCTCTGAATGAAATTAGTCCCTGAGTTTGATGCATGACCCACGGAGAGGAGGCATTCGTGCAGCCGGTGCCCAGATGCTCGCTGCCCTTGGGGGCCCTTCTAACACCGCATAACCTTGGCAGCCCGTCCAACGGAGGGTTACAATCCCTGAATCCTAGTCCCGACACCTTGGGGAGGACGGGTGGTTTGGAGCAATGAGGGGCTGGCTGGCTAGATGCCAGCCCAGGCAGTGGGGATCGGCCTGGAAGGAAAGTGCCCGTGGCCGTGGGGCAGGCCCCCAGAGGACACCTACCGTTCTCCATGTGGTTCCTCTCGATGAAGTTACGGCTCAGGTCTGCCTTGCACATCTTCTCAACATGGCGCATGCACACATTGAGCAGGTCGTCCTTGAAGTTGCCAAGGGACTGTCCCAGGCCCTCCCCCTCCAGCAGAACATGGTAGGTGGGCAGGGGTGGTGGGAGGGAGTAATTGCTCATCAATGCACCAAATTCCTACCAAGGAAGGAAAGAAGCATTAACTTTCCAGGTCTTTAGTAGCTATGGGGACACTTCTCTCAGGGAGCTCTTAGTCCAACTGGAAGGGTCAATGCTAGGAGCCTTGTGGGTTCTAGACACAGCTCTGTTACGAACTAGCCCCACTTGTCCTCATATGTGTCTCCTTCTGTAAAATGAAAGGTCTGACCAAGCTCCAGATGGTAACATCCCTGATAGCTCTAGTAGTCAGGTATGTGAGTCCGTGGTCCGAGCCTCTACAACTGGACACATCATCCTACCGCACAGGCTTTCTGAGAGTGACACAGGCTGTGACATCTTTGGGAGTGAAAGCACTAAGGAGATGCAAGGTATTTCTAGAATGTTCTGGGTCAGTCATGGTGCTACCTTTACATACTACACTCACAGCCTGCTTCTGCACTTTGTGCTTCTCACCTCCCTTCCCCCCTCACTGGAGAGTCCCTCCTCTTTCTCAAAACTTTATGGGCCTTCAAGACCCAGTTCAAATTCCACCTCCTCCACAAAGCTGTGTTAGATTACTCCAGCACGCTTGCCCTTCCCAGGGCTTCCATAGGCACTTATCTCCTGAACCACATGCTTTATCATTTAATTACATACTCTTCTATATTGCTCTCTAATTGTACATGTCTTATCTTCCCAGCTGGATTGCAGCTCCTTGAGGGCGAAAACCACGTCTTGTACTTCTCTGTTCTTCGCAGCACCTACCAGAGTCCTGGGCATGCAGTGGTACCCAAAACACTCTAGCACTTGGAAGGATGAGCGGATGAATAGACAGAGAGATAAGGTCAAGGATAACACATAGGCAGCACTTCTACACCATGACCCACACCCAAAGCAGACCTCACTAATCAATCCCAGAACTCTTTCCTACTGAGCCTGGAGCACTGTTAGTACATATCAAATGAAGTTGGTACAAGGTGATATTTGCGTGCCATCTTTAGAGTAGGTAGGGAAATGGCTTGGATGGAAAAATTAAATGGGCAGATGGAATGGAGTTTGGAAGGATGGATGGATGGATGGACGGATGGATGAGGGATGGTACAAAAACGGGTGATGGATTGGTGGGTGCTGGGTGAGGGTTCTGGGAACGTGGATGTGAGGATCGAGGGATCGCATGGTGGAGGAGTTGCTCTGTACCTGCAGGAACAGCACCGAGTCACTGATGGTTTGCATCTGCTCCCTGGTCTGCTTGTCCTCATGCAGCACCTTGGCCCTCTCGTCCAGAGCATCCACGATCACCTTCACTTGATCCACGGCATCCTGCTCCCGCTGTTCCAGTGCAGCCCTCACTTCCTCCTTTTGCTTCTCCAAGTCCCGCACCAGGTCCTGGAAGCTTTGCTCCAGGATCGCCTTCTCACTGGTGGTGAAGCTCTGGGTCCAGCGTGAGAGGAGAGAGGAAGGAGGGCTTCAGGAATTTTAAAAACTTCCCAAGTGGGGTGTATCTTTCGGTTCCCAACCCAGAGTCAGAGCATTTTTACTGCCCCAACCCAGTAAGGCTGTTTGGCTAAGGATCTCGTTCAAAGGCATCTTTGAAGGATGCCATCTATTGACAGAGATGGTCAGGTTCATTCACAGCCCACTCTTCTTTATCTGTCTGTGACTCCTCCCCTGGGTAGGTTGACTTGAGCCATCATTCCAACCTTGGGTGACTCCATGGACCCAGAAGATCCCCCGTGAGTCAGGTGGTGCTCAATGAAACCTCAGCTAGAACCCAACATCATTCAGAAAGTGAATTGACAGAATGTTTATGTAGCCAGAGTCAAGAGTCGGTGATTTCAGATTGTGGTTTGCAGTTACTCAAACCACGGCAGACATGTATCCAGCCATACTGGGACCAGTGAAAGGACAACGTCATGCATTTGGTGGCTGGGTGGTCTGGTGGACAGAGTAGACAATGGAGCACACTGGAGGGCGTGCCAGAAGACAGGCTGATCCCTTTATTTGCTGGGATGGTGTCAAATGAGCATGAGCCGACGGACAAGATCCCACCTGAATGCCTGGCCCCGACTTAGAAGGGGAATCGGTGGGGATGCCAGAGGGGTGGGAGAACCCAGAAGGAATAAGTGTGGGGTATAAATGGGGACCTGAGGCCTGGAGCAGGAGCTGACGCCTGCCTTCTCCCAGGCAGAACAGGCGGGGTGGGCATACAGCAAGGCCGAGGCCCAGGGGCGGCTCACCTTGATGCGGTCCTTCTCCTTCTGCCACTTCTCAGCTTCGTCCTCTATCTCGATGATCTTGAGCTGTAGCTGTTCCTTTTGCAGTGACAGCTCTGTCTGCGGGGAAGGAGCCAGGGTTAGAGAAGTCTGGGGGAGGAGGGGGAAGAGCATCAGAGAATCCGGGAGTGGGCCCAGCCAGGGAACCAGCTTGGGCAGGGCTCGCCATTCAGCCCTTCAGCCTGCATTCTGCGAACAGTCACTGGGAGCTCAGAGATGCCAGGCCCTACGCCCGTCATCAGGAATCTGGCAACAAGTCAAACTGTCGGATGTATGTTGCTGTCAACTTGGGTCTCTGGGGCGCGGCATCCCAGCCGGTCCTTTATAAGGACTGAACCCTCTGCCAGGTCCCTCCACCCAAGTGAGCAGGAAGGTTAGTTCATTTATGGGGTTCCCACTCTTTTCAATGGACCTGAGGCCACTAGGGAGAGGGAAGGAAGCTCTTACCTCCTTCAAGCTTTGGGGAGAAAGGGGACCCAGCCCAGCTCAGTGCGGCCCAGCCCAGGGAGTGTCCCATGGCAGTAACTGTGCAGCGTTTCTATGCCATGACGTGGGGCCTGTGTTGCAAGCAGGAGCCCAGGCTGCAACCAGCAGGGACTCCGTCTGGACAGGCACAGCTATAAACCTGTTTATGGGAAAGGGAGTGCAGTGCGCAGTTTGGGCAAGATAGGGACTTCTGTTCAGGGTCCCTGGGGGAGGGGGGCTGACAGTGAGTGGGGCAGTGAAGGGAGGATGGGAGAAGACAAACGGAGATTCCAGAGATCCCCGCTCAGGGGAGGACACAGGCTGCTGGGGCCTGGGGGTGGGGTTGGGGAGAGGACCGACAAGTCCTTGGGACTTGAACTCTAATGGATACGGAAAGTATGGATAGTATTTTCCTTCCAGCTGGGGAGAGGCCTTCTCTGAAAAGCAGCTACAACAGAGACAAAAGGGGAGTCATGAAGCTAAGGCCAAGAGACATCTCTCTGTTCTGCTGGGACCCCTGCCAGGGCTCTCAAAGCACTTTCCAGCTTGGAAAGACTGGGGGGTGCTCTCCACCCCGCAGGCAGGAAGACTAAGAAAGCCTCAGGGTGCTCACGGTCTCTCCACTACCCTGGGTTTTGAGCAGAGTTCCACGCCTTTCTCCAGCTATCTCTTTGAGGAATCCACAAGAAAAGTCAAGATGAGGAAGCCACAAACCACTAGGAATGTGAGCTCTGTTGGCAAGGAGTCCTGAGTGGGGTACAGACGTGTCACACCTCCATAGGGCTCCACCAGGCCGACGGGGTGCTGACTGGGGTCCCTCCGCAGACACCCAGGGAAGTGGATTGGTAGTGGAGAGAGCTTCCCTGGCTTTCTTGGAAATCATGCCCCGAAGGTCAGGGAGCTGGTGGAGAAGATGAGGAAGACCCAGGCCAAGAGCTGTACAGGTCCCGGACAGAAAAGCCCCTGATCCCACCCCATACCCCCTCTCTGCCCACACTCCTGGGCTTTCCAGGAAAGGAGTGTCCAGGTTCTCAAGAAGCATCTGCCCCACCAGCAAAGGGCTGCAAATCCTGCTACATGGAATATGCCATCAACAGAGTTGGAAAATGATTGTCAGGAGGAAAGGAGTGAAAGGAGATGAGGATGGGATTTGGCCTGGTTTCTGGAAAAGCCAGGTGCCGATAGACACAGTGCTGGGGAAGGTGGAGAGCAGAGGACAGAGAGCCCAGGACATAGTGAAGATCCTGGAAGGATCTGAGCCATAAGGAAGAGACAAATGGCTGGACGATGGGTCTGTGCCTGGCACCTTGCCCATCCCAGGAGACCTCCTGAACAAGGCGCCAGGTCAAGGGGACAGCAGGAAGCCGCCCCACTGCAGCTGACCACCTCCTGACCCGGTTGGGGGGGGCATGGGTCCCTGGGTTTCTCACCCCTCCCTCAGCACCCCCAGAACAAGGCCTGATGGATCAGAAAGCAGAGAACAAAAGTGCATTCACTCTCACCCCTGGGGCCTGCGGGCAGGGGGAAAGGGCAGCCCTCCCATAGAGGAGCATGGGGGGTCCAGGAGGGAGCCCACCGAGACTTGGGACTGGGAGTCCGAACAATTGAATCCAGTTACCACCACGGCCAGGCAGGCGGCTTCTGCTAGTGCCTTAAGTTCTCTGTGTCTCAGTGGCTCTATTTCTCTGGATGTAGTAAGAGGACTGCCCCCCAGAGGCCATGGGATGAGTTGGGGGCAGGGAAGTGAAGCTCTCAGTAAGTGGCGGCACAGAGAGAGCCCCGGCCAGCGGTCCAGCATCGTGTTGTGTGGGGCACCGTCCGTGGGCTAGGAGCTGTGCCGGATGCTCTCGCTCCCACCAGGCATGGAGAAGAGGGGGCAGTGTGGCGAGCAGGCCAATGGGGTACACGTGAGCGGGGGCGGGGTGCAGGTGTAGTCAGGTAAGGCCTCAGCGGTGTTCAGCGGTGAGGACGGCAGGTGCCACTGTATTGGGTTGGGGATAGTGTGCACGCTGTCAGGATACAGGGAGAAGAAGTGCGGGCCCAGAGGCCTGGGTCGTGAACTGACGCCTGGAGGACACTGCGGAGAACAGAGCAGAGGGAGGGGAGGGGGGTGAGGGTCGGCTGAACTTGCCAGTGGGGAAAGGCATGGCCAGAGAAGGCTAAGGCCAGAGGAGCCATGTGGAGTGAGCAGAGGTGCTGGGGTACCTGCCAGGAGCCATGGGAGCATGAGGCTGGGTCGGGGGCTGCAGGTGGGAAGTCTCACCAGACAAGCACGGATTCACCGGCCAAGAGGGAGTACAAACGAAGGGGGTTAGAACAATGCAGAGCTCAGGGAATCAGACCCTGGGGGTCCACGCTGCAGAAGAAAAGGAGGGAAGCGGGCAGCAGGGCTGGCTGAGGTGTGGCGAGGAGGGCCAGGGGAGTTTGCCAGTGACCCAGGAGGGGAGGAGGGGCAGGCAGCTGATCTGGAAGCATGTGAGGGCAGGGTCAAAAGCAGAGACACCCTGTCTGCAGCAGTGGGCGGAAGACTCAGTCAGGGCGGAAGACAGACTCGGCTCCTTATTTCTTTGGGGCACTGGGGAAGTCGGACACAGGCTGGGAGGGGGCCTCGCAAGACCAGACTTGCAGGACACAGTGGGAGCGGGGAAGGGGCCTTGGACTGGGGGCTCTGCGTGGCTACCAATGGTCCCTTCTCTCCTCTGGGATGAGGGCCCCCTCTTCGGAGGAGGGCATGGGGCGAGACCCCTGGGGGTGTATCGAGCTTCTGTGTGGCTCTTGGCAACTTTTCCCTGCTAACAGGACTGCATGAAGCTGGAAAAGCTGGGATGTAGGAAAGAATATAACATAGGAAGTTTCCAAGATACTGGGCTCCCCCACAAAACTAGAAGAAGAAAGGACACTGTATTACTGAGCACCTACTGAGTGCCGGCCATTTTCTTTTTTCACCTGCAAGTGGTGTTACCCCATTCTACAGATGCAGAAACTAAGGCCTCAAAAGGTTAGGAACTTTGCCTGAGTTTTCACAGCTAGAAAGCCGTTAAGGCCAAGATGTAACAACAGGACTCAGATTTCATTCTGTGGTCTCTTAACCCCGAATCCTCCAGGACATTGTCCCTCCCCTTCACTCCTGCTAAGTTAAGCCTGCCTAGGTTCCCCTACCCCACAGATGGTATAGTTTGGCCATCCTGCCTCTTTCCTTATCACCTCTTTTTCCTCCCCACACCCTCCTTCTCGCCCCCTGAGGCCCCAGCTCTCTCTCCGTCTCCTTCCTCCCTTGGAATCTGACGAAAGCCCCTGCTATCTGATGGGGCCTCAGCTCCCCACCCCTCCATCCCCGTCTACACCTCCCTCCTCACTTACTCCTACTCTCGGTTCCTTCCCTCCACCCTGCCCAGGCCTGTCCCTAAATGCCTCCTTTCTTCCCTTCTCAGGGAACCTGTCTGGTTGCCTCTTGCCCTGCTGCCTGGGATGGGCACCGGGAGGCCACCCTGCCTGCAAATCCTTCTGGCCTTGGGGGAGCAGAGCTTTCCCTGAGAGCAGAGTGATGGCACAGCGGCGGGTGGCGCCCCAGTCCGATGGGCCTTCCGGTGCAAACGAACCTGAGTGCTCCCCCGGACATGGGTTACCCGCACAGCCCCCAGGGAAGGAGGAAGAGGCTGTGATCCTCCTACGGCTTGATTTAACCACATGGGCCGTTGGCTCTGATATTTGCCAAATGAGCCAGTTAATTGCCAAATTTGTACTCTCAGACAAATGGTAATTACCTGGATAAGAATCTGAAATGCTGGAGAGATTTCCCCGTTTCCACCCAGATGTCAAATAGCCCAGTACTGGTCTGCATGATGGGGGCTCACAGTCCCTTCTGCTTCCTCCGGTGTCGGCACAGGGACGGGGCAGGATGGGGGAGACAGAGTAGCTCCCAGGCTGTCTCCAGACTGGCGGTGGGCCCTCGAGAAAGTCACCCCACCTTTACCAGGCCTCGATGTCCTCCTGGTGACGTTGGACGAGATGCCTGATTCCCTACCTGGTTACACATCAGCATCGCCAAGGGAGACTTAAAAATACAGATCCCAGGCCTTCACCCCCCTGAACGAGAACCTCCTGGGGAGAGGGTCAGGCAGCTGTGTCTTGATTCTCCAGCTGATTCCAGGACCCCCCCCACCCCGGAGAGGCCGCCATCCTGTGAAAACAGAGTGTAAAATGGTGGAGAGATAAGAGCTACAACAGAGGAGTCGGAATCCCGGCTCTGGCACTCCGGGCTGGCACTCTGGAGAAGCCTCTTGGCATCTTTGGGCCTATGTCTTCATCTCTAAAATAGGTGCGTAGCCCACGCCCTACGGCACTGTTGTCAGGAGTAACAGGTAAACAGCTGGTACTCCATAAAAACTAGAATGTCTCCTGCCACCTGCCTGTCACTTTCCTCCCCTGACTCCTGTGTCTAAACAGCTTACAAGATAAACTACTTCCCCTCAGTACCCATGGAGGTCACCCCTCTCTTTTCTTGCCCACCCTGTCCCAGAGCAGGGCCTCCCCCAGCCCCCAACGGGATCCATCCTGACCTGACGCAGCAGGAGGGACTTGGGATAGACAGAAGGATGGGCCACGAGACACAGAGAAGGATGGAGATGTACATTATAATCTCATCAGCCTAATCCAGCCCAGGAAATGTCCAGAGGCAGGGGAGCGGACATCTGTGGGGCCCCTTCTCACATTCGGCATGGACCTGGGACAATCTCATCAGCCTAATCCAGCCCGGGAAATGTCCAGAGGCAGGGGAGCGGGCATCTGTGGGGCCCCTTCGCACATTCGGCATGGACCTTAGGTCCACCAGAGGAAGGATGGTCATGCTTTCATGTCAAGTGGCCTTTGCTCCAACACGGCCCCCGCTCAGAGGCTACAGGTAGAGTCGAAACCCAGGAGATGAGCACCCTCGGCCCTGGCTGTCACCTGCAGCCTTGTGCAACCGTTCGAGATCAGTCTCAGATGACCTCACCCGGGCCTTCACCAGCTGGCCTGCAGAACAAGTTCTAGATGGGGCTCCTTGCAAAAAACTGTGTGTGGGCTGAGGTTTGGGTCTGCGAGGGATGCCTCCAGAGGAAGCCAGGATCGACACGCTTATTCGTTTCCACCAGTCTACCCACTAACCCTGCTCGGTGCCAACGTCCCCCACGTCTGACATTCCAGCAGAGCCAAGCCTGGACAAACAGCTGTGCTCCAGCTCTGCCTGCTGGCCACCCTGCACCACTCCGTGCCCACCCCTATGCCACCAGGGCACTCACGCCCGCACACGTGCGCACGCACACACACACACACACACACACACACGCTGTCTGAAGCTCCCACTGTTAAAGTCATTCCAGTGGATCAGACATTTCCCCCCAAAATCCCCTGCAGAGCACACGTATCCTGAATCCCATCTCCTGGGCGCCCTTCCCCTCAGTTGCTCTCAAATACTGGAAGAGAGTTAGGGGACGTCTTCCTCCCCCTCTATGAGCTTGGACAGGTGCCTCCCTCCCCCGGGGCCTGTGTCCCCACCTGCGAGGTGAAGGAGGAGACTGAGGAGGTCGCAGGGACTCCAGCCAGCCTGCCATCCCGCCCGCTGCGATTGGATGTGGACCTAGAGCTGCTTCTGTGTGACTGGGCGGATGCTCCCCAGGCTTGTTTGTGCGTCTGAGCTCTGCCTCCTGACCTACATCGTGAGCCCTCAAGGGCGAGGGCTCTGTCTCTGAGTCCTACGGCGCCCCCAGGCACCGGAAGGTGAACTCCAAGTTCCCGGTGCCTCCACAGAGGGCTGCCCAAGACCCTTCAGTCCTCCAGGGACACTTGGGTTTTCCTTAGGTGATACTCTGGTTTCAGATGCAATTTGCGGGCAAACCCTATGTATAGAACAGATAAATAGGGGGGCGCCTGGGTGACTCAGTCATTAAGCATCTGCCTTCGGCTCAGGGCGTGATCCCAGGGTCCTGGGATCGAGCCCCACATCAGGCTCTCTGCTCCGCTGGGTGCCTGCTTCTTCCTCTCCCACTCCCCCTGCTTGTGTTCCCTCTCTTGCTGGCTGTGTCTCTCTGTCAAATAAATAAATAAAATCTTTAAAAAAAACCAAACCGATAAATAGGAGTGTATATTGCTTGCAGGGGAAGTGGGCGCCTCAAGCCACTGCCTTCTTCACACCAATGTGTTCCCCTCCTTGTCCCTGACATTTCCAAGAATCCTGGGACTCCATGGGGAATTTGAAGACCACCAATCTAGTCCAACCCCTTGGGTCACACATAGGGAAACTAGGACAGAAAGAATGGAAGGGACTTGTCTGTGGTCCGACAGCTAACTAGAGGCAAAAACCAGGGCTGGAACTCGTTTGGGTCTCCCGGAACCCAGTCTGAGGCTCTGCAGTTTTTTGGGGTGCAGGGGTGAAGATGATTGCCCATCGGTTCTGGTTTGGTTTCCCAAGAAAGCTCCCGAAGGATGGGTTCCATGGCTCTGCCCCATCACTGTCTCCCAGCCTGAGGCTTGAAGCCAGGCTGGGGTGGGGGTGTCGGGGAATTAGGAACACCTTCCTGGGCCCAACAAGGCTTCTGAAAACAATCTTTGAGTCTTTTCCCATTTGTAACCTGTCTCTCCCTGCCCAAGAGTCATCAGCCCACTCTAGGTCAGGAAGGCTGGGCAGGGAGGGGTCCGGAGCTGCCCCATTCGGAGCAGTAGAGAGAAGCTGCCGAAGGAGGCCAAGTCCCCCCCACACTGAGCACCAGGAGATTCACCCCAGCAGGGGGGCCGCCCATGACCGAGCTGTGCGACGGCTGCGGGAGAAAAGGCCCAGCATTTGTGGGGCAAGGGGCAGCAACCACAGCCGAGCCTGTGGCCCAGAACACCCTCTCTCCATGTGCAGCACTTTCACAGGCCGCCACACGCCTCTGCCCCTCCCCAAGGAGGCCCAGGCACGATCACGCAGACGGCAGTCATGCAAGTGCACTTGCGTATCACGTATACAAACATATGCCCCACATATCCATACAACACACACGTACGTACATCCCGGCCACACACAGACTGCAGCCCCCCCACGAGTGTGCGCCAACAGGCTCGCGCACCTGCAACCACACACACACAAAACACTCAGAGCCCAGCGAAGGGGACAGAGGAGGCCGTTGGGGACGTACAGAGACTGGCCGGGGGGATCGGATAAGCAGCAAGACGCCACTGCACTCGCAGCAAATGCAGACTCTGAAGTCAGGAAAGAAAAAAAAGTATCTAAGTGGCCCCCAGATGCCCCTCCCACCCATGACCCCCGCCCCAGCAGTCAGTCCTGTTCAGGTGGTAAGAATTCCCGCTCCCTAAAATACAAAATAAAAAAGAAGAGACATTGCAGCCAGGCACAGAGCCCAGGGCTGAGCCCCAGTGGAGTCTCCGATCTGACTTAAACTTATCCTGCGACCTCAGTCCAGCCCCCAGTCACTCCCTGTGCTCCTGGAGGCAGTGCCCCGTCTCCTGAGGCCTTGGGGGATTAGGGAAATGGCCTCTGACCCCCAGCCTGTGGGCGTGGAGGGGCGACAGGTGGATTCTGAAAGAGCCATGGACAGGGGAGACTCAAGGCCCCCGTAGAGAAGTTACCTCCTTCTCGGCCTTGGCCTCTTCCACGGTCACCGTGCTGTGGTTCTTGTGCTCCTGGAACATGCAGAGATAACAGATGCAGGTCTGGTCCGTCTGGCAGAAGAGCTCCATGGTCTTGCCGTGCAGGGGGCACTTGCGGGCCTCGAAGTCCCGGATGGGCTCGAGCAGCTGGTGGTCGCGGAAGGCGGCACCCTCCAGGTGGGGCTTGAGGTGCAGCTCGCAGAAGGAGGCCTGGCACACCAGGCAGGACTTGACGGCCTTCTGCTTGTTGCCGATGCAGGAGTCACACAGGACCTCCTCGGAGCCCGACTTGGAGCGCAGGAGGAGGCCGCTGTCGGCCCGGGGGTAGCTGTTCCGCCGGGCCTCCCCGGGCTCCACTATGGACACCGTGGGCTTTCGGGGCTCCGAGAAGATGGACTTGCGCAGCTCCCCCTTCTCGGCGAAGGAGAGGGGCGGCTTCCTGCCAGCCCCCAGCTGGAGCCCGGCGTAGGGGGACCTCTTGCCGTCCCCAGAGTCCATGCTGAAGTAGCTGGAGGCCTTGTCGTCCACGGACTCGACAAACTGGATGATGGGCCGTCGCCACTCGCTCCCCGAGAACAGGGAGCTCTTGCCCTCCCCTGGCTTCAGGGCGCCACCCAGGCTCTTGCCCTCGGCCGCCTCCCCGCCGTGCCCGTTGGTGGTCTTGGCATCTTGGCCTTCGGCCTTGGCCCCATTCTCCAGGGTGCCGTTGGGGCCCGGGGGGCTGCGGGCATCCCTGGCTTCCGGGCTGGCCCCATTGCTTCTGGAGGCATCTGTGGCTTCCATGGCCGGTCCCTTGGCTGGCGTGTTTGGGACTTGCTGGGGCTGCAGGTGGGTGACCTCTCGGGCTGGCGGCTCCTCGGGGAGTGGGTCAGGTAGCCTGAGCCCAGAGACACACCTATAGGGAACAGGGGGGAGGAGGAGGAGGAGGAGGCAGAGGAGGAGAAGGAGGAGGAGGAGGAGGAGAAAGGAGGAGGAGGAGGCGGAGAGGAGAGGAGAGGAGGGGCAGCGGGCCCAAGCCTGACGCAACGGGCCTGGGGAGAGCAGGCGGCCGGCTCCCAGAGCCAGCAGAGCAGCTAATAATACGGGGGGCCACGCCCTGCACATTCATACCTAACCTGATTTCTAAAGGCCGTGGGGGTTTTTTTTCTCCCCTGGTTTAATTATTTTCCACAGCTCAGCAACAAGCCGGCCTGCTTCTTTCTGACGCACCTTCTTCTCCTGGGGAAGTGGGGGACCTCTGTCTTCACGGGTGGGCAGGCTTTGCTGAGCCAAAGGGCCCCTGGGGCGAAAGGTGAGGTGTCTGCCGAGGCCCACGGGACAGAGGGCTGTTAAGTGGGTCACACAAGCCCAATAGCCTTGTAATTTGCGGGCCGGGATTTCAGAGGAGAGATTTCCCACCCTGGGACCATGGAGTCCCTCCTGGCCTCAAGGAGAAAGGCGGGTCTGGTTGGGTTTGGATGGGACGACAGGCAGTGAGTGGCTACTGATTATTGAAGCCTCCTTGCCAACTTCCAGGCATTGTCCCAGGTCTGTCACCTACAGGGCCTCCTTTCATCCCCAACACAACCTGTTCAATGATCCCATTTCATAAACGAGAAAACCGAAACTACACAGCTACCTCGCTGGCCTCAATCAAGTGGTGTGATTGAGATTTGAACCCGAGACCTTTGAGCTGCCAAAGTTCCTTCTTTAGGGTGGGTATCACGGAGCCACCCACATCTCAATGGAAGATGACATCTAGAAGTCATGCCTGGCCCAGCGACCCTGCCGAGATGCACGCAGCCCGTAGGTCATTTCTTTCTTTCGTTTTTTTTTAATTGGAGCTTTTCTCAGACTTTTTCAGATTTTTTAAAATAAGTTTTTAATTTTAATTCCAGTTAGTTAACATCCAGTGTGATATTAGTTTCGGGTGTAGAATTTGGTGATTCGACACTTTCACACGTCACCCGGGGCTCCTCACCACAAGTGCCCTCCGTCACCCAGCCTCCTCTGTCCCACCCCCCATTTTGGGAACCAGCTGTTTGTTCTCTGTAGTTAAGAGTCTGTTTCTTGGTTTGTCTCTCTCTCTCTCTCTCCTTTTTTTTTTTTTTCTGTTTATCCTTCGCTGGTCTGTTTTGTTTCTTAAATTCCACATAGGAGTGAAATCATATGGTATTTGTCGGCTCTTCTGTTATTGCCATCAGAGCAGGTCAGAACCTGTTTGGACGGAAAGGACAGAGCAACAATAATGAGGGGAATGCAGGCAGCGGCAGGCCAGGTGGCTGAGGCCCCAGGGCCCAAACACTTCACTCTCCTCTGTCTCCACAGCAGTTTTGCTGTGTGACTCAGAAGGAAATCCACCTGCCCTCTCTGGGCCAGGCCAGAGGCGATACCCTCCAACACGCAGCCAGCAACGTGTGGCCCTCCGGTCATCTTCGAAGCGAGCTGTTGGACAATGACAATTGTATAAATACAGACCTCAGGGAGCAAAGTGAGAAAAATGGCTCCCACCACTTTCTCGTTCTGACCACTGCAGGAATTCTGAACCCTCAGCTTTTGTCAAGACATGTCACTTTGTCATCTCTGGCTGTAACCTGCTGTCATGGTCCTGGGAAGCCAACACCCCCCATTGAGGAAAGGGCTGGAGGGAGCCCAGCGAGGTGGCAGTTTCCGGGCTGTGTGGAGGGGAGTCGGTGTCCCTTTCCTCCCCTACCATCTGGGTCAAGTCCTGGGACACCTGCCCCTTCGGCTCACTAGGCTGAACTCGCTAATCCTTTGCAGTCACAGCCCCTGGGAACAGGAGCAGAGACAAGCTTCTCACAGAGCAGCCCGAGTTTGAAGAAGAGATGTGGGTGGTGCTGGAGCTGGAGCGAACTGGCTTCATGATGGGGTTTCCTCTTACCTGAGGTCTCTGGCCCCAGGCCTCGCCAAGCTCCCTCTTGTTGGTACTCACTGGTAAGTTGGCTAGGAGCTCCCGGGACCTTCTGGGGTGGAGAACCCTGTCTCAAAAAGTCAGGCCCAATTCCCCTGGGCTCTTGCTTGAGGCGTGGAGGGAGAGGTAGAGCAAGAGAGATACTAGTTTGCTGGATGGGGAGATGCCCCTCCCTCTTCCCCTGATAGTGTTGCCCCCCTCCTATGAGAACAGCCCATGAAGAGACAAGAGAAGGGAGGGTGGGGCGCCTGGGTGGCTCAGTCGGTGAAGCGTCTGCCTTTGGCTCTGGTCATGAGCCCGGGGTCCTGGGATCCAGCCCCGTGTCGGGCTCCCTGCTCAGTGGGGAGCCTGCTTCTCTCTCTCCCTGCCCCCCACTCGTGCTCTATCTCTCTCAAATACATAAAAGAAATCTCTAAAAAAAGTTGAGTAGATATTCAGAAAACATTTGTGGATGTCTGGATGGAAGATGGATGGATGATGGCTGTGGGGTGGATGATGGATGGGTAGGTGGGAGGGATGAGTAGATAGTTGGCAAATTGGATACAATCATTGACAAGAAAAGGGAAGAAGGAAGATAGGTGGGAAAGAGAGAGGGAAGGGAAGGGGAAGGGAAGGGAAGGGAAGGGAAGGGAGGGAAGAAGGAGGTGGGTAGGTAGTAGGTATGTAAGTGCACTGACAAATTTGAGCCCTGGCCCCTCCAGGGTGAAAAAGCACTGGTCTGTAGCATTTGCTGATTTCTCCCACCCTGGCCAACTCCAAGTTACCAACACGAGGAGTTCTGGGAACAGACCCACACTATTGGCTCCCAAGCCGGCTCCCGCACACCACAGAGGATTGGTGGGTGATTGAGGTAGATAAATCGACTGCAGGGGGGAAGACAGAAACACAGATGCCCGAGAATACTGCTCTCGATTGTCCTGAGGGAGAAAGACAGGTTCAAGGGATTTCAAGGCAATGGAAACCAAAGCTGATTTCTCTCTTCCACGAGGCTTTCCCTCTGGCACAGGTCCTCAGCGATGGCACTGTGCTCTGAGCTCCCGTCACATCCCTATCCGTCCTGCTAGAGGCATTTAGCTCAGACCACACCACGCTGTCAATGATTCACTCACTCACACAGATTTCTCGAGCATCCTTCCATGTGCCAGGGGCCAAACAGGAACTGATCACACAGAGATGAACGAGTCTCGGGCCTCACCGTTGGGAAGCTTACAGTCCGTCTGGTGAGAAAACAGACCAATGAGTCAGTCGTTTGAATTTGGCATGAACAGAGAATGAGAGACATCTGTGTGAATGGCTCGGGCTACCCAGAGGAGAAAAGTCCAGGACACGCTGAGAGGCCGGTCCCTCTCAGCAGGCCGAGCAGGGCTCACTTCCCGTGCCCAGGGACAGCCTGCCCGCCAGTCATAAGCAGTATTGGACTTGACTCAGCAGATACATTTTTGGCTCAATTTGCAGTCAGTGCTGGTGGACTGGCTTGTTGGTCCTCCCGAGCAGGGGCCCCAGACCCTTCCTTGGGCGACTGCTCCCTGTAAATGCCTGGTGGATGGTACAGTCTTCTGGGGGTCCCCAGAGGCCGGGGGCTGAAAAGACCTCAGGGGAAGAAGCCAAAGACACAGCTGTCCTTCCAGGCTGCCTACAGCCCTCACACACTACCCCAAGCCCATCAGCCCGTGGGGCTGAACCAGGAAGGCAAGGATTTCTACCCGCTGGAGTACTCAGGTCCGGGATGGGCACTGAAGACCATCCATGGGAAGTGATCGCCCTCAGAGCGCTCCCAGACCCCTCCCTCCAACTCTGCCCTTTGTGCCCACCCAAGGGCCTAAGTATACTCAACCTGACTTGCCCAGGTCCCACCCCTCTGCAACTCCAAACCCAAAAAACGCCTTTCCTGTACCCTACAGAGCCTATGTGTCATGTGCAAACTGGCAAAAAGCCCGCCAAAGGCCGACATATCCACGCCCGTGACTTGGGAGTAGGGCTGGCAGCAAAGGAAAGTTTTTGTTTCTAAAGGCCTTGAAAGAAATGGATCCCGTGAGCCCCCTTGGTCACTCATCTCCCATCTTATCCTGTTCACCCCCCAGCCTTGCTTAAAGCCCTCTGGCTACCATGCTTCTCCCTATGCCAGGTGCGGGTGGAGTTTGGCTGCGGCCCTACCCTAGCCCTTGCAGGTTTAGGAGCTGAGAAGAGCTGGCAGGTGTGGCCTCCAGAGACGTGTCCTTATGGAGCTGGGGTGAAGTCTGCCTCTTCAGACGAGGCAGGCCCAGCCAGCCCCCACGGAGTCGCTTTGTCCCACGCCCACCTACCTGCCAACCCCAAGCTTCCTCCCAGGCTTCTTTCATGAGGCATCTCAAAGCTGTTCCCCTCCTAGAAGCCTCCCCTGATTCAGCAGGTATACGCGGCCTCACCCACCCACAGCTGTGGCTGGTTAGCACCTGACTCCATCACCAATCACCTCCAGATAAAAGAAGAAACCCCTTACAAGGAGGAAACTCCTCTGGCTTCCTTGGGATCCCAGGGTTGGGCGGGAACCTCTGAACAAGACTGTATCTAGAAACGTCCTCTGAAAGACTCACAAGGAAGGAGATTTCACCACCCCTTTCAGCTATCCACGTCAAGCTTGAGGACTGTCGGCTGCCGGAAGTTCTTCTTTGAGTCTAACTTAAATATTCTATAAGGAAGGGAGTTAGAGATGAGGAACTGATCCTCAGCCCGGCAAAGGGCGAGATAGGGGGCAACTGTGTCCAGGAGGGGACAGATCTCGTCCAGTGCTTCTGTGGTTTTTTGACTTTCCAGCATCTCTGTCCTGGAGTACCTCTGGCTGTGGACAGCAGCAAGAAGGCTGTGGTGGTTCAAAACTTCATAGCAATAAGAAAACTTCAGAAGTCTCGCTTTCTCATTTCTGCTAGCCTAACAGTGTGGAGTATCCTGAAATTGGAGAGTAGACTGTGTATAAGAAGAATTCTCTGGATTGGGCGGGACTACTCCTGCTTTCAAATTCTCTTCTTAAAACAACTTTACAAACAGGACTGATTTCTACCTGTCTCACCTGCAGGGGAGGGGGCAACGGAAGGGGAAGGAATAGACGCTTGTAGCACATCTTGAGTGAGCCATGGACCCAGCCTGGGGTGCAGAAGACATGAGACACTGTCCCCACCTTCCAGGGTCCTTGGCCTACTGGGTCCTCAGGATTCAAGCAATAGTCTTCTTACCCTTCCTCCCACTCCAAGGGCCCCTCCTTTGCTCTTTCCAGGCCTTTTGCCCCTGAAAAGACACTGGGTCTTAACTGTAGCCCTCAAGGTCAGCAGAAGCAAGGAGGGGCCTCACCAGGGGCAAGTGGTCAGGCCTGGGTCTGGTGGCATAACCCTGACCGAGGACACCTTCAAAATGGGGAGGTCCACAGAGGGATCCGCTAACCCCTGGCTTGGCACCTACCCGACCCTTGCCTAGGACTCTGGGGAAAAGGCCCATTGGATCAGGCTAGACTTCTCGCCGTGGCTCCCCAGCAACACCCATAAAGGAGGCTGTGATCAGTAGCTCTATGTGTCAACTGGGCAAAGCTCTAATACCCAGTTATTTAATCAAACACTAATCCAGGTGTTGCTGTGAAGGGATTTTTGTCGACGTGGTTAATACCTATAGTCAGTTGACTTTAAATGAAGATTATCCTCTATAAAGTGGTTGGGTCTCATTGAACCAGTTGACAGGCCTTAAGAGTAAAACCTGAGGTTTCCTGGAGGAGAAGAAATTGTGCCTCAAAACTGAATCAGCAGCTCCGGCCTGAGTCTCCGGCCTGCCAGCCTGCCCTCTGGAGTTCGGATTTACCAGCTCCCACGATTACGTGAGCCAATTCCTTGAAATGAATCTCTTTATATAAATATATATCCTATAGGTTCTATTTCTCTACAGAATCCTGGCCGAGTCCTGCCACAGCCCAGCTCCGGTCTCCTGGGGGCTTTGAGAAGCTTCTCATGAGAGGGGACCCTCCATCAGGGCCTGAGGGGGTTGGCTTTCTGTGGGTGCAGGCGGGTTGGGGTGAGAGTAGCGTGGGGGGTAGGGGATGCAGGGTAGGGGGTGCGGGGTTTGGGTGGAGGAGCCCTGGAACTCTCTAGGTGTGTGAATTTGAGCAAGTTACTTAATCTCTTGGAGTCAATTTCCTGGCCTATAAAATGAGGCTAATCACAGCTCCTTGGCAGGACTGTTGAGGGATTAAGGAGGTAACAGTTGTGAAAATGCCCGGACGGTGCACAGGTCACAAAAACTGCTCACCAAGGATCTGTTTAAGGAAACTCGAGCAGGGCTTACCTCTGCTGGAGGAGGAATGGGGGAGAAGGAGTTGTCTAGGGGACACTGGGCTTCCTTCCCGCCTGCCCCCCCGCCCGTCCCCCAGCCTGGGCGGGGCGAGGCCTTTAACCCTCTGCGCCTGGCTCTCCCCCATGCATCTCCCAGGTACCTTCCAGCTCTGAAATTCTATGATTATAGGGTTGCATCCCACAGAGAAAGGCAGTGAAAATAATTAAAGACTTGGAAAACACAACCGGAGAGGAAAGGGTGAAGGCACTGGGATTATTTAGCCTGGAGACGGTGGCTTAATAACACCCTTCTTAACCAGGGGGGGTTATTTGGATGTAGGCGCTGGCTGGCCAGCTTCTCTCCCCTTCTCCAGAGGGCAAACAAGAGGGAACAGGCGCACAGCACAGCCAGAGGGACTGGAGTCGGACAGCGGGGTGTCCGTCTCCCCTGAGCTAACACCCATTCCTTTGACGGGGAGGGTGATTTGCGGACCCGCCTTGTGGTTGACCATGGATTGGGTGACCTCTGGGTTTCCTCCCTGCTGTTTGATTTCTGGAAACTAATTTCCCCAGAATTGTGAAAGCTAGAAGGAAAAGAAAAACCTGAGAGCAGACTGAACAGGTGCGGTGAGGCCGGCCCAGAGGTTAGGAGGGGGTCAATCAGCTCGAACTCCACGGAGCAGGGATTGTCATCAAAAGAAGTCTGTGCCCTGGGCTGCTCCCAAGACCTCGGAAGGCACCTGCTTTCCCCCCTCCCCCTCCCACGCACATTCAATCCAAACCTGCCTGCGTTCCAACAGTGCTAACATCGCAGAAAGGCATCCAGGGAAATAAAATGCACTTTTCTTCTCTTTTTTAAAAAAAATTTTATTTATTTATTTGACAGAGAGAGACAGCCAGCGAGAGAGGGAACACAGGCAGGGGGAGTGGGAGAGGGAGAAGCAGGCTCCCTGTGGAGCAGGGAGCCCGATGTGGGGCTCGATCCCAGGACCCTGGAATCACTCCCTGAGCAGAAGGCAGACGCTTAACGACTGAGCCACCCAGGCGCCCCGCAAATGTACTTTTCATCCTGAGGTTGCAGTAGGGTAGCTCTCTCTTCCAAGTAACATGCAGACATGTCCAGTGGCCTCCCAGACCCCTGAGCTTCTTCCCCATCTCCGTCATCAGTGACGATATGAGCTACCATTTCTAACCGAGGGCAGACTCTCTGCCAGGCCCCTTCCATGGATTATCCCTAATTTCACGACTCTCCCTGGTGTATGGTACATGGTTCAGCTGAGGAAACAGGAAACGGAAGCCCAGAGAGGTGAAGCAACTTGCCCACAGTCACACAGCACAGCTGGGACTCAGTCCTGTGCCATCCATCCAGGCCACACCAAACTTCCCTACTAACCAGTGAGAGCGCGTTGTCCCCATGTTACCATTGAGGAAATCAAGACCGAGAACTAGTCATGAAGACATCCCAGCGGCCAAACCTAACATTTCCCCCCAAAAATCTGAGGATGATGGAGGGCACCCCCCCAAGTCTGCAGGTCTCTCATCCTCGCAGAGGGAGGCAATAAATCCCTGTGAAAACCCCCCAGTGGATAGCAGGCAAAGGTCACTCACCTGTCCATCAGAAGGATCGGACAGTGTAACATTAATAAATAGCATTCCTATCACTGTTTATTAAACATTTACCATGTGGCAGGCCCTGGGCTCAACCCCGAACATGGGTTCGCTCCCTCAGTGCTCCCATAATCTCACAACGTAGGGACTTTCATTCTCCCCATGTAACAGAGGAGGAAACTGAGACAGAGAGAGGGTAAGTCACTTGCCCAAGGTCACAAGGTTAATAAGTAACAGAACTGGGTTTCGAACGCCATAGAATCTGGTGGCAGAGCTCTCCTTCCTACCCCTTAAACCATACTATTAATTTTTTCCCTGGAGCTAAGCACCCTAACAGATTTTAGGGTTACCTAGAAGCAGCTACGTCTGTGGTGTCCCAAAATTCCTTCCATGTCTTCCATGTTTTTCCAGTCTCTCCTCCACAGCATGGCTGCCCCTGCCGCCACCCTGGCTCAGCTATGGGGGAGGCCCCCTCCCCAGGAGGAGGCTGTGAGGGCAGATCTGCCCTCCCGGCCCTGGCCCTGGCGAGGTCTGGCTTCCTGGGGAAGGCCTCCCCTGGGGGCGTGACTGAGCCGACGGGAACCAGAGCCAGACCCCCAGCCACAGCACCGTCAGACCCGTGGCTAGAGCCACAATGAAACCAGACCCAGACCCGGAACTAGTGCCACAGCCGGGATCAGAACTGGGACTGGAACCAGACACAGAGACACAGCCAGAGCCAGGCGGAGCACTCCCTGAAAGGCAAGGGGGGCAGAGGAGGCCGCCCGATGCCCCAGAGGCAGAGGCGTAAGTCACAGGGACGAAGATGAGGCCAGCTCCGCCCGAGTCACAGCCCAGCCTGAGGGCTGTCTAGAGGGAGGACCGCTGAGGGGAGGATGGGGAACAGGTGGGGCGCAGCCAGGCACCAACTCCCTCCCACGTGGGAGTCCTCCCGATCCATCCGGGCAGAAGCAGCAGTGCCCAGGGGGACGGGGGTGCACAGGGCAGGCTGGGTATGGCCCCTCTGGGGGGGGAGCAGTCCTCCGCTCCCGGCCAGGCCCACACCTCTCATTCAGGGTCTAACCAGATGGAACTTTCTGCAGTTTCCAGGCGGCCCTGCCACTGAGGACTCACCCTGGGGCTGTTTCACCTGCTGCTGCCTTGCCCCTCCGCCCACTCTGGGCCACGTCTATGGCCACCAGAGTCTAAGTCAGGGCCCAGTACGCAGTGGGTGCTCAGTGAATTCCTGGTGAGTTAATGGGTGGTTAGAACAGAAGAAAAGAGAGCCGACTGTAGGCATCTTGGGTCCTGCCCTAGAGCACGAGGGTTCCGGAGCCGTGCCAGGCTCTCAGCTGGCTGGTGGCAAGAACAACGCTGACAACAAGCATAAGGCAGTTACCCCTCGATGGAAGGAAGACGGGGTGGGGCGAGGCGGCTCCGGGAAGGAGGTGGACCGGGGCGCAGGGCTGGGAAGCCGGCTCAGATTCCCCTCAAATCGGACAGTTTTCAGGGAGGCCGGGTGAGGAGACATGTCTGGGCAAAGGCAGCCTGTCCGTCCTGTTACAGAGCGCTGGCACGCACAGGGCAGTGTGCAGCGAGAGCAGGTGCTCCCGGGGAAGGCGGGTGGTGACAGAGCTGCGGGAGCAGGAGAGGAGAAAGGCAAGAAGTGGCGCCTTCCATAATCTCCCCGAAGCAGGGCACTGGCCCTGCAGCCACCAACATCGAGACAACGCCCTGACCCAGACGGCCGCCCCCAGCGCCCTGGCTCGGCAGCCCACAGGAGCCACGGGTGGACAAAGGACAGTGGGGCGGGGAGGGGAGGTAGCCAGGCAGGTGAGAAAGGGCAAGGGATGGGACAGAGAGCAGCAGGAACGATGAAGCTGGAATGCAGCCGAGAGCAAGAACCAGAGAACAGAAATGAGAGGGAGACGGAGGCAGATCAAGTGGAGAAAGCTCACGTCAAAATGTACTTCCCAGCCTACAAAACCCTTTCCCCAGCATTGTCTCACATACACGCACAAGAGCCCTGCAAGGCACAATTATCCTTTCCTTCCCTTCTATTTCACTTTTTATTATGGAAAACTTCAAAAATACGCAATGTAAACATAATAGTATAATTTAGATCCCTAGGTACCCATCACCCCACTTCAACAATGATTAAGCTGTGCCATTCTATTTCCCCTACATTTTCACCCACTCAATTTTTATTATTGACATCGCTATTTTTTAGAAAAATTTGCATACATTAAAATGTACAAATATTAGCAGTGGAATGTTGATAAATCTTTTATCCAAGTAACCCACGTCCCTGTCATAATATGGTACATTACTAACTCACTGGAAAATTCTCTCATGTTCCTTCCCGGTCAATCCCACTACCCACCTCCACCCCAAACTAATCTCTTTTTTTAATTATTATTATTATTATTATTATTATTACTGAAGACCTTTATTAACAGGTGTTGCTGTTTGTTGACTTTTTTAAATCAAATTGTAACTTTTATTACAAATTAAAAACGAGGTTCTTAAAAGATCTCAACTTGACCAGATACAAAACAATTTAAAAACCTTTCAATATGTATTGAGAAAAACCAAGCTTTAAACACACACACACACACACACACACACACACACACACACGGCGCACGTGCACACACACGTTAATTACTAAGCAGGGACATCTTTAGATAAATATAATAAAAACCCCACGCTGCGCAGACATCACAGCTCTAGTTATCCGGTCAATGGGGGGAAAGCACACAACTTGAGGTCTTCAGCTCCAACCTTGTTCATTCCGTACTGCCGGGAGCTAATGTTCCTTTCCTCTTGTTCGACTAACCCGACGATGGTAGTAGCCACGGGAGGCCCGCATTGACTCAGTCCGTCCTGCTCAGCCTCAGGAGGGATCAGACAAGCACACGAATTCTTAAGAGTGGAATTACCCAAAGAGTAGGTGTACGTTGAGCTTTATAAAAAACTGTCAAACCGTGTTCCAGAGTGGTTGCATTCTTTTGCGTTCCCACCAGCAACGTGTATGCACCGTAGCCGCTCTACAGCCTGGTCAACAGTTGGTGGTCGTCAGGCTTTTAAAATTTAGCCATTCTAGGGGCGCCCAGCTGGCTCAGTCGGAGGAGCATGCGACTCTGGATCTCGGTGTCATGAGTTCAAGCCCCACGTTGGGTGTAGAGATTGTGTAAATAAATAAAAACCTAAAAAAAATTAAAAAACAAAATAAAATAAAATTTAGCCATGCTGGTGGGTGTGTGGTGGTTGTAACGTGCGTCACTCTGATGATTAAGGATGTCAAGCAATGGTTCGTGTGCTTATTGGCATTCACATATCTTCTTTTCTGAAGTAGCTGTTCAAGTCTGTTGTCTATTTTTAATGGAGTTGCTTGCCTTTTTATTATTGAATTATAGGAGCTCTTTATATATTCTGGTAACAAGTCCTTTATCAGATATATGTTTTCTGACTATTTTCTCTAAATCTGTGGCCTGCCTATTGATTTTCTTAATGGTGTCCTTTTATCAGACTTATTAAGGCATAATTCACATAAGATTCACTAATTTAAAGGGAACAATTCCATGAGTTTTTAACAAAAGTGTGAAGTTCTGGAACCACGGTAAGAAGCACGATTTAGAACTCCAAGAAGTCCCCTTGTGCTCCTTGGTAGCAAAACCCACACCCCTAGCCCCTGTAAATCCTCAGTCTACTTTCTGACACCATGGTTCTAACTTTTCTAGAATTTCATATAAATTGAATCTTGCAGTATATAATCATTTAGGTCTGGCTTCTTTCATTCGGAATAACGTTTTTGGGATTCATCCATATTGTTGCCTATATAAGAAGTTCCTTTTTATTGATGAATAGTATCCCGTGGTATGGATAAGCCACAATGTATTTATGCATTCACCACTTGATGGACATCTAAGTATTTGCATTTGCAGCTAATATAGACAAAGCTACTGTGGATATTTACATAAATGTCTTCGTGTGTTTATTTTTACTTCCCCTGGGTAAATACCTAGAAGTGGGTTTGTTGGGTCATATAATAAGAATATGTTTAACCTCATGGGCACCTGGTTGGCTCCGTTGCTTAAGCGTCCGACTCTTGATCTCAGCTCAGGTCTTGATCTCAGGGTTGTGAGAGAGAAGAGTATGTTTCACTTTATAAGTAACTATCAAACTGGTTTCCAAAGTGGTTGTGCCATTTTGCATTCCCATGAACTAAATACGACCTCCAGGTGTTCCTCATCCTGCCAACACAGGGTAGAATCAGTCTTTTCTAGCGGCTGTACAGTGGTATCTCAGTGTAATTTTAATATATGTCTATCCAGTAATGAGTGACGTGGAACATCTTTTCATGCGCTTATTTGCCAGTTGTTTACACCCATGGGTGAAACGTTTCTCTAAATCTTTTGCCCAGTGTTTAATCAGGTTGTTGGTCTTCTTATTGAGTGGGGAGAATTTTTTTTTTTAATATTCTGGAGCCAAGTCCTTTATCAGATACATGTTTTGCAAATATTTCTTACCCCATTGCCGCTTGCCTTACCATTTTTTAAACTGTGTCTTTTAAAAAGCAAAAGGTTTTCATTCTGATAAATCCAATCTATTGATTTTTTTCCTTGTACGGGTTGTGCTTTTTGTGTCCTATCTGAAAAACAGGCTAACCCAACGTCACAAAGATTTTAGGTCTTTGACCCTCCATTTCAAGTCAATTATTGTTTATGGTGTAAGTCAAGGTTCTGTGTTTCTTTTTTTCCTTCCTTCCTTCCTTCCTTCCTTCCTTCCTTCCTTCCTTCCTTCCTCCCTCCCTCCCTCCCTCCCTCCCTCCCTCCCTCCTTCTCTCTCTCCCTTTCTTTCTTTTTTTTCTTTCTTTCTTTCTTTCTTTCTTTCTTTCTTTCTTTCTTTCTTTCTTTCTTTCTTTCTTTCTTTCTTTCTTTCTTTCTCTTTCGGACATTCAGCTGTTCCAGCCGCACTGTTTGTTGAAAAGACTGGCATTTCCCCCACTGAATTACCTTGGCCCCTTTGTGAAAAATCAATTAACCATCTATGTGTAGGACTGTTTCTGGACTCTCTATTCCATTCCACTGGTCTAAATGTCTACTCTATACCATATGACACTATCTTAATTACTGTAATCTCACTATAAGTCTTGAAACCAGGTAGTAATTCCTCCAACCTTGTTCTTTGTTTTTCATATTTTTTTTAGCCATTTTAGTCCTTTGCATTTCCATATGGATTTTAGAATCAGCTTGTCAATTTCTCAAAACACCTACTGAGAGTTTGGCTAGGAGTACATTAAATCTGTAGGTCAATTTGGGAGAATGGACATCTTACCAATATCAAGTCTTCTGTCCACATACATGGCATATCATATCTCTATTTAGATCTTCTTTAATTTCTGCCAGCAATATTCCATAGTTTTCAGTGTACTGTATAAATTTTGCTAACTTGTCCTTAAGTATTTCACATTTTTATGCTATTGTAAATGTTATTTTTAATTTAAATTTTCCAGTTGTTATTTCTAATATAGAGAAATACAACTAATTTTTCTAAATTAAATTTGGATACTGCAACCTTTCTAAGCTCACTTATTGGTTCTAGTACCCTAGCTTTTTTATGGGCGCCTCAAGATTTTCTAAACAAAAAAATCATGTTGCCTATAAATAAAGTCAATTTTGGATCTTCCCTTCAAAACAACATACCCTTTGGGGCACCTGGGTGGCGCAGTCGTTAAGCGTCTGCCTTCGGCTCAGGGCGTGATCCCAGCGTTCTGGGATCGAGCCCCACATCAGGCTCCTTCGCTAGGAGCCTGCTTCTTCCTCTCCCACTCCCCCTGCTTGTGTTCCCTCTCTCGCTGGCTGTCTCTGTCAAATAAATAAATAAAATCTTTTAAAAAAACAAAAAACAAAAAAACAAAAAAAAACAACATACCCTTTATTTCGTTTTCTTATGTGTTTGCATTGGCCAGGACTTCTAGTACACTTTGAATGGAAAAGTTCTAACAGCAGGGGGTAGGGGACTGGGTGAGAGTGGTCAAAAGGTACAAACTTCCAGTTAAAGTATGAGTGCGTTCTGGGAATGTAATGCACAGCACGGTGACCATAGTTAATAATACCGTACCGTGTATCTGAAAATAGCTAAGAGAGTAGATGCTAAAAGCTCTCAGCAGATGACGCTCTGCTCATATTTTCCCAGTGTTTTTCTTGCCGGGCTTCATTCTGCATAACTGATATTGCTGGATCTTCAAGTTCATTGATCCTTTTTTCTGCAGTACCTAACCTGCTAGTAATCCCTTCCAATGTATTGTTTATTTCAGATAGTACCTTTTCATCTCTGGAAGTTCCATTTGGGTCTTTTTATATTATCCATCTCTCTCACAGTCTGTTCTTGTCTTCCTCTACGCTCTGGAACCTGGGCAGCATCTTTATAATACTTCTTTGAACACTCATGTTTGCTAATTTTATTGTGCATGTTTTTCTATTGGTTGATTTATCTCCCGATGATGGGTTGTATTTTCCTAGTTCATTTTATGCTTAGAAATTTTTATTAAATGCGAGGCATTGTAAATTTTATATGTTGGGTGGTGGTTCTTGTTGCATGCTTTTAAGTGGTGTTGCACTTTATCCTGGTGCACAGTTAAGGGACGTGTAAGCAGTTGGAGCCTTTTAAGCCTTGTGTTTAGGCTTCATTACCGTGGACCCACAGCAGCCTTTAGACCAAGGTCCTTTAAACCAAGGACCCCAGTCCTAAGGCAATACCCTTCTGAGCATGCTAGCCAATGTCCCATTATAAGGTCTCTCCACTCTGGCCAGAGGGAGCACAAGTTCCAAGTTCTGTGTGGACTCCAGAAATTGTTCTGCTCACTCCTTTCTGGTGATCCCTTCCCTCGTTTGGGGCCGTTTCCTTTCACATCGTACAGACCAGTAGCCAGTCAAAGACTGAAGGGACCCCTCTGCAGATCTCCCGAGCTCTTTCTCTCTCTGTAGCTTCCTCCTCTTTGGCACCCTGCCTGCAAGTCCATCACCTAGGCTCCCCTGAACACCAGTCACTTTCTCCTCAATTCAGTGAAGACACCGGGCTCTATCTGGCCTCTCTCTTCCTGTTCTGTAATCTGGAAACTGCCTCTAGGAAATGAACTGAGGTATTTGTAAGGTTCACTGCACTTGTTCCCCTTCTCTCAAGGATCATGGCCCTGTGCTGACCATTGTCTAATATCTACAAACTTTCGTTATGTATTTTGTCCAGTTCTCTAGTTGTTTAAGGTCTCAGGGTAGATCTGGTCCCTGTGACTCCATCATGCTGAAAGCAGAAGTGTTTATTGATAAGCACAGTTTTAGTTATTGTTGTTGTTTTAAAGAAAGCTGATTTATTATTTTTTCCTTTATGGTTATTGACTTTTGGGTCCCGTTCAAGATTTCTTTGCCTACCTTTGGATTTTAAAAATATTCTCTGTTACGCTTGTTTTAAAAACCTTAATAGTTCTATCATATGATTTCTCTCATCTATGGAACATAAGAACTAGGATGATCGGTAGGGGAAGAAAGGGATAAAGAAAGGGGGGGTAATCAGAAGGGAGAATGAAACATGAGAGACTATGGACTATGAGAAACAAACTGAGGACTTCAGAGGGGAGGGGGGTGGGGGAATGGGATAGACCGGTGATGGGTAGTAAGGAGGGCACGTATTGCATGGTGCACTGGGTGTTATACACAACTAATGAATCATCGAGCCTTACATCGGAAACCGGGGATGTACTGTATGGTGACTAACATAATATAATAAAAAATCATTAAAAAAAAAAAACCTTAATAGTTCTAATCACTATATTTAGGTCTATGATCCAACAGACTCTAATTTTTTTTATATATGGTCTATGGCTCAGCCATCATGGCTTATTTTTTTTTCTAGATAAAGATGCGCAGTTGTTTCAACACCACTTGTTGAAAAGTTTTCTTTTCTCTATAGAATTGCTTTGATACCTCCATCCAAAATCAATTAACTGAGTAAGTACAAGTCTGTTTCTAGAATCTCTATTGTGTCCCATTGATCTATTTGTGTATCCTTATGCCAATACAACACGGCTTTGACTGCTGCAGCTTTGTGGTAAGTTTTACAGTGATCTACTATAAGTTCTTGAGCTTTGTTTTTCTTTTTCGGGATTATTTTGGTTCTTTTGAACTTCCACATAAATTTCAGAATAAGCCTATAAAATGCTGCCAACAAAGCCTTCTAGGATTATGATGGGAATTAACATTAAATCTACTGATTAATTTGGCAAAAATAACATCTTATCAATGTTGAGTCTTTATAAATGCAATAAATAAATTATCAAAATTTATTTAGGTCTTCTTTTTTAAGATTTATTTATTTGAGAGAGAGCGCACATGCGTGCTCACTCGTTCATGAGTGGGGGAGGGGCAAAGGGAGAACTCTTCAAGCAGAGTCCCTGCCGAGCATGGATTCCCACTTCGGGGCTCGATCCCAAGACCCATGAGGTCATACCTGAGCTGAAACCAAGAGGCAGGCGCTTACCTGACTGAGCCACCCAGGCACCCATCGGTCTTTAATTTCACTCAGCAATGTTTTGTAATTCTCAGTGCACAGTTCTTGCATATCGTTCGTTAAAGACTTTCCTAAGTATTTTGTTCTTTATAATAAGTAGAATTTTTTGTTTTCCAATTTTGTGCTGCTAGTATACAGAATTACAATGTACATGTTTATATTGACCTCGTATCCTACAACTTAAACAAGTTCACTTCTTAGTTCTAGGAAGGTTTTTATCCACATAAACTTTTATGTCACCTGCGAAAACATGTTGTTTTACCCCTTCCTTTCCAATATTTATATTTTTTATTTCTTTTTCTTGCCTTTTTGCAGTGACTATGACCTCCAGTACAGTGTTGAATAGAACTAGTAAAACTAGACATCCTGATCTTATGGGGAAAGTGTTCAGTCTTTTGCCAGTAAGGATAATATTAGCTGTAGGTTTCGTATAATGTCTTTCACCAGATTGAAAAAGTCTCTTATTTTCCTAGTTTACCGAGAGTTTTTATCATGAACAGGTGGGATTTTATCAAATGCTTTTTGTGCATTTATTGAAATGATCGTGAATTTTCTCCTTTATTCTGTAAATGAGGTGGATTATAATAATTGATTTACAAATATGAAGTGGATAAACCTCATATAGGCGGATATATTTTATATATTGTTGGATTCAACTTGTGAATATTTTGTTAGTGCTCTTTCTACCTATTTATATATATTGTTGGATTCGATTTATAAATATTTTGTTAAAGACTTTTGTATATAAGGGGTTTTTCCTTTCTAATTTTTATTTAAATTCTATTTAATCTAACACACAGTGAAATATTGGTTTCAGGAGTAGAATTCAGTGATTCATCACTTACATACAACACCCAGTGCTCATTATATCAAGTGCCCTCCTTAATGCCCATCACCCATTTAACCCATCCCCCACCCACATGCCTCTATCACCCCTCAGTTTGTTCTCTGTCTTTAAGACTCTTTTACAGTTTGTTTCCCTCTCTCTTTTTTTTCTTACTCCCCTCCCATATATTTACCTGTTTTGTTTCTTAAATTCCACATATGAGTAAAATCATATAGCATTTGTCTTTCTCGACTGACTTATTCCACTTAGCATAATTCACTCTAGCTCCAACCATGTCGTTGCAAACAAGATTTCATTCTTTTGATGCCTGAGTAATATTGTGTGTGTGTGTGTGTGTGTGTGTGTGTGTGTGTGTGTGTGTAGAAGATGTGGTATATATATATATATACCTTCTTTATCCATTCATCCTCTTTATCCATTCATCAGTCTATGGACATTTGGGTTCTCTCCATAGTTTGGCTATTGTTGATAATGCTGTTATAAACATTAGGGTGCATGTACCCTTTAAAAGCTTTATTTTTGTATCCTTTGGGTAAATACCTAATCGCTGGATCATAGGGTCATTCTCTTTTTAACTTTTTGAGGAACCTCCATCCTGTTCTCCAGCGTGGCTGCACCAGTTTGCATTCCCACCAACAGGGCAAGAGGGTTCCCCTTTCTCCTCATCCTCGACAACACCTGTTGTTTCCTGACTTGTTAATTTTAGCCGTTCTGACCGGTGTGAGGTGGTAGCTCATTGTGGGTTTTATTTGTATTTCCCTGATGCTGCGTGGTGTGGAGCACCTTTTCATGTGTCTGTTACGCATCTGTATGTCTTCTTTGGAAAAGTGTCTGTTCATGTCTTCGGCCCATTTCTTAACTGGATTATTTGGGTTTTTTGGGTGTTGACTTTGATAAGTTCTTTATAGATTTTGGATACTAGCCCTTTATCAGCTGTGTCATTTGCAAATATCTTCTCCCATTCCATAGGCTGCCTTTTAGTTTTGTTGATTGTTTTCTTCTCCGTGCAGAAGCTTTTTATCTTGATGAGTCCCAATGGTTTATTTTTGCTTTTGTTTCCCTTGTCTCTGGCAACGTGTCTAGTAAGAAGTTGCTCCGGCTGAGGTCACAGAGGTTGCTGCTTGTGTTCTCCTCTAGGATTTTGATGGTTTTCTGTCTCACAATGAGGTCTTTGATTGATTTTGAATTTATCTTTGTGTATGGTGTAAGAAAGTGGTCCAATTTCCTTCTTCTGCATGTTGCTTTCCAGTTTTCCCAACACCATTTGTTGAAAAGAGTGTGTTTTTTCTATTGGATATTTTTTCCTGCTTTGTGGAAAATTAGTTGACCATATAGTTGTGGGTCCATTTCTGGGTTCTCTTTTCTGTTCCATTGATCTATATGTCTGTTTTTGTGCCAGTACCATACTGTCTTGATGATTACGGCTTTGTAATAGAGCTTGAAATCCGGAATCATGATGCCTTCAGTTTTGTTTTTCTTTTTCAGGATTGTTTTTGGCTATTCAGAGTCTTTTGCGGTTCCATATAAATTTTAGGATTGTTTGTTCTAGCTCTGTGAAAAATGCTGGTGGTATTTTGATAGGGATCGCTGTAGATATGTTTATGAGAGATAGTGGCCTATAATTTTCTTGTCTTTGTCCAATTTCTGTCTCAAGGTTATGTTGGACCCCGACAAGACTTGAGAAATGGTTCTGCTCACTATATTTTCTGAAAGACTTTGTGTAGTATTCGTATTATTTCTTCCTTAAATGTTCGGTAAACAGTGAAACCATGTGGGCCTGGTATTTTCTTCGTGGAGAAGTTGTCTGGAACAAATTCAATGTACTGGATGTGTATAGGACTATTTTGATTTTCGATTTCATTTTATAGGTTCTACACTGTGGTAATCAAGAATTAATGGAGTGGCAAGATGGCCAAGAAAGAAGAGAGAGAATGTTTCCATGAGATCCATCAGTTCCTGGAGGAGACCTATCCTATTTTCCCTGGGGGAGAACAGGGACATCAGGCACTAGGGAAACGTGTTCTATGGGAAGACAGGGGGAATTCACCGGGCCTCACTAGGACTTCCCGGTGATGTTTTACAACAATGGATGAACCATCCTGTGTTCTGAGTACAAGCTCACAGAGAAACCTCAAAACTTAATCGGCATCCCAGAGAAGCACCATATTTGGTAGACCAAGAGGCTGCAGATGCTTTACAATCATTACGGTACTAGCTAACTTTCTTGGTACAGCTGTGTGTGTGTGTGTGTGTGTGTGTGTGTGTGTCTGTCTGTCCTCAATATTTGAGTCTGCCAAATATGGTGCGAAGATGCCTTCCAACCTGTGAGAATCTTATATACTACACTGATATTACACTTTTCTGTTTCTGTCTCCTGTGAGTTTGTTTATCATGAATTGGTTTCCTGGAGATAGATTGCCTCTAGGTATACTGACAGAATCAAGCTTCAGGCTGTGAAAGCAACGAACAGACTGCAGATTTCAGTGATACCCCTCCCCCCCCACACACATACACACATACACATAGTAGGTACCACTCCCTTTTGAAGGCCTGACATGCGATCTCGCCAGGCACAGGGTGGCTTGAGGTGGGTGCAAGAAATGAGGAGGGGCCGGCTCCAGGGCTGAATCCCACATGCATATGTCTCTGGGGTACTGCGTCTGTGTGACCCTGTCCCGATCACCACGCTGGACTTGCCAGGAGCCTCCTGCCGCACCCTCCACAGGGACTCTGGCCCACTCCAATTCATGCTCCAGGCCGCCGCTGGAGGGAACTTTCTGACACAGAAATTTGATCTTACCATCACCTCCTTCCTTTACGTGCCTGCCCAACCGAAGTCCCTTCATGGCTTCCCGTTTCTCTCAGGGTAAGGACCCAAGTCCTTAAGATGGTCCAGAGCCTGCCAAGTCTGGCCGGGCCACTGCATCCTCAGAGCGTAGCACACAGCAGATGCTTAGTGAATGAATGGCATCCTTAGGTGACGAATGCTCGGAGTGCCATCCTAATACCCTCTCAGTTTGTGGTGCAGATTAAGTGAGTAACGCCAGTGAAAGTGCTCCCTAAAGCGGTAAAGCGCTACAGAGCCCTGTGCGCGCGTGTTCACCAATGAACTGGAACGTGGGAAGGATGGAAGCGGAGGGGACAGGCCCGGGAGCGCGGGCGCCCCCGTGTGGCGAGGCCGGGCCGGTGCGGCGGCGGAGGCGGCTGGGAGGTGGGAGGGTGGGAAGCCAGCGGCGCCCAGGCTCTCAGCGCTCCCGGGCCTGCCCCGGCAAGCTCGGCTTTGAAGGCTGCTCCCGCCACCGCCCCTCCTCCCCCCTCCCAAAGGCCTGTTTCATGCCCAACGCTGGGATGGGCTTTGTGTCTGCCCTCGGACTTCCGGCAGCCTGCAAAAGGGGACCTGAGTTCGGTGTCTAGTGAGCATCTGGGGGTGGCAGGGGCCTGAGCTCTAGAGGTTCTGTGGAGCATGGGAGGAGGGGCGTGGGGAGGGCGAGGACCAACCTGAGCAAGGAGGCTAAGGGCTGTTCTGACATCCACCGTCCAGCCAGGCACCGGAAAGACAAAGATGGTGTTCGTTCTCAGTGGCAGTCCCGCTAGTATCCGCGGGTGGTGTGCTTTATACTGGGCTCTATGCCGAGCCCCATTCATTAAGTGTCTTGGTTTCTGTCTCTGGGTCTGCTTCCCTGCCCTGGGTCCCCTCCCCTCTTTGCAGGCAGGCATCATATAGTCTTAATTCATTCCCCATCTCTAACACCAATGACCACCCAGGACAGCGCAGGATTGAAAAGTCTTGCTGAATGAGCAAATATACTCATATAATGCTCACAAGGACCCTCTGTCTTGGGAGGGGACCTATTATTTTCATTTCCCTAATGAGGAAACTGGGGCCCGGGGAGGCCACCTGCCCAGGATTATGCAGCCAGACGTGAGCAGGTGCAGGGGAGCTGGATAGATAAGATGCGCTTCTCGTGGGAGTTCCCCAGAGCTCCATGGGCTCTAGCTGGCCAGCTCCAGGGCAGGGAGCCCACCCTGACCCACGGGCCCCCAAGCACTGCAGTGTAGGAGTGGCTGGCTGTGCCTGGCAGTGAGGGAGCAGTCACGGGGGTGATGAAGCTGCATCTCGCGTTCTGAGCTCGGGGAAAGCTGAGCAGTAGCTTCAGCCTAACTCAACCTAAGATGCCCAGCTCCCCCTTAGATCAATGCCCTAGGCAAGCCCGCAGTTGGAGCACGTGGGCAGAGCAGACAAGAACCGGGGGAGGCCCACTGGTTACACAGGTTGAAACCAAGAATGGCCGGGACTTGGCCTGGACATTTAAGAGCCGAGGACTGAGCAAAGCCTGGGTTGCCTGCTGTGTCCACAGTGTCCATCGGGACAGCGGTGTCAGGCTCTGGAAAGTAGGACCAGTCTCTGGATGGTCATCTGAGCACCCCAGGAACAGTCCCTTCCTTTGCCTTCTATCACTGAAGGTGGCCCAGGCAGAGATGGTTTCCGTGCCATCATGGATTCATCCTCCACCCAGGAAGTCCCTCCTGTTATCCAAACACAGTGCCTCCTGCTGGCGTTAGCTCACTCATCAGGTTCTGACCTAGAGGTGATAAAGACTGGCTCTCCACTCTCCTCCCTGCCCTTGGCCCAGGGAAGATTGTCGTAAAGCTGAAGAAAGGAAGTGTTCTCGAACATCAGACTTGAGGTCCAGTTGGCCCTTTCTTGAGGTTCAGGAATCTGGCAACCAGACAATGGCCTAAAGCCCTACAGCTCAGCCTGACCAGCCCCGGGAGTGACCCATTAGGCCGAGTAGTTTGGCATGCCAGGGCCACGTCCTGGAATCCCTTATCCATCACAGACATGCAGGAACACGCCGACACGCGGACTGGCCCTGCCAGTGTCACACTGTGAGGGGTCCCCGCAGTGGGGAGCCAGGGAGGCAGCTGAAGCCTGTGTGCTAAGACGCTGGCCTGGGGGCCTGGCCTCCTGGGGCTGGCTCTAGCATGTTCTGAGGTGAGGTCCCACCCTCGTTCTTGGGGACAGGATCCCAGCCCAACCAGGCCACACCCACACCAAGGGACGGGAATCAAAGCAGGACCCAACCCCTGGCCGCCTATCCTGCCCAGCAGGCTCCCGAGGAGGAGGGGACAGCTCTGCTGCCCCTTTTAGGGGGAACAGAGAAAGGGAGGGGCGATAGCAGAGGCAGCTCTCCTGAACTCAGCTCAGGAACCGGAGTGGCTCACAGATGCACGAGCCTATGCTCACCCTCTTCTCACGACTAATCCCCTAGCGATCCTCCTGGGAGAACCAAAAACAACGCGGAAGAAAAGTGGGTGCCATCGGGAGCCTGCTGCAGCCGTCCTGGTAGGGCAGGGAGGGCCTCGAGGAAGGCCAAAGCAGGAGGGGCCAGGTCTGAGAGTCTTGGAAGAAGCACACCACGTACCCGAGCCCTAGCCTGGGCGCAGGGCAGTCGGAGCAGTGCCTGAGCTCTGGGATGCAGAAGGGAGTCCCACAGCCCCGTCTCGGGCTGCCCTTTGCCGGTCCTATCTTGCCCAGGTCACTTGGAGTCACCAAGCCTATGAGCTCCTCTTTAAAATGGAAGGGAGACACCCCACATCTGCTCCAGGTGCCTGGTCCTGGGCGAATGGAGGGAAAGTGGCAGAGAAGGGAAACAGGAGGGCTGGCAACCCACCTCTTCCCTCTTCTGGTTCTGCCTCAGTGGCCTGAGTTGGGCTGGCCAGAGAACGAGGTGTGGCCAATCAACTCTCTACATGCCCTGCCTGCCAAGTCTGCCATGCCCCCCTCCCATCCCCTAGATGAACTCTAGCTCCCACCTACTTCATCTCAGGAATAAACACAGAATAAACACTCAACAGTCCCAAGCTCACTGCTTTTCGTGGAGGAGAGTGGCAGAAAGCCGTGTTGAACCTGTGCTGTGTAGGTCTGTACTAGCTTCGAGACTGTGGGCCTGACGGAACCCCTCTAAGAGTGGCCAACCTTGATCTGGCTCCTAGAGCATGCCAGATATTAGGAATAAGCACTTTGCCCCCAACCTGGCAGCAACCCTCTGAAGTATCCCATTTCACGGGTGAGAAAACTGAGGGTCCAAGAGGTTGTGTAAACTGCTCGGCCACGCAGCTGGTAAGCGGCAGAGCTAGAAGGGGGACAGTCCCACACTGAAGGAGGCATTGGACTATTTACCTCCCAGAGCTGCTGTGTGGAGCCGATGAGATCTCAGGTGGAAAGGACCTGCCCGGCACAGGTGTGAACTCAAGGAAGGTTCCTGCGGGTTGGGCCCCATCACCTTTTTAAGGGAACCAGACTGTGGTTCCTCATTCTGACCACAGGGTGTCTCCACGCCCCTGCTCAACCAGCCAACCCAGGGCCCTGGCTGCCTTTGACACAGCCCTTCATGGGTCTGGCCTAAATCCTCCCTGCTAGTTAGCAGATCTCCCCCATTTGGTCTTTAGGGGAGACGGGCCCTGTGACTGTTGCAAGCACAAGGTCTGTCACCCTCCATACCGTACCTTACTGGGTTGAGCTGAGTGGCCTGGAGCAGATGTCCCTAACTGTGTGGCATCCTGTGGACCCTGGGTGGTGGGTGACCTCCTCAGGGTCCCATGCCCCCTCTGTGTCTTGTCAGCAACTCGAGAATCATGGTGCAAGGAGCTTTTTGGAAATCCTGCGTGCGCGTGTGCACGCACACACACACACTCCCACACACATACCCATTGGGCCTTGACCAGCCTGGAGAGAGGCTCATACCACCTGCTCCAGTGACCCCTCCCCAGTCTGGCCCAGTAACTGGTGACCTGGGTACTGCTTTCTAGTCTCCCCCAACCCAGGTTCTCATGAACTTCTCCCTGGGAGGGTAATTAGAAGGCCATAATTATCTCCTTTTGGAAGATGAAATGAGGTTAAGTAGGTGAAAAATATTATGTAGGCTTTTTATTACAATTTAAACGTTGGTTGCCAAAGATAGGGAAACTGAGGCCCCACAAACCACACCGCATGCCAGTGGTGGCCGCAGGGGAGAAGCCCGGGCCGCCTAATCCCAACCTAGCGATTCTGCCAAGAAATCACATTTGGCTTTGGAATGGCTCCCTCCCTGTGACCGTAGTGCAGGGGTTTGAAAGGGGTGCAGAACAGAGATCCGGGGGGAGAGAGGAAGCCAGGGACGAAGGGGTTAAGGGGGGCCTGGAGCTGGATGGCTGTAGGCTATTAACAGACCAGTAGGAGAGGAAGAGGCCAGAGAGGGGGTCTGGCTTTGATTAGGTCCCAAGGCCATCTGGAGAGTCAGACTCTGGAGATCGGTTGGGCTTATAGGGGGCAGATGGCATGAATTATAGGGGCTTTAATGGGGAAGGGGCTCTCCCCATAGTGCCTCAGAAAGGGGTCAGGTGGGGCCTCTTCCCTAGCAGGCTGAACCAACGGCACCAGCTCCCGCCCCTGCTGTGCCTTCCTGCCCACGGTGCGGTTCCCCCTCCTCCACACCCCACAGTACCCACCCCTGAGGAGTCTGGAGGGTGTGCCATCACCGTAAGGAGGAAGAGACCCTCTGCTCTCTCTAGAGCAGCCACACAGCACGTGGTACTAGCCAGGAGCCACCATGCGGGCGGTGGGTGAACTACCATGAGGCCCAAGGAAACTCGAGCGGCCAGCCTGCCCCGGGCTAACTGCAGACCTCAGACTGTAACCAGCCAGATCCCAGAGGCTGAGTAGCTCGGAGCCCATCCAGCCCAAACGCTTCCACAGGGGCCCAAGGCCACACAGCTAACCGCTCCGTGCTGGAGCGGAATCTTAGACCCCCAACTCTTGAACCTGTCCCTTTTGGTGACCACACCGCAGCACCCAGCTTCTCTGGGTCCCAGTTTCCCCTCCTAACCAACAATTCCCGTCTGGCCTCCCCCACAGCTGAAAGGAAATGAAATGCTGGCTGCAAAAGGGTTTGAAAAGTTGGGTCCACCACCCAAACGATCTCAGCATGAGCGCAGTTGGGTGACCAGAGCTGGGAAGCCCATGGAGCCCCCTGGGGCAGGCCAGCTAGCGGCTCTGCTCTGAGAGGAGCCCAGCTGACACCCCCTGGCACCCGCAGTCCCCCTTCAGTGTGGCTCTGCTCAGGGGAAGCAATGCTCAGCCCGAGCAAACATCGTTACGGGGAGGGGCCATTCTGGAAAACAAAACCAAAAAAAACAGCCCTCTCTTCCCACGTCCCCAAGCCAAAGATGATTTCTCATCACGGGGGGAAGTATGCCCCCCACACTGGTGTCCCAGATGGGGAACGGGGGGATGCAGGGTTGACAACCCATTCTCCCACCACTTTGGATATAATCCTGGCTAGCCAGAAGACAGCCTGAGCAACGCCTCCCACCCGAGGTATGTTTCTCTCCCTTAACAATTCCTCTTCTACAACTCTATCCCTCTTAGATTTCCGCAGGCGTGTGTATGGAAGGCTGTCCATTACAGTTCTGTTCATAATAACTAACGACTGTCATTAGGGGGTGGGATAAATACATTATGGTATAACCATGCTATTTAATACCAAGCAAGGAATGAAACAGATGTATATACCTATGTAAATAAATACCTGATCTCTAAGATACACTTCAGAGCAAGTCAGGGGGGCTGATAGAACGTATAGCTCTTGATCTTGGGGTCATGACTTCAAGCCCCATATTGGGTATAGAGCTTACTTCTTTAAAAAAAATCAAAGAACAAATCATATAAGGAAGAGTATGTATAATACGTTCCTATTTACCACCAAAAAAAAAAAAAAAAGGAGGTGTATACAAAGCATAGAAAATTTCTGAATGACACACAAAAAGCTGTTACTAGTCACTGCTGCCCGGTTGGGAGACAGGTTGTCCGCGGTAACAGAGGACTTACTTTTCAGTATCCTCCTAGGTTGTCCGCGGTTGTCCGCGGTTACTTTTCAGTATCCTCCTAGTTTAGTATTTGTAGAAGTGCTGCTTGTTCGGTGAAATGAAGGAGGGAAAAAAAGGCAGACTAGAAAAATAACTGCTTGGGCTCAGCCACATCTCTCAACTCCGTCCCCTTTCCAATTTCCAAAGTTTTACCCCTGCTTCCTTGCCACCCGGCTGCGACCCGCGCCACACCAGAAGGGTGTTGCCACTGTAGCCACAGTCCCGGGGGGCAGCCACCCTTCATTCTGCAAGGACCAAGGCCTCCCTTTCATGCCCAGCTGTAACAGGCATACCAGGACCTCAGATGATTGGAGGAGGGAAATTGCCCCAGGTGGGAGCCATGGGAGCAAGCCAAGGGGCTTGGTTTCCTATTAAGTGCTGGAAGGAGTGGCAGTTAAACACCAAGCTTCAAAGAGCCTAGGATTTTCAAAAATCGCTTTTGGGGAATATGCAGCTTTTATTGGAGGTGTCAGACATTAATGAGGGTTCTGGATCTTTCCCAGCCTGAAGAGCCCTCTCCCTCTCTTCCCCACCCCCACTCCTTCCAGCAACCAGCTAGCCCCCCTTTGATGAACGGAGAGAGCCTGAATGTTCCAGGGGTATTCCTGTCCCACTCCTCAGCCCACCTCCCTCTGCCCTCTTCCCTTCTAGAAGAAGGAGCGGAAGCTGAGAGGATCCAAGGGGAGGGGAGTGGGAACCCAAGGGAAGGGCTGGGGGGCAGGTTCAGACAGAGGCGAAAAGGCCAGCCTTGCTTACCTGCTCCTTTGGAAAAGGTTTCATGGCCAATGATTAGGAATTCTGAGGCTTGCCCGATGCCAGTTGGATGAAACCCTCAACACACAATTGTTCCCTCTGGGAAATGATTATGCTCTTAGACATTTTGAGATCCTTAAGCAGAAGGAATTGAGGGAGCTCCATTTTGTCTGAATACGTAGAGTTGCGACTGAGCCTTACTTGACCGCGTTGTTAATGCTAGCTCCTTTCCCTGTCTTGGAATGTACCTAGCATGCTTGAAAAGTAAGCAGGATGTCCAAAATAGAGGGGTGTCTGCCAATACTCTCTGAACAGAGGACACAGCAAAAATATTTGTAGGATGAATATATGCAGAAGTGAATGAGTTTCTTACCTTTATCTTTGTTTACAACACGAAGGCATGAGATTAGACATTAGAAATTGTATATTGGATGATGTTAGATATGTAAATTAGACATTAGAAATTAGTCCTGTTAGTTAGGCATTGGAGCCTCTGAAAAGACTATATATATACCATGAGTTCTTAAAGGAGAGGATCCTTGTTTTACTTATCTTTCAATACAGGATGGATGGAGGGAGGGAGGGATGGAGGGATGGATGGTTGTGTGGAGGGGTACATAGTCTCATGATCACTGAGATACAGGGTAAGTAATCTATATAAGACACTAAGACAACAATACATCAAAAGTTAGTCTGGGGGCACCTGGGTGGCTCAGTCGGTTAGGCATCTGCCTTCGGCTTAGGTCATGATCTTGGGGTCCTGGGATCAGAACCTACATTGAGCTTTCCGCTAAGTGGGGAGTTTGCTTCTCCCTCTCCCTCTGTGCTCTCTCTCTCTCTCTCTCTAATAAATAAATATTTTTTAAAAAGTCTGCATAAGGCAGGAGGAGGAACAAGATGACCTATTGGGTCTGTTTCTACAGCTGGAGTGAATATTCAGGAATATTTGCACCGAGACTCTGAGCATATGATGTTACTCAGGTTTCTCAGAAGTTCTTCCTCACCAGCCTCTGAGCAGCCAGCAGGGAATTCAGCCTCTCCCCTGAATGGGTACGTTGGAGTGGTCATCGCCAACACACCTGGCTCCTGGATCCCTCTTCTGCTGCCAGTACGTGGTAACTCTACTTGGGAACCCACCAGCAGCCAGTGCTCCTCTAGTCTCACCTCCGAAAAATCCCCTGCAAGAAGGTGGGGGAAGAGTTCTGTCCTTTTCTCAGTGCCTTCTTCCCAGAGGGTGTCTCAGATCAAACAGAGAAGTAAAACGGAGATAGGCAAAGTCTATTTGTTCATTTCACTCCAGGATCGGGTAGATCTTAACAGCAATACAACAGTAGAGGAAAGTTAACTTGTTCATTTCCAAGTACCAACAAAGAAAGGAGGCGTCACAGCCACCGGCCTTGAGACACACTTCTGTCCCCTTCCCCTCCAGATCTCTTTGTCTCTCTTCTCAATTTCTCATCCTTTCCCTAAAGTCCCTTCCTTCAAGGACCAGTGTCCCTACTCCTTCCCTCCCCACAGAAAGCTCTCGTATTTATGGCCTCGAATTTAGCCAGATGCTTATGAAGACTCTTCTCTTGGCAGTGGTTGCTAGTGGGTCTCCCACGGGACAGCTGTGGCCAATGTCCTCATTAGCCAAGAAGCAAGCCTGTCTCCAGGCATGGTGAGCAATTGGTCTTTTCCCAGAGCCAACACAGTCTGCTCTCATAGGAGGAAGGGCTATTTTTCCTCTTAGCTTGTCTTTGACCCTGCCCTTATAAAACAATAACCCCAGCATTAATTTACCTAAGAAAGCATCACTCATTCCCGAGCTTGGCTTTCAGTAGAAGCGTTACCACATCAGTTGCTAAGTGTTCTCAGCACCTAGAATGACTAATTAGATTCCTTCTAATTTCTAATATCCCCTTGATGAAAGGTGGGGAGGCCACCAGGCAGTTCATTCTGCCATAATAAGAATTATCATCTAGAATTGTCCATCCAGCTAGACCCTGTCTCTAACCAGGGTACAGAGAGGATACTGTTCCCATTATATCACCAGTGGGATCCTGGTGGGGGGAGGGGGGCAGTGCATCCAAACATCCCTGATTCCCCTGGTGGACATTTACGAACAACGTGACCCCTTCCAGTCCGCCAAGCGTGTTAACGTGTGTTCTCTCTTCTAACCCAACTCCTGGGAGGATGGTAGTATGTTATCCCTATTGCCCAGTTAAGGAAAAAGCAACTGAGGTTCAGAGACGTGCCCAAGGTCATATAATTGGTAAAAGACCAAGTCAAGCCAAGAACACAGGCCTCCTGATGCTCCTGCTTTCTCCCAAAATGTTCTATTCCCACCCAGACGCCACTCTTAGTGCAGACATTGCTACTGTGCGTGGGAAGAGTTACAAAAGCCTTTCCCTCTTCCCGAGCGAGACAGGGCTGGATGCTGGAGGCCCTGAACCTGCAGGGAAGCAAATGCTGGCATTTCTGATCTTCCTCTGCCTAGAAGGAAAACAGGCCATGAACAAAGACAGCCCATTACACCATCCAAAGCGGAGAGAGAGGAGGAAGGGGAAGAGAAGGAGGGGAAAGGAAGGGAAGGGAAGGGAAGGGAAGGCCAGTTAGCAATCCTCTAAGGATTTCTGCAAAATCACACACACCCCAACACACAAAGCACACAGACACAGACACACATGCCCTGCATATCCGTAGGAGGGGGTAATGGAATGAGCACAGGCTTCAGAGCCAGGTGGACCTGGTCACTTTTCCAGCTCTAACATTACTGGCTGTGGGTCTGTAAGTAAATCACCAGATCTTTCTCAGTCTTTGGTTTTTTCATCTGCACAATGCGGGAAGTGAAGCCCATCCCAAAACCGCAGAAAGCTCAAGAAAAATGCGGAGCCAGAGGCTGGAGGAGAGGGGAGTAGGGGGATCTGAGCAGAGGGAGGCAGGGAGGCCCTGACGGGAAAATGTTTGAGAACCTCCGATAAGCATCTAAGAAGTCCTATTGAAGAAACCATTCTCTAGAACTCACAAACCCCAGAAGAAAGTTCAAATTCTTTTCTCCTTACGATTTTGATACCAAGCCCAGCTCCTCTCCCTCTTGAGAATCCTTTCCTTCCATCCCCACCCTAATGTGTCCTCCGGACTTGGCAAGAGGGCTCTCCCAGCTGCCTCTCCTCGGCCACGCTTCCCTCTGCCCTCACCCCCAGCTCCTGCACTAGAACCAAAGCCAGCTCTCTCCGGATGGGCAAGCCTGAGACAGACCTGAGCCTCCCGACCCCAGCTGGCCTCCCTGCAGCCCACCGCAGACACAGTAGCCGAGAGGAAGGAGGCTCACACACAGAGAGGCCGATGGCGGGACTTGGAGGGGTCAGCCTGGAATGAAGCTTTGAAAAGGTCCAGGGTGGGGAAGGGCCAGGTCCACTGTCCTCATTTTGCTGGCCTAGGCCAAGGCTAAGGGCAAAACTGAGAGGCAGACAGCGAGGTTATTGAGCCAGACAAACGTGGCTGAGTCCAGAGCCATGCTCAAGGGCAAAGGGAGGTGGAGGTGGTGCTGAGGCCCGGAAGACACCGTGGGCCAGAGAAGGGAGCAGGGGGTGGATACGGTGGACGGTCTGCAGCCACAGGAGGCCCTGGGCATCCCCGCAGTGGACTGAGTCAGCCACCCAAGCTGGAGGCATGGAGAGGGCAATTGGGCCGGAACAGTCCTCTTCAGAAGCAAGTGCAGGCAGGGCGCTGGGTAGGACAGAGACCGAGGCAGCTCAGTCAGGGAGGCCCCGTGAGAAGCTGAGGCGGTAGCGGGCCCAGCGTTCTCGCGCCGTTCCCAGCGAATGATGCCCACGGCAGCTTTGATCCCAGCGGCAGCGTGGCCCAGCATCATGGGGGCGGGCAGCCTCTGTCCAGGGAGCCAGCCCCTCTCCACTTCTGCTGCCTCATTAAAATGGACCCTCCCTCCCCACCCCTTCCTTGTGCAACATCCTAGACTCTCCTCTGCCCCCGGCTTCCCCACGACACCCCACCCTCACACTCCCTCTCCTATTCCAGCCTGCTGAGATCAACCGCTCAGCCTGTCTTCGGCCTGAGTCAGCAAGCGGGCAAGCTGCCTCCTCCAGGCCTAGAAGGGCAAGAATGGACACCCTTTGAAGGCTTCTCCTTGACAGCCTGGTTCTCCTCCTGGCTGTGCGATCTGGAGCTTTCCACATCATCTCTCTGTGCTTCATCCCTGCAGGGAAACGAGGAAGGTTCTTGCCAGCCCCTTTGCTCGGCAATTCTTCTTGCAGTATTAGTAGGGCTGGGATCTCCTGCATTCTAGACACAGAGCCGAGGAGCCTGCAAGGCAATTGAAGTTCAGAGAGGTTAAAGCGATTACCCAGGATTGCACAGCTGAATCTAGACTCTGATCTGTTTGTCTCCGGCTGGATAACAGCCTCAACAAGCATTGGCTGATTTGCTGCAATGAATGTTCTGACAGTGACAGACGGGAGAAACTCAGTGGGGTTAGCTGGCTAAAACAGCTCGGGGTCCCCAGGGCCTGGGGCTTTCGTGATGTTTCCCCCAGCATGGAAGATCTCCCCAAAGGTGGCTGAGCCTATTCCCAGAATCTCTGATGACTGCATGCACCCACCTTGGACCCTCTCTCTCTGTCCCACTTGGAAAAGCACAGCTGTGCATATTGGCCACAAATAACAAATATGGCAGCGGTGGGGGGGAGGGCACCCACCGCACTGCCCTCTGGGAGATCCAGCCCTGCAAACAGCCTCTGAGTCCTTGTGCGGGGACAGGCAAGGGGAAAGCAGCCCAGCTCTTGCTTCCTTCTACACCACCCCAGCAGCCCAGAGCCTGCGTCGGACGCCTAGGCTTTGGAGGTCCTGGGCTTGCTGGGCACCGAGTCAAGGCCTCATTCAGGGGAAAGTTGCCACCACCAGGCTTGGGCCCCAGCTTTCTCCTGTTAATTGAGATAATGACCCAACTCTCAGGGCTGCTTTAGCTTGAAAGGGGCTTTGAGATGCTGGGATGAAAGGCACCGAGTTGAGTACAAAGCCAGCTCAGGCTGTCCGGGGAGTGGGAGGCCTGGCCCTGGGCCTTCTCCAGCCCCCGTGCTGAGTCACTTCCTCCTTCTTGCTTGGATTTCGCCTCAGTAATCCAGAGACACTGGACTCTCCTTTCAGGACAGTTAGGCAGTGGGGTGGGGTGGGGTGGGGAGGTCTTCCCGGAGAGCGTATGCAGGACACAGGCCAGGCATGAACCTCAATTCACAGCCGCAGGGGCCCCCGCCTGGGACGTGTGCTGGTCTAGATGCTGGTGGGGAAGCTCCCATGAATTTATAGTGTTATGACTCTCTCTTCGCATGGTTGGGGAGGGTGAGGTGGCTCAGGGATGGGCATCCTTTTGTTACACCCGAAAACAGTAAGGAGCAAAGAGGTAAGGAGGCTTCCCAAGGTTTCCCAGCACATCTGAGGAGACAGCAGATCTGAAGCCTTCTGACCCCCTGTGTCCTTCCCCCAGAGGGAGGCCAGACCCCAAGTTACTCGTTCTTTTATACTTAAGGTCCCCTACAAGTTTCTTAGCCCTGTGTTTGGGTTGCCAGCACCTACACGGGCTTTGCCTCCAAGGAATGTCTTCTCCTGGTCGACCAGTATCTCTTCAGTACATGGAAGGATCGCTAGATATTTCAGAGTGAAGAAAAAAACCTGAGGCTTGAGCAAGGGAGTAAGGTCTTCTGGAAGGTCAGAGTGAAGAGGTGAGCATTGCCAAGGGCAGGATTCTGGTGTTGGCCTCTGCCCATGGCCTAGAATTGCAAAGTCCTCCAAGAGAGGCTCCTCCAGCAGGCCCTCAGTTGGCCTCCATGAGACTGAGCACCCCAAGCCAGGGGGCTTGGGTTCCCTTCACCTGGTGGATCTCAACTCGCCCCCCTCTCAAGAGGCCGGGTTTCCAATCCAGCATTCCCACAGGGAGATAATAGCCAGACCCCACTCTGGGCCAGTCCTATGCTACAGACAAACACGACATGCCTCCTGCCCTTAAAGAAGAAACATGAGTGGGCCACTGGACCAAGAGAGGAACAGACATGAGCTGGCAGGGAAGGAGCTGCAGGCATCGCACTTTGGGGGCTGAGGAGGAGGACTGAGTGAAAGCCCAGAAGGCTACTCACAGACACTTTGGAACCAGGCACTCCCCTTTTCTTTGTTTAGGTATTACCCGCCCCCCCCTTCAAGGGGGTGGCATCCCTTAAGCCAGCAGGACCTAGCTGAGCTCAGATGGTGCTCTGGGTGGTTCTCCCCCTGCGACCTTTCTCATCCCTGGACACCCGAAGAGTGTGGGGGGGTGATACCACCGGCAGCCAGTGGGTCGTGGGTTCATAGACACCAAGTGTTAGAACAGCCCTAGCCAGAGCGTGTACTTCCAGACGTGCTTTGCAAACCTTGCTTGTTAGAAAGCAATGGGAGGGGTTTGCGTGATGGGGAAGCAACTCTCGGAAGGAAGGCAAGGGTAAGGCCCGGAACCACCAGCTGAGGGAGACTGTGTAAGGACTTCAGGGGAGGGCTGTCCAGGTGGCTGGGAGCAGCCTGCAGTGACCGCTCAGGTCTCCTAGGGCTTGGGCAGGGCTGGAGGCTGCAGGCGGCACACAGGACCCAGAAGGAGCGAGTGTGAGGGAGAAACCCCGCAAAGGGTTTGTTTTTCTTATTTTTCTGGGCTTGGGGCTCACTCCTCCTGGCACTGGTCCTTCCTGGGGCCCCAGCTCCAGCTTGTTAGTTTTAACTGGAACAATTTCCTTTGAACTCAGCTTGAATTAGCATCACCATGGCGATGGATCCGAGTTTTCCCCAAGTCGACCTGGTCTTCACCCCTCAAGCAATTAGCTCCAAGGAGCAAAGCAGAGGGAGGAGGAGAAGGAGGAGGAGGAGGAGGAGGTGGAGGAGGAGGAGGAGGAGGAGGAGGGAGAGAGAAGATGAAAGGGGGAGGGTGGGGGGAGACACAGGGAGGGAGCAGGGGTAGGAGAAGGGGAAAGGTAACGGAGTAGGGGAGCGGGGAGAGGGATGGATGAAAGATGAGGAGGGGGTGGCGGGAAGCTGGAGGGGGGAGGAAGGAGATGAGGAAGTATAAGAGGGGTTCTCTGAGTGGTTGCTTCTCTGAGGCTGCCTCTGCACCTGCCTGCGGGGAAGCAGGGAAGCGAGGGAAACAGCATCTATACCTTCCGCAGGTAGCCTGGGAGGCAAGGTGCACTGCTCCCACTTTCTTAGGGGAGAGCCGGCAGGTGAGCCCCTGGAGCAGTCACCCCCAGGCAGTAAGCCCGAATCCTGCAGGGTCCAGGCTGGTCAGAGCCAGAACAGAGCCTCCAAGGCTGAGAACTGAGGAGGGGTCTCAGAACCCACCCTTACTTGCCCTGTGACCTCTGTAAATGGCAACGGGAGAGAGGGTCCATTGGGAGGACTACCCTGGCATGGTGGTCTCTGTGAGGCCATTGCTGGCCTGCCTGTGTACTCCCTGGCTGGTTTGGGACTTTCGGGATGTTTTAGTCATCGGTGAGCTCCCAGACGCGAGCCCCAAGCCTGACGCACATAAGGCAGGCAGTAAGGATTTTTGCAAATAAAATAACAAGTGGGTGAACTATTTTTTTTAAAAATGGGTGGTGAGAGCAAGGAAAGGGGCATAGCAAACCAAAATCCTCCAGAATTTGATGGACTTGAGATTTCTTTTTTGTCCCACCTCCTCCAGGAAGTTCTCGGGGACTTGCTACTCCTCCTGCCACTTCCCCAGGCTCCTTACCGCCCCCCCCAGGACCCTGAAATCACCCCCATCACTCATCCATCTCCCCAGCTAGGGACTGTGCCTCGTTCTCCAGCTCCTTGCATGCACCAAGTACCAATTCTGTGCTCTAAAAATGTCTGTGAATGCATGAATCTGAGTATTTGTGGAATGCTGGACCACCGTGCAGCTGTGGCCCGAGCAGGGCCAGGGGCCAGACTTCCAGAGGCCAGTCAAGGCGATCCCTGGGTGAAACAAATGTGGAAACAGGACTGGAGGTGCAGCAAGCCAAGTGAAAACCAGGGACCCCAAGAGGGTGGGGTCACAGGGACAGGGGTTCTGAGGAGCCCCATTCCTGTCTGCTCTCCAGAGAACTCAGGGGGAGAAGTATTTCTTAGGCCCTTGAGGGCACAGAGCATCTGAAGTAAGAAAAACAACGTCTGTCTCTTCTCAAAAGGAGTCAGATGGGGGCGCCTGCGTGGCTGCCTCGGTTGAGCCTCTGACTCTTGGTTTCGCTCAGGTCCTGATCTCAGGGTCTTGAGATGGAAGCCCGAGTCAGCTCCCTGCTCAGAGCAGAGTCTGCTTAAGTCTCTCTCTCCCTCTCCCTCTGTCCCTCCCATGCATTCTTTCTCTCTCTCTCTCTCTCAAATAAATAAATCTTAAAAAAAGAAAAAGGAGTCAGATGGGAAATGTGCTCTGTCAAAGGCTGTGTGGGACCTGCTGAACCGACCCTGAAGGAACAACCCAGGTGTGGCTCTACGGCCAGCAAGGGTGTATCCTCTTAGGACCAAGAATGGCCTCCAGGTGGGCTCGGCTGTCATGCTCTGGGGCTTGCTTTCTGTCGTCCCTGGGTGGTACCCTGTCGCCCCAGCAGCAGCATGAGCTCAGTGGGTTCAGCCGTCCAGGGCTTCTGAGCTGGCTGCCCTTCTGCCAGGCATCAGCAAGCAGCTGAACTCTCTAGGTCTCCAGCTCTCAGCCTGCAAGGTGGGGATAATGACAGCCCGGGCCCCCTTGGCGAGTGGTGAGGATCTGCTGAGACAGGGCTGGTGACGCCCCCAGCCCAGTGCCCGGCGTGCGGGAGAGCTCAGTCAGCCTTGGCTGGGATCACTTGGCGTCCCTCTGAGTCTGGTTTCCCACGTGTAAAATGGAAGTAAAATCCTTTCCTGGCACCTTTGTTTCATCCACCCCCTCCCGGCCTCCACACAAAGAAGCATCTTCCTCTTCTGCGCGGCCCTCTATCCAGCGCCATCAGCGCTCCCATCTGTCCCAAGAACTGCCCTTTTCTCCCTCTGTCCGCATTTCTGGCCCTTAGCTCCCTTGACATTGTTCCACTTGCTCTCCTAACCTCCCTCCCGGCCTTCTCTTCTCCCAAGTCCTGCCTTGGGCCTCTCCGTCTCTCCCCCCTCCCCTTTCCTCCTCAGCTGCTCATTATAAAAAAGAAATCTTTCTAAATACGCCAAAAATGCACTCATCCCCCACGGACCCCAGTCTAGCACAAAGGGCTGGTTCTTTCTGGCTGCTCCATGTGGCCTCCTTCTTGCCCACTGCCTTTGAATCGTGGCCTCGTTCACATGACTGGAAGGGCTAACTGGGGATTTTCCCATGTGGCTGGGTGGGGAGGAGGCTGGGAGGGCCTGGAGTTGGCGGAAGGGGGTGGAAACAAGCAGGCTAGGATCTTCCCCAAGTTTGGTTTATCCTCCAGGGGACACTGCTTCCTTGCTCTCATGAATAACTCCTTGAAACCTGAAGAATTGCACTGGATTTGCAGGGAAGGATTCAAGTTAGAAATCGGGAGGACTGCGCCGGACCAGGCCACCAGGTAGATCAGGGCTCAAGGACAGGGTAGATTTGGCCTTTCCCTGGGGCAGGCTGGCAGTCCTTTGGCCTAGAGGCAGAGGAGGGGCTCCTCCCCACACCCCACGGCCACCCCGTGCTCTCAGTCCAGGGCCACGGTCCCCAGGAGCACTGACCCAGAGGGAGAGCGGCCCCTCCCGTCCAAAGCCAGGAAAGAAAGACAGCTGACGCATTCAGGAATGGGAGAGGGAGACGGGGCAGAGGAGGGGGCATCCAAGGCCTTCTCCCAGGGGCTCTGAGACAGGCCCTGGGCTGGCTGGTGGAGGGCCTCTGACTGCCTGGCCCCAGGCTGTGGCCTTCATTTCAGGACCAGGCTGGAGAAGGCCTTGGCCTCAGCATTCCCTGCCTTCATGTCCCCTGGGGATTTCTGAATTTCCCACTGTCCTTCCAGCATTTTCCCTCAGCAACCTCCCCTCCCCTCCTCACCCCACCCCACAGCAGCTGGGCTGCTGGAAGTCAATGGTGTGCCTGAGTTAATCAAAAACTCCTGTACTTTGCCCTTGAATCAAGGCCATCGCTCCTGTGTCCCAGGGCAATAGGGTCAGCTTGCTCTCCACTGGCTTAAACAGTGTCAGAAGAGGAAAAGGTGGGGAGGAGAAGGGAACTCATGTCCAGCAAGGCCTCCTGCTGTTGTGCACCGGGTGGGGGGGGGGGGCGGGTTCAGCAGATGCTGACCTCACAGCTGCCGGACTGGTGGGGAAGGGCAGCTACATGCAAACTCCAGTTTGCCCTTGAGAAACCGAGGTGCAGGGGCGCCTGGGTGGCTCAGTCGGCTAAGCATCTGACTCTTGGTTTCCGCTCAGGTCGTGATTTCAGGGTCGTGGGATCGAGCCCCTGTCCAGGCTCTGCACTCAGAGGGGGCCTGCTTGGGGTTCTCCCTCTCCCTCTGCCTCTGCCCCTCTTCCTGCTTGCGTGTGCTCTCTCTCTCTCTCAAATAAATAAATAAAATTGTAAAAGAAAAAAAGTAAAAGAAAGAAACTGAGGCATAAAGCCTTACAGAAACTTGCCCCAGATCTCACAAATGTGAAATGAAGGATGGAGAATACCTGGAGGTTTCCAGTGAAGTTCTGAGGGGGTTTCCAACCACAATTAGGTTAGAAACCCCAGTGATTGTCGAATATGGACAGGAAGCTGAGAATGGGAGCTGGGAGAGCGGAGGGGGGTCTGTGTGCAGCCTGCACTTGCTGGCAGAGGGAGGGCCCCAAGGGGGATTGGGAAGGCCCACGAGGCTGGACATTTCTTTGGACCTGGTAGGCCACCCAGACAGCCCTGTGTACAGATGGGAGGGGACTAGAGAGCCCTCCAGGCCCGGGACTCCCCACAGCAGGAGCTCTGGGGCATCCTGGTCCGGCTTGAGGAGAGCAGGAGTTTGGGAAAGAGGGCTGGAGAGGCCGTGTTCATAGGTCTTATCCTCATGTGGGCCGGGTGGGGCCTTAAAATGGGTGCCCAGCAAAGCAAGGGGCACTTGGGGAGCACAGATCTAGCTCTGCTCCCTCTACACCTGCTTCCCTCCCCCACCCCACCCCCACCACCCGCCGACTGGGCATCCTGCCACTGCCCCAAATGAGCCCTCCTTCCCTGCTAGGCCCAAGTAAAAGTCAGGTCCTTTGCTTCTTTCCACGCTCTCTTTCCCACTTACCCTCTCCCCCTTCCTCGGCCTGCTCCCCTCCCCCACCCCCATCTGCCCTAAAGAGCAAATTCCTATCATGGCCAGGGAAGATTTGCTGGAATCTGGGAGGCCTGGTTTGGCTAACGGAGAAGAGGCAGCAACTGCAGATCCAAGAGGAGGTCTGAAGGAATGAAAGGGGCAGAAGGAGGGGTCAGCAATGGGGACAGAGACAGAGGCAGTCCTGGCAGGGGGAGGGGGAAGGCTCCTGGAGAGATATAGGGTGCAGGAACCAAAGAGGCAGGTCAGGATGGGGGGGGTGGTCCTCGGGTCCCCTGCTCTACAGGGGGGTGGCCACGGTGGTTGGGGACCCTGGAGAGGCACTTGGGTCCCAGCTCAGCCCACCGGGCTGTCTGGTGTAGGCTGCAGTGAGAAGCAAAAGCAGAGAGGGGCCGGAGTCAAGGGAGACTGAAGAGTCCGCAGAAGACAGGCAGCGCTCCAGGGGCTCCCCAGGAAGGCTGGCCAGGCTAACTCAGAGTGCTCACTCTGGCCGGCCCCTCTCCCAGCTCTCCTCCAGGCCTGTCTAGAAAACAATCTCAAGTCCCAGCACCAGGCTGGCTGGCCCCTTCCACCACCAGCCAAGGTTAACCCTTGTACCACCGGACAGCTTCCTCCTGTCTCAAGCCCCACCTGGCACCTCTAGCCGTGGCTCCTAGCATCCCACACACAGTGGCCCTCCTCTGCCTGCCCAGCCAGCCCCTGGAGCCCCTTCCCTGTCCCCAGTTGGCTCCACACGGACCCAGCCTCCAGTACTCCCAAGAGCCTGGCGGTCCTACCTCCCCACATGGCCTGAGCATTGGGACCCGGGAAGGGAGGCAGCCTGGGCCTGGCCCAGTCAGCCCTAGAGAAACAGGCTGAGAGGGTCCAGAGTGTCAGAGCAGAAGGGCCCTGGCAGCCCCCCAGTCCCCCCACCCTCTATCAGGAGACCACCAAGGCCTAAGGCACACAGGTGCAGAGGGCAGCTCAGGCTGACCCAGGGAGGAGGAGAACCAGGGTGCCCAGAGCCAAAGAGGAGGTGAGGGGCAGCCTCTATCAGGGAAAGAGCAGAGGATGGGGAAGGAACAGGGGCATTCCCAGGCTCCAGAAAGTACCTGGTTCTTCCAGGGGAGGGCAGGCTGAGCCTGTTTGCTGAAAGGGCAGGTGTTGCCTGACGCAGAGACTGGCTCAGGGTGGGTTTCTGTAGGAGGCTGAAAGTGAATCCCACCTTCCGTGTGCACTCACGGCGTGTGTGGGTGTGGGTGTGCTGAATCCGCAGGTGTCCTGCCTCTCTGCGGATAGAGGCGTCACACATGCGGGTCGGGTCCCAAGGTGCCGGCCCCAAGTGTGTAAGTGGGCCTCTCTACCCCGAGGAGCCGTGCTTGCGAGTGTTCTCCCAGCGTGCTGGCACACCCGAGTGCTTGTGCGTCACGGGCCTGCCTCTGTATGTCAACCGGCACGTTGGGTCCAGGAGTGGATCTGCACGTGTGGGTGCGTGCACACCGGGAGCAGCAGAGGGCCGTCTACAGGAAGAACCCACCGCGCTGTGACAGTCCTGCACAGAGAGGGAAGCACCAACGTGCTCCCAGTTCCAGAAAGCTCCAGTTCCTGAGTTTCCAGCTGTCCCAGCTGCACCGCACAGATGTGTGTGCTCTCTGCTGCAGCCATAAACAGACCTCCCAGGATTTTTCCAGAGGAAACAGAAATATTTTGGTGTCTGCTCTGGGCAGTGGGCTAGGGAGTGGGGAGGGTGCTTGAGAATAGGGCTTCAAAACGAAGGGATCGTAAATCAAAGGAAAGCTAAAGAGCCAAGGGTATCCCCCAAAAGGGCCAGCAGAGAGGGTCGGGCTCTGGTGGCTTCCAAGCCGAAATAAAGCCCCAGCTACCACCCAGGAGCATGAAGTCCCAGCTGCCCGGGTCCCCAGGACCCCAGACCACCACTGCTCCACCTTTCCCGGGGCCGTCTCTCTGTGAAGGTGCAAGTCCCTCATGGGGCCCATGGCAAGTGCCCCACTGCCTCCTGGGAGATCACAGGAGCACAC